>NC_052050.1:157546857-158146857 GCF_903992535.2 Arvicola amphibius
TTTTCTTTGCTTTCTCTCTTCTATCTCTCTCTCATCTCTCTCTCTCTTTCTTTCTCTCTTCCTTCGTCTTTCTCGCTTTCTTTCTCTCGCTTCATCTCTCTCCCTCTTCTTTCGTTCTATTCTTTGTCTTTTCTTTTCTTTTTTACTCTCTCTCTCCTTTCTTTCTCTACTTCCTCCCCCCTTTCTTTCTCCTCTTCTCTCTCCTCTCTCTCTCTCTCTCTGCTCTCTGCTCTCTCTCTCTCTCTCTTCTAATCTAGAAATTCAAAGTCATGGTTTTCTTCATCTGTTTCGAGGCACCGCACACCTCTGCTGTGCTGTTTGAAGCTCTGAAACCACTTTTCTTCCTTCCCCTCTTGGCCCTCCAAATACACCCTTTTCAATTTCACCCGTTCCTTCTTCATCCTTTGTATCCTGCATCCTCCCATGTCCAGTAACGATGTCAGGCTGCTTCCCTGTTTGGGCTATCAGGAACTCTGTACCCAGGTCATCCTGCCCCAGTCCAGTCACCACCCAACACAATCTGGGGGTGATTCCACCGCCACCGTGTGAGGAGCTGACTACACAGCTCTGATCTCTGGGCACACACCATGTGAGGGCAGAGGCCAGCCAGGCAAAGGGCTGCCAGCTCCAATTGTCTCAGCTTTCAAAGCCTGACGTCTGCCTCAAGTAGAGGTATGGACAAAGTGACCAGTCTTTTCCATGGGACAGTGACAAGCAATCAGCTTATTTTGATATTTGCAGATATTGTCCATTTCAAAGAAATTGCAGGGCTCCTTCTATGCACAGGGCTGCACCCACAGTGTATTCCTAAGTGCTTCCCCCACCCCCAGGATCGTTGCTGGCATCTAAGACAATAGTGAGTAGGTGATAATTCCATTTCTCAAATGGTTGTGTGGACCATTTGAAAAAATTATTAAATGGGCAAATAGACACAAGGAGAAGCATACTGTGTGCAGCAAACACGTGGACTACTCATCAGACACGTCTCTTTCAGGCATCATCTGTCACATGTACATCTGTCCTCTTTCCACTCCTGGGGATGAGGTCAAGCCTACACTAAGGAAAGCACAGTGAAATCGTTCAAAGGAATCAGCATGCCAAAAAAATACTCTTCACTTCTACTGCATTTGAAGCAAACTCTTAACATCTATGTGTTTTTAAAGTACTAGAAACAGCCATGAATAAGCATTCACATTTACTTTAATTTATTATGTAATATATTACCTTTAATATATTATATATTACCTTTAATATATTATATAGTATACTTTCTCTTTCTCCCTTCCGCTTCCCATTTTCCCTTTCCTTTTTCTTCCTTCTCTCCCCTCCCTTCTCCCTTCTACTTCTTGCCTATGTTCCTTTTCCTTCCTTCTTTCCGTTCACTTCCTTCCCCTCTACTCCCCTCCCCTCCCTTATGTTTCCCCCTCCCTTCCCTCACTCCCTCTACCCTCTCTCCCCTTTCCTCCTCCTTCTTTTCTTCTCTTATTTTGCCTTCCTTCCCCCTCTATCTCTTCTCCTTTTCTTCCTTCTGTCTCTCCTTCGTCCTACCCTCCTTCTTTTCTCCTTTCCTCCTTCCTTCCCCTCTGTCTCTTCTCTTTCTTTCCTTTTTTCTTCCTTTCTTTCTCCTTCCTCCTCCTCCATCCTTCCTCTTTTTCCTTCCTTCCCCCTCCTTCCTTCCTTCCTTCCTGACATCCATCCATCCATCCATCCATACATACATACATACATACATACATACATCAAATTAGCTCCTGCCATTGTCACAGAATTGTGTCCTAGCACAAATTGACAGAGACCATCTAAAGTTAATTCCCCACCAAGAGCTAAGGACAGAGTTATGTGACATTCCATATGGGGCAAAGAGAAAAGCTGAATGGAGCACTCAGCTAACAGTAGACCACCTGAGTGAGGCCAGCAGCAGGGCTAAGACCCCATTGTGAGCATGAAGAGAAGCACAGACTCAAGCCAGAGGAGCTTCCAGGCAAACACGAGGCACAGGTTCAAGGCAGTGACTAAAAGAGTAGACCTCACATTCTCTGAAATAGGCATTAGAGCCTGTTAAATGCCTCTAGGGGCAGCAGTTTGCAAACTGCTAAGGAACAGTCCAGTCAAGGGAAGCTAGGGAGAGCCCACACTGGTTCAGCAAAGGGGGCAGATGATTAGCTCTGATGACACAGGCTGTGCCGGCTGGAGAACCTCTTCATGGCTGAGCTTTGATTTCGGATGTCTGGCTTCAAGGGCAGGCAGGCAGATTTGATGGAATCCCAGATACTGAGCAGGCTAAATCACAATGCAGTACTGGGACTTGGTGGGACCACTCAGGTCCATTTTCTTCTTCTCTCTCTTTCTCTGTCACCTCCCTGCGAGATGGACATACTTCTGACAGACCTCGGAGAGAGCCGGAGCAAGGAATAAATGAAGCAAGCTATGAATGGCACTTTGCAAATTGTTGAAGTCCGATCAAAGCTGACTGTCATACTGTTGGTAGTGCGTTTGTTGAGTGAACCTGGTAGAGTCTAGCAGTCAGTTTCAGCTATTCTACAGTCATAGGCCTGTTTGGCTGGGGAGAATAATAGCTAGGGAATTACCCCAAAGGGGACCAGATCAGGGCAACTCTGTAGACGGAGGACCAAGACAACCCAGGCAGCCAGCAGAGAGTCCAAATCTAAAAGAGAATTGAAAATCGATAATGAAGAAACTGGAGAAGCAAACACTGGATACTTTCACATGAAACTACAATTCCTTGTTGCCTTAATTATCTCATGAAGCCAAGGAGAGAGGGTAAGACTGTCCGTGCACAGGACGACAGCTGGGTGCATGCATCTAAGCAGCACCTCATTTGTACATAAGACAAATGCTTGCTTCACATCTACTGGGTGTCGAGCACCCTGCTAAGCACTAGCACGCATTGGTGGAACAATGTCTGCTATCTCTGCTTCTAGACCGTGAAACAGGATCTGTTGGCTTAATACCATGCGATTATTCAGATATGTCTAGAAATTAATGGGAACACTTGCTCTGCTGCTACTGACTTTCTGTATAGTTATTTAGTGGTGTATTTCTGTCCTTGCAGTGGGCACTGACTAATAAAGTAGGAGTCAAGGATTTTTCATAGACTCTACTTCGCCTCTGAAGCAGATTTTTAGCTCTCATTTCTACGTGTGAATAAGCAAAACAAACAAACAAAAGACATAAAAATATTATAGGGAGTATGGACAGTATTATTAAGCTGTCATCTTTGGGGGCTGGAGAGATGGCTCAGAGGGTAAGGATGCTTGCCACTCTTTTGGGAGATCCGAGTTTGGTTTGCTGTGCTCACATCAGGGAGCTCACAGCTGCCAGGGATCCTACTCACATAGCCTCCTTGGCCACTGTGTTCATGTGCACACATAACACATACGCACATGCAAACAATTGAAAATAAATATGAGAAAAAATGTGACCTTTGAGAAATATGTACCGTTCCCAGAAAATTAACACTAGAGAATAGGTAAATATTCACATAATACTTTCAAGGTGGGTATATGTGGTGGTTTGAATAGGCTTGGCCATTAGGGAACAGAGCTACTTGGGAGGGGTTACGAGATGGAACCTTTTGGAAGTAGGCATGGCCTTGTTGGAGTAGGTGTGGCCTTGTTGGAGTAGGCATGGCCTTGTTGGAGTAGGTGTGGCCTTGTTGGAGTAGGTGTGGCCTTGTTGGAGTAGATGTGGCCTCGTTGGAGTAGGTGTGGCCTCGTTGGAGTAGGTGTGGCCTCGTTGGAGTAGGTGTGGCCTCGTTGGAGTAGGTGTGGCCTCGTTGGAGTAGGTGTGGCCTCGTTGGAGTAGGTGTGGCCTTGTTGGAGTAGGTGTGGCCTTGTTGCAGTAGGTGTGGCCTTGTTGGAATAGGTGTATCCCTGGGGGTTGATTTGCGATTTCTGAAGCCAAGTCAGGCCCAGTGTCTCTCTTTTTCTGTTGCTGATAGATCTGGATGTAGAACTCTCAGCTGCTTCTCTAGCACCACGTCTGCCAGTGTGCCCCCATACTTCCCACCATGGTGATAATGGACTAAACCTCTAGCACTGTAAGGGAGTTGACATAGTCCTGGTGTCTCTTCACAGCAGTAGAACAGTGACTAATAGAGTAAATGAAGCTTTGCATCGTTGTACCGGTGGTAGTGAGCTGGAGAAAATCATTTCAACAGACTATATTGAATCTAATATATGCTGAATATAAGATATATTGAATATGATTTAAGGAATTCTGTGCAGCCCTGTAAATATAATAGCATAGGATAATAAAAATGAAGACGAAATGCCATAATTTTAAAATCGGTAGGCAAAGAAATACATGGAGTCTAATTTCAATTGAATAAAAACAAATTCCTCCATTTAAGTATAGGGTTATTCCATCAAGAGGACGTTTCGGATACTTCTTCCTCGTTCCTTCTGTTTTGCTTTCTCCATTGATCGTGTGTATGTGTGTGTGGTGTGGTGTGTGTGTGGTGTGTTCTGTCTTGTAATCAGAAATGTGTACAAATACTCAAACACTCAGTAAAAACATAGCATCAAACTTAGAACGCGAAGCAGCACGGCCAGTGTTTGTACACCATAGTGATAAAGATTCGAGTTAAAAAGAAACCATGAGTCAATGAAGCGGTATTTATCCTAATACCTTGTTCCGCACTTATTTGGAAGTTGTTACGACGAAAACGAAAGGGCCCTGTTCACAATGAAGTCTTTGATCCTGAGAGACTAGGGATGGGAGTCGGTGAAAGTAGAGAAAACTCCTGCCGACCCTGCAAGCCGTCCACCCACGCCCTCACCGCTGCTCCACCACGGCGAGCGCTGGCGTTCTTAGGCGCAGCGTTTTGTTTTTCTCCTATTTTCTTACTAACGGTTATATTTTCATTTTTCCAACACTCCCCTTTAGTTTTTAGAACTTAAATGTGTTCAGACCCAGGAAAGGAAGGTGCACTGTGGTTGCCTGGTTTGGGTCCCCTGCTGTTTCTCATGCAGGGGCTGCTACAGCATCGTCTTTTGATGTCTGTGGGGAAGAATGTCAGATTCCAGCCTGTCTGTCACTGGAACACCAGTGGCTGATAAAAACACTACCTGGTTGTTCCACCTGGGTGGCTATGCTCCAAAAGGATCAGAATCCGTGGAAAATTTATTGCATAAAGTAATGCTTTTAGGTGAAGATGTCCAGTAGAGGAAATTATCAAATAAAATCCTTTCTTAAAATCATTATAAACCCCAGTTTTTTGTTTTTTGTTTTTTTGTTTTTTGCTGAGAGATTTTGGTGATTATTCCATGGGTGAAGTATATGTTAATTCTATAATCACCTTTTAAATCTGTGATATGTCAAAGTATTAAGTCATTTGCAAGAAAACCTGGAAGAATATAATTACAGAAAATGGAAACTGTAAAGAATTCATTAGGGGTGGTTAATATGGATACTGAAAATGAAATATGCCTCGCGTCACTAACAAAACTGGAATCTGCAAATTTGAATATATTACCAGAAGAATTGCTCAAATTATGTTAAGCGCATTGCATAAGTACACTGGCAAACAAATTAAATATCATTATCGAAGTTTTTCTGGGACTCTTTCTCAGGAATTTTATGATGCGAACCTCCTACAAACATTTATTTAAAAGCCGGTTTCTGAGCACCTCCTATGAGGTGCGGGTGTTTAATCATCAATATGCCGAGAATACCCTCACTGTTCTGTAGTTGCTTTATAATCATAATTTTAGCTTTGCTTGCCATAATGGAGCCTGCCCTGCTAGCAAATGGTGCATATGGGAAGACAGTATAGAACTGTTGGAAAAGTAGATATTAAACATCACAGCTTAAGAGATAAAAATGTTGCTACAAATTGGGACTAAATCTCTTAAATCTTAAGGGGCCCCAAAGAAATATTTATGTAGTGTAAAATACCAAGTAAAAGAAATAGAAACTTACACACAGTGCTCATGCGGAAGCAGACAGCATTTCAGAAATAAAATTTGTTTTAACTTTTATACATCTATAACTAAAACCAGCTGAATAAAAAATGGTGAGTTGAGGGTTGCATTTCCCTCCACCGACTCCGGGAACTTTTCCTTATAGAAACACTTCCTACTGGTCGTCCATCCTTTGCCTACTGTTAAGCACCCGAGCTTTACCCTGGAGTGAGAGTTAGCCTTCATTGTCAGCTTGACCGGGAGTGATGGAGGAGATACAGTTCTGTCCAGTTCTGAGAGGACTGACAGAGGAGGGGAGGCATTCCCTGATGTGGGGGGGGGGCACCATACCGTGAGCCAAGCCCAAACAGAGTACAATGAATACAGGACAAAGCTAGGTGACATCCATTTCCTGTGTAGGACTGTGCACCAATCTACTTCTCTCACCATGTCTGTCCCCACATGGGCTGCTGTCCCCTGAACTGTCAATCAGAACACCCACTCCCCTTTCCCAGTTCTTTTTAGCGTGTGTTTGACCACAGTGATGGAGCAAAGCAGCTAACACAAAGACTTCTTCCCTAGGACAGGTAACTCAGGCCCACGAACAAGTGCAGATACTCGTTCGTTTATAGATTATTGATTCCCGATTTGTATTGCTGGCGATCTGTCAAACTTATAAAAATGAAAGAGCTGCCAAGACTCTTTTATCACGTGTCAGGAAGAGTCTATGTTGTCTGGATCACGTTAGCCAAAGTAGCGCCTTGTTTCCCTTGTTATTTTCCCTGTAATGTACGCAGGAATCAGAAGTGACGATGGCTGGATGCTGACTAACACACCTAAATGGTAGTCACAAGCATCAGTGATTCCCCAGGAGAACGGTGAGCCCTGAACACCATCCCTTCCTCACAGATGGAGAAACAGTGTTATCTTTGCTCTCTGTCATCCTGGGCCTGAAGGACCAAATGCTTTGTGTGAATACTCATCTCAGCAGGATGGGCTAAGGTGAACTTGACAAATGTTATTTATTTCCCAAATACAGAAACTGGAAGGAAATGTCTTTGGAGGCTTTGAGAATCTTCCTCAGAAGAGATTAGGAAGGTCTGTTACGACACAGTCAGGACAACAGGGTCAGGGCAGGCTTATCGAAGTTGTATGAGGGCCAGTGTTCGTGGACTTTTACCACTCTGAATCCCGGATGCATATGTGGTTTAAAAAAATTAGAGCAAACCTAGGAAAAACGGCTTCCCATCTTTCCTCACAGAGGAACATATGTGCTCCTGCCACATGTATAATGGCTTTCTGACTGGTATCTTTTTTTTTTGGTTTTTCAAGACAGGGTTTCCCTGTAGTTTCTAGAGCCTGTCCTGGAACTAGCTCTTGTAGACCAGGCTGGCCTCGAACTCAGAGATCTGCCTGCCTCTGCCTCCCAAGTGCTGGGATTAAAGGCGTGCGCCACCACCGCCCGGCTTGACTGGTATCTTTTGTAGTGGGTATCTTCCTTGATATAAATCTCAAGCCAATGTCTAGTAATTAAAATAGTTAAAACCAGAGTTGATGAGCTCACTGTTCATAGAGCAGAGTAACTAACAATAACTTCAGGTAGAGAACAAAACACAGCTCTGAGCTTCATGAGAAGAGGCGGTCCCTAACACCAGACCACCTTCAGAACCCTCCTCAAGTTCCTCAGGAAACTGCTTTGTCATCTTAGCGGGAGCTGAGGTGGGTACATGGCCACCTTCTGATACACTGCAGAGAGCACTGGCATATCATCCCTCTGACCGACCTGCAAAGTCACCCTAAGCTGACATCTCCAAAAGCATTAAGACGTGGATGTTACCAAATTCAAATACCAGCCCATTTAAAACATCTGGATGCTAATTTGAAAAGAAATAAATGAGTCAAGAAACACAGGCAAAAGAACCGCACAGAAAAAAACAAAACAAAACAAAAAAAACCCAAGACAGTATGAATGTCAGCCTAACAAGGACAGACTGTTTCAACTATGAATCTATAATAAAAATATTGATATTAAGAATAACAGATACTGGCGAGATAGCTTAGTAGGTAAAGGGGCTTGCTGTCAAGTGTAAAATCCTGAGTTGATGCCTAGAACCCTCATAGCAGAAGGAAGGAACACTTTGGAAAGTTCTCTTTTGACCTACACACACACACACACCCCTAATAAAATTTAGAAGCAAGAATAACACAACAATCAGTGCAGATGAAATCCTGTTGATAACCTTACAACGTAGAATACCAACCCGAACCCCACCACTTGAAAATGGAGACAGGGAGATGTTATACAAATCATTCAAGGTCACACAGAAATCCAGGCAGCATTTTAAGCCAGATAATAGGACTGCACAGGACCTGGGCCAGAAGGGTGCTCGGGTCATCTGATCTGCTGTCACGAACTTCCCCTGCTTCTAAGTAGCTGCTGCTTCTATCTGAAGTCTGTCTAATGGTGACAGGCTTTCCCAGAGTTCTGCCAGCAAGGTCGTGTGTGCTATTGCTGACGCAGAAGTACTGAATTAAGCTTTGGGTACCAGTAGTCTCTGTGGCAGTCTGTCACTAGGACAGCTTGTCAGTTTCCTGAAAGACAGCTTTCTAGACCTTCCAAGCTGGTGGCCCAGCCTACGCAGGGTTCTGACAGGAATCGTTGCACACTCCGAAGAGATAGAAGTCTCTTGCAGTCCTCGGGGTATTAGGGTCTGGGTGCCTCTGGGCAGCGGACTGCATGTGCGGCACTTGATTAGTCAGGGAGCAGAAGGAGGTTTTCATGATGACCCTCCTCATTTTTGGGGAAGACCAATGTGCCCCTCTCTGCTCTCAGCTAGTACCGGTACATACAAGTATCACCTCGTTCTCGCTCTGCTTCCCCCGAGGACCCAGGCATTCCTACTTCTCTCAGTAAGGTCTCCAAACAGAGAGAGAGAGAGAGAGAGAGAGAGAGAGAGAGAGAGAGAGAGAGAGAGAGAGAGAGAGAGAGAGAGAGAGAGAGAGAGACAGAGGGGGGGGGGGAGAACTATGGAAGACATTGCTATCTTGCTCCTATGAAAGAGCAAGACCAATTCATCCTTGAAACCTTCTCTCCTCACCTAGGCAACTAGCTGCAACTTTGTTCCAAGGGAGTCTTACCCCTGATGGCCTCAGCCTTTTGGGTTCCCAACCTTGGCATGCTGCAGCCAATGAGCTGGATGCTTGAAGCTTTGAACCCAGATGCAATGCCATGGTCTCCATGCTGCCCTTGCCTTACAGGTCCCTTTAGATCTTTGAGACACAATTTAACTACTTAAGTTCCTGTAAAGCAGCCAGAAACCTGAGCAAACCCAGGGACACACTTCCTGTTCTGTGTTTCTTTGAAATTCTAAAAGCACCCAGACTATAGAGATAATAGTATTCAGGATTTTCTACCATCTTTCTATGACCTCATCTCTCTTCTTCTTCTTCTTCTTCTGTCAATCAATTTGAAAATTGGTCAAGGTATTTATTTCATGAAGATGTTCATGAAACTATGTTCTAGTTTCATTGTATTCTTCGGAATTTCATCATTCAAAAGATGAAATTCTAAGAAACTTGTACCTCGGGAAATATTCCTTTTCAAAAAAAACAAATCTCTCATGACAGAACAAGGATGATAATTCTTTGACATACTGAGCCTGGCTGCTTTTACATTGAAAGTATGACTTTGTTCTGTTTGGAAGCTGCTGCGTGATTGTGCATATTCCTTCAACTGGTAGAGTTTCAAACTTCTCTGCTATTGGTAAAAACTGTCCTTTTCTAAAAGGTTCTTCTATTTCTGCCAACTGTTACTATATATTAAGTGTAGAGTTTACTGGGTCTCATCGTGACTTCTCCATGCCTATATTATGTGATGATCATGTCCACTCTCCTTTCTCCTGCTTGCTCAGCCCCTCCTTCCTTCCCACTCCTTTTCAGTCCATAGTTCTCCTGTTCTGCACAAGTTATGCTTACTTGGTCCTTCACATCCTCGTCCTCTCTTTATGGCACCACATAAAATATAAGAGCAAAACACAGTTTTCTCTACTAAATATGGTTTTGTTGGCTTAATGTAGGAAGGGTTCTACACGTATACTCTCCTCCCCAACTCAGAAGGAAAAATTATCATGAAATGGTAGTAGCTATTTTATTTGTGTCTCTATTGTGTATTAGGAAATGCCAAGGCACAGGCATGCACACAACACCCAGCTATATTTCTGTTCTGTTCCCAGTACCCTGATACGCTTGAAAATGAGCATTTTCATAGTCTGCTGATAAAGAGCTTATTGACAATTATCAAAATTCCCTGGAGAAGTTCTGAAAAACCAGGAAGCCCTTTAGAGAAGTCGCCTTGAGATTCATGGGACTGAAATTCAAAGATGGTATAGTTATTCCTAATACACACCCTAGAGAAATATGAAGGAAGTACTACCATGCTCTCCAGTGGAATCAGTTATATACCCAAAACAGAGTTTTTGTTCAACAGCATGAGACACATAAATTAGTTTTGCGGGGTCATGAATAAATTAAATAGCAGTCTGTCAGTCTGGTGATCACATGCAAATGTATTCCATGTACATATACATGTTCCATCAAAACTGCTGATTCTTTTTAAAGAGGGGGGTTGGAGAGTCCTGGGTTATTCTGTAATGCTGACAGTTATGGATGGTGCTGCACAAATCAGCGTGTAAGTTTCCATATGTGTGCATATGCACATGTTCACGTATATGTGTGTATGCATGTGTACAAGTATGTACATGTTCATTTGTGTGTGACACGCATGTGTATGTACATGCCTGCATGTATGTGCCTCTGTGTGTGTGTGTGTGTGTGTGTGTGTGTGTGTGTACACATGTGTGATTCAAACACACTAGGACAATCCAACTCCAGTTCTGGAAATGGTGGACACCAAGTGCTTCACTGTAACTTTTTAAGTCTTTAGAAATCATAAACCTTCACATAACATGGTTATTGTCCAGCATGAGAAAACCATTTCAGAATAAGTAATAAATCAACCCTCCCTTGAATGACCCAATAAAATTTATTTGATGCTTTGAGAAAACATCATTCAGTCTTAAACTCTGTTCTCATGTTCAGAGTGTAGATAACAGTAATGCACTTATCCTAGGCCCAGATTGAGTTTCTCACTGATTAGCACTGAGTATACTGCTTGGGAATATAAGCTAGCAGAGTCTGTGGGCAAGCTCTGTAGCATTCTTTGGACATTTGAACTATCCTGCACATGTGGTAATGGTCCTTACAACATTGATGACAGCACTTTATATCTATAGGGGCTTCTATGTAAGTAACATACATTCTTAGAATCAATATAGTACAATGGTAAGGATGGGGTTGGAGGCCTAATATAAGATGCTAGAATATAATTGGCTGCATTGTTCTTGTCTTCATATAGGGATGGCAATGTGGCTATATCATACAGAAGCAGAGATGTTTGGATAAAATACATGTGTTCAATGAAACTAGTGTAACGTGAAATCCATAACCCGTTAGTTATTGTTGTCTCCGTGGCAAATCATGTCAGATAAAGAGAAAAAGGCTACCAGGCCTCTGGCCTATTGCGCTTGAGTAGAGATGGGTACTTGGACCTCGGGCCGGGGGGGGGAGGGTAATGTCTCATAAAATGTGCAGAAATAATTTGCATTTCAATTGTGGTTTTACCCTTTAAGAACCCCTCTAGTTGCCCATAGTAGAGAATTCATAATATCCCATCTGCACTATCATTTTGTATCTTCTGCATTGAGCAAGCATCATAGCAGACTGGTAGAAATGACGGGGAATGGATGAAGAGAGTGGATGGAACTCCATTTACATGAGCTGTGGGTGATAAATGTTGATGTATCTATTGAGCGTTTTTAAAATTACCCAGTGTTCCCAGCCAGGAAGTCATCATCTGCTCTCTTTCCTAGTGAGTGCTATTTCTTTCTTCTTTATCTCTTCTCCCTTCTGTTCATATTGTCCTCTTCTGCTGTTCCCACATAATGTACCGGTTACTCATACCAGCAGTAGGAGGTCCATATCTGGATCCTATATTTAAAATAAAAATGTCAGTATATCCATATCCCTTTCTATCACCTCTAATGACCATAAGAGGTATTAGTGGCATTTGTCATTACAGAACTACATTTAACAAGGAAGGGAAGGATAGAAACAGGAGCATCCCAGTGACAAGCATCTTAAACAATTAGCCCTCATGAATGCCAAGCTGTGTAGCTTGCTGTGCAAAGAACAAGATGTCTTTATGGTCTCAAAGCGTCTTACCATAAAGTATCTCTTAATTACAATAGAGAAAGTAGCAACCTCTAGTGCAGAAGCACAGAAGTCATCAGGTTAAGCAGAGACAGAAGGCAGCATCATTGGTAATGAGCTACCCCTGATGTGGATAGTGAGGTAAGGCAGTTCTCTGTGGTATTGATCCTAAAGGAAGGTGGCCTGAATACGTGATCATGATGAGAAAGACAGAATGAAGTTGCAAAACAGGCAGGAGACATGAAGAGACCGTGCTAAAGACACAGGACAACCCAGATTTGCCATAAAATATCTTGCAGGGGAATAATTTATATCCAGCATATAAAATTTCTCTAAAACTTTGGCAGATATGCAGGATTATGCATGTGTCTTATATAAACATAATAATTTGCTGCCAATCCAGAGTCATTTCAAAGCTCCATGTAATTAGGGTTCCAAGATATATTTTTCAGAAATGATTTAATATGAGAATATTGCAGATTCTCAGTCAGAAACAACAACGTGGCAGTGCACTGCACAGCATGATTCAGAGGTCGTTTGTGTGTCTCCCTCTCTCTAGCGATTCTCTTTCTTACCATGTGAGGAAATACAGGAGAAAATGTTTTCAAAGACTTGAGGATGATTTGGTCACATTGGCGTAGCAGCTTCTGACAGTGAACAATACCTGCTATGGAGCATGGGTGTTCCCTGCCAGAGAAGTGGGAAACCCTACACAACACCACCAGAGGCTCCCAACTTGGACTACAGGGCAGTGTGAGACAAGCTTGCAGCCCCCTGCTGCTTCTGATCATGGCCGCTCTCACTACAACATTCTCTTGGAGATTTAGTATCTAGGGATTCTAGTTTCTGTCTCCTCATCCTCCATGGTGTGTCTTTCCTCATCTACTCTAGTAACTCTGTTACTAATTCTAAATTCTGTTCCCATCATTAAGTACATGAAAAAGCATGCGTCAGTATATTCCAGCTTCCCAAGGCAGAGATCCATGTAGTCATGTTATGTGTGTGAATAAAACTCTCACTAATACAGCATCCTGTACTAGTCTCCCTGTGGCTGCTGTAACAAATCACCCAAGATGTGAATTCTCATTGTGACTTGATCATTATACAGTTCTAGAGGTCAGCAGTCCCAAGTAAGCTTCAGCATGCTAACGGGTAGAATTTTCTTCATCCCAGATCTTCCAGGAAGTTATTGGATTCCGCAGCTACCACGCATTTCAGCGGGTGATCCCCACAGTATCAATAGCATCTCTCTGACCTCAGCATATGTGACCATGTCTCCTTGATTAATCCTCCTGTCTCCTGCACTTACATTACGTTTGCCAAGACAATTGTTCCTTATCAAGGTGTCATATTTAAATACCTTCCCAAAGTCCTTTTGTCATGTAAGATGTATTTTTGTTCAGGAGCGGAAGGAAAGAAGGGGCATTGTGTGGGTTACTGTCTGCCTACTGCTCTCAGATTGTCGTTATTGTGCAGTAAGGACAAAACTCAGGACTGTGAGCATGGGGAAAGCAGCCTACCCTTGATGTATTGAGCAGATTCTATTAGAAACTCTAAGGAGACGCTGTCATCTCTGGATGAAGGCATAAGTGCAGTCGTCATCTGCTTGGTGACAGTCATCATGATCTAACTGGACAGCTGTATTTTCTCTAGGAATAGAGTCCAAGATGTGCAAGCTTCAACAGAATTCACTTTTACTAGAAGCAAGTATCTGACTTTGTGTCAAAATCTAAAATAGATAAAATTATTGTTTTTACTTTCTATAAAAAGCATAATTACTACTTCATTAGCTTGTTTCCCTTAGGAAATAAAGAAATGTGCCTTTTATGGGTTATGTTATCAAATTAAATATATATGTGAATGAATTTATTTAAGAATCCAACTAAACAAATTAAATATGCATGTAAGACAGCATAATGATTGTATTCATTTACTTTTTTACAATTGAAAATGGCCCTTGCTGATTATAAACATGCATAAGAAATTCAAAGCAGTGCCACATATCAATGAAATTCCATTTATTGTCCATCTTTTAATTTCATTTGGGAGTGCTGAAGATGAGCTCTATTTAACTGTAGGTCCCAATAGCGACTGGGAATAGAATCTAAAGGAGGAGCCTGAATGTGTTTCCAGAACTTAAACTCAGAGTCACCTCCATTTCTCTACTTCTTGTACGTATAACTGTTTTTCAAGAATAATTGAATCCAGTTCTCCTGAGAAACAGACATGTTAATGTGGAAGCAAATTGGTATCCCAGCCCTCGATGGCAAGTGGGGTCTCATTCCTCCAGACAGATTCATAAACTAAAGAGCAACCGCACTTGCAGAAGTAAAGACTTCCACTATCAGAGAAATGCTTCCATAATTGGGCTGTTCCATCTGCCGACATGACTGATTGTTTCCTGAATACTTAAGAAAATATTGCCTCCTTTTCCTTCATGGAATGTTTCAGAGATGTGATTGTTATTCTCAAGCAAATAGTTGAGAAGGTCTAAGCTAATAAATTAAAGTCGTCAAACCATTTAATCACGTTATGTGAGGGAAGACTGTGAAAGCAGAAAGCACACATCAGTCCCACGGACACGAGCACTTCTTTCTGCCTCTGCCCTCACACCTCGCCTGGGTCTTCCACCCTTTGCTGGACACTTCTGAGTGATGCTAACACGCTACCCCTTATAAAAGTTGTTGTTCTGCTCCACTCCATCATTCTTAATAATTTTGAAAACATTTATCATATATAATTATATACTCTAACTCATTAGGCCATTTTCATATGTTTATAATATATTTGATCATGTTTACCCCATGCATTTCAATTTTTTTGTAATTTCATACATACATACACTGACTTTTTACCCCTCATTACCCTATTTCATCTTTCCTGGCCCTTGCCCAAAGCCTTTTCCAGTTAACATCATGAGTGGGAGTGGGAGGAGCCATCCTTTACTGGAATGTGGACAATTATCAGTGGCTGCTTCACTGGAGAGAGTGACTCGCCCTTCTCCAGAGCCCCTTAACTGCCCGTAGTTCCTCAGAGAGCTCTCCCTCATGGGTGACGAAGTGGTGACAGGACCCATCCTTTGCAAGTAACCAGAGCTATGTTGAATTCATAAGCTCAATCGTCTGACATGTCCAGAAGACACTTCACATCTCTGCCCCCTGAACTCTGACCTCTGTGACCTTTTATTGCCTCCTCTGAGATGTTCCCTCCAGCTCCATCCCTTTGTCATCCCCACTGATGGCCCTTTCTCCACACACTTCAGAACTGGCTTCTCAGTGACATGACCCAAGTCCTGTCCTTTATGCAGAGAGCTGCCTGATTTTCTCTGTCATCACGTGATGAGCAGATACCTGATGTCCTGTTACAGTATTCCCACTTGAAAATACCTTCAGAATTCTAGAAAAAAAAGGAAATCATGTGCCTTTGTTTCAAGTGGATTGGTTTATAATTGAAAAAGTCCCTTTAAAGGAATTGAAGTCTACAAACCAAAATTAGAAAGAGTTGTAAGTTCCTAAGAAGAAAATAAGCCTTCTCAGTGTGTGTGCCATATGGCAGATGTACCCCAGTACATGGGGCTTATCAAGCCTGCCTATGAAGTTAATCCCGGTGCTTCTTATCCTTGCTTACCTGATTTGAATAAACCTATTATTTATATGCTCGGTTCAATCCATTGCACTTCTCTTCCTACATCATTTCTCCAGCCGAGAAAATAAGAGGTAAATTCCAATGCCTGCCCAGCAAGTTCGGGAGCAGAGTTCCGAAGAGAGGCAGTTCCTCCCTTTTCAGTGCCCATGTATCCTCATCCCCGTGGCATTACACACGTGTTGGGAATAGTATGCGTTAGCTACTAGTGCAGTCAAACCATCCGTGAACTTGGCAACTCAAATGAACTTTTATTATAGCATAGTTTCTTTCTGTAAGTCAAGAAGAATCCAGGGAAAGAGAGAGGGAGGGAGAGAGGGAGGAAGTAGAAAGAGAAACATAAACCTTAACCTTTTTTATAACCTAATTTTGAAAGCAACATAACTCTTGTCATTTTCTTCTCACTAGAAATAAGTAAATAAGTAAGCCTCGTGTGCCCCAGGTGGATGAGATTACACAAGGTCATGAGTGTGTGGCAGCAGAAATTCCCAGGGACCACCTTTGCAGCAGGGCTAACTGGGGACCACTGTGGAAGCTGCCTACCACTTAGCTCTCTAAAGAACAGAAAGAGGCAGGAGAAAGCTCAGCTGGTAAAAGACTTCCCGTGTAAGCATGAACACCTGATTTCAAATCCCAGTGCTGATGTCAAAAGCCAGAGGTAGGTTACTAGTTAGCAGTGCCAGCACTGGGAAGCAGAGGGATACTCAAGCTTGCTCCACAGTCAAGTTAACCTAAGTTTTGGTTCCTAGGTCCTATTGAAAGATTCTGTTCTCAAAAAATAAGGTGGGGCAGCTCCTAGGAACAGCACCTGAGATTGGTTTCTGGCGTCAATGTGTGTGTAAATGTATGTACACTCATATCCATATACACTGGCACAAACACACCTACACATACACATGCTCACATACCCACACCTAGAGAGGGAGGGAGGGGGGAAACTAATACAGTAGACACAGTGTTGTTATAATTTGAAACACTTATTTTATTCATCTGGACCATGCATTCCTCAATGTGCTAGAACAGAGATACAGGCCGGTAACTGTATTTGAATTATAGAATGGTCTGCTAGTTCGTGTCTTGGTGATATTTGAGCAAGGAAGCCAGGAACACAAGGTGAGTGGAGACATTAGAACCACTCATGGATTCCAGGGCATTCCATAGGAATTAATCAAATAGCCTATGTTCTTAAAGACTGTACAATCTGTATCTCTGTCAGGAAAACACAAATGCAGCTAGAGAAAGGAGTATGCTTAAGCAGTCTGTCAAATTCGAAAATGCAGTGCATACGTGGAGGTGTTGGGATTGAGGGGTATTGAAGCCTGAAGCTCCATTTGATCTTGTCTGGGAAAACTTGGGTCGATAGATGCAAATAACAGACTTTTTGCGGAAAGATGGAGTTAAGACTGAGTTATTTCTTGAACAGTCTTGTAGGGTTTATATCTGTGTCTCAAGCGACAGGAGAACATGCTAAGAATTTGCAGCTGGTACTGCCACGCGGGCATCGGTGAATCATTTGTCACAGAGGTTGTTGCTGTAGGATGAGGATTCTCAGGATCACACAGCCCAGCCCCAGGAAAAAAATTCTGCATTTGTAGATTGTTATCAAAACGAGAGTAAGGTGTTTCCAAAGAAGAAGTTAACCAATTAATTAATGCACTGTAGGAAACTGGGCAGTAGAGGAAATGCCGCATGGGATGAAATACCCCCTATTCTCTGTGTGGATTTGGATGCATGCTGAGCCAGAGACGCCTGTGTTTGGGAGCCCAGCCCACAGAGAGGGGAGTCTGTGAAAGAGCATCTCTTCATGTGAGAAGCCATCGCAGCAGGTTTTATCTTCTTAACATCAAGAAGGTGGTCTTGGGCATCAAACACTGAAGCCCAACACACTCTAGAGTGTCCCTGCCCAAAAAGAATGTCTCAACACTATGATGAACACTGTAGAAGCAGAGCAGATTGGAACACATAATTTAGCTGTTTCTTTCCATGAGTAAATTTTAAAGGGAAAGTAAAAAAAAAATCAAAACTAGGCTATCTCATTTCTCTATTTATAGTTAAAGGAAAGACGAATGATAGCGTTGCATGGAAAGTTATGCAACTTAATTATCCACGTGCTCAGAGCCAAGTGACTATCAGACCATTGCAACTGTTTTGGGTGAAATGTCACAAGTACTTTTATTTATTTATATTTTCTGCCTTGGAAAGTTTCAAGGATTTTACTTCAGGATAATGAGATCAGCTATGTTGTTAGCAGGAGCCTGTAGAGGCAGCTTGCCAGCTTTCTCCCACTGCTAATCCTAAATCTGTTTCGGTCTAGGTAGCACAGTTTGTTCTACTGTTCCCAGGCAGAGTTATGGTTTCTTAAAAGTCTAGTCTGTATTTGTCTTCCTATTGCTGGATTTTCTTAGATATTTTTCTATTGCTGTGGAGGGCATAGAAAAAATTTTGCACCATGACAAAGGCAACTTATAAGGAGAGTTTATTGGGGCTTACATTTCGAGAATGTGAATTCATGACCATCACACTGGGGAGCATGACAGTAGACAGTCAAGAATGTATGGTACTGGAACAATAGCCAAGAGCTTAAGTCTTGATCTAAAAGCAAGAGGCAGAGAAAGAGAAACCTCAAAGCCCACCTCTAGTAATACACCTCCTTCAAATAGGCCACACCTCTGAATCCTTTTCAAACAGTTCCACTAACTAAGGACCAAGTATTAAACCTCTGAGCCTGTGGGGGCCATTCTCATTCAAACCACCACATACATGCTTCTATGTGTTTATAAATTCCAACCTAAATGCCATCATCTCTTTATCAATACCTGTAGTCTGACAATGTATTAATTTTGGTCCTTGTAGAGTAGAAGTAAAGCAACTTTCATTTGCAAAAAATGGGTGTACACTACTAGAAAAATTCCCCTTGTGGCAGTCCCTCTATGC
Source organism: Arvicola amphibius (assembly GCF_903992535.2). NCBI lineage: Eukaryota > Metazoa > Chordata > Mammalia > Rodentia > Cricetidae > Arvicola > Arvicola amphibius. The sequence goes on from NC_052050.1 coordinate 157,565,625, forward strand.
AAGTTTGTACTAAAATTGTGTGTCCTTGCTTAATATCTGTGACATGTTTTAAAATTTTTATGGAACTATTTACAAAATCATACAAAGTCGCTGTAGTTAGTAAACCTTTGTCTTAGAGTCTGCCAATGTTTCTTGACTGCCAATTTCTTGTTGGCTTTTAAGTAAAAAACCAAAAGTTATCATTTGGAGTTTTATTTGGTGTGGCTGAGGTCATAAAACAATTGCCTTTGGGATGTCATTATGTAGAACCTTACCATTTAAATCTTTTCATTAAATTACTAATTAATTAATTACATTTTGCTGTGTTAAAGATGTAATTCAAGAGTTTGTACTTGCTAGACAAGTGTTCTAACAATGCTCTCTGCTCCAGGACACAGAAAGCATATTGCCATGGCATGGATATTTATTAAATCCACTCCTTCAAACTGATTTACAAGTAAATAGAGAAAAACCTCTATGTACATAAAACTATGGTTTTTACTTACAATTGGTAGCAAAAACTTAGAGTTAAATTTTAAGGAAATCATTTGGTTGTTGAAAGTAAGCAGGATATGCTGGTTATCTGGATGTAACATCCCTCACCTGGGCTTCTGTGTTGTCTATGCTGACTGGTCACATCCTGTTTCCAAGTGCTACACTTCTGAAGCTGAATACCACCCTTAGCAACTGCCTCGTGGTGCTGTCAAGCGGGCACCACGGCTATGTGTCTCAGCAGGAGCTGCTGAAGGGTGCCTACATCCAACTTCCAGTTCCCAAATTCCCAGACACATTCAAATAAAGCATTGCACCTGGCAGTTCTATAAATGCAATGAAATGGAATAAAAAACATGTGAATAAAATCTTTAAAATAATTATTTGCAATTGACAGCTGCTGGGATAGGAAAAATTGGTTTTCCACTGGGTATATCAACCATACCCCAGGGCAGGCCCCATGACTGAATACAGTTGGGAAACACAAAACAGACTCCATGCTTTGCACACATTCCCTTTTTTATTTTTAAAATTTTGTGTGCTTTTTTTGTTTTGGTATTTTTTTTAAGAGAGTGAAAAAGACTATGAAATGAGATGCATAGGAAGGGAAGAACCTGTGAGGAACTGGGAGAAGAGGAAGACTATACTCAAAATACTTTATATGAAAATTTTAAAAAAATAAAAAAGATAAGGAATAAAAGGTAAGACCTAATTCACTGGGAGTGGTGTTGGAATAAAGTGATGTCATCCCAGGAACACTGCAAGTTGAGTTGAGTGAAGATCTGGTTGGAAAAGACTCCGAGAACACTGGCCGTGTAATTCACATATAAGTAAACATACGTCCATATGGAAATTAGTGACTTTACATAATGGGAGGAAAATGGCAGTCAAGTTTAATTTTATAATGATAGCAATTTCTCATAAAATATGTAGTCATGTATTTGACAAATGTCCAATGTTTACAAAAAAAACCAACAACAATGAAATTGAGAACAATTGAGAGGCTAGAATAAATATAAAAGCACCATGTTCATGACATGAAGCTCAAAATAACAGAAATATTAACTTATTAGAAATTCATATACAAGCAATTTGAATCCCAGTCTTAACTCCTGCTTTTGTGGTGAGTGCCAGGGAAGTTCTATGAATCTTATACGGCAAAAATAACGCTCAAAATGAGCATTAAAATCTCAGCCAAAGAGAATGAAGTGTTGGTAGACAAAAATTGGTTCACCTGGCAACTATCGTGGATATACATGGAAAACAGGCTCTACCTCTCCAATTTAGGAGACACAGAGAATGCTTCTAGTATTGAATATGGATTGACGTAGAGTGTCATGCCTCTGGCAGGGATCCTGGTTCTGGAAAGTAACATCATCCCACAGGGTAGCAAAATGCTTCAACTGCATGGTTGCTTTGTGTGTGTGTGTGTGTGTGTGTGTGTGTGTGTGTGTACACATGTTCACATTCATGCGGAGAACAGGTCAACCGGTCAACCTCATTTTGCCATGTTTACTTGAGATAGGGTCTTTCCATTTTTATTTGAAACTACCTGACTTAGCTAAGCAGTCTGTCTGTCTGGTTGGCAAACCCCAGTGATGGACCATCTCTGCATTCCCAGCATGGGGATTACAATCAGGGGCCACTATGCTTGGCTTTTTTAATGTGCGTTCTGAGGGTGAAACTCAGGTCTTCCTGTTTGCACAGTGAGCGTTTTACCCACTGAGCTGCCTCTCCAGCCCCGAATAAATGTTTGCAGAATAAATGAGAACTACTTTTCAAGGATGAGAATGTGACTCTCCTCATCACAAAGTGCATCTTTCTCTCGCCTGGTTGGTTAGAAGGGTTACATTAGCTTTATCCGGGGCAGCAGCACGCACGGCAGGTCTTCATGAGAACAGGTCATTTTGTAGCCGACAGTCAAAGCGTCCGTAAAACGTAGACATACGCTCCCATTCAGACTTGAGAGTCCAAGTGCTATTTCCTCCACATTCATATTTCAAAGAAACAGCTCCCAAGGCCTTGGGCAAGACATTCCTGGTTATAAACCTGACAGAAATTAAGCTGGGAAAAGCCTACCTACCATTTAAAGAGACTTACATTTCAAAGAGAAGAGAGCTCTACCTGTTAACTCTCCCTTGAGAACAGGAACAGAGAAACAACCAACTTACTCACACTCAGTGGGGGAAATTGAGCCTCTTTTTAAAAATAGAATATTAAATATTTCCATATAACAAAATTCTCATTAAGAAGTTGAAAGTTGAATAAAAAGTTGGAGAAAAGACGTGCGTGATAATCTTTAGGATACTTTTACTTTATGTGTATTTATTGGTTACCCTACATGGGTGCAGATGCCCAGAAGAGGGCATCAGATCCCCTGGAGCTGGAGTTCCAAATGGTTGGGAGCCACCTGATCCGGATGTTGGGAATCAACCCAGGTCCTCTGCAAGAGCAATGAGCTCTTAACCATTGAGCCATTGCTCCAGCCCCGTGTTTATGCTCCTAATGTTTCTCAATGTGTGGCCTACGTGGAAGAAAAGCAGCCTCAGAGAGAACCATGATTCAGTGTGTGAAGAGCGTCTCATAAAAAAGGAAGTGAAAAACATTTACATCATTACCTATTAAACAACCTCGCACACATTAATCAGAATTCACTGCTCTCTTATATTCCTTTTGTTTTAACATATTTGATATTCCAGGACAGGCTCCAAAGCTACAGAGAAACCCTGTCTCGAAAAACCAATAAAAAAAAAAAAACATATTTGATGCAAGATGTTGCAATAATTACTTAAGAGGAATGATGAATTTTCTTGAACCATTTTGCTCTTTATTTACTCCTTGATTGTAATACACAGACAGGTTTCTGGCAGGGACAAAGCTTAAATGTGGAACTGTATCACAAACTGAAGGCTAAGATTTAATAGTATTGTTACTATTTTAATTATTTTTAATTATTATGCAAGACATGGAATTATAATTAAGTGCTTAATTGCTCTCACTTTCAAATTTTATTCATTCAGAAAACTTTGGCTAAATATATTCATACCTCAGGATAAGAGTAAGTGTATTTCATTCAGAAGTTAAAGGCTGCTTTTCAGTGTGGCAGAAGATAAAAACTGCATTATTCTTTCATTGCATTGTGTGCCCTATGCCCGCCTATGGCAAGACTAACATTAACATATTTTCCAGGTTCAGGTTAAGCTTTTAACGCTGTAATGTAGTTTTTATCAAGCAGATTCCATGGGAGATTTTCATTATATCTTCCCGATGTGAAAAGTAACATTTTTTTTCATTCTGAGAACTGAGGAGTCTGCTTTATCTCAGGATTTTTTTTAACCATATGAAGAGACATTTCTGCTGGCTCACAAAACCCAAGCACCATTGTCCCCCTTGGAGATGAGTTCCTCACGCAAGGGTGCTGGATGGAAAGGTTCCCACAGAAGCACAGCGGTTGCACTCTGTGGTGGGAAATCTGCATTTTATTGATCTTACAGTGCTGTAAATATTCTTTCCCAAGTTGTAGGTAGAAGGCAGAACTTCTGCGCAGGAAACGTGTTCAGAAGGAGGAGAGGAGAAAGTTATGTATGTATGTATATATACATATACATGGATGTATTTGTGTGCGCACACATGTATGTGCATGGTGTGTGTGCATGCACACGTGTGTGTGTACATGTGCGTTTGTATGTGTGTGTGTTTAGTTAGGCATAGGGGTTACTTAAGTAGCCTCATGGCAACAGCAAGGTAGCCTCCTAAAGCCCCCAAATACCAGAAATGGCACAGCACACTTAGAGTCTGGTTTGCATCTAATAAAACTGAAAGGAGAAGAAAAAGCTCCACCTTCTGAGTCAGGACTCTGGAAGGCATGAAGACTCGGTGTCTCACCATAGCTCCATGGTCTTTAACTGCAAATATCCTGGAAGCAGCCACTGAATGAACAATTTTCTTCTGGGGTAAAACAGCCTCAGCTCTGGGTGACAGTGACCTGCATGTCACACCAAATGTTGCAAGAAACTAGCCCAGCAATTGTGGCTTGCTGTGGTGACTGAACAGAGCGATTTACAACCACAGTCCTCCGTGAAGGAGGCACAAAAGGACTGAGGAAGAAAAACTGCACGCGGCCCGAGAGTCCAGGGTGCTAGTTCACGGCGGGAACAACAAATCAATTTAGAGATGGGTGACGAGTCGCTGCCTGTTCTGGGGTCAGGCACCGCGGAGACAAACCACGATGACTTTTCTTTTCAATAGAGCAATTTTTTTAAAGTACCCCAAGAACACATTTTCCCCCATTAGATGAAAGTGTTGGTGTGAAGGGATCCTCAGAGGTTGAGATGGAGCAGCACGGTGAGACAATTGTGACATGGTCAGCCTGGTGCTTCGTGGGAACAGGCGCTCACTAGGGTCTCACCGTCACTGCGGTTGTTTCAGAGGAAAGTGGGGTCTGGCTGGAAACGCTGTTTAAGTGTCACAGAGACGATCCCTGCCCCTATAACTTGGGGCCACGCTCGTTTAGCTGTGGGGTTGTGAACTGAACACACGAATCATCTGAGGAGTGCTGCATTTTTAAACATCAAAACCGGGCGATGCCACAGGCTGCCTGCTCTCAATCGACAAAGAGAGGCGTGGGCATCTGCTTCTGAACTCCCGATGTGTCTACATTTTAGCCACTCTTCCCTTGCGACCTCATGACCTCCACCACGGCTGCTCCCCTCAGGCAGTCTCCGTGTTTGCAGAATTTCCTGCAGGTGTTAAAAGCTTCTAATTATGTGTAGGTGTGTGTGTGTGTGTGTCTTCATGGGGGTACATTTGTGTGGGAGCAGAGGTGCCCATGAAGGCTGGAGGGTTCCCTGCAGCTGGAGTTACAGATGCTTATGAGCCCCTCAGCCTGACATTGGTGCTAAGGAGTGAATTTGGATGGCCTGGAAGGACAAGGGCTTCTCATTGTTGAGCTGCCTATTCAGTAGCCATTGGTGTCCCTTTCCCCCTCTCCAAGCTGTCCTATGTGCCTGAGACAGCTGGATGCCAGCCTGCTACTCATTTGGTGCCATGCTGCTTTTATCTTTGGGGAATGAGGTTCTTAAGGACACCTCATCTTAATGGTACATTGCTGAAGCTGGCGTGTGTGTGTGTGTGTGTGTGTGTGTGTGTGTGTGTGTGAGAGAGAGAGAGAGAGAGAGAGAGAGAGAGAGAGAGAGAGAGAGAGAGAGAGAGAATGGGTATTTGTGTGAGTGTGCGTTAGTGGGCATGCATGTGTGAGTGTGCGCATGCACGGGCACGTGGTACAGGAAGCTCGTTGGTATAATGTTTCTTCCTTTCTAGCACCCTGTTCTTCATGGAGACATGCTAATTGCAAACTGCTATGTGATGCCTGCATCACTTGAGAAACTGAAGGGTGGAGGAGAGTCAGCCATGGAGGCCCTCCATGACATCATCACAGTGCCCAGTAGAGCATGTGCAGGAGTGGTCACCCCAATGCCTGATGAGTACCAAGCTCTTGGTTCCATGTCAGGTTACTATTGCACATTCCCCCTGCACCCTGTAGTCAGTGTGACAACTAAAAATCTCTAAAACCAAAGCTGAGATGAAAAAGACAACAAAAAGCCCATGCATGCCCTTCCTTAAACACCTGTATGCAGTTGAGCCTTGTGCTCCTTTGAAACCGAGCTCAAGCCTCTTCTGAAATCTGGAATCTGAGAAATGACCTCCCTATAAAAGAAAACACGTGAGTTTTCTACCCGAGGGCCCCAGAGCATCTCTGTTGATGATTAGTTGACCGAATCTATTTTAAATTTGCTGCCAGTGAAAACATTATGGCAGTGGAAGTCCTACAGCCTGGCATCTTAAACTTCCTTCTGCATCCCAAACTCCTTGATTGAATATACAGAAAACTCAGGCAGGAGCCAGACGTCTTCTTAGCTTATTCGCAGAACTGACATGAGATCTCCATGTCTTCTGTCTTCTCCCACCTTTATAATTCTAAATAAGACCCATGAGCACAGCTGACAGAAATCCAGATTGTTGACATTTAATCCAGATTGTGTGCACCTAAATATCGCACAAAGTCTGCTTTAGACTTCCCTCTGAGACATTTCGAGTCTGCCTTCCTAGTTGCCCAAGAAAAATTTCAAGTGTTTTAGTAGCTTTAACGTGTATGTGTACATGTATGTATGTCTACACATATGCATGTGAGCATGTGCATGTGTGTGTGTGTATGTGTGCGCTTCTGTGTGTGTGCTGTGTGTGTATGGTGTCTAACCCTTTGATCAAGTTCTCCACAAACACAAACACTCCTTCATAATCTTATAAGTCAGGTCCACCCACTAGGTCGCACAAGGCTACAAGTCATTACCAATGTTCTTCCAATGGCGACTTGTATGCCCTTAGTGTGAAGGAGCGAGCACCAGTATTTCAGGGACTGAGACAAGGGACTCAGCAGGGAGGCTGAGAAAACTCGCTTGTCTGACAGCCTCCTGCAGCCACACAGCACGCTCCCTCAACATCTCCAATTTTGAAACAAACACATGAACACCCAGAGCTTGGGCGGTAGGATCTTAGTACTAGACAAACATCCATTTGTCTTGTTTTTTGTTTATGTGTGTTGTGTGCATGTGTGTGTGTGTGGTGTGTGTGTGTATGTGGTGTGTGGGATGTGTGCGTATTGTGTATGTGTATGTACTGTGTGGGGTATGTGATATATATGTATATAAGTATGTGGTGTATATTTGTGTTTGTGTGTGTGTTTATGTGTGTGGTTTGTGTATGTCTGTGTGTGCATGTATGTTATGGTGTGTGTGTGTGCATGTGCATATATGGTGTGCATGCATGTGTGTATATGATATGCTTGTCTTTGGTGTGTGTTTGTGTGTGTGGTGTGTGTATGTGTGTAGTGTGGTTGTATTGCTATGGGTATATGTGGTGTGTGTATGTGTCTGGTGCATATGTGTGTGGTGTGTGATGTATGTGGTGTGTGATATGTGTGTATGTGGCGCTGGTGTTTGTGTGTATGTGTGTGTGTTCGTGCTGTGTGTGGGTTATACGTGTGTGATGTGTATATGTATGGTGTGTATGTGTGTTTCGCTTGTGTGTGAGGTTATATATATGTGGTATGTGTGGTATGTGTATATGTGGTGTGTTTGGTGTATGTGATGTGTGTGTATATGTGTGGTGTTGTGTGGTGTGTATGTGTCTGTATGTGTTTGAAGGACAGAAGTTGACATCTGGTGTCTTCCTCTATCACTCTGATCATGTTATTTTGAGACAGGGTTTCTCATTGAACATAGAACTCAGAGATTGGCTGTACAAGCTGGTGACAAACTGGGGACTCCACCTGTGTCTGCCCATCCCTCAGTGTTAGGGATATAAGCAAATGCTAGAATGCATAATAAAACACCATCAGAACTCTCGAAGCCATCTTATAATTCCTATGAGCAATCCTAACTAAACTCAGCAAGAGACACGCATGCATACATGCACACACACCACATACACACTCAAACGTACACATGCACATATAAATGTAGACACCTGAACACACAAACACACACATACACAAAGAAATAAGAAAATAGGGAACTGGTAGGAAGAAGAATCTCAGTGGAAGAAAAAGGGAGGATGAGAAAGGCCACAGGGCTAAAATGGCTAAAGTTGATTCTGTCTATGTATAGAACTGTCAATGAATAAGCATAAATAGTAGAAATTGTTAGGACACATCATGAAGAATATTCAGGAATAATCTTGACTTTATGTCAACCGTGATGATATATATTTGTTATTTAGCAACAGAACGTGTCCCCTTAACTGTTAATGAGTACATTACTTGCTTTTCGTTTGCTTTCTTTGTTTATTTTAACATGAAAAATGCTTTCACAGCCTGTGTGAGCATTGCAATCTTTACTAAAGTACCTCTCTTTTTCTCTCAAAAATAAGTCACATCCCTCATGGGTAAACTGTTTGAAGCCATCATCATTTCAGGAATTTGTTATCCCAGCATCAGTGAGAGGGCTTTAGAATTCATGACCATTAACTTCCTACCTGGAGCAATTTCTTCTGCGGAGATGAGACATTTTTACTTCCAACTTACAATTTTACAGGAACAGAATTATATAATGCAATAATGCATATAATCTTTAAAAATCAATTTTAATTAGGAGAAAAACTCACCCTTAAGGAAGGGTCTTCTTTTACTTTGTGTCTTTTTTTTTCCAAGTGGATTTGAAAGTCATGCCAGGTATCAGTGTCTTCTTTCCTGAGACATTACCCAACTCCGTGCCTGCATCTTTGAGGAAGATTTACGTGTGTTTGGTAGATAATCCCTAGCTGTTTAAGTGCTTTGATAGGACACTGGTGTGTGGAATTACAGGTGAAAACCACTGTTAACACTAGCAACCCTGAGCTGGCTGTGGACCTACAACTCTTGGGGTAGAGGTAGGAATTCACGTCTAACCTGGACTTCATGAAAAGCTCTCTAAAAACAAACAAATAAAACTACCAATAATAAAGAAAATAGGAAAACAAGAGAACAAAACCCATCCGTGTATCTGGAGCCTTTTCCGTCTCTCATGCAGCTGAAGAGGCCAAGGCATGACATAAATTTCTTCCTCCATCCGTTCTGTGCACAACAGCTTCTTATAACCTCATTTCCCATACTATATAAACACGGTTAGGTGGGAAAAAACCATGCTCTTCTATTTCAGACAGAAAAGGAAAAGCATATATAGTTTGGGGTCCTAATTATAATATTTCCGAAAAAGAACTGAGTGGCTTTCTTTAACCTGGAGGGAGAAAAGATAACGATCTCCTCTTGGAAGATCTTGCTTTAAGTATTTAGCATTTACTGAAACAACTGAGTACTTCTTTTCCCTGCTTGATAAGACTTAGTAGCTAGCTTATGCACAGCATCAAACATGACATGTAAGCTATGGAAAACACATTCTTTTCATCTTCAGAGTACATTCGAAATGTTACATTACCTATTTTAAAAAAGAGCAAATAAGCCCGGGATGAAGTGGTCTAGAAATCGTGACCTGTCAGATATCACTGCTTTCATTTGCTTTCGTTTCAGACCTTGACATTGTTCACAGATCTCTCTAATGAGTGAACCACCCCCCAGGTGCACCCAGAAAGGGGACTGTGTCAGAGGAGGCACGCATATGTCATGCTGGCCTGTGGGACCAAATAATACAAGGAACGCTTAGGAAAATTTAAATAGATGAATTAGAAGCATCACTTTGAATGTGGCCAGCATCTCCCCTTGATGTAATCCTCAGGGGTTATGGATCCATAATGAGAAGTCAGAGAAAGGCAAACTACAGATGAGAGAGTCTGAAGTTGGGTTGCAGAACCAGGATCTACATGCAAGAGGGGAGCGTGACCCTGGGACAATAAAGCCAGACTTGTCATTCTGGGAGAAACAATAAGTGGGGCTTTCTCTGTGGCTGACAGGTGAGTTATGCAGTTGAGACCTTGGTAGAAGAGCAGGTTGGTTACTTTACATCCACAGAAAAATATTAGACACTATGAGCTACCATTTTCTTTAGAAATTTAAGAGTTATAATTCCATCACCTTGGAAATAGAAGTGTGTTTTTCCAAATATATATAATATATGTAATTCATAGAGCTCCCGTGTCATTGCCTGTACTGAAGTAACTGGATATGCCAAGTGGAACCAGCTAAGTGGAAGATATTCTGGGAATCACTGTTTATATGTGAATGTTAAACAATCGAGAGCACAGATTATCACATGGTTATGTGATTCGGTCCGTATCATCTTTGTCAAAAGTATTTTCTGCGGGAAAGCTTACCAATTTTCAATCATCCTTCTTGTAACTGTTTTGATCATTTGCAATGTCTCAAAACCACAGACCTGCCCATCACACAGTTCTGGTATATATTATAAATTTAGCTCCAATTAAAAATAGTTCCTACAGCAGATGCTTCCCATGAGTGGAGATATTGAATTTAACACTTATTATTAGAAAATCAGAATTAAACTGGGGACGATGGCTGAATCATCACTTCTCAATTCTGTTTAGTACATCCATTTCCTATTCTTTTTGCATGTCCAGAAAGATCGAATTCTGTTTTTCCTTCTCAATAGGCTTTATTTTCAAAGTCCTAAAATACTAAACAGCATAAATTTCATTGCAGGCTACAATGTTTTAGAGATGTGTCTGAGACAGATTGATTGAGGAAGCTGCACTTGAGCCAGAAGGGAGCCCAGTGGTGGGGTAGGAGCGAGACCCTCTGCTAACTCCTGGCACCCTGAATACATTGATACATAAATGCCCCTTCGCTTTATTTTGAGAGCATATAGGTTACATAAGGCTGAATGTTGTTAAAAACAGCACAAGTCTGCTGAGTGTGCAGAATAATGGCTCCTGAAAATCTGACACATTTTCAAACCTGACATCTAGATACATTAGTTATTTTTTTTCCCAACCATGTGGTTGATCCAGTATCACCTGAGACCCCTGAAAGGACGGGGTAGCATACTTTAGCTAAGTGTCTCTGGGGGACCCACCCACCTCCACACTCACACAAATGTTGGGGAGGAATCGGGAAAGGGATTGTGTGTGTTTAATGAACACTTCCCATTCCCCTTTTATTCCACTGCATCCTCAGCCCATGGATGAGGCTCTTCGGTGGGTCTCTCTAGCCTAGTTAGTCCTCTCTGAAGTCCCCTTCATAGGCACTCCTGCGGGCATGCCATGCTCATCTCTTCAGTGGTTCCAAACACAGTCAGGTTAACTCTGGGGATTAACCACCAGAGACCACTTTTCCTGAATCACCCCCAAACTGAAGCTAAAAATAATTAGTATTAGTTGGCAGCTAGAAAAAAAAATGAAATGGTTAGCTGTTAACGGAAGTCGATCTTTAAGCCTCTGCTTTTATTTCTTAGGTTGATTAGGAATAAAACAGGAGGAACTGGCTGACTCTTGGGTTGACCTATCTGATGGTAAAGGTATTGTTGGCAGCTGGTCAGTGTTAAGCACCAGTGGTAGCTCACATTTAAATTCCAACAACGGCAGTCAAGAAATCAAGAAAAAAAAAAAAAAAAAAAAAAAAAAAAAAAAAAAAAAAAAAAAAAAAAAAACCAGAACTAGGCTAACTTCTTCTGCAGTCTGGTTCCTCAAATGTTCCCTCTAAATGAGGGTGTCAGCCTGGAACTTACCAGACATACAGGTTGGCCCAGACCTCCCGACTCTGAGCCGGAAGTCTTCCCTTAGACCTCCACGAATTGCACTTGGATGCCAGACTCTTCTTCAGGCTTAGCCTTTAAGTGCAAGCTACTCCTAAAGTGTGCTGGAGGTAAGCAGAATTATGTAAGAAAACCCACCAGAAGTAAATGCTCTGCTGTTAAAAAAAAAAAGAACCCAACCTATGCTTAAATTTGCATAAATAATTGAAAGTAAGCTGAATTCATATATGTTAATATGCCTAATTGTGTTTGAAAAATAGAGGATCGGTGAAACATTAATTAGGCAATTAAATACTTGAGTATACTACTCTGAGGTAGAATCATAAAGTAAATATAGTATTCAGTGAATGTCATTATGGACAAGTAGCAGAATTTTGATTCTACTGTTTTTTTTTGTATGATATACTGTTGTCTTGTCCAGTTATTTTAAAAGAGACATTGTTGTCTCATTATTGTCTTTTAAAAATCATTAATTGTTAAGAAATGTATCCAATAATTGTTAGGTATAAATAATGCACCTTTGAAACAAGAAGTGACCCCAAAAAAATACTTGTTATTGCTCACCTTGCTTTCTGTTGTTGTTGTTGTTGTTGTTTGTTTGTTTATTTCTTTTCGTTTTTGGTTTGTAGTTACTTAGTCTAGATCTAAGTCTGGCCTCTGGGATGCCTTGAAACTCATGCTACATCCTCAGCTTCCCAAGTGTGTGAGAATTCACACCTATCCAGTAGCCAGCAGGTCTCTTTTTGAATGTTATTTTCATAAAGGAAGGATTATAACACTGAGACATTTTTATATAAATCGTTCAATGGTAGGATTTAAGGAGTATTCTCAACCTAATTTTCCCCTTCACAATGTATCTCAGGGTATTTCTCATCGCTTTAAACTCTAAGGATGTTGCTGAGGAAGATCTGGATTCTTTCAGGAATGAGAAAGCTAAGGATCTAGATGAGCAAAGGTCTGGCTAGTTGGCATGCTCTGGATCAGTGGTTCTCAATGTTCCTGGGCCTTCATGCTGTGGTGACCCCCAACTGTGATATTATCTTCACTGCTGCTTCATAACTGTGATTTTGCCACTGTTACAAATAGTAATGTGAATATCTGGTATGTAACCCCTCTGAAAGGGTCATTTGAACCCTGCAAAGGAACTGTGATCCACAGGTTGAGAACCGCTGTTCTAGACGAATGTATCACCATGGCTATCTGGCCAGAAACATGGGACCTTGAGAAGACATGGATCTGAGCCATTAGCAGAATTGTGTGTGTGTGTGTGTGTGTGTGTGTGTGTGCATGTGTGTGTGTGTGTGTGTGTGCACATGTGAAAATGTGCACATATAGAGGCTCTCTTTTTATTTGTTTGGATTCACTTACTTAGGGAAATTCCAGTGCAGGTTGAATGTATTATGAGTACCAAACATATCGTTGCATTTTGAGTTCTAATTGATTATGCCCAAAGCAATTGCTTATTTGTGTGAAGACACAAAAACACATGTTTATATAAAGGCTTCACCAGCACTGTTACACTCCTGGAGTATGGCACAATTACTGTCTTCCTTGGAGTGTGTATTTTGCATAGAGTTTGCCACTATCACTGGCTTCCCAATATGCAAAAGTTGAGGGATGGCTCCTCGTTTTTCTATTTTTGTCTCCATATGTACCTGTTGTCTCTGAGGTGGCAGAGTTAGCTTGTGAGGATTATGGGAATGCCACTCATGGGCATTGGCATTAGTCAGAGATACCTGTCTTTTAGGGATCTGCTCCACTTTCTGTCTAACCACAGAACCTTCTTTATACTCTCTATAATCATCCTCACACATAACAAACTTGGAAAGCTGAACAAAGAGAGCTTCCTAAAAGCTACAATATTTGAGGATAATGGCTTTGTTCCTCCAATTTCCTGAAACTGAATGGATGTCATGGTGATGGTTTTGCTCGCTTTCAATTCCTGATTATGTTCGTACGGTTCTGAGTACATACCAATCCATGTCCTGTGTGTTGGATGCACATTAATGATCAGTACAGTCATGATTATCAGTTATTGGCTGTGATGTGAAATCAATTGCTTATAATCAATAACAGGTGAGCAAAAATTGCATTAAAGGCAACACTTACTGTTGACTCTGCATTCTATAAAGACCAACTGCCATATTTGCTCATTTGCGTTACACAAGAAGGACAGCAATGAACACATCCATGTTAGCTTCCAGAAACATCTGTGATGAGGATTTATATTTACAAGAACTATAGTTCATATTTATTTTTATTCTGTGTCATTTGAGATATTTTGTGTGTTTATTTATATGAAATAGGTCCTAAACACCCACATGCAAGACTCCATGTCTCCTTTACTGGATTAAATGGGATAGTAGCACCAGTTTCCTGGATACTTTGGATAAACAGGACAACTATTTGAATTATTGGAGACATTGACTGGTTTGTAACTGTTGATGTAGCTGAAATAGCGAGAACATATAGAAGAGTCCATTTAGAAGACAAACAATATCTGCCTTCCATACTCTCTCCTTCAGAATGGATTTTTAAACATGAGGACTGTACCCTTCACTATGAAGCTGAAAAAAATACTAAAAATATATTTTGAAAAGCATACTAAAGATAAAGCAAAAATTGGCCATTTTAAATCTGGTTCTGGAACATTATCGAGTTGGTGAAAGGAGAATGAACAAATATCAATCCAGTTCATCCATAACAAGCTCAATTACATAATAGCATAGTAACTGTTCCAGATTTAGCTTTTCAAGGTGGCCATCATTTATTTCATCAGCCTCATATGCCAATCCCTGAGATATTTGGAGGATATTAAAATTTTCTATAAATAGAAAGTCATATTAATATTATACATCAAACTGTCTTCTTAATCCCCCTTTCTCTTTGACCATGAGATAACTTGGCTGATTCTGTGGCTTAGGTTCTACTCATGAAGTTAAGAAAGGGTACAGGTTGTTTTGTGTGCCAAGTATGGAATAAAAAGGTGAACTCAATGCCATGTATCCCGGAGGCTCCAAAGTCAAAGTCAAGGGAGCTGTGTGCTAGTAACAACTATTCCTAAAATGTGGGCAGAAATTCAGACAGATTCTTCCCCTCTCCCCTGCCCCAAGTAATAATAAAACTGTTTTAAAAAAAAATCATGTCAAAGATAGTAGTAGACACCTTGCCAGAGAATGTACAAAGACAGAAAATGATCATTTGAGAATATGTTCCACATCATATTTATCCAAAAAAGAGTGAATCAAAGGCATTAGAATGACACAACTCTGGAGAATTTTAGAGAAACATGAAAACTTCCACTCTTTGCTGTTGGGAGTAAAACATGGCACAGCCCCAGGGAAGACAATGGATGTGTGGTTACAAAACTAAACTCTAGCACTGTATTATCATGTAGCCTTTCTTCCAAAATTGTTCCAATTCTTGTGGATAGATTGTGGAACCCTGGCGTTCAAGATGGTCTTATTTTAAGACTCCTTACAGAAATGGTTACCTCAAAGCCAGTCAGCTGAGGGGTGGAGCATAGGATACAATGCTGGCTATAACCTCAGACTCAAGAGTCCCGTGTGCTAGACTTCCCGCTAACAGTAGACACCATCTCCTAACTGTGCTCCTAAGGTCCCCTTGATTTCTTTTACCATGACCTTATGCACTGCCCATGTCCATATGAACACTTTACACACATCCATGTGCACATGGAAATAGTCTGGCTGAAACAAGTCAATTAATTCTGGTAACTTCTTACTCCATTGTCTCTGTCCAGAAATCCCTTTGCACACGGGCCGACATACCCACAGCTTACAGTGGCAGATTTTCAAGGTTTGGCCTTAGACATTCCCAGGTCACTGTCAGGAAGTGTGTGCTGCTTACATCTTCCTGTGAGATTCAGTCATCAGGAGGGCTGTCATCTGATCCCTAGGACATGGCTGCAACTTTTGTGTTGGAAGACCTTGATCTCTAAAGCCCCCTCCCAATCCCCACCAGATCTGACAAGGGAGCAGAAACTAGTCGATTCGGCGAGCAGCTCAGATGGTAGGCACATAATATTCATGTGGTTCAGTGAGAATAACATGCGAATTGATCTCATGTCTAAAGAAACGTTTTCAGCTGGCTGCTGAGATGGGCAGAAAGGAAACCGGCAGTCACCGATCAGCTTGGTTTTTCTTGTTAAATAGAAACGCTCTTCAGAATCGACACTTTTATTTCTCATTTTGCCTTCCCAAATCTCACTCATTTATTTCATACAGGAAACAGTGCCTTATATGTTTGCATCTGTCTTAACACCTTGCACATAATAGGAGGTTAAAATATGACTCCAGCTCAGTGAAAGGACATTATTAGACCTGCCCATTAAGACTTCCGCTTGTCACTCTCTCTGCAGCTCTTGCTGACAGAAACTGATGGTAAATCACCAGTTCTTCTAGTCTTTCCTCTGTACTTCTTTTGCTTTTGTTCCTGCTGCTTCTCCCAGACGCCAGCTGGCTGCCACCACCCACCCAGAATGATCCATACATTTCTGGCTGGTGCCCTACTGTCCGTAATTATCTCCTTGTATTTTCTCCAGTGCAAACCCGTCACGGATGCTTTTATGAGCACAAGAATCTGCAACAGAGTGATTTCCCTTGAAGGTTCAAGAATGCTAGGAATGCATGATCACTCTGGAAGTATATTTGATTTTAAAATAAATCTTTTTAAAGAAACATTTTCCTGGCAAAAATTTAGATGGTTTGCCATCGCTCACCCTGGCACTGAACAGACACCATGTACACACAGGCCCTAGAAGACCTTAGTACACTTTTTTTTTTTTTTTGTCTAAGCTCACCCAGACATGTCCCTTGCCATTCACTCTCAAAATTGTCCTAGTTTGAGTGATACATTGTTTGGACACACTACAAATTCTTTATACTTACAAAGGCAGTTTTGACAAGAAAATATCCAATTCAAGGCTGAAGAGATGTCTCAGCCATTAAGAACACTTACTGCTCTTGCAGAGAGCCTAGATGTAGGTCTATAGTGTATGTCACACACTTTCCTGTGCTCCAATTACAAGGGATCTGACAATCTCTCCTGGCCTCAGTGGCCACTTCCACTCATGTGGTGCACACACACGCACACAAACACACACACACATGCACACACACACACACATGCATACATACACACACACAGAAAGACAGACACACACACGATAATAAGATGAATCTATAAAAGACACGTTTTATTCAGTCCTTATGTGTCTTAAATTGTTGGACTTTTCCCTCAAGTTCATTAGCTACTCCCTGCCAGAGTGAGTTGGAAAGCTGCAGAAATATGTCCAAGAATTATTCTAATAAGCTACTAAACTAGTGTTTTCTAGTAAAATGGAGATGATAGTGTCTAATTAATACCTTCCCATGAGCATGCCTGGGAAGAGTAATTCACTGGATAGAGTGTAACTAAGCAAAAAGGAGACACGTCTTGGTAAAGTGCTGACTGCTGATTTACACCCTCTAGAGGGGTCTCAGCAACATGCTAACCGGCAAGAGATTGCCTCCACTTGGGGCTGTACTGCACTGTAGCAGGTGCTTCAATGCAAATTACTCTTCATTTATTATGCAGTGATTTTCTTTTATGGCAGTCGTAACAATCTTAGACAGTATCTTACAATCCATCATTTCTGATGCTCAAAACACTCAAGGACTGGAGAGATGGCTCAGAGGTTGAGAGCTATTTCTATTCTACAGGCGTATCAGAGTTTGGGCCCTGGCACCCACACTGGGCAGTTCACAGATGCCTGTAACTCTACCTCCAAGGGACCCTATGCTTTCTTATAACCTAAGAAGGAACCAACCTGCACACACCACACACACCACACACACACACACACACCACACACTCACACACCTAAATTGAAATAAATTTTTACAAAAATATAGAAAGGGAAATGTATGTAAACCAAATTCTCTTAAAATTTCAGTCGGCCAACTGACTTTAATTACACATAGTTTTATAGAGAAATAAAGCTTCAATTGAGAACAAACACAATTTTAAAATATTTTAAAATTTTAAGCTATATAATTTTATTGTATAAAGAATGCACCTTTCCTAACTGTGTGATTGATTCATTAGCCAAGGTGATAAGACCCACAGCAGTAACTCTCAAGAGGAAGGACAGGGCCTCACACTGCCATACTAGAAATATCTACTTCCTGCCAGCTGCTCAGTTTATGAATTTGATGCGGGAATTTAGCAAGACAGGGAGACAAGTAGGGAAAGGCGGGGACGGCATGACCAAGAAACTGAGGTTTCTCGTGGCTTCCTCAACGTGTGCTCCTTGCTACTCTTTCGTTGGTGTGGGAATTGTGCTTCTTGAATGATCATTGTGGCTTGAGATCACAAGGAGCGAGAATGGTTTTGTCACCTGAGAAGACAGAGTGCACTTTCTGGACCCATGATGAATATCATCCCCCCAGGAAGGATTCAGTCACTCCCACAGAAGAGAACTGGAAGGACATAAAACAAAAAAAAAAAAAAAAAAAAAGCTTTCTGATGATGTCACCAGATATCTACTTGCTCCAGGTGGTGATTGCATTTGTATCCACGTACCTCATCCACAACGCACTTCGTCTCAGAGACGTTGGTGGTCCCAGCGCCGGGTGTTTCACGAGCTCTTGAAGAGATGTTGAGTGTACTGACCTATTGATTTTTCTCATTCTTTCTATTAATAGCATCCCGCTTTAACTCATTTAGGCAGCAGAATTATCATGGCTTTCTGGTTTTTCATATGCGTGAAGAGACAAGCTTAGAAATGATAATGCCATCATGCAGTTCCCTAGAGGCGTGTATGTCTTGTCTTGAGAGCTGTTTATTAATTCTTTATAAATTTTTTTCTTTATTGACCAGAAAGATATTATGGTCCTTGCGAGTAAAGGTAAAGTCCAGTTCACGTGGGATTGCAGCCCTTGACAAACTTTGTTCTCAGGCTTTTTCTTCTCCCCCAACATCTGTGTTTTTAGAAGATATGCAGAAGCAGGCTTCACTTTACTGGCTGGAGGAAGTGGAACTGAAAACCCTGCAGCAGCATCTCTATCCAGGGATCATTGTTTCACATGGTTGTTCAGTAGAATAGCTGATGGCTCTTGTTTAAATGAAATGCTCCCCTTGCCTGACAGGTAGAAGCGTTCTATTTGTGAGGCCGAGCATATGGATAAGCAATAGCACACAGTTATGTATGAGCATGGCCCCGTTAGCCCACTGCACCCTTCAAAGGAGGTGCGGACACAGCTCCGTCATAGAATAGAGATGTCTTAAACGCTTTCACGTCTCAGCACGTGCCCTGGTCAAATGGACATAAATATTCTGGGTCATAAAATATACATGACGGCTTTTCTCTTACAGGAGATCAGAGTTGCAAAGAAGTCTATTTTGAGTCTGTTTCAAATGTTCTGCAACTATAAATGATTAAGCACTATAAGAGAAACTCTGGGAGCATTACATTAGGGCCTCTGATCCTTTAATAACCGAGACCAAAGATGGGGAATCTGTTTTGTTTGGAGAATCAGTGGGGGACGACTGGCACTGCTAGGAAGCTCAGGTTATCAGTGGGGAAGAGGAGCCAGCAAGGTGTGCGCTGAGGGCTGTGCAGGGGCAGGGCTACCAAGGCCTCTTCAGAGAGCGAGGATGGAGAAGGGAGCCACAGAGGATGGCCCCGGAGACTGCTCAGAGAGGCAACACTCCCTTTTAAATTGAATAGGAAGCATAGTGCGCTTTGGTAATGTGGAAAATATGTATGCCTTTTAAAACCGATGTGCCATAGAATCAGAGAAACCTGCCTAACCAGTTAGTTGTTCAGTTTCCAGACCTAGACACAGGGACACATCCTCTGTCTGTGATTGTGCTGCCCAGCTTTAGGAAGGCTTTGCCTTTTGTGACATCACGGCTATGTTTGCCTTAGATCAGAATTGATCCTGAGCGTGGTGTCACAGTATGTGTGGGGCAGAGGGCGTTCGTTTTCAGATGCTGAACAGGTCTCCAGTCTCCAGAACCTTTCCTTGGAGATCCCCCCCACCCCATCTAGCAGACTGCTTTTGAGTCGAAAGGAGAGCAGCCAACAGGGAGCAGCGAACCCCAATCAGCTGAAACTGACAGGATCCCATTAAATGTGTGAAGATAAGCCCTGTCTTATGTGGGGAGCTTCAGCTTTATAAACTTTCAGAGGGAACTGGCGTCTGGGCGTCGTGAGACGGAAGTAAACTGGGGGCAGACACTCAGTTGGACGTTACATCCCACCTGCGGCCATTGAACTGGACAAATCCGTCCATACGGGCTACAGTAGCCATTGCAGAAATATCTCTCAGTGTTAAAGGGTTCCGAAATTGCCATTAACACGCCTGAACGTTTACGGCCTTTAAGACGGCCCGATGCCCGCATCCAGGGGTTTCTGTTTCACTACCTAGAAATATGTGTCCATCTGCCACCAGTCCTCCCAGTCTGAGCAGCGACCGACAGGAGCAGATGCCAGTAGCTCTTGTTTTTGCCTCTTCCAGAACTCAGATAATAGCCGTGCAGCGGCCTTTGTTAGGCGAAGGTGACTTTCTTTGGGTCTCGGATGCTCCTGCATGAGCATTTTTTTTTTTTGAGGTGTAGTTAAGTTCCTGAATGGAATATTCCAGAAAACGGTTGGAAGTGGCTAGTGAGATGTTTCTGATCATATTTGCGATCCAGTTTTTAAAGCCCCACTAGGATAATAAAGCAACCATATCCTCAAGACTCATCTGTCTTGTGGCAGAGTTCAGGCGACTGTCACAGGTCCCAGGGTTAGCAACACGAGGCTCAGGGATTGAGCACCTCACCGAAAATCAATAAATAGCTGGATATGGGGTAATTGACAAATCTTTCCCATTGAGGACTTTAAGGAGGGGTTTTCTCTTGCTTTCATCTGAAGCGCTGTGTATAAGCAAGTCCTGTCACGATGCTGACCAAACCACCAGCAGTGAAGAAATGTAACTCTCTGTCACATCACTTGAGCTGATGAGGCGGAGAAATAGGAAACCAGGGCCCTCCCTGATTGACTGCCCTGATCGACCGCCCTGATTGACCGCTGTTATGAACAGATTTGTCTTCGTGATCCATTTTTTGAGAATCAGTAGTTCTATTAATTCATATGTGGGGAAATAAAATTCTCTGCATAGTTGGTCTTTGGGGGTGATTTTTTTTC
Source organism: Arvicola amphibius (assembly GCF_903992535.2). Taxonomy (NCBI): domain Eukaryota; kingdom Metazoa; phylum Chordata; class Mammalia; order Rodentia; family Cricetidae; genus Arvicola; species Arvicola amphibius. The sequence continues at coordinate 157,586,490 of NC_052050.1, forward strand.
TTTCACTTCAAATGGTCAAGTTGACTAAACAAGTTCTTATTGAAGAGGCAACACACAAAAAATATCTGCAGCCATTTGATAGGAACAGGTGTGAAGTCATGCAGACAGGGATCATCTTCCTGGTTTCCAAACCAAAACCCTGGAACCTTCCTGGCTTTGTATACAACTTCCTGGCTTTTGATCCGACTCCTAGTACCCTCGCCTGCCTCTTCTTACTTGTGAATAACAAATGGTTTATGGTCCAGGAATCACTATTTCTTTATTATTGTGAGTGTGACAATAATTAAGGAGAGTCATTTTTGTTCAACTTAACATCATACATAAGTCAGAAGAATTAAAAATATCTAAGAAATAGCACTCGATAGGGCCCTAGAATGACGAAATAAGGATTTTTTTTAAACACTGTGTACTGAGGATCAGCACACACAGATTGCCTAATTACTGAATAAACAGAACCACATTCTTCAAATAGCCTGAAGCCAGTGATAGAAGCATATTGCATTTATTTATTTATTATGCGTGTCGGGGTGGGCATGCGGCCGTGCACTTGCGGAAGTGAGCAGACCAGCGGAGGAGGAGAATCCCGCTCTCTCCTTCCACCATGGAAGTCCCAGAGACGGAATTCCAGTAGTTGAGCTGGCAGCAAGCGCCTTACCAGCTGATTCCCGCCACAGCCAGGACCTGCCATTTTAAGTAGCTTCCTGTGTAAATTAATTCCAAGGATTCAGAAATTTATTTACCCTGTTTCACAACAGACATAATGTAGATTTAAACTGAAAAATTCTGTGTTTAGAAGGGCAAAAGAAAGGAGAAATTCTTGGGTTTTTCAGTTGGAGGTTAAAAAGATAAGACGCAGTTACGTAACTTAAACTTTTGAGATAATGATGGGAATAAGAGTTAGCAATTAATTAGGTCTTAATTTGTGCCTGAGCTTACCATGGCTCACTTTATTTTGATTATATAACTTAATTCATACAACCATATAAGGCAGGTATGGATGTTTCATCTCTATCTCTAAACAGATGGGGAGACCAGTATTTTCAGGGAAGGATGTGGGTCTGCTGGAAGCTCAGCAGCCAAGTGTGGGGATGGAGCAGAGCTGGGGCAGCCTCAGCCTCACCCAGTTGGACAGCACGATCAGGCAAGACATCAGTTTTCCCTTGGCACCTGCCTCAGCAAGGAGTCATATAAATTGTCTTGGTTTTGTTCTCCTTTTGTATCAGATGGATTCAGCCTGCTCATTCTTAATCTTTTACTCCTACCCACCACGCTGGCCCAGCTTACTTTGTTCTATTGAACTTACATGCAAAGGTGGGAGAGCGAATTGGAAAAAAAAAAATCAATCCAGATTGTTCATATCACCTATATCTGATTAGGAATAAATACATTGCTTAGCCGTACTTATTCAATGATAATCCATTCACTGGTAAGTGGACAATCAAATACGTACTTTATTTTAGTAGCTAAAGAGAGATAAATTGTGTGGGGGGGGTAAATAACAAAAAATAAGACAACTTGTTTGTTTAAAACTTTGTTAATTATTGAATCAATTTAGCAATAAACTCCCACGATATCTGCAGAACACACAGTAAGAGGCCCGATCTCACCCACTAAGGGTACGGGATATGTGGACGCTGTGCAGGAGCATGGCTGAGCGCTGTGCAGTTTGCAGATGATATGAACTATAAAGCAGATTCTTGGAGAAGGGAATTAAAAAATGGCACAACAAAATTATCTCTGTTCTTAATTTATAATTACGTCTTAGTTTTCAGAAGTGCATTTTTTTTTTAATTTTAAGTAAACTATGCTTTCTCCAATGTAACAAATATTACTGGATAAAACCGTCCTTCCTGCTGCAAGGACAACAGAACTCTCTCTTGGGTGTGGTTGTTATCCCCCGAAACACAGGCTTTTCGCATTAACGGGGGCAAAGCATCAATTATGTTCCTGTTGGGTGAAAAAAAGAAAGGTATATTGGTTTTGTGGAATGTGTGTAGCTCTATAATACTGATGCCCTGCCTACTTTCTGATTGGCGGTTTAGAGATTAAATAGAAAGATCAAAGAGTAACCCTTACTTGTCAAAGGCAAAGAAGGAATTACCCAGTGGCTGCTACTTATGTAAATGCGATAGGCCTGGTGGAATTCTAATGGCTTTCAGCTGTATACTAGAAAGTTAGTTTGCAAATGAGGGTGAAATCTGACATGCAAATTAGCAACTAAATAGACTAAGACGTGCCCAGCTTAATTGTTTAGTATAAAAGCAATGGGATAGATTTCCAAAAGACAGGGATTCGGGAGATCATTTAACCGATTTTCTTCCTCCAGTGGGCTGTGAGCTGTGATGGCAGAGACCTTCGTGACTGCCATTTTCACCAGGGTGGGGGTTGCCATTTTAAAGCTGCAGATGTCCTGCAGGTTCCTGCTAAAAAGAATCTTTACAGTGTAATAGGGTCATGAAGAGTTTGGAATGAGCACACCTACTAACTTGTAGCATTTTAGCCTGTAGGAAATGAAGCAGGATCGATGTGTGGCACCTGTCAACCTTGGCTTTCCATCTCTGTAACATGTGGCCATAAATTAATTCCCCCCCCCCCCCCCCCCCCCCACACACACACAGCACTGCTGTCTTGGGACACCTGAGCAGGCAGTTCCTCTCCAATGTCTGCTTCACACCGTGTTTATTCTCTGAAGCAGAGCTCACACCACCCACTTTGCCCAAAGCTGTTAACCACAGGAGAGGTCAGAACAATTCCCGAGGAAAGCAAAAGACAGACCTGCCCTCAGGCAATATCGCTCTTAGTGTTAGCTGCTAAAGTGGAGATCTCACTTTAGCCCAGCCAATAATTGAGCAAGCTCTCAAAATATCTCGCGGCCATAAAGATGAGGGAAGGTAGACCAATGTCACAGGTGGGAAGAACCTCAGGACATGGGGTGCGCAGAACAGCGCGGGGTCCTCAAGTCAGCAGCGGTAGTAAAATATTGTGAGCTGGCAAGGTGTTATTACTGTTTGTTCTTAGCTCCGACAGACTGTGATTATGTTATGGTACCAATATTAGGAGGAGCTGGAGAAAGACATTGATCCCAAACCCATCTGTACAAAACTAAAACTGTCCCTAAAATAAATAAAACCACAGCTCTGACGAGACGGCAGGTTCCACTATACTAATGAGGATGCTGAGCCCAGCTTCTTCCTTTCTGTTGGTGTTACTAAGATGGGGACTTCCTAAAAGCTATCGATGTTGGTGTACACTCTCATAACATGTACTGTGTGCATGTGACATGTACCAAAGAGCACATTTTAAAAACATGTGGGATGTCATCCAATTTGAAAATATTTTGGGCCAATATCCCATTTCAGACCCTTGTTGCATCCCCTTTTGCTACCAAGGACCCTCTCTAGAGCAGTGGTTCTACCTCCCTAACACTGTGACCCTTTAATACAGGGTCCCCATGTTGTGATGACCCCCGACCATAACATTATTTTTGTTGCTATACTTCATCCCCGTAAGTTTGCTACTGTTATGAATGGCAATGGTAAATACCTGATATGCAAGATATCTGATATGTGGGGCTGCCACCCACAGGGTGAGAACCACTCCTGTAGAGGGTCTCACAGCACTCTTTACTTCACTAGTTAGTGTTTTCAGGAGTGCACGGCTGTAACTATTAGATATAAAGTAAAGAAAGGGACCGTGTTAACATTCAAAGATATTTTGAATGGCTTAACAGAGTGGTGGCATACTGCTTTCCAACTCTTAAAAATTGCTTATAGTTCCCATGCAGTGGTGGTGTGTACCTTTAATCCCAGCACTCAGGAGCCAGAGGAGGATGATTTTGAGACCAGGCTGGTCTACAGAGCTAATACCAGAACAGCCAAGAATAACCAAGAAACCCTGTCTCAGAAAACCAAAAACACAATTTTTTTTTTACAGTCTAACAAAAATGGTCTGAATGAAAAATCATTTTAGGTCGTAGAAAAAGAAGGGTCTGAGCCTGAGCGAGAAGGCTTGAGGACTAACAAGAAGGCCAGCATGGCTTCAGGCAAGGGAAGGTGGCAGGGACTGGATTGGGTGGGATGGTTCTGAAGAATCTGGAACAATCCAGTAGGTAGGGTTCTGTAACCTTTGCTAAAGAGGCTGTATTAAATTCTGTTTGCCAAGGGAGTCACTGAAATATATTAGCACAGAATGTCACCTGGGCTGAGTGCAAGTGCTGGGCCGGTCCCTGGGGACAGAAAAACAAAGAAGCCACATTGGTTCAGATGTACATTACTGGGACTGCAGTAAGAAGCCAACCTTCAGAACCAAGAGAGGTGGCAAGGATTTGAGATATTCGGGGAGAGAGAGACAGAAAGGGGGGGGGAATAAGGAGGGTGGGGAGGGGTCTGTTTGCAGTTGGAGAGGAGGAGAAACAATTAAAATATATTGTATAAAAGAAACTAATAAAAAGGGAATTCAGAAGAGGTAGAAGAGAAAATTACAGACAACTGCTCAATAGTACGCATGTGAAATAAGCCACACGCTGGAGCCTTTTTCTGGCATGGAAAAAGCAGGGGAGCACAGACTTGAAGCTAGAAATTCACGTGTGTTTAAGCTGGGAGGAGTTTGGTCCTGGCCCATGCCTGTGGGCTACCCTAAGCTTATGTGCGTTGTGTATGCGTGTGTGTGTGTGTATGCGTGTGTATGTATGTGTGTGTATGCGTGTGTATGCATTGTGTGTGTGTGTGTGTGTGTGTGTGTGTGTGTGTGCACCTGCGGTCCCCACATTTCACTCCTCACCAGTCAACATCAGCAACACTTTTCTCCTTCCCGTTCTTCTGTTCTTCTGACTTCTCCAAGGGTAATGTGTCTGCCCGCCTTCATCATTTCATGCTTTTGCAATAACAATCACATAAAAGAGATTTTGAAGGTTTAAAAAATATGCATGACACAGAGAAGCCACTGAATTCCAGGTGTGCAAAGGAAAAGAAATCTAAGAGATTTGGGCATCTTCACGCTAGGTTTATTTTAATTACAGAGCTAGAATTGTTAAAATTACCGCTGCTTTCTAAGAGTTACTGTTTCCGTCGATGCATTCAGTTAATGTATCAAACATGTCTCAAATGGTGATCTCCAACAAGCATAAAAAAGAGTCAATAGCATGACTTTAGAAGAATACATGATTTTCCCAGTAGCGCAGACAAGGCTCATATCTGCCATTAAAATAAAGAATAACCATCCTGGCATGGGCAAACTCTGTTTTCTGAACATCAAAAGATGTTCCTCCTAAACTCAGAGAAACCCGGTCCTAGGAGAGTCCTGCGTCTCCGTCTGGCCACTGCTGGTGCCTGCCTCCATGTCATAGTGGATTAACGGAGACTTTTCAGACTCATCCCTGAGTGGGAATCTCATGTGATCCGCCCAGTCTATCATCTGTCTCCAAATAGCAGCTATTCAGCAATAGGTTGTCTTAGGGCATGTCATTTGTCTGAAGCTTGATTAACTCTGAACAGGTGTTGAATAAAGAAGCCATCAGGCTGGGATGCAATTAATCAGACAGGTTCTTGGATGGAGAGTGAAGGGGAGGAGGGGAGGCACTTCTCCAGGTGGGCTACTGCTTAGAAGCAGCACTATGCGAGTGTTGGCTGAGGAGGTCGTATTGGTCTTGGCATCCTTTCTGTGAAAGGCAGACAGGTCCCAAGACAGACACTTAGTGAAACAGGGATTGTGAGTTCCCTTTGTTCTCTCCAGCTCGCTCCTTACACAGAAGCTTCCTAGTGCTTGCTGTCAGTGCAGTAAGGTCTGCAGATCAGCAGAACTGGTCCTTCCGGCTTTTCGGAGACAGACGTTCTAGAGGCTTCTGAGAAAGCAGTGGAGAGTTTCTATAGCAATAACAAAATCAGGCCAGTTTGGGACGAGGACCCTGAAAGTCACTGTCTTTGTTGATGGCCGTTCCCTTGGTAACAGAAGAAGCTATAATTAATTGTCAGCCTCCTTTCGGTTATGTCTGGGTTATTGCTCTGAAGAACATGGATTGCTTTTCCTTCTTGAATAAGAAATGGGCTCTTCTACCCATGTGAACCCACCTGTAGCATGCAAGGCAGCCTCTAAAGGGAAAGGAGCCCTTTACCTTGTAAATGGCCCAGCTAATACGAGTGCTATCAACAATGACTTACCAACCCACAGTGGTGAAGACTTCCGAGTCCACCACCAGGCAGGTCTGTCATGGTCCTCCACGGAGGTCACACTGAGCTGCGGTAATCTGAAGACTGATCAGGGATATGAGACTGGATGGTATACAGGACGGAGAGGATCACAGAAAGAGCTGTGTGACTGTCGCTAGAGAGGATGTGTTTTTCTGGGAAGAAATTCAGGGGGATCGAGGATAAAACTGCAGAATTCTTTTGGATAAACCCAGAGAGATCATAGTAATCCTGTCCATGGACTCTCAGTGGTCCTCAGTTCTGCAGGCTCAGATGCTTCACAAGAGTGTGGAGGTCCTACCGGCTGTTTGCTTTGCTTGTTTCTCCTTCCTGACTCCTCATCCTCCAATCAGCTATATCCTTTCCGAACTTTCTCTAGAACACTCTCTTGTCTTTCTCTCGAGGTGTGATATGAGAGTGTATCAGGAGGAATGACCCGATTGGTTGTGAACACTTGGGGCCGTGTTTTGGTTCTATCTATCGAGCCCCACAGTACTAACAGTGGCGGTGAACATCAACTGTGAAGGTTCCATATTCTTTATTCATCCTCCAACTGATGATGACAGCTGGAGCACAGTTGCTAATAACTGCATTGGAAGAATTCCAAAGATAAAGAATTTCCCAATTATCTCCATGACAGATGTTTTCTGGGATGCTTTTTCTTCTTTAATGCGCATTTTGGAAAAAAAATGATAAATTTTTGGATGTGACCAAGTGTTTCCTAGTTATTTTTAAGAACATGAGAAATATTGAAAGAATTCCCAATGCCTCTTCATTAGCTTGGCCAAATGGAAAATGTCAGAGGCAGCTTCTGTGTATTTATTGGTGTGCGGAGGTGGAATGGATGGGATCTGAATCCTCACATTTGCACACACGCTCATGAGAGCAGAGCCCATGCCATTTGTAAACCTCACTTATTTATAGTGTTGGAATTATAATTGTTAAATCTGTAAATGTGCTGTCCCATTTAAATAATTTATTTTAACTTAAATACATTTTTGTTTTCCAGGAAAACTTAATTATGACATTTGCACATATGATTAGAAGCTATACAAAGCTTAGTTACTAAAAAGCCAGGGAAAGTGTAGTTCGGGGTACTTCCTGAGTGCACTTCCTGCCAAGCCTGCACAACAACCAGATGACATTTCTCATCTAGACACTGCCAGGCAGAGTGTATCAAGGAATAAATTAACGAAAACATTGTGCAATAAAAACCTCTGCTCTTCACATATGGAAACTAAGAGCCAGTGTCAACATCTGTACCCAAAAGAAGAGGGTACATTGTAGCACAATTAATAAAAACCCAGAGACAGAAACTGGGGTTCAACTGAAGGTCAGAAAGGCAAAACAGCCAGCCACTGGCTCATATATATACTTCAGTCTGAAATGGAGATCTTGCATCCAGAAATCTCAGGATGAGACTGTGTGTGAGAGCTGTCTCCCCCTGTCTTATAATCCTCTCTAAGGCTGGGATTAAAGGGCTACACCACTACCGCCCAGTTTCTATGGCAAACTAGTGTGGCTACTGGGATTAAAAGTGTGTGTCACCACTGCCTGGTCTGTAAGGCTGACCAGTGAAGCTGTTTTACTCTCTGATCTTCAGGTAAGCTTTATTTATTAAAATACAACTGAAATATCACTACAGCACTTAGCGCCTCGCTCAGTATTCCTGTGGGTGACTCCACACGATTAGGGAACCTTTAAAACTGAAAAATTGTTGACTGTTACTGAAGTTGTTGGCTTTTACACACACCTTAGCTTCCAATACCGAACCTGAAACATCAAGAGATAAACTATGTCCCAAATTCTGATACACTATTTATTGATTCTCCGTTGGACTCTAAGGGAACTGATTGAACACTTTCTAGTATGGTTTATGCTGTGACAGTGGGTAAACCCACCCAGGCACACACTCCCAAGTCCTCGGGCGAATTTAGAGAGAGATGATGCCGCAAAGCATGCTGGGAAGAGTGATGCCTTGGGAGATGCAGCTTGGGGCAGAGTGGGGCTTTCACATCGGAGCAGAAGGGTCTGGGTATGGGTTTGCCGCGCAGTGCATGTTCCCCATCCTTATATAACCAGGCAAGCAAACAGATGTTAGAGAGCCGTAATAAGTGAATAGTGAAGGTTTGAATATAATTTGATCACCTTCATCAAGAAAAAGACACTGAAAATAAGAGGAAAATTTGTTCTATTTTGATGCATATTACATGTGATATTGAAAGTATCGAGAGTATGTGACCTATTTTTCAGATATTTTAATCAGTATAAATTGCAAACTTTTGACAGATTGGTTTAGTCTCTGTCTCTGTCTCTCTGTCTCTGTCTCTCTGTCTCTGTCTCTGTGTGTGTGTCTCTCTCTGTCTCTCTGTCTCTCTCTCTCTGTGTCTCTCTCTGTCACTTTCTGTGATTAGCAGACAGAATGCTGGCTTTTTCAGTTATAACCAAGAATGGAGACACTAAAATCTCACCTTGGATAGGGTCAGGGACAGAGATGATCATGCTGCCCCCTGGTGGCCATTCCAAAGACCACACAAATACTCGGAGTGACCCTGGAAAATACCATTTCTATGGTCAAAGGAGTCCAGGGAAATTGGAGAGAGAGTCGCTTTTTTGGATCTGTTTAGAAATGCTACTAGACCAGCTGTTGAGTCCCATGAGGGTACGTTCCCGCTGCTATGGGACACGCGGAATAATACGAGTCTGTTTGACGGTAACATCCCAGATCTCCCTGAAATGACAAGACACAGAACAGTCTCTCAGAGTTCAGGTTCATGCAGATTCAAGTCCTCCAATCCCTTCCATGCTGCACCATCAGCCTGTCCTTGGACTTCTCTTGTGTTCACCGCCTCCCCATCTCCTGTTACCCTGATTCTCTCAAGAGCACTAAGCATCAAAAGATCTGCTTTTCTTTTGCAAATCCTCAAAATGTCACTTCTTGTGGGGGCCATGTTTGCTCTCTGTTTATTTCTGAGATTATAATTCAGTCACAACATTTCTCCCTTCCCTTCCCTTCCTCCAAACTCCCCCCCCACACCCTCCCTGCTCTCCTTCAGACCCAGGACTTCTTTTTTTCACTAATTGTTGCTGCACACATGTATGTACTTGTCTGTATCTATACACACATGTTCCTTAGTAGAATCTGCAGTCCACATAATGCTGCTTGTCTGCATGTCTTCAGGGCTCAACTTTTCGCACTGGACGATAGCGTGCCACGTCTCCTAATCCCAGCTTCACTTAGCTCCCTGCAGTTGCTAGTGTAGAGCTGAGGTCTCATGTTTCCTGTCCTGCTTGGCATGTTCATTGCGTGTTGATGAAACCTCATGGGGGGGGGGGGACACTCACAGCTACCTGTAGAAAAGCAAAGAGCACAGTACTCTTGGGACTGAGTGGTAGATAAAAGCAGCACTAAGCCGGGCGGCGGTGGCGCACGCCTTTAATCCCAGCACTCGGGAGGCAGAGGCAGGCGGATCTCTGTGAGTTCGAGACCAGCCTGGTCTACAAGAGCTAGTTCCAGGACAGGCTCCAAAGCTACAGAGAAACCATGTCTCGAAAAACCAAAAAAAAAAAAAAAAAAAAAAAGCAGCACTAAGTAGCCAGCACTCAGCCATTCTTCCCTCCCCAGGACTGGCTTTAAGGAAGGCAGAATATGGTGTAGCCATGTTTCCCCGGTACTGGTTCTAAGGAAGGCAGAGTCCAGTACAGCCATGTTTCCCAGCACAGGCTGTAAGGAAGGCAGAGTCCAGTACAGCCATGTTTCCAGCACAGGCTGTAAGGAAGGTATATTGCACTTGTATGTCTTTGTGTCTTTTCAAACCTGTCCATTTCATTTTCAAAGTAAACACATGACACATTATGATATGTGTTGGCGAGGCTTTATCAAGCACACTTGCTGCCAGTCTTTCTGTGGGGCAAAGATAGAAAGAACTAAAGTCACATAATACACAAATGATGAAAGGTACCTCAGTTCTGTTTGACTACAAAATGACACTCTCCAAGGACAGGCTGTCAGGCAAGAACTTGTGTCAGATATCATGTCTGGCCTCATCTCCATATGAAAGTTGGGCTCCTTGGCCTTTGTGGTGGAAAGAACTCCAACTCTTGCTTAAAACTCATTTGACTCTTTAAACACTTTCTGGTTGCTGTTCAGGAGCACACAGAATATTGGATCCACACTTCACAGAAGTCCCAAGGCTGGGTACAGAGAACACAGCAGCCTAGTGTGCCTGTGTATCAGGAGCCTTGGAACCCAATCCTTTGTGTGCAAATAGACAGTCAGAGAGAGACAGGGGAGGTGAACGTGGACCTACTGTGTGCCTACTGAATGACTGAACGAAATGGTTATTTCTACCCATGTGGAGCTGAAGATGTGGAACCTAGGGAGTTCTTTCTGGGGCCTTGGGCAGATGAGGCAGAAATTCTTAACATTCACACAGAAGAGTCTTGGGACTGGACAGATCAGTGTGAGACAGAGCTAACTTTCAAAAGCAATTTTAATATAGATATAAGCACGAATGTGAATGGCAAGGGAATGGGGGAGAGGGCAGCAGATGCTTGCACAGCTCTGACTTCCCATGAGACCTTGCTGCTTGGGCCTTGGCACAGCTCGTGTGTGATCCTCAGGCCATTGGGCATGGGATTGATGGCTTTCTCTTTCTGCAGATGACACCTTAGGGCAGTGGTCCTTGGGGGGAGCATGGAGCAGGACTAAAAGGACCTTAGGTCATGAGGATAAAGGGAGAGAGAAAAAACATGGTTTTTTACTGTAAACAAAGTTTTCTGTTTTGTGAGATTCTCATAAGATCCAAACAATAGGGCCCAACTCAGAGTCCGTGTATGCTAAGCCTTAAACATGGCTCCTTGTTTTATTTTAATGTTATCTGGAATGTCTCTAGACAAAAGAGCACTGTCTATGTATAGGCAATATTCAAGACAGATTTCATTAATCGTTTTCGAATGAGGCTTTGAGGAGACACCCAGCTAAGGGACTCGCAGCCGTTTCTGTCTCTGGACTTTCACTGTCTTTCTGCTCTGGCACAGACATGGGCGCATTCACCTAGGGAAATCCCAATAGGTGACGCAGGCCTAAAACCCTACCGTTTGCTCCGAATTGTGTTCCCTCAAGAGGATGCATCGAAGCTTTAGCTATCGAAAGTGAGACCTTGTTTAGAGATAATGCCCTTGTCAATAATTAAGCTAAGGTGAAGTCATTAGGATAAGCTCCAACCTCCTGTTACTAGCATCCATAGAAGAACAGGACATGGCATCTGAAGACACATGAGAAAATTGCCACGTGACAATAAAGGCAGCGATTGTAGATGTAGCTGCAAACCAAGGACGCTAAAGACAGCTGGTTGCCAGCAGAAGCTGGCGCGAGCCAGACCGGAACTCTCCCCACCAGGTGACCAGAGGAAGGCAGGGAAGGCAGCCTTAGCCACTGACTCCTTTCAGACTTCCAAGCCTCTGGGCAACTTTAAACCACATAGGGATGCTTTGCTCCTAACATGAGAACTCTAGGAATCAAATAGAACCATTCTTCCATGGTCGCGTGATTACCATGACCAACGTTGTCGTCTATTAACAGACTTGTCTTGGTTGATTGTTCAGTGTGAGTGGGTGACATTCTAATCATAAGAAAACCCAAAGACCCAGAATTTAACCCTCCCCCATCTATTCATGGGCAGGTTGACAGTGCAATTTCTGCTAAGTAATTGTTGAGCTTATGGTTTTTGTTTTTTTTTACAAAAAGGCTATCAGAAATATTTTTGTGCAAAGAAATTGTCATGAGTACACAAAGTGATGTTCCAATACTTGAGAGAGGACCCAGGTGTGGGTTCTGGAGCAACTGTCAGCTGGTGTGAGTTGAACTGGATTGTGCTGGGTGAGAGTTCATTCCGCATTCTCTGCATTTCGTGGGCCTGAAATTTCCATACCTTACAAAGAAAGCAAAAAGATTAGCTGATCTCGGCAAACAGCAGCTAAGCCCTGGCACTTTCACGGTGTGAAAGGATGTCTCAGTAGCAGTCCTGCCATAGAAGATTTGATGCTTGCAAGGGCTTTTGCATGGACGTGAAGAAGCACAGAGTCTGGTTTCTTACGAGATCTGAGCATCTTGGCTTAGCGGAGACAGGATCGCATTTCAAATCTCATTTATACTCCAGGATAGCTCCTCGTCTGCAGCCAGTTACCTCTTGGCAGGTATCTATCACCTTCAACTCTGATTGCTTTTATTTTCAGAGCAGAGTGCATGCAAGCCATTCTGTTTATTCTCTCTTTACTGGTGGCACACGATCGCCATCGAAGCAATGACTTCAGTTGCCAGGTGTTGAACTGTAACTGTCTCTTGCGTGTTGCCACAAGCCATTTGCAAATTTGCATATCTCTGCAATAGCATAGCCATATTGGTGGCCCACCGACTTGAGAAATCAGTTTCTCCCCTGTGCCCATAGTGAAAATGATTTCACACTCCACCAAAGCAAGTTCCATCATGACAGGAGCAGATCTGACTTGGTGTCTTCAGTCACTCATGAAGGTGCAAGTAGATGCATCAAAACCATAGGTGATGTTTATGGAGACAGGAACCTTCCATGGTCAGTTCTACTGAGGGCAAATGATGGAGGAGTGTCTATGTGTTACTTTCATTATTAATAAAGAAACTGCCTTGGCCCATTAAGAGACAGGGAATTAGGTAGGCGGAGTAGACAGAACGGAATTGTGGGAGAAAGGAAGCAGAGTTGGGGAGACGCTTCAGGCAGTCGCCATATGCAGTAGCCATGCTTCTCCTCTCCGAGATGGACGCAGGTTAAGATCTCTCCTGGTAAGCCACACCTCATGGTGCTACACAGATTACTAAATATGGGTTAAAGAAAGATGTGAGAATTAGCCAATAAGAGGCTGAAACTATGGGCCAGGCAGTGTTTTAAAAGAATACAGTTTCCGTGTAATTATTTTGGGTAAAGCCGGCGGCTGGGTGGCGGGACGCAGCCCACCGCTCATTCTACAGGCAAATTACCATAGATTCTTCATTTCTGACACGATGATTTTTGGATGGCCAAATGACATGCTTCTAGGGATTGTTTCTTTGGGGTTCCTTAAACAGTGAACCTCAGTACTCTACACACTTGAATGTGTCCCAATCTCCTCCATTGCCTTTCTTATTGCAACAAGAACATAGTCACACTAGAACTATCTGTTGAATGAGGCTTAAGTGTGTGACACACTATTGGTAAGTATTTGCACAGATCTTCTGACTGGCTCATTTTATTTTTACTGAAATTTTATGTCTCCTCAACATCAACTTCCAAGTTCTGGCCATGGTTGGCACAAGTTGTGTAGTGATTGGCATGGAGATACTGTGAAGAGTGGAGCTGAGGACAGCAGCATCTTGGGAGTATCTTTTCTGTAGAAATGCCGCAGCATCAGTACCACTGACATCACCTGGAATCTCCTTCTAACTTCAATAGTTAAAGTCAGACAGGGTAGCAAGCATGTGCTATCCCAGTGCTCTGAAGCTGAGGCAGGAGGATCATGAGTTCTGGGCCATTCTAGGCTATGCAGTGAGATCTTGTTTCCTAAATAAATAAATAAATAAATAAATAATACAAAGCAAAACAAATACAAAGCAAAACAATATAAAAACTCTTAATTTTCTGAACTTCGGCCCCTTTTGAGCAAAGACAGAAAATCTAGAGTTGGAGTTAGCAAGCCATGCATCTTTCAGCCCCTCAGTGATTCTGGGACATTTTGAAAACCAGCAACAACAGCCCTAACAACACCTTTGTTAGAGGTCATAACATCCATAACACAGAAAAGCATAGAGACGTAGCTTTATTTGCATGAATCTAAGACAATTCATCTATTGGAAGTCATCCAAAATATATGCGAACACACAATTCAGTTTGTGTAGCCCATGCCCCTCTGTCATGCGGGAGAGGCAGCACAGGACGCCCCAGTGGGTGTTCGCTCCTAGCTCCTTCTTTGCCATGAGTTGCTGAGGAAGAGTGAAGAAGGTTTGCCTTCCCTCAGGTGCTCTTTGCCATCTCCTTGTGGAGCTGACAAGATGACCACTAGCACAAGTTAGTTCTGCAAGTGACTGTTTTCTTAATCTCATAAAGAATGCTGATTTCCTACAACATACTGAAAATATGCCTGCTATGATTTTTTTTTTCCATGAGGCACCATAGTTTTCATACATAAAGCCTCTCCCCCCGCATCATAGAACACAGTTAAATTTCCACTGCACACTGCAGTTTGTGAGGATATATTTAGTTATAATGGACGGATTTGTCTTGATTTCACAAAGCTGTTTTATCGTCAGGAATATCCAAGGCATGCATCCGGGTCCTGCGTTAAAGGTTGGTGAGGGACTCCTTGTGGCTGGCTTGTGGAAGGAGATGAACTACCTCTCTCCTTTCACAAGTCATAGGCCTCTCTTCCATAGACGTTTACTCTTCAAGGGAATGTGTGGGGCACTGAGAAACCTTTGATGCAACAAGGTCGGAAATGGATTCTATTAAAGCCGTAGAGATAATGCACAGGGCTGGGAGCCAGGAATTGAATGTCTGCAGTTCATTTAACATGTACCAAATTAATTCATCAAAGGAAGGTAGGTGGGGAAGGAGGAGAGTCAAGACATTTTTTTTTTCCTTTTTGAAATTTTTGAAAGTATGCAGAGTGGAAGAGGGGAGATAGAATCAGGCTAACGGGAGTGTCCCCAGAAATTCCCACTTCACAATTGCAATTTGTAGATGTCTTGAAAATCTAACCACTTCTTAGGTAATGACCATCCCCACCTTCAGTGTGTGAGATGCTGGGCAAATCTGTGGCATTAACAGTACAAGGACTGCCTCCTCATTTGCCAACGAACCAGAAAGCTAGACTGAAGCTTTGCCCATATTCCTTGCCAAGCAAGGAAGAGTTCCTATTTGACCTGGAAAAGCAACAGCTCAAGAGAGGGACAAGGTCTGCAAGGCAAAGTTTCATTTTAGCGACTGCCATAGATTCTGTAAATACCTCACATATATTAGCAAACCTACCAGAATATTAAAGTCATGTTCTCTTAAGAAAATAGGGCGTGCAGTAAATGAAATAAGAAAGCATTCCGTATTAGTGATCTTTTAAAATGTGTTTCGCTGTGTGCTTTAAAATTTTTCCAGGTACTTAGGCACATTTAATTCAGTGTTAAAGAAGCTACTAAGTCGATGCATATTTGATTATTTCATTTGCTGCTGATGTGTGTGTGTGCATGCCACGGCACGTGTGTGGGGGTCAGAGGGCAACCTGGTGGAGTGCTTTCTCTCCTCCCACCTTGACGGGAGTTTCAGGCATGACGCTCATGTTGTCATGTGTATGTCACAAGCGCTTGGCCCCCTGAGCCATCATGCTGACCCCACACATGCACAGACACACACACGCACACACATACACACACACATCGCACACACACATGCACACACACACACACACATACACACACACGCACACACACACACGCACACACACACGCACACACACGCACTCGCACACACACACGCACTCACACACACGCACACACACACGCACACACACATTAATTATTTCTTTCATTTTGAGATTAATATAATTACATTGTTTCCTCTCCCCTTTCCTCCCTACTCACCCTCCCATATGCCTTACAAATTCATGGCTTCTTTGTTCATTAATTATTATCACATGCATGTATGTGTATTTTTAACGAAAAGGAAATACTCATTTGAAACAACCAACAAATAGCCATCCTGTGCTCAGCCTTCTTCAGACTGTACCCTTATCTATATAGCCAGCCAATAAAACACTGAGAAATTCTTGATTGTTTTCAACAGAAATAAAATTTTTAAAAAATGCTCAAGGCTCGATGCAGACCCCACCAGAACAGCTGAAGAACGATTCTCAATAATTGTGCAAAGCCTGTAAAATAGATGCTCTCTTTTGGAAGGGTCCTCTCAGGAGGGAAGTATCAGGTGGCCCTCTGAAGCGGCGAAGATTGGAAATAACCAAAAATAGTCCTTTTATAATTACTCAATTTTAATACAAGGGGAGAAAAGGGAACTTACAGAACCAAGGGTCCAGCGGAGCCGAAGGTGAGCGCGGGGCAGCGCAAAAGAATGGGGCGCCTTCCGGCTCCCCAATCCTATTTAAGGGGAATGCTACCCCGCTGGAGCAGCCACGCCCCTGAACGCAGGGATTGGGCCAGCTGCCCCAACAGCCCTCGATGCTTCTTAGAATCCACTCTTCCTCCTTCTGCCACGTGTGATCAGTGAGCCCCAAAGTCATGCTGGGGGAGCATAGCTGCTAGCTGGGGGGGGGCGTGTCCGTGAGGCAGGGTGTCTTGGAAGCTTTGGAAGATTCCAGGGACAACCCACAATTAACTCTTGTCTTCAGGACAAGTGCAGTGGACACTGTTGAGCAAGTGCACTGTTATTAGCATAAGGACACCATTTCCAGCCACTTCTGGAGGTGCAGTTCGTGATGGGGAAGTCCCCTCTTTGACTCAGAACATGGTGTTTGTTTGGGCCGTGTATTATTAGGCAAGAATCCAGAAAAGGCAGGCCCACTGCTTATTCACCATAGCCATTTCATGCTCACTGCTATTTGACATGGCTGGGTAGACACCAGTGGGGGCAGATGGTGAAATTTTCACACTGGCTAAGCAGACTCGTACGAGGCTTCCTATGTGCAATGGTTAGCGCACCTCTCTTCATAGCTCAACACATAGCTGCTGCATTTGCTCTGCTGGAGGCGAGGCGGTAAGCGTTTGGACTTGTTCATGGCAGTCATACGAAGCCCTAGTGTAGCTTCTGGGAGACTGCCATGATATAGAAATAAGGATCGTCAGTCCCCCCCCCCCACCTCCAGCGTGGGAGCTTTTCAAGCCTTGAATAACTCTAACCATCAAGAACAAGTTACATATTTCTCAATGGCTTAGCTTCCTCATCAGAAGGGGGTAATTGCCGTTTCTCCTTCAGGTAGAAGAGTCTGTTCTACAATGCCCTCTTGGCTTCTCCTGGTTGGTGGAAACCTGAGCCCCATGTTTACAAACCGGCTCAGAGGATGTCTAGTTCTCATGCACCCGTGTGTGCCTATCTCCTCTCCTTGTGCGGATACACTTTGTATGGTTACTCTTCAGTAACATTTGTCTTTTTTGGTTTTTTTTTTCCTCAGGCATTCCAGGTTGGGAGGAAAGAAAATAATGTCTATTCATAGAAGAGTTGACCTTATATGTAAAAACCCCTGAAAATTCCACAAAAGAGAATTACTAATTTATATTAGTAAATACTAATTCGTATTAGTAAAGAGTGACAGAAAACCAGCTACCAGAAATTAACTGTGGTTCTGTCTTTAGTGGACAACTTAAAATAGGGAATAAAAGAGCAGTTTTATTTAAAATGGCATCAAATAAATATACACCAGCCCACACTCAGGAATAATCAACCAAGGAGGCATTAAAAAAATCAACATTCTAATGCTTTTCTCTACTTCCTCCTTCTAGGGCTTTCACTCCTGTGTGTGCATCTAGAGTAAAATTGTGCTTTACTACTTAAGGGTGGTGTTATCTGGGTGTATCTGTTAGGACAAATTAGTTAGAAGCTTTTTTGCTTCCTCTGTTTTCTTATGGGTTTTTATGCCTGGTTGTTCTCTTGTTGAAAGTGGAGTATTGAACTTTCTTGCTGCTGCTGTTGTGTGTTTCCTCCGTTAGCCCCGTCGCTGTGTGCTTCCCACAGCCAGGTGTCCCATTGTTAGGGGCACACCAGTCTGCAGTAGCTTCACTTCCCATTTAGTTGATCCGTTTCTCATTACACAGTATGGTTCTTTGTCACCTGCGGCATATTTTTTTCTGACTATTTTGTCTGACGTCCATACGGCCACACTGTCTTCTGTTGCTCCCCATTCTGTGGGACCCTTCCCTCCCGTCATTTCACCACAGAGTTCGGTGCAGAGTTACACCCGCCTTTTCAGATGACGGTGTCTTTTGATTGGTGGATTCGGCCCCTTCATGTTTGAAGTCATCACTGCTTGGCCACAATGCACTTACTCTTCTTTCTGCTGTTTGTTCTTGCTCTGTCTCCTGGTTGGGTCATTTCCCCTTCTTCCCTTCATGCTATGTGTTTTCTTGATGCTTTATGACCTGCTTGGGTCCATTCGCATTGACATTTGGGCATTGTCTACAGGCGTTTTTCTGACTTTACTTACAGTACCACGGTATTCAAAACCAACCTGAAGGGAATAAAATAAACTTCAGTTGGCAACAGAATTCTGCTCTCACTCTCTTGCCACCCTTACTTGGTGCCCCCAAGGCCACAGTTGTCATCCTCAGTCGTCCCTTTCTCTAGGGTTCTCTCGTGTTTGCAGTTCCCCATGATCTGCCACTTCACCTCTGGATTCTGACTTTCTCATAAAGGTATTCTGACCCATTTTGGGAACCCAGACTAAATGTCTGCATCTGCCATTTTATGAATGGCTGAGGGTTTTAAAACCCTCTAGACACATTTTAATACATAATATATCCAAATAAAATGAATGTAAGAGCAAGCTTACTACTGTTTGGTCCTCTTGTCAACTGGTTGTTTTTCTAAACAAGAATTACTTAATGCTCTGAAATTATTTTTTAATAAATTGCATCCCATGAATTAATTTTTAAATAAGCAACCTTAAGAGCTTATTGAAATGACTTAAGAGTCATTGAAAGAGCATAAAGGTTGTGTGTTTCCTTAGCCTTCGTTCTCTTGGTTTGTGTATCAGCCAATAAGAGGACAGCCTACAGTAAATGATAAGCTAATGTACGGTTTGGCAGGCGATGCAAATTTCTGATTGTGCTGGCAGTAGATATATGCGCTTAACCTGAAGCTTTAATTTAAGGTAGCTAAATGATTTTAGATAGCTCAAATCCTATTAGCCTATGATAACCTTAGCTAAGAGATTTGAATGCATTATGTGTTAAAATGTGAGTAGAGCGTTTTAAAACCTTTATTCTTCATGAGACAGTGGAAGTAAACATGTTAGTCTTTGTTCCCAAAATGGCTCAAAATACCTTACAAGAAACTCCGAATCCAGTGGTGAATACCAAGTAAGGGTGGGGAAAAAGAGAAGAACAGAATTCTGTTAACAATGGAAGGTTTTAGCTACCTGAAATTAAACGTGAATGCCTTCTAGCTACCCAGCACTCACTGAGCAGGTAATGTGCAATATATGTAAGAGCCATT
Source organism: Arvicola amphibius (assembly GCF_903992535.2). NCBI lineage: Eukaryota > Metazoa > Chordata > Mammalia > Rodentia > Cricetidae > Arvicola > Arvicola amphibius. Next base: position 157,605,889 of record NC_052050.1, read on the forward strand.
TGAGACTAATATCTCCTTCAGATTATGATAAAACTGAAAGGTGTGTGTGTGTGTGCATGTGTGTGTGTGTGCATATGTGTGTGCGTGTGTGCATATGTGTGTGCATGTGTGTGTGCGTGTGTGCAGGTGTGTGTGCATGTGTGTGTATGTGTGTGTGCATGTGTGCATGTGTGCGCGTGTGCATGTGTGCGTGTGTGCATGTGTGTGTGCGTGTGTGTGCATGCATGTGTGTGCATGTGTGTACATGTGTGTGTGTGCATGTGTGTGTGTGCATGTGTGTGTGTGTGTGTGTTGCCGTCAGCTGCTGTGGATCTACCAGCTCAGCATCCCTAATGTCAACACCCTTGGTGAAAAGGATTACATATGAAAAAAAATGTGCTTTTCCCCTTGGCGTTACTCTGTAAACAATACCATATTCCAACCCTTTATGTAGGATTTTCATTGTCTTAGGAATGATTACTGGAGTGTATGTGAGAGTATTCCTCATTATGTATAAGGGAGTTGCGCTCCCATTTCTTGGAGCACCTGGAACCACTTCCTCATAGCCACCAGGGGCTGATGGAGTCAGCATTGGTTAAAGCGTATTGCGTACATACATCTACAGAGCAGGTACACAGTTACATAATTCTCTATTTGTATACCTGCAATGTACACATGTACTTGAAGAACATATTTATTCTTCCTAATCTTTGCTAGATACACAGATCCTACAGTTTTTTGCTACTGTGTAAACAAGTAAAACAAGCCAGAGAGCTGAGCAAATGCCCAAGCTCATATTGTTCAGATAACTCCCAAGTCAGCCAGCCTCACTCTGGAACCACAGTCACAGAGAATGAGGGGAGAGGGGAAGAGATCAAATCCCTCTGCATTGACAGCACTTAGACTCCCACCTTACTTCCTGTTCTGAGTGTCAGCCTGCAGCACAATCAATAAAAACCCAGAGACAGAAATTGGGGTTCAATCTGAAGGTCAGAAAAGCAAAGCAGCCAGCTACTGGCTCTTCCATCAAGCTCAGTCTGAAATGCCCATCCTGCCTCCAGGAATCTCAGAATGAGACTGTGTCTGAGGGCTGTCTCCTCCCATTTTATAATCCTCTCTAGGGCTAGAATTAATGGCATGCACTGCTATCACCTGGTTTCTATGACAACTAATGTGGCTACTGGGATTAGAAGTGTGTGTCACCACTGCCTGGCCTGTAAAACTCATCAGTGAAACTGTTTTACTCTCTGATCTGCAGGCAAGCTTTACTTATTACAATACAAATGAAATATCATCACCTTAACCATGTGAAAGGTGTCCAATCTCTTATATAAAGGGATCAAGGCTATGGTTCTACAGCCTGGTTATTGTCAGAACTGGGTTGAATGAGCCACACCCAACATTCAGTACTTAGCACATAGTAAGAGTTCAGATTTGGCAAAGATGGTTTTGTTTTGTTTGTTTGTTGTTGTTGTATTAAAGTGAGGAGAAAAATAAGATCATACTGTCGTTCAGCAACCTCTGGAGCTGTTTTCAGTAGAGCCTATCTCAACTCAAGAGATGTTAAAATATGCAAATGCATGTGCCATAGAATGGGTGAAGTGTGCTCTCTATACTTGGCAGTTGTCAGTCACGCTGAGTGTCTGATTTCCCAACACATTTCTAGAGCTGCTAGTGTGTACATTACAGAGTAAGGGGCACGTACATTTGTTTTTAGTTTTTGTGACCATCTGCGGGAACGCTATAGCTATTTTGTTGCACTGGTAATAGATGCTTAGGTAAGTTCAGACACTCCCTGGAAGTCGAACCGTTAAATGGTTCAGCCCCGTGATTGAAGTCTTTCTTTGTGTTGCTCCAGGTCACATCAATGATCCCTCATCTTAGGACTCTTTTCTTCGTTCTTTTCTGTACATGGTGGTCTGTTCCCGGCTCCTAAAATTTTCACAGAGAAGTAGCTATAATAATGGCCTGAGAAAGGTTTTGAGGATTCAGGTAGAGAAGAGACATAATGGTCCTGCAGTGAAGCAAGGGGGTGAATGAAAGGCCAGTTGACCCTTTCTTCTTCATCAGCATTCTGTGCATCCAGGAAGCAAGTCACACACCAGCAAACCCAAACTCCGTAAGGAGGTCAAAAGATGTCTTCATTCCCTCAGGAACTAGGAAGACATGCAATAAATTAAACAGATGGAGGTTAACCTACAATAAGCGAGGAGGTTACAAAGCCAGCTAACACACCTCCAGGTTTAAGTCCTGACATGTTTACAGTCAACTTTGTTCAGCTGTAAACGAGTCTGTCGTTACACGCGAAGACAGAACAGAAGTGTGCGGTCCTGTGTTGCCTCAGCACCTGGCACAGACTGTCTCGTCTGCAGTGTGCAGACTGGTCCTCGGATTTCTGCTCTAGCCAAATGAATGCGTGCTCAAGCTGTAGGCCAGAGGTGTGCCTGATGCGTAGGCTGTGGGTGTGGCCCAGGTGGTATCACTGAGGTGTGCATTGATGGGTGGGCGGTGGGTGTGGCCAACATGGTTTCACACTGGGCATCCTGCCGAATACCATCTCTATTCATCTGATGGGTTTCATTGGCTGATGAGAGATGATTTTCTATTTTCAGGAAAAATGAAAAGTGTTATTTGAAGCAGATGCATGTTAGCCTCTAGCAGAGACCTTGGCCTTGTCACGAGGCTCTGTTCTCCTTTAGTTGGTTGATCGACAGGAATGTATTAATAGTGATTAATAATCACAACTCAAAGGACTATCCCCAATTTCCTATCTTGATGTTACCATCACTATAAAGCAGAGAAATGGGAAGCAGAATGTCTTGGAAACATTTCTAGCTCATATGAAAATCTGAAATTATTTATTCACATTTTTTTCTGGGGGGGGGGGAGGCAGTGTTTTGCTTGAATCAGACCATTACACAAAGCATGAGCCTTACCGCATACATCCTTTGGTATTAGTTTCCAGTACAAACAACATTCTATGATTATAGTGATCTTTACCAAGGATGCTGTGCATATGAAATGAATGTTCATATACCTTTAATTCCAGAGAGGAAGTAGTGTCTTGGGAGGGACAGTGTGAGTGCTCCCCACACATCTCCCACGGTGACCTGGGAGGCAGGAATAGCACCGTCTCTGCAGGATGTGAATGTATCACTCTAAGCTAAGTGACCATTGCCCTGGATGCAACCAACAAATAAAACAAATAGAAAGTACCGCTGTTTTAACATCTGCCCCAGGAAGCTTCTAAAATAGCCTTTACCTACTTAGAAAGACCTATTTAGATTTTAGACTCAAAGAAGAAACCAATTATGCAAGAAAGACACAAAGTGGGAAAAAAAAAGAACTTCAGGGTGCAGTGGCCATCCCCAGTTCTCTCCCAAACCTGCTAAAACTCAAGAGAGTGTATTAATCCGGCAAGGGTCGTTTGTTTGAATGTGGAAGCTTTAACTCTGATCATGAAGAATGTGAACTCCTACCCCTCCTGTGGGTCAAACATCTAACTGCAGAGGGAACATGCTGCAAAGACCAGTGCAGGGCGTGGGGGTGGGTCCTTGTCTCCTGTCCCCGCTGCTGCTCAGGGCTTTGTAGGTGAACAGAGACCAACGGGAAAACAGCAGATTCTGCTGAAGATGAAAGGAAACCCAAAGAATTATACATTTTAGTGACTATGGACCTGGAGACACCTGTGAAGCCGCAAACACACCTCAAAATGGGATTGTTAAGTTTCTTCTAAAGTGGCAGCAGATTAGAAGGCCACGCTCCATTTTAGCTGAAATAAGGAGAAAGGGTGCTGCTCTGTCAGCCTTGATGGGACTTGAGCCATCCCTTCCGGTGCCATGAAGCCCAGCAGGGAGCACCCGCGTCCTCAAAACCCTCGATCAGTCTTATTTACATGCTGTATAACATGAAATAAAGATTCAGCAGCCGAGGCTATGGGGTAATGCCCAGCAAGAACGGTCAAATGTTACTAAAGCATAAGGGATACAATGTTTCCATTTAGTCAATGCGGATACAATGTTTCCATTTAGTCGGTACAGATACAATGTTTCCATTTAGTCGGTGCCACTAACGTTAACTTCCCTTGATTTTGATAAGGTGGTGGACATGACCCCGTCTCTCCTCAGCAGAAGCTCTGATGTCTTGGGCTATTCTGGGAAGGCAACACACTGATGGTCAGGCCAGGCCAGGTGACAGTCAGACGTCTTACTTTCTTCCCTTGATGATGTGGTAGAACACCTGACTTAAATGACTGACGAAGGCTCTGCCTATCCGACTCACTCTTTGCGGGTACCATCTAGCATGTCTGGACAATCACGGCAGCAGGAGCAGAGTGTTTCTGGTCACTCCAGATCCGAAGTTCACAAACAGAACGAGCTGAAGGCGTTGTCAGCCGTCTTGTTTATGCGGCACAGGACTCCAGGGCACAGTGAATGGTGCTGCCCGCATTTAGGGTGTGTCTCTCCACATTAATTAACTTAGTCTAGAAAATCCCTCGCGGAAATACCCAGAGATTTGTTTCCATGGTGATTCTAAATCCCATCACGCTGACAATCAAGATTAACTGCCATGTGATGGAAACAACACTCTTTCCAACCCTGTCCTCCACATTATCTCCTGGCTCAGGTGCCAGGATTCAAACGCACACGATTTCGTTAGATCTTCTTATCTTTGAGGGAAGCTTGCAAAATCTCAGTGCCTGACTTAGGAATATTGCTGTTCATTTCTCCAGTCAAAACAGAGCCCCACCAAGGACAAGACCAGTTACCACTCAGACACAAGCCCAGCGCGCTGTTTCTGACTTGCTTAGGCGACTTCATTGTTTCCCTTCTACACCAGAATATTGTTGTTAGTTTCCATAAGAAGCATAGCGGAGCTTTTTTTTTTTTTTTTAATATGTGAACCTGAATGTCGACAGAAACTCCAGTCAAATTTCAAAGGTGTGTTTTCTACAGTTGTGACAATGGAGAAATAACCTTACAGTGTATGGTCTGATGAAAGATTTTATTGAGAAATCTCTGAAAGCAGAATCTTCTGCATGTTCTGAAGTTTCTACGAAGGGAATGACTCCCCAAGCAATGATAATATCGCTCTGAAACATTGCTGCTGTTTTAACAATAATCTGAAAATAACTGAATTCCTTGAACTCAATCTGCTCTCATATGAATTGTAATATAATGAGGATATTTATATTTAATTTCCTTTAGGGTGTTTATTTCTAAATTTGCAGAAGCATTTCTTCTAAGCATCACTTTGCAAATGAGACACTGGCGTGATTTAACAGAATGCATTTCCTTTATTTAAGACAATTTGAAAGAAAATATACAAAAATAAAAACACAAAATTATTTGTCAGTGAGGAAGTCCCTGAAACTTGACCATCACAATGCCTCTCTGAATAGCAAGGATTAGCATCCGATCAGGGTGGGGAGGTTCCCATTTTTCCTGGAACAGGACAGGAAGGTGGCAGATGGTTTCTGTGTTGACCCCACTTTATTTCATGCTTGATTCCACTGTGTGAGGTTGTTTCGTATGAAGCAAGCCATTCATCCCCTCCGAGATCCACGTATCTGATGCATTCTTCTCACATACGGCCCTGCACACTTGCAGCTTATTTGGTAACTCAACATTCATCTGCTTCAACTTGCTAAAGTACGTTTTTTAACTGCAAGGCATGGCTCATGGCAGGACACTGTAGCTCAAAGTTGTCCCTAGGGCAAGAAGGATTGGACTCCTTATGTCCACATCCTGAGCCCACACAACCTTTTTATTTCTACTCTGTTGCAAGCTAGCATCCTTTCTGCGGCTTCTTTGGTGCTGTTCTTTCCCATTTGATTTTCTTCTTGTTGGTGATGTCACTGTTTGCCTAGGCCCCTAGGGTTTGCCCAAGGCCATTTTAGTGTTCCTGAGCCTAGAAAAGTAGCCAAATGCCTCATAGAGAAAGTACATGAACTAGGCAGCTTTCCTGGAGCTGAGCTCTGGGCTTTGGGCTAGGATCTTTGTTGAGGAATGAGAGCACTTTGTGAAACGAAGCACCTGTAAACAGAAGCAGGCATGCAACAGGACTGTGTGCCGCATGGTCAGTGCAGATGTGATCACGCGTGGTAGGAATAACTGGGCATTGTCCTTAGGAGCCATGGTTCAGTGTTGGCTGCTCCAGTGTTACCCTCCGTGAAGAGCAACCATTACCAATGAGGAGCATCCACTGGAGGTACATTTGGCTTTTGTCTGAACGTGGTATTTTATTTTTCTCAAATCCTTTTTGGATGTTCATGGGAAGTCAGAGGGAGCAGTTGGCCCTTTTGGCCACAGCATCACCTCTGTTCTCCTGTGATTTTGCCCTGGGAGACTAGGACCCTTCTCCACCAAGTGCAGTTCCATCTCTGCAGCTGGCTGTCAGGAGCTCCTGCCCACAGTAAAAGGGAAAATCCCTCCACAGCTGCTGTCCTTGGAAGAACTTCATTTTCCCTCCAGTTCAATGTGTCTTATTTAATTACCTTTCCTGTTTAAATTTCCTGTTTCCTGTAGACTGGACGGTACTGTGGTTAAATATCGCTCCTTTTGTCTCTTGTACAGACAGTGAGTTTGCGTGGGATGGAGCCATGGCATTCACCATTGTATTGCAATGAACACTTTTGAGTACAAACATTCTGCTATTACTTTAAGAAAACCTACATACTGAAAACAGACTATTCATGTGTAGAAGTGCTATAATTCTCCCCCAGCTCCAGGAACCAAGGATGGCATCCTTGCTTAACTATTATAGTTCACTGAAATTTTAACTCAACCATGTATTTGTTCTATTACAGAGGCTATGGACACAGTTTGGATTATATTTGTGTATTGTTCGTTTGTTTTACATTTTTAGTAAATAGTTAAGAATTTTACATATGGTATTTGGTCAAATTTACCTTCATACCCCTCAGCTCCTCTCAGCTCCACTCCACTAATCTGTACCCCTCTCAATTTTGTGTCTTTATTTTTTAAAAGCCCATTAAGTCCCATTTCTCTTAGGATGCTGATATATTTTGAGGTATGTTCATTCATTAGGGTGTGACCAAGCTACCAGTGACATCTGACTCTTCCCTTCCCCAGTCACCACCCACTGCCCGCAACAGCTCAGCTAGGGGTGAGGTTTGCACCCACCTCCCCTCTCCGTGCTGGGATTTTTGTCTGCCTTGAATTTCCATAGGTGCCAATCATGCTGTCTCAATTATTGTGAGTTCATATGTTCAGATGCCTCGACGTGTGTGCAGTGTGTGCACAAACAGATCCCTTATATTCATGTATCGCCTCTGGCTCTTACTTTCTGTCTTATCCCTCAGCAGACGAGACTGGTGTATGACATAGATGTCCAGCGTTGAGCTGTAAGGCCCTACTGCTGAAGATACTACATATCTGAGTCATAGAACATAAAAATCATAGAACATAGGAAGCTTCATCCCTACGGGCTAGCTTTCCTAGTGCTGAAGGTGCTGTGCATGCTTCTTTAGGAGAAAAGTGATCATCAATCTTACCTGGCTATGAACCTTTCAAATTACAATTTTAACTGACCTGGCAAGACATGCTGGTGTCTTTCTGGGTGCAATAGTGGCACAAATATTCCTGCAGTAGCCAACTACTCTCTGGTTTAATGTAAAGCTCAATTCGTAGTATGGAACCCATATCTGGCACCATCGCTGTGGCTAGACTAGACTGATAATAGTTCTTAGGGCATAACCTAGTACTGTTATTCTGATTAATGGACACAATACTCCCCTGACTCCTAATGACTTCCTGCTCTACCCATAGCTCATTTCTCAGGGAGTCTTCTTTATTCTGTAGATGGTAGTTAACACAAAGACCCACAACCAACCAAGGGGCAGAGAAAAAAGATGCTGTGGCATCCTCTGTGATTGAAATTTAAATTTACTGTCAAATGTCTTTTCAAGGGAAATATCTGAGCACTAATGCTCTTTTTATGGTGGACAATAAGCACAGGGGCTTAATTAGTTTAGCTCTGGCTTCTTTCATTGACTAATTTGATGTCTTTTGAACCACATATTCTTTGGGGCCCAAGAGTTACTATCTGGGGACATATAAAATTATAGTGTTTAATGAAAACATTTATAAACATTTTAATTCTATTTTTAAATGTGTGATCCCTTATGAGTCTTTAAATTGTCCATAATAATCTCTCCCAATTATTAGTTGAAGGGAAATTGTTTCTATTGTTAAAAACTTCTTCATGTTCTAATGAGTAATTAACTAAAAGTTATTGTTGTGCTTGACAAGGCACAGAGAAGGAACCTAATGACTGGGGTGGGTAGAATTTCTGTCCTGGCCCTGCTTCTAGTGAACTCTATGACCCTTTCAGGTTTTTTTGTTTTGTTTTGTTTTGGCTTTTTTTTTTTTGATTTTATGATCCTCATGTTCCTAAGTGTGAAGGTCTAAGGTGATGAAACTAAGTTTTGTCTGTGTTTTAGGGGAATCCATGACTGTAAACTTAGTAAATAATCACATCACATGAACTTTGTCCTTATAAATTATTTATATTTAATTATGTGTTTGAATATTTTGTTTTGACAGAATTTCACTCAGTAGGCTTGGCTGGCTTGAGACTGGCCTCAAAGTTGTGGTAATCCTCCTGCCTCATATGGATATGTGTATCTATGTAAGTGTGTGTGTCCATATTTATATAGTTTTAATGAATATATTTGTTTGTAACTCTTATAAATTATATATAATCTCAGTGTTGACACAACCATGTGTAAAATCACTTTTAGTTATGAATAGGCTGTTTCAGTGTTCAAGATCATAGTACTGAGAAAGTGGAGCAAAAATATGAAATGAAAGACTTCATATAACTATCAAATATTAAGATGAAATACCAACATTTTCACCGAGCATTATAAACCTAAAAGTCCTGGAGTAGTATGCATTGCTGCTCTGTAAAATTGGTTTGAAGTATTTTGCAGAGTGTGAACATTTACTATCATCATGATCTTTACCATTGTCCTCTGTGCACATCATAATTATCACATTATGTATCATTTGAGGCCATCTTCAATTCCTATAATTTATAGTACAGGTTAAAATTTGCCATCAAAAATCTCATTAATAGAGAAAGTGTCAGCACATCAGCACAGAAACCAGAAAGGACATGGCATCGGGTGGGGGGGTAAAATAGTGTGAAAATGTTCTGTCCCTGGGAGAATTTCACCAGCTTCATCTACGTTCCTGCTCTTGCTTGAGCATTCTGTGCGCTCTTATCTGCATTTGAATTTGGACTGATCACGTCTAAAATTGAAAAATTCACTTCAGCTGTTTGTACACAAATAGAAAACAATTACTGCTGGAAACACATTTACCCCTGTCTCCTCTGTAACTATGGTGACACAGCCTCAGGCAAAGGCCTCCTGCAGGAATCTGTGCTCCAGAGACCACATCAGAAAAGGCCGGATGCATAATGGAGTCAAGCCTCGAAACAGGCAGCCCCACTAGCTTCTGTTTTCTAATTTTGTTGTAGAAAGATAAACTATTCTTTTCATAAATACCCAGATGATATTAGCCCTAACTGAAAATCAAATGAAAATTAACTCCATTCAGGGTGTTAGTCCCCACAACCACGTTGTGATATTGGATGAGCTTTGCTGTCAGACCCACAAAGCTTCCATGACAATATCACTTTTTAAAAAAATGTTTAAATATTTTGGAGAAATTGTCACACAAAAGTTCTTTATATCATTTCAACCCCACAACCCCATCCCTCTAACTCCTCCAGTTTTCACTCCCTTGTATGTTAATGACTTTTTAAATTTTATTATTACACATGTACATAGAAAAACACACACACGCACACACACACACACACACACACACACAACCTGCCCAGAATTGCTTGTATGTGTGTGTCAAGATCTGCGCAATGACAGCACCAGTTGACGCCTTGCTGTGACTAAGGGAGCTCTCATACAATCCCACCCCTAAATGAAGAGCTATAGGCAGCTCATTGCTGCTAAGGAGAGAAATCAGTATTCCCTGGAGAGAGCTCACTATTTAAATACCTTCCCTGGGAATCCCGAACTTAGACAGTACCTGGACAGGAATTCCCAACAGCTTTCCGTGCAGTGCCAGGGCTCTCCATAAGCAGCTGTGGCTTTGAAGCCAAAAGTGGCCATCGTGTTCGGCAACTTCCTCCCTTGAGTCCCTATAACATAGAAGGAAAGGGAACCAGGGACGACGTGGTCTAAACATCAAACGGTGAAACTGCTCAGAAAGATCAGTGGGGATCACTTGTTCAGCTAGCGATGTAGATTCATCAAGTCTGATCCTCCTGGAGCGGAAGTCTGGCCCCAGTGATGGGGCAGCCGTAAACACCTAGGCCGTGGCACAGCCAGGCTTAATGCTTGGCCTCACGGCAGCCCGCCCTCGCTACCTTCCTTCATAGTGACAAACCACCCTGGCCAAGGTAGCTTAGAAAAGACAGCACTTAACTTGAAGCTCACAGTTTCAGAGGGTTGGAATCCATGACCATCATGGTGGGGAGCAGGCCTGTAGGCAAGTAGGCCTAGTGATGGAGAAGTAGCTGAGAGCTTACATGTTGATACAGCAACCGTGAGCCACATAGGCAGACAACAAACAGACAGACAACAGACAAACACACACACACACACACACACACACACAGAGTTGGGGCATGGAAACTGGGCCTGGTATGGATTTTGAAACCTCAAAGCCCACCCCCAATGACCCATTGCCTCTGACGAGGCCAAACCTCCTAATCCTTCCTAATCCTTCCTAAACTGTTCCACCAACTGGGGACCAAGCACTTAAACACATGACCTATGGGAACATTCTCACCCAAACCACCACCTGTTTTTCCTTCTGTAAATGTTCCTCTCCTTGGGAGTGGGTTATTAAACTTCTACACAGATACTTAGAGAAAAGTTTCAAAGTCTGTGCCTTTTAGCAAATCAAACTTTACGTCCCTGAAAGACTTGTTTTTAAGATGTGACTTCTAAATTCCACAAGACACCATTCTGGTTCCAAAACCAATCTACATTTTAAATGATATTAGAGAAATAGAGTGATCTTACATACATGACACACTTTTTGTCTAAATACCGTGTGTGTCAGAACCTTGACCACTACCCCAGTCCCCTGCAGGAGCCGCTGTGCATTGCAGAACTGACTATGTCTCATGTCTGTCAGGTCAGGGACTGTGTACCTGGAACTGAAAATGGTGTTTTGGGGAGGTATATTGACTGGGTGTGTGTCCTATGAAGTTGTTTTTTGATTGGCATCGAGACTGTCATTGCTTCAGATCCTCAAGGGAGATAAATCCTTGGCTCTCTAGACAGCTGCTGTGTGTGAGCCCAGGAACAGGAAGCCCATCCTAGCTCACTCCCTATTGTGGCTGCAAACCCCGGGCTGAGTGGACTGCAAGGTCAAAATGAGAGGAAGAATATTGTTTCCAAGAACCCAGGCACAAACATTTATGAAGCGCTGTACTGTTTGTTTAAGGGCATTCTGTTCTTTCAAACACGGTGAACCAGTAGAAGCAATGGAAGAGGGGAGACACAAGAGTGTACCAAAGCCCTCCTCAGAGTGGCTAGGGCACGGGATGAAACAAGCGCTTTGTGTGTGTTGGTTTTGCTGGGGTGAGCTTAGACTTTACACTGAGACAGTCAGGGGTGTTGTTAGAAATTGAACAAACTCCAGGACACTGTGTTGTAATGCTAGGCAGTGAGGCAAGTACGCTGTATCCAGGAAGGGAGACTAGCTTAGCTATAAATAAAGATGTGTATGGTGTGTGTGTGTGTGTGTGTGTGTGTGTGTGTATGTGTGTGGTATGCGTGTGCATGCATGGGTATGTGCATGTGTGTACGTTGTGTTCCTGCATGTGCGATGGGTATGTGCAAGTGTATTTGTGCAAGCATCCTCTGTGTGTGTGTACATGGGTGTGTGTATGTGTGTTTGTGCTCATGTATGTGTATGTGCATTGTGTGTACCACACTGCTTACTCTATAAAACCAGTAAAATTCTGGTCGTCTGGCCCAATCCTGTTAATACAAACTTTGGTGAAAGCTTATCCTGTGTGGACACTTTCATGGTCGGATCTACTTGACCAGGTTTGGTCTTCTTCTGATAAAGCTGGTCTAGGATTCAGTGGAGGTGCCTGGTTAGGTGTCATACTGAAAGGCATGAGTTCTCTGTTTGGGACTGCTCCTGCACATGGGTTTAATGCATCAGAAATTCCCCACACAAGGCACAAAAATGCATTGGTTTGAGCTCATTCACAATAAACTCACGGCTGCCAGTGATGCATCCGTGTCTCATTAAGGAAAATAAATTTAAAAGCTTCCCTTCGGCATAATTAACCAGGAGTGAATCCAGATTATGTCCTCCGTAGTTCCTATCCTGTGTCAGTCTGCCTCTGTGCCTCCCTGAATGCTGTCTTGCAAATCTGCCCCTGCACCTGCATCTGTGTGTCTGTTCTTAACAGAGAGCTTTTGCTCTGTGTCTACTGAACAGCACAAAAAGCATCCCACGGGGAAGGAATGAGGGACACGACACATCACAGAGATATCAAACAGACTTTTATGAGAGATAAAGTCTCTGGCTCAGAGACCCAGATAGCAAAGAAGCAAACACCATCAAGCAATATCCATGAACTGTACCAAACGTTTATGGTGAATATTCATTTTCTGAGGCCAATTTGATCCAATTTTATGTTTTCATCAAGTGACTATCATAGCATACATACAAACACACATGCATACTTCGGAGTCAGGGACATGGAAGGTTACGTATTTTAAGACTACACACCTATGCACTAGGTTAGGTTGTAGAGGAGCCCACCTCCCGCCCCCCCCCCCCCCGTACTATAATACACTAGAGACTTGGCTACAAGGTCAAACATTATACTTAAAAAAAAAAAAAAAGACTTCAGAAATGCAAACCTGAAGCTGTCTCTAGCGAGTTGAGATGAGCAGGCAGAGAATGATTAGAGGCTTCTTTAAGAATATGTTTTGGATAAAGAGAAAACCATGTTAAAATGGTCTTGGTAAGAAAAACATCCTATGACTCAGAAAATAGGAAGTAGTACAAAATACCTCAAAGAGGAAGGGGAGTAAGATAATAAAAATGGAAACCTTTTAAAAAGCCATTTCTTTTACTCTCTGAAACTTTCTGGAAAATAAAGAGGAGATAGAGACCAAAGCTCTCCCCGATAGGCTACAGTTTCAAAGGGAAACCAACAAACCAACAGATGAACTCTAAAATCCAATGGAAGGACAGGGAAAGTCAAATGGTGAACTTTCTCAATTCGCTTATTGAATCCTTGGGCTTTCAGCATAATTTCTTGCTGGTTCCCTTACTGGTGGGCTTTGGGCACAGAACAGAAGCAGGCCTTCCTCCACCCTGGGGGATGGGGAGACTAACAGGCAGTGAGAGAGGGCTCGGTGCATGAAGTGCTTGCTGTACAAGCACAAGAAGCAGAAATTCAGAGCCTGGACCCATAGGAAAGCTGGTTGGCATGGCAGCCAAAACTGTGGAAGCAGAAACATGGGAGCCTCTGCACGAGCCTGGGCAAAACTGGCTAGAAATGGGATCCCCTGGGTGAGCCTGGGCAAACTGGCTAGACATGGGATCCCCTGGGTGAGCCTGGGCAAACTGGCTAGACATGGGATCCCCTGGGTGAGCCTGGGCAAACTGGCTAGACATGGGATCTCCTGGGTGAGCCTGGGAATACTGGCTAGACATGGGATCCCCTGGGTGAGCCTGGGAATACTGGCTAGACCTGGAATCCCCTGGGTGAACCTGGGCAAACTGGCTGGCTAGATTAAATGAATTGGAGAATTCCACCAATAAGTGAGTGATTGAGGAGAAAGCCAGACATCACTCTCTTACATGTAGATACAGACAGAGGCACACATAGAATCCTACAATGCTCCCCTCACAAGAGAAGATGCAAACAGGCATGCATACCGCACACACATGTGCGCGCGTGCGCACACACACACGCACACACACATGCACACCATACAAAAGAAGGAAAAACAAATCTGTTTATATAAAAGGGCAGTCCCCTCACCAAGCAAGCAGATAATTTAACGTCCCTTGAAAAGGAGAAAATGAAGTCAGCCGTGCTTATCACAAAACTCTGAAATTATCAGTGTGACCTGAGACCTTCAGAGCCCCACAAGTACGGGATATGACAGGAATGCCATTGGAGAACATTGTAGTGGGGCCAGAAGTCACAGCTGGTGGAGAACCATGTTCCACTGGGATAGGAATAGGGGACAGAGCAATCCCACCTGCACTTGGACTCTCTTTCTGCTCTCGCAAGATTTCCTTCTACACAAGGGGAGACAGAGCAGGCCTATGACTTGGATACCAGGTGAGGAAGGGCAGGAATGCAGTGAGCTAGCGGGGGCCCATCTAAAACAGAGGAGCCAACCTTATGGGGAAACTTAAGGGCTGTGGTTTTTCCACCTGAATCCTCCCACCCAACTGGTGCTCACTTATAAGCCAGAAATGAGGGCAGAAGCTGTGTCAAGACAGAGCGTTTGCTGTGGTTTGGATGCGAATGTCCCCCACAATCACGTGCTGGAACACTTGGTTCCCAGCTGGTTGGTGCCACTTTAAAAGGTGGTGGAGCCTTTGGAAGGTGATCCTTGCTGGAGGAAGTGAGTCACTTGGGGTAGACCTTGAAGTGTTTAGCCCAGCCACACATTCTGTCTACTTCCTGGCTGCAATGTGACCAGCCCCCTCGGGCTTCTGTCACTATGCCTTCCTTGCCATGAAGGACTCTATCCACTCAACCTCTAAGCCAAAATTAAGCCCTTCTTCCCCCACCATGATCAGTCAGGTATTTTGTCACAGCAAGAAGAATTGGGAGAATACAAGGAATTTGCAGGCGAGGAGCCTAATGGGGATTCCCATTGGCCGTCAGTGTTGAGGGTTGCTCTGTAGGCAGTAAAGACTCGGGTCATGAGAATCATGTAACTATTGGTTTATGCAATGTGATGCCATGGAGGGTGTATTTGCTAGGCTTTCTCCATTGTTTTTAATGAAGCATCTAGCAAAGCGTTAGGCCAGCCTGTGGTGTAAGGGATAGATATGTAAGTTGGTTCACAACACATGCATTTGAGCTTACAGCTGCTTAAAGTTTCTCTTGGACAGTTGCATTGGGAGAAAAATTTCTAATCTATAGAAAGGAGGGAACCCCTACCTCAGGCCAAGAAAGGAAAGAATGGCTAGTCTTCATACCCAGCTGAAGGACAGGTCATCTAGAGGAAAGAGGAGAGACCACACCCAAGTTTGAATGCAGTCTCTGAAACACAAAGCAAGGAGGCCTGGTTTGAGAGAAACTGTTTATCAGAAGACAGACTGGTCAGTCTGGCCACAGAACTCAGCTGACCTCAAACACTAGGCTCAGTTAATGGAGGTGTACGGGTGGGGCACGGGGTGGGGAGTAAACTCACCCATCGTGAGATACCAAGAAATACACAGAATTCTGATTTTAAGTAAAAATGTAGACAGACTGATTTAAGAGATATCAACAGTAGAAAGTCTCAGAATGAAGCCACAGAGCTAGAGCAGACAGGTTAATTATAGTCATTATAGCAATATGCCCTTCAGGGAGTGCTGGACTGAGGCTGGCTCACAGCAGCCCTCTTTCCTCAGCCTCCTGAACCCTGGATACAGGTGTGAATTATGACACTGTTAGGTGCCTGATGCCCAGCTGGGGGAGAGACTCAGCTTCACTGCTCCCCTGAGGGTTAACTGCTTTCAATGGCCATTGTTTGGCCCGTGTCCAGAGTCTCAGAAAGCCATCACATTCATTATTCCTGAAATCAGCATTTAAACACTTGGAACAAACTTGCGAAGTGAACATCTTTCTTCAACTCACAGAGCAAATTTAACATTTCCAGTAGAGTTCGAGATGTTCTTCTAGGAGGGAAAATTGCACAAAGTGCAGAGGAAAATGATTAATACTCATTATCAATCTCTAGCAATGTTCCTAGATTTTTGTCTCAATATTCAGGAAAAAAAAATAAAATTGCTTGTTCTGTTCTTTCAAGCAGGCTGTTCTCTTCAACTTATTAATTTATCTTGGAAATTCCACTTTTCAAATTTAAAAGCCCATAATTAGGATGCTTAATATTGGTGGGTAAAGTGAAATACAGGCATTACCAAGAAAAATACAAACACATGTCATTTTTAAACAAATGCCCTCTAGATTTTCTTTCCTATTGTTGCTTTACCTTAAGTGTATGGGTGCCTTGCCTGCATGTATGTCTGTGCTCCATATGTGCATGTTTGTCTGTGTTCCATGTGCGTATATATGTCTGTGCTCTATGTGCGCATGTATGTCTGTACTCCATATATGCATGTACGTCTGTGCCCCATATGCATGCAGTTGCCACTGAGGCCAGAAGCAAGCATCAGACCCTCCGGAACTGGAGTTACAGATTGTAATGAGATACCGCGTGAGTGCTGGGAATTGAACCTGAGGCCTCTGGAAGAAGAAGTTGAGCTCTTAACTATTGACCCATCTCCCCAGCCCCTAGATAGTCTTTATGTATTTTTACATACAAGAGAAAGTTGCAGAAAAAAAACAGGAGAGGCGAGCATGGGAGCTAGGGAGAGGAAAAGTCACATGTGAGCAATGAGAGGGGAAGGAGACAACTATAGCTGTAGGAGATAAAGGAAACAAGACCAGTGTGCACTAGGAGAAGCTAGAAGTTTCGAGAGTGGCATCAAGTAAAGGTAAGCAGTGTAAAGAAGGGGCATGCGGGCTGCTTACCCCAAGGCCCTTAGAAGACAGAAGGGTTTGCACCTGTAGGAGTCTAGTAGGTACCTTCTACAAGGGCAGCTGAGAACAAAGTCTAGCTGGAGTAATCCTGCTCAAGAATGAGAGCTGAGGTGGTTTGGATGAGAATGGCCTCCATAGGCTTATATTTGGTGGAGTTATTTGGGAAGGATTAGGAGGTGTGGCCTTTTTGGTGGAGGTATGTCACTGGGGATGGGCTTTGAGATTTCAGCTTTCACTCCCTTCTGCCTCATGTTTGTGGGTGAGATGTAAGGTCTCAGAAAGTGCTTCAGAGCCCTGCCTGCCTGCCTGCTGATTTTTCTGCCTGCCTAATGATCATGGATCTAACTCTGAAACCATAGGTCACAGATAAGCTGTTTCTTCTATAAATATCTTGGCCCTCTCTCTTCATCGCAGAAGAAAAAGAACTAAGAAGGGAATCATGTAAGCACGGCAGAGACAGGAGTTGATGTGAGTCCATGTGACGTGGAAAATCATGAGCCCTCGAGTGACTGGAAGAGTAGTTTCACTGTAGAGGTAGTGAAGTTGCCGGCACAGTTCAGAGTCTCCACTGTTCATATCTTGTGCCCCAAGGCCTGGAAAAT
The DNA here is from genome assembly GCF_903992535.2 of Arvicola amphibius. Taxonomy (NCBI): domain Eukaryota; kingdom Metazoa; phylum Chordata; class Mammalia; order Rodentia; family Cricetidae; genus Arvicola; species Arvicola amphibius. Next base: position 157,623,273 of record NC_052050.1, read on the forward strand.
ACACTGCGTTCTATTAGTGTATTTCCTGTCCTCATGACCAATGCTCTCCACTTTGAGGGGAGACAGGGTTTATTAGTTGACTATTTTGTTTTCTTCTGGGTTTTGTGCAAGGCTATTCCTGTTTCTCCTTCTTTTATCTCCATCTTTGTTAGTTCCTAGATATTGTCCCATTTTATTATCAAACTTTCTATGTCAAAGGAATTAAAATCTTAGCCGCTGTATTTTAAATTTTTTTAAAAAAACTTTCCCTTTAGTTTCCATGCTCAGCACCCTCACCTTTATGCCATATTTATAGATTTTTTTTATTTCTTGAGAAGATCACTTTTACAGGGTTAGCTTTTTCCTCTTCTTCAAGTAGTATTAAATTTCTCCACATTTTCTCTTCTTGGTTTGCTTTGGTTTTAATAATATCAAGGCGAAATATTGCCCCAGAGATCCTGTCAGATGTAATTTTTAAAATTGGTTAAGACACTAATGATAATGATGGTTGCTTAGTCTCTGCTGGCGGATGTAAGTTTTGTGTCTCTTCAGAAATCTGTGTGGCTCACGCAGATGCCGATGTGGGCAGGCTTTCTACATGGTTGGCACACCACTTTCCTGTTTGCTGTTGTCCCTTCAGGGTTGAGTCTGAGTCTTAGGAGCTCTGACGTTCATACAAGCTGTGGGCTGTATTTCATTCTGAGTCTTCTTGGCCTCATTTTCATGATTTTCAAATGTGGAAAACAACTTGTAAATATATGCATAGCAAAATGAAAACAACTGTCATCACCAATACTGTTCTAATGAAGAATAGTCTGTTTTGAAAGATACATTTAAAAAGTCTGAGTTTTCCCCTTTAAAGCCAGTCACTGTGGTTTAATCAGCTTTAGGTTTTCATTGAGTATCCTAGGGCAACCAAGCTGTGATTTTGCTGAAACATTGAAACATCACAAAGTTTAGTAAACTACTGAAGCTGTGTGGCTGAAGAAACCTTTTGTGTGCTGAACCACAGCCTCTGTGGAAGTCAGTAACCCTATAAATACGGAAGAGATATGCATTTATTAACTGGGGAGCTCATAAGTCCTCAGACACTGTGTATTTTAAGATCTGACAGTGTTCAGCTTAAAGGGGCCACATCAACCACTTAGGCTTCAGACAGTTCTAAAACGGATGGGTGGGTTTTCTTGCCGTTTAGTCTTGGGTGGAAGACACATGTGTCTCGATGAGAGGCACGGTGTGAGAAGCAGGAGCTGAGCTTCCATTCTAGACCGTCCCCGCTGTTCTTCATGCAGGCTCCAGACAAAGACCCTTCCTGCAAAATGAATACAAACAGTACGGATGGCAGGGATACAGAGGCAGGGCAGCTAGCTCATTTCTCCAGAGAAACACACAGCACTCGTCACTCAGGATATTGGGCCAGCTTGGAGGGGCTTCCTTATCAGATTACCACCTCCGTTTCTGTAGCCACATTTTCTTGACTTCTCCCTAGATTTTTTTTTTTAAACGTGTGTGCATTTTTCACTATTCACGAATGATATCACCGTGCTAAAGGACGGAGCGATTGCTACACAGAGACGACAGTAAGTAAGGAAATCCCAGGTTTCCTTCTTTTTTTTTCCACCACTCTTGGAACATGAGTTTTGTTACCTTCCTGCTTTGTGTTTGGCAGAACGAGGGCTGTGCAGATATCACCGGTACGGGGGAAAATGAGGCTTTGCTCATTTCTCAGTATTTCAGGGGAGCTGTCATACTATCTGAAATATCAAGACTGTAGAAGCTAAAAACCCAGTGCCGTGTCTGCGCGTGGCTTGTCAGCCTGCTTCTGAGCAGGAGGCAGGGTGTCACCTGGGATACCTGAAATGGTCCTTGAAATTGCTCTGCCTTTGGAGATGGCTGAGAAGAGAAGGGACCCTCATGTCTGTGAAACCGGTGATGACCATAATGACAGAAGGAAGCCACTCCAAACTCAGTGGACACGAGGGGAGAGACGTGAGCCACATGCTCAACCAACAAGGGTTCTTGCTCCATTCCAGTTGTACAGGATTGTGGTTTGCAGGACGGTCACACAGAAACAAGCCTACTGTCTTGGTCAGACTCCAACTTCCTTACAATTAAGTAACCTTGATGTGTGTTTGGATGTGGTCTTTGGGTCCACCTCTCCTGCCCCTAGCCCGTTGTGTGCCTTTATGTTGAGGTCTGATCAGTACATCTCTTGTGTTTAAATGTCAGCTCAAAAACTTTGCCCTTTCTTGTCAGCATTGTGAGACTCGCTTGCTTCAGGATTTTTCTCAGAGTATTGAGAAAAATAAAAGAATGAATGATAATGGCCTTTGATGAAGGGAAGGGGTAATAAGTCTGGTCACAGTTCCAGTGGTCTGGATCCCACCTCCCCATGAACAAAAGATGAAACTCAGAGGGGCCGCATGATATCATTCTAGGAACTACTCTGATCAAGTCTACTTTTCTTCCCTTTTCTGCATAGTGAGAAAGCATTCCACCCAACAAAGATGCTGACTACAGCGTTGGGTCTTCACTCATCAGTGTTCTAGAACTTCGGTAAAGATTCACCTAGAGAGGAAAATGAGGGAGGAAGACATTCGCCATAAGAACCAACAAGTTAGTGATCCAGACACATTTGTAATAGGATTGTGTGGTTCTAAAGCTAATACCCAGGCAGATCAGGAGTGCAGTTTACAGACTGAGTGGATTAAAGTGAATTATAAACCAGATGGAGTTAGGAATTAAAATCACTGTCAGATTCAGATTTGAAGAGGTTGCCTGCTTGTGGTAGATCATTCACTGCCCAATTGGCACAACCTGGAAGCACCTGAGAAGAAAGTCTTGCAGAGGGATTGTCCAGGTCAGCCTGGCCTGTGGACCTGCACGTGGTAGAATGCCTAGAATGTCTAAAGCAATGCTGAAAGGCCCAGGCTGAGAGCTGGAGGTACCATCCTCGGATTTGGGGCCCTGGATTTTAGTAGACTATGGAAAACTCCTAAGAACTAGACATGCACATATTTATCCTCTCTTCTGCTGGCTGTGGATGTGCTCAGCGGTTTCAAGTTCCCATTCACCACTTGTGATGGGCTATCTCCTGGGCTTGAAAGCCAAAATAAACCCTTTATAAGCAGGTAAGACCTGCTTTTGGTTGGGCTATTTTATCACAGCAAAGGAGATGAAACTATCCCTGTGGCTCAAGGTCTAAGGACAAAGTCTGCAGGGACACTAGCTTGATGTCCTCCTTGTTCAAGCATGCCATACTTTGCTAGTACAGAGAACACTGGAGAGGATTCTCTGGTTAATGAGCATCTTAATATCTTAATATCGTGGGCCGATTTTAGGAGAGAAATTAAAGGATGAATAAACATGTCATAACTATGAACATTGATTTCTACCCTGCTGTGCATATTACAAATTGTTCCCTGAAAGAGTGTTCCAGGATCTGTCTTGCTCACCCATTTTGATAGCACTGTTTTCACCTGTAGTCAGCAGGATGTATGTATTTATTTCTGTATTGATAAAGTGCTGCATCATTTGTCTAGTTATAACTGAACCATGAAAATATGATCCAAGCAATCAAAAAAAATGGGCAATAGGTCCTATTCTTTATGCAACTGACATTGGGAGTCTCACCCCAGGGTGGTGTACCAGGTCATTCAATGAAACCTCCGCTTTCCCCTCCCCTCAAGACTTTTCTCTCTGTCTCTCTGTCTCTCTGTCTCAAGTGAATGAATCTCCTTCATGTAGGAAATAATGTGCTGTCATGCAAACAGAACAGAACACAGAACAGCTTTTCTAACTTGCAAACGGGGAGTAGAGCATAGTGCTGGATAGAAGCCAGTGGTTCACCATTGGATCTGCACACCAAGATGATACAGGGAGCTTTAATATCAGTCCCATTCTAGTCCCGAGCCAGAAATCCTGGCTTGCCTTCTTATTTGATGGGGTCCAGCTAGACACTGGGATTTCTGAGCTTTCCAGTGAGTTCAGTCATAGCAAGAGATGGAACAGCTTGTCTTAAGCTTACACCTCATTTTTGTGCAGACAATTGTGGTTCACAGCACCAGAGAGACAACAGTCTTTGTTTAGGAGAATGAGCAGTTACACTTTACAAATAGACTTGTAGGTAAAGACTTAAAACACTCTGCCAAGAAATGAGTGCCCCATCAGAACTTCTGATGATACTTAACATGGTTAAGACTTGGTACTTTAAAAACAAAAGTAATACTTAATTCTGCATGTTAAAAAGTATCAATAGTTTTCCTATCTGCACTTGACTCAATATAGACTGTTGGCTACCACTGTGCCCAAGTTAGATGTTTTTTTGTTGTTTGTTTGTGTGATAAACGCCATGGCCAAAAGCAGCTTGTGTAGGAAAGGGTTTATTTTCTTCCAACTCTCAGGTCACACTCCATCACTGAGGGAAATCATGGCAGGAACTCAAGGCAGGAGTTGAAGCAGAGGCCATGGAGGAGTGCTGCTTGCTGCCTTGCTCTTACTGATTGACTGAGCTTACTTTCTTATAGAACTCAGGACCGGCTTGCCCAGGTATGGCACCACCTGCAAGGTGCTGGATACTCCCCATCAATCACAAATTGAGAAGATGCCTGTAGACTTGCCTAGTGGGAGCAGATTCTCAATGAATGGCTCCTCCTCATGATGACCTGAGCTTGTATCAGTTTGTCAATAAATACATACATACATACATACATACATACATACATACATAAATAAATCCAACCAGCATGCTTGCCCATGCTGTGACTATGGCCCTGGCTACACTGCTATGCTGGATAATTATAGACAGCAGTAAACACAAGCCTGGGGGTTTGCAAAGGCCCTAAATGTCAGAATCCATCACTGATTCCTGAGGACGAACTGTCCCCAGATGTTCACACTGTGCACACCTGGTCCCCACTGGTGGAGTCTTTTGGGTGTGGATAGCTGTCACAAGTCATTGCAGGTTAGACTTGCTGAGATTCCAGTCACTCCGCTCTGTTTGCTGATCTGGTCAACCTAACAGGAACCCAGCACCACGGACAGAGCCAGTCTTCCCTCTCGTGCTTTAAAATCCCTCTGAAAATGAGCATGAAAAAAAATCATCCTTCCCTTAAATTGTTCTGTCACCGAGAAGAAAGAGACTAACGCACAGGAAAAGACAAACAGCATTATTAATGTCATCACTATGTAAACCCAACTAACTGATGCTTTTAATAGGCATGGAATAATTTTTTAATTATGCCTTTTAATAAGTAGCATTCAGAATAATTACCACAGGGTTGAGACTGGCCTTGACTAGGCAGTAAAACATTGTCTTGATAAAATCAGAAACAAAACTATGCCTTCAAATTAAATCAAAACAAGAAACAAATTAAAAGATATTTTCAGCTACTTTTTGGTACTTGGTGCAATGCTGAGGGCACCTGAAGGTCCAAGTACCTCTCTTGGGGCATAGGAGAAGGTGTGACTTGCTGAGACCACCTGACTGTTGAGAGTTAAGATTCTGATCTAGAATAGTAGGTTAGGGGGCAAATAGAAAGGGTGACTTTCCTGAGGAGTGGTATTTTCTTTTATAGACTGTGGTCACCGTCAGACAAATATTCATCATTGTGGCGCATACTGAGTGACTTTATTTGGTTGTTATCACTCTATATTCAGAGAAGAACTTCAGTGACACCTTCCAAGACTCTCGAATTTATTTTCCAGGGGTTAGCCTGTGTTTGTAATTACCTAACAGTCCTTGGCTCGCTGGTGGAATGCTAATGTTGGTGACTAGTAGTGGATAGCATCAAAATGGGCTTACGGGGTTGTCAGTCCTTGACCCTCCTGGGAAACTGGCATCCTTATCACAGCCATCTTCTTGACACTGCCGCTCCCTGGATTAACCACATCTTGTGGGTCTGTTGCCTCACTTAACTCTGTCTCCTTTAATTAGATTTTTCTCCTGCTATTAAGTGTAATTATTATTCAGTTTTCTTAAGGAGCACCAGGCTAGGAAGAAGAAAATCAAAGTTACAGGCTCAAGCTCCACTCTGACATTTATGGTGAATTCCTGGCTGTAAAACCTTAAATAAATAAGCAGCTCTATCTCTCTGCCCTTTCTGAATTCTGAAGATGGCTGTCAATATTCATTGAGAAAGATAGACCCAACACCCCAAATGCCTTGAGTTCTTTAGACTGTGATGTAGGTTGAAGGCACCATGTTGTTGTCTGGGTTTTTTTTTTTTGTTTGTTTGTTTTGTTTTTTTTTTTTTTTTTTTTTTTTTTTTTTGCAATCATGGTTCTTCCCAGAGTCCCGCCTCCCATTGCTTTACTGATGAACTGGAAATAAAACCAAAGTTACAGGCAGTCGTGAACCATCAGAGCTGGGTGTTTGGATCTGAAACTGGATCCTTTGTAAAAGCATCAACTACTCATGGATGCTGAGCCATCTTCTAGTCCCTGGATGTATTTTGCTTTGTTTTGTTTTATTGCTTTTTATTGAGCTCTATATTTTTCTCTGCTCCACTCCCTGCCTCTCTCCTCCCCTTCGACCATCTCCCATGGCCCCCATGCTTCCAATTTACACAGGAGTTCTTGTCTTTTTCTACTTCCCATGTAGATTAAATTTATGTAAGTCTCTCTTAGGGTCCTTGTTGTTGTCTAGGTTCTCTGGGATTGTATTTGTAGGCTGGTTTTCTTTGCTTTATGTTTAAAAACTACTTATAAGTGAGTACATATGATAATTGCCTTTCTGGGTCTGGGTTACCTCACTCAAAATGATGTTTTCTAGCTCCATCCATTTGCCTGCAAATTTCAATATGTCGTTATATTTTTCTACTGTGTAGTACTCCACTGTGTAAATGTACCACATTTTCCTTAGCCATTCTGTCAAGGGGCACTTAGGTTGTTTCCAGGTTCTAGCTATGACAAACAATGCTGCTAAGGAAATAGTTGAGCGCATGTCCTTGTGGCATGATTGAGCATACTTTGGATATATACTCAAAAGTTGTATTTCTGGGTCTTGAGGAAGGTTCTTTTCTAGTTTTTTGAGAAATCACAACACTGACATCCAAAGGGGCTGTACCATCTTGCATTCCCACCAGCAATGCAGAAGTGTTCCCTTTACCACATAACCTCTCCAGCATAAGTTGTCATCAGTGTTTTTGATTTTGGCCATTCTTACAGGTGTAAGATGGAATCTCGGAGTTGTTTTGATTTGCATTTCTCTGATGAATAAGGAAGTTGAGCATTTCCTTAAATGTCTTTCAGCCATTTTAGATTCCTCTGTTGAGAGTTCTCTGTTAAGGTCTGTACTCCATTTTTAATTGGATTATTTGTTCTTTGGTGACCAATTTCTTGAGTTCTTTGTATATTTTGGAGATCAGCCCTCTGTCTGATGTGGGTTTAGTGAAGATCTTTTCCCATTCTGTAGGCTGTCATTTTGTCTTGTTGAACGTGTCCTTTGCTTTAAAAATGGTTTTCAGTTTCAGGAGGTCCAATTTATTAATTGCTTCTCTCAGTGTCTATGCTCAGTGTCTGTGTTATATTTAGGAAGTGATCTCCTGTGCCAATGCATCCAGGTGTACTTCCTACTTTCTCTTCTATAAGGTTCAGTGTGGCTGGCTTTTATGTTGAGGTCTTTGATCCATTTGGACTTGAGTTTTGTGCATGGTGATAGATATGGATCTATTTTCATTCTTCTACATGTTGATATCTAGTTATACCAGCACCATTTGTTTTTCCATGTGATATTTTTTGCTTCTTTGTCAAAAATCAGGTGTTTAAAGGTGTGTGGATTAATATCCGGGTCTATATTTGTTCCATTGGTCCTCCTGTCAGTTTTTATGCCAATACCAGGCTGTTTTCAGTACTGCAGCTCTGTAGTAAAGTTTGAAGTCATGGATTGTTGTTTCTTTTATTGTGCAGGATTGTTTTGGCTACCTTGGGTTTTTTGTTTTTCCCAATGAAGTTGAGTACCATTCTTTTGAGGTCTGTGAAGAATTTTGCTGGGATTTTTATGGGCATTGCATTGAATCTGTAGATTGCTTTTGGTAAGGTTGCCATTGTTACTATGTTAATTCTACCTACCCAAGATCATGGGAGATCTTTCCACTTTCTGGTTTCTTCTACAATTGTTTTTTTTTTTTATCAAAGATTTAAAGTTCTTGTCATACAAGTCTTCCACTTGTTTGATTAGAGTTACTCTGAGATAGTCTATGCTATTTGTGACTGTTATGAAGGATAATGTTTCTCTGATTTCTTTCCCAGCCCTTTTATCATCTGTGTACAGGAGGGCTACTGATTTTCTTGACTTAATCTTGTATCCTGCTACATTACTGAAAGTGTTTATGAGTTGTAGAAGTTCCTTGGTAGAATTTTTGGGGTTGCTTATGTAAACTATCAAATCATCAGCAGATAGTGAGAGTTTGACTTCTTCTTTTTTGATTTGTACCCCCGTGATCTCCTTTTGTTGTCTTATTGCTCTAGCCAGGACCTCAAGAACTGTATTGAATAGAAATGGAGAGAGTAGAAAACCTTGTCTTGTCCCTGATTTCAGAGAGATCTCTGTGAGTTTCTCTCTATCTAGTTTGATGTTGGCATGCTGTACATTGCCTTTATTATGTTTAGGTTATGTTCCTTGTCCTGAATGCATTTTCAAAGAACTCTGGTAGTGAATGATAAAACTAGGAAACAATTTAGCATGTGCTTACTAAAATTCTATGAAACTTTGTCCATGCAAATATCCATGTTTGTCACTTAGAAATGTAGAGAAAAATCCTCCCATCCAGCTCACACATAACATCCGTGGTATTTTATAATTGCCCCTTGTCATAATCCAGTTGTTCAAAAGTAAAGAAAACCTTGTGGAAGCAGACAGGTAAACAGAGACTAGTTCTTCCCTCTACAGAAAGGCAAGTAAATAAGTAATAAATAAAATAGAGACATTGAGGAGAGAAATCTCCTTGTTAGGAGTTAGCAGAAATAAAGACACGTCATGGTGTAGAATAAAAGTGTTGCGGCTTTTTGGATGCTGAGAAATCCTTTAAACAATCAGGATAGCTGGGACTCGCTACAGCAGAGCGTACCCCAGTAAATAGGTAGCAAGAATTCCACTAGTGGACAAATCTGTGGAGCAAAATCTGCAAATTCAACTTGGTAAGGGAGGCAAAGGAAAGAAAGTGGGGAGGAGAAGAGGAGGTATGAAGAAGGAACAGGGAGAAGCAATGGGAAGGTGAAGAGAGAAGAGATTATTGTTTGGTTTTCTAGGTCATATGGAGGGCACCCAGAACACAGCTATCTTTGCAGCCCTCAAGCTGAGAATATCTTCAGACGTATTTGAGGTGTGTGCCCACATGTGACCAGGTCTGGATGAGGCTGCAAATGCTAGAGTGAGTTCTATTTCATTCTGATTTTTGCTCTGGTAGATGAGTAAGCTCTAAGAGGGTCACCTTAATCCAGTGCAGTTTAAATCGATTTAAATTGCTTTAGCATGGGCATCAGGCTTATCACTTTACTCCATTTAGTTTTGTTTTTGTTTTTGTTTGTTTGTTTTTAAGTATAGGGAAATACGTACCAGGTACCAGGTCCCATTCCCATTCTCCTTCCTAGACTCTAACTTGTTTACTTTTTTCTCCACTGTGTAGGAAATCTCACATGTCTGCTTTGCTCACATTGCCACAGCATGCCACAGTGTAGAAGCTCGAGTAGGGTTCACGATGGCGGCCATAATCAGTGAGGCTGGTATAGGGCCTCAGCTGGTAAAAGTGACTGCCTTCAAGCCTGAGATGTAATTTTCACAAGGAGTTAACAGAAGGTCAAAGGGGATAACAGAATCCTGAGAGTTGTTCTTCACCTCCACACATGCACTCATTTGCTCTCTCTCTCTCTCTCTCTCTCTCTCTCTCTCTCTCTCTCTCTCCACACACACATACATATGCACACTAACACACATACACTCACACATATATACACACAAACACACACACATACATATGCACACATACACACACTAACACACATACACATACACTCACACATATACACACATACATACATACACTCACACATATATACACACACAAACACACACACATACGCACACTAACACACACATTCACACACACACCTACACACACTAACACACATACACATACATTCACGCATATATACACACACACAAACACACACACATACACACACTCACACACATACATATGCACACATACTCACACACACTCACACACATAAATACACACACATACACTTACACACACACACTTCTGTTTCTAAGACTGAGCTTTCTCCTTGGCTCTCTCAGCCAGGCATTTGCAGATCTCTTTCCAGGCTCCCCAGCTGCTCTGGGCTGGAGCATTGCTTTGACCTACAGACACGCTCTGATCAAAGGGATTTTACTTCTTCTCCACCTGTGGACTTGTGTGTTTCACTATGAAAAAATATGTGCAAATAGGGTATGTTAAATACAGATTCTCAGAAGAGTAGTCAAAAATGTGAATTGAAAGGAAAAGAAACCCACAGAGTGCAATGCTCTAAGCTGACACGTAAGAAATAACAGCAGGCAGAGAAGTAATCACAGATTACTTTAGTTTATAGTTTAGTTTTTAGTTTTTCAGATAACATCTCACTTTTCAGCAGTTACTGACCCGGAGCTCACTTCATGAGACAGGATGGCCTTGCAGTCATAGAAATCCTCCTGCCTCTATCTCTCTGTGTGTGTTTGCACTGAGATTAAACAGTGCAATCCTTACACTCTTCAAGCAAGTGTTTTTTGTTCATTTGTTTGGTTGTTTTGGTTTGCTTTTGTTAAGCTTTCTATAGCACCCTTAAGTTTTTGTGTTGTTGTCTGTGTTTAGAGGGATATCACGTTTCTGTTTACATTTACTAGTTTTTGATAGCTCTCTGCATTTATTGTCAGATTGAAAGTCATCCTTTTACATGTATTTCCATTTCCATTCTTCAGTTCTTCACATCCTGGTATTCTGTAGTTCTCTGGTTTGTTTTAGAATTAGTAAATACCCGGACAACCAGATGAGGGGTTGGGTAATAAATGGGTGGAGGCCAGCCAAGGGAGTGAGCAACTGAAAGCTTCAGGACTGGGTGGAAACACCTCCAGCCCTCAGGTTAAATTCTACAGAGAAATCCTGCCCAGAGAGAGGAGGGCTCAGGGAAGAGGTCAGAACCAGCAGGGATCCTTGGCTCCACCCAAATCTGCCTCCCAGCAAGGCCTTTTCTCAGGGAAGACATCAGACCCTGCAGGGACCCTTGGTTCTGCCCAGCACTGCCATTTCTCTAATATTTTAATCTGGTCTCTGTGTACACACTCACGGAAGATGTGATTTGAATGTCTTGAACACATAGGTGATGTCGGCAGCTCTAGGCGATTATTCCTCCAGCTTCAGATTTATTGGAAAGAATCAGCATGTGAACAGCTAATCTGTTCCTCGTTAAGACCATACGTCAGCAAACACGTTTTAAAACAGCCAGTAGAAAGCAAACCCTTATGAAAACCAAACATTTCAAGGAGATGCTCAGTAAGTAAATACACTGTTTTCCACTTCCTTTAGAAGCAACACTTTAATATATCATTCTGAGATCCTTTGCTTGGAGAATAGTAATTGTTAAAATATTCAAAAATAATTCAGCCCACAGTTGAAATTCATGATGGAAGTAATTGTTTTTGTCATGACCAAACAAAGGCTGCTCCTTTAGAAGCTGCTTGGTATGGAACAAGGGACTTTGGGAAGTCCCCCCCTTCTGTTTAGTAGACCACAAGCATCAGCGTGTGCCGTTCTGTTGTCTTCATGGGCTCCACTAAAGCAACTCACCTGTTTACTGAAACTTACAAGCACACCTAGCCGAAATGTGGGCCTGGGACTGAGAGTTCACGGTGTGTCCTTATTCTATACTGTAGACATACTAGACCGGTTTTAAGCCCCACGGTCTGTCTCATTGGCAGGAGACGGAGAGCAGGGCTGTGGTGTGGAAACCAGTCAGAGCGGGAACTTTGGCTGCTGGATTTTTGATATTGTACCTTCAGGATCTTGCCAGATACTGGGTAAGACTCTGGTAACTGGCAAGCTACTTTATCCCTGCAGGACTCCAGCCTGCACACCTTTTGAGGCTTTTAGGGCCATTGCATATAGACTGTTCTACCGATATTTCTGTTGCTATGACAACCCTGATAAAACAGATTTCGTGGGGGAAGGGTTTATGCAGCTTAGAATTCCATGTAATGGCCCCTTGTTTCGAGGAAGTCAAGATAGGATCTTGAAGCAGCTATTAATACCATATCCGCAGACAGGGAAGAACAAATGCGTGCTTTCTTTCTGATGCCCTGGAGAGCTCTAAACACTCAGCTCAGGACCCAATCTCAGGGAATGGTGCCACTACCCACATTTAGTTTCCTTATCCCAACATCAATTAGCATAACCAAGGCAATCTCCCACAGACACACCCACAGGCTGAGCACTTCTAGACAACCCCTCATTACACTCTGCTCAGTGGTTCTAGGTTATTTCAGGTTGACAATTAAAACTACGGCAAGGACAAAGAAATGAAAACCTTTCTCTGGAAGTGGCAAGTGTCCTGCTATCCCAGAGGTCACCAATGCCCCCTGTGTTTGGACCACAACAGGATCAACCCTGCACCTTCAGCATAAAAATGGGCAAGATTGTTTCCTTCACATAACTGAAGTGTTTTTAAGGTAGGTGGAAGTCGTTTATCTTGACTTCCTGACTCATGCTTTCTCATAGAGGCTAATGCCCCCTCCAGATGTGCATCCGTGCACACACACACACACACACACACACACACACCTACACACCCAATAGCATTTTTTTTCAAATCACTTTCCTGAAGCTTTTTTCATCAACAAAACAGCATTTTAGGATAATATTACCATTAATCTGTTTGCTTCAGTATTTTAGACTTAGTTTTAAGGTTTCCATCACATTAATAGCCAGATAGAAAACCCCTTGACTTTCAAATGAAAGCTAAATACCATAATTATGCTATTTTACTGATTGGCTATTAGCTCAAAACACAAAATCTAATCTGAATAAGAGGAAACAAAAGGTTTTACAAGGTTTCTGTAAATAAGTTGCCTTAAGGCCAGCAAGATGGCTCAGCAGGTAAAAGCGCTTGTCACTAAGCCTGAGCAGCTGAGGTCCCTCCTCAGGGCACACACGGTGAAAGGAGAGAATTACCCGACACAGCAGTCATGGTATTCACACACACCCCAAAGTAAATCAAGAGTTGGAAGAGTAGATTGCCTTTACAGATGTGAATTCTGCATTTCTAAATCCTCCATGTGCTTCCTGTTCGAAGAGCCGTTCACCAGAGGCTTATGGGAAATGACTAAGTCATATAGGTTGAGTCTTTCATATAGTTCAGTGATGGAGGAGTGTCTATGTGTTAATTTCGTTGGTTAATAAAGAAACTGCCTCGGCCCTTTAATAGGACAGAAAATTAGGTAGGCAGAGTAAACAGAACAGAATGCTGGGTAGAAGGCAGTGAGGCAGACGCTTCAGGCAGTCGCCATGCCTCTCCTCTCCGAGATGGATGCAGGTTAAGATCTCCCCTGGTAAGTGACCACCTCATGGTGCTACACGGATTACTAAATATGGGTTAATTAGCCAATAAGAGGTTGAAACTAATGGGCCAGGCAGTGTTTAAAAGGATACAGTTTCCATCAAATTATTTTGGGTGTAATGCTAGTCAGGTGGCGGGATGAAGCTCCGCTGCTCCATTTACAGTTCAGCATCTCAGAGAGCCTATGATGCATTTTAATCAGTTCTATCTGCCTCTCCCTCTACTTCAGTTTATTCCCTATCCTCCTGGATCTCAACACCATTCTTTCTTCCCAGGTTCAAGCACTCTTCTTTAACCCCCTGGGTCCATTTAGTGTTTTCTGCACGTGATGAGTGTGGGAGCATCTCCTGCAGCATGGGCAGCCTCTCGGGGACCACACCACTGAAACTGACTGACTCTGTCTCCTCCAAAATCTATCAATCGCCAATAGCTCTCCAGCCAGGGATGGGGCAGACTTCACGGGCCCCTCCGCTGCCATGCTGGGGTTGGTCTGTTGTGTTCTTGTGCCTGTGGGGTGCATACAGTCCCAGTGCCATGAGTTCATGTCACGTCTGGCAAACACACCATTTCCCCAGAGATGTCTATTCTCCCTGGCTCACATGGTCTTTTCTTCAACTCCAATCCCGAGCCTACAGAAAGAAGCAGAGATATAGCAGTCCTATGAAGCTTTCTACAGAAAATAATGTCAAACAAACAAACAAAAACAAAAACCTTACCAAAAAAGCATGCAAGTTAACAGTAGGAAATCCTTAGAGGTCAAAGGTAAGACAATTGAACAATAAATACAACAGTAGTTAGTAATTCATCAAGCAATGACAAACTCCACATAGCAGGATAGGAACAAACAATTGAGAAAATAGAGAGGAGGGATACCTCCTCCTCAAATGTGCCAGTGTCTACATGAAGGCGAAAGTCACATGGGCTGGTATCTTAAATGCTATCGGCTGAAGGAGCAGAATGTGCTCCCACAGCATCTACAGGTGGGAAGGAAAGTGGCAGTGATGGTCTCACTTGGGACAGCAACCACTGCAGGGAGGAGCCACTTACCGACTCCAAAACCATTGGTAAAAGTCTGAAGGAAAATAAGACATTCATCACAGAACGATAGCTTCCCCGTGCAGCCCCCAGCACACCACAGTCCAGGTTAACATCAGCTAGGATTAGACACGGTCTCAGGGGAGTGCACTGGCAAAGACATAATGTACTTATCACCTTTCCAGTGTACTTGCCGAGTGTCCCTTGGAGCTGGAAAAGATGTCAGGAACCCCCTAAATGCATATTACAATAGCTGATAATGACAGGCATCAGGCTCAGGCCAGATGAAGGTGGAGTAAAACCCATCTGAGATTGAAGGACAATAGGACCTAATTACTACATAGACCATGGTGTCCTGGGTTGTTCTTAGAGCAGAACGCAGATGGGAAAGAACTAAGGAGCAAAATGAGAATTTACCCTTATAAGTTCTCCATCTCCCTATCCCTCCTTTCCTCCCCCCTCTTTCCTCCCTCCCTCTCCCCTGCCCTCTCTGAGACATGATGTTATGTATCCTAGGCTGGTCTTGAACTCCTGATGGCCCTGCCTCCACCTTTGAAATGCTGTAATTACAGGTGTGAACCACTACCTCTGGGCTAATACATTCTTCATATTATTCCAACAGTAAAACATATCACCTTGTCTTGATGACAGTAATTTGGCTATGGAAGTAGTTGTCATTAGAATTTGGTTAAATACTATATAGCAGATAATATATGCAAAATCTTTGTGCTATTTTCATAAATTTCTTCAAATTTAAAATTCACAAATAATTAACAACAAATAGCTAAACACGTGCATGTTACTTGATTCACTGTAGTCACAATTTCATTTACTAAATGTTCCCAAGTTTCAGTATAAAAATTAAAGAAGCTATTTTGACCACAGTTAAGGATATATTGGGATGGCTAATATGTGGCCTTGACAGTAATGCATGCCTCCTCACAGAATCAGACAATGCTGTTCGACCCTATAGATCTGTAAATATGTGAGTTAAGTCTGTCTGGTATCTCCTTTTAGTCACAATGTATGCAGAGTGCTCATCCCTGTTTCTGGAGTTTAATCAACAATCATTCATTAAGTCTGCTCCATGCTTCCATCTGTTAAATTCTTAAAAAACCATTATTAAAATGTAAAAAATAAACCCAGCATTTGAAGTGAGAGACTCAGTGTAAGGTAGTTTAACTCAAGTTGAAGGAGAGCTGCCAGTCTAGATCTGCCCTGCAATCTCTGATCAGTTGTTCTGATGGGCGTGCTCTTTCCAGAGGGCCTGAGGTCTTTTGCCTCTTCTTTCCCATTACATCTGAAGTCTGTGCCCTCTGGGAATTGCAGGCAGCGTTCGCAGACACAGATGAAAGCTAAACTTTTGTTATTCTCTGAGACCAAATGTCCTCTCTAAGTCTTGGAGGTAAGTTATCAGAGATGTGTCTTACGAAGAGAGTCAAGATTGCTCAAGATCTCCCCAAGTTAATTCTGGAGTTAATTCCATTCTCAAGGTACTCATTAAAACATCCAACCCTGATCCAGCCAATGCTTAATGTGCCCTCAACACCGAGGACAACACACTGAAAAGGCTATG
This sequence comes from Arvicola amphibius, assembly GCF_903992535.2. Taxonomy (NCBI): domain Eukaryota; kingdom Metazoa; phylum Chordata; class Mammalia; order Rodentia; family Cricetidae; genus Arvicola; species Arvicola amphibius. The sequence continues at coordinate 157,639,453 of NC_052050.1, forward strand.
GAAAAACACGTGACTCCTCCCACAGAGACTGCATCAGGGAAAGAGAATTGAATCAACTCCCAGCTCAGGGCATCCGGGAGAAGCCTCATGTGCAGACTCAGAGCTCCAAGTGGCCCAGCCACGGTATGCCTAGCTCGGCTCTCTTCATCAATGAGACACAACACAAAACTCAGGTGCAGATGGCAATGACTCTTGACTAATAATACTGCATTCATTTTTCTAAGTCACTGCAAATCTTTTAGCTTGAGTGTCACCAGAGGTGACACCAGTCATTGTCACTGAGTGGATGGCTCCAACCTGGCTCAGGGGACCAGCTTCCACTTTGATATCCAATCTATATATGTTTCCTTTCTCATTAGTTCACATCTCTTGGCTCTTGCCACCCTGGGATTGTATGTCACTTAGATCTCACCCAGTTGTTTCCTCTGTTCTCAGTGCAGCTTTTTTTGTTTACTAGGCTGCTGTGACCACAAGCATGGCCCGGATCATCCTTAATAAGCATTTGCAAAAATAAGAGGGTCTTAGAATCAGGTCAGATTTATCACTTGTCAATTTAATCCTTACTTTTAAGTGTTTTCTTAAATATTCATGCAGGCATATAATGTCTTGAGGTCAAATCTATCCTACTTCTTCCCCTCCAATTCTTCCCATAGCTCCTCACCACTTTCCCCTCCCTACTTCATGTGTTTTCTCTTTCTTTAACAAAAACAAACAAACAAGTGAGCCTACTTAGGGATGCTTGTATATCTATGGGTATGGGGCCATCTGCTTGAGCATGGGTACCCTCCCAGTGTCTGCATCCCCAAAGCAAATGTGTCACCTAGAAGACATAAATAGTTAGTACCCAATCATTAAATGGAAATGGGACTTCAGGGTCTCATTCCCTAGCCATGCTGGATTTTGGTTGGCTTGATCTGGTACAAGTCTTGCGCATGCAGTCCCAGGTGCTGTAATCCACATGGACCCCAGAGACATCCTGGGCAGCAAACATTGCTTTGTTACAGCTTGATTTTGAAACTCTTTCCAGCCTCTCCTGTCCAATGCCCCAAAGACATGGGATGAGGACACGGGTGTTCCAGTTAAAGCTGAGATCTCCCTAGTCCCTTATTCTTTACACACTGGTCCTGTTGGTCTGTGTATAGACATTACATTGCAGGAAATTCCTTCCTGAGGCTGAAAACTAACAACTAAAATAAAAACTTGAAAAAGGATTGATTTTTCTATGTCAATCAATGCTATTTCCTAGGTTAGTTGCTGATATTTCTTGTTTCATTCCTCACCCCTTATTCCAATCACCCCTAGGGTAGCATTTTGGACTTTTACAGATTTGGGGATGCAGTAATGAGTATTCATGAGTTTTACCCCATATCCCATTCAGCCCTAGGATAGCATCTTGAACTCTCAGATTTAGGGACGTGGTAACAAGTATTCACACAGAATTCTGGAAAGTTTTAGCAACCCCCATATGCTATATGCAAGTCAATTGTAACTCTTTTTAGTGGATCTTTATTGGTGTATCTCCTCGTCATTGTTCTGATACATTTAACAATAAGCAGTGGGAATAGATTACATTGGAAGCCATAGCTGTGCTGCAAGTTCTCTTTCAGCATCGAATTTCAGCAGAGATAATATAGTCATCAGGACTGCTGTTAATATAGTTTTGTTTTTGTTTAGTTGATCCATTTTTTAAAATTAGATAAGAACATTCATACACAATTGGACATAGAGCCAATTTGAGTTTCCCCTGAGTTTTGCACAACAATTTTCAGAATGTATTATTTGGGCAAGCATTTTTCCTCAGTCTCGTAAGCTCTGACGTTCTGAAGAATTCAGCCAGCTTCTTCTTGACTTTACACTGCAGCTCAGAGCTTCATTGCAGCAAAGCTGAGGTTTCCACAAGTGTTTTGGGGAAGCATTAAGATCTTTCTTCCTCAAATCAAAGCTCTGAATCTTTGCAGGTGAGGGTAATCATCCTGTCCATGGAGGCTAGTCTGGAAGCAAAGTAATAAGGTGTGATGTAAAAAAACCTAACAGTTCAAAGCCTCAAGAAGGCAGTGCTGATGTCAAGAGCTGAAGTCTGTTCCCACTCTTCCCCTCCAACAGTCATCTCCCTATTCCTCTCTTCCATTTCTTCCTGCTCATCCTCCTCTACTTCTTCTCCCTCCTTCTTCTCTTACCTCTTCTCTTCTCCCTCCTTTGTTTACCTTTCTCCCCTTTTCTTCCCCAGACTCCCCTCCCTCAATTGGAATGTTTTGGGGGCAGGTCCAGCAGTGGCCACACAAAGAGTGGATTTCCCAGTGCACTCGGCTCCTTCTGCCATTGCCATTGATGCCTTAGCTTATTCAGTTCCAAAGCTCATGTTATGGTGAGGAATGGAATTTGAATTTTATATCAGATAGCAAGCATCTACACAATCTGGTGTAAGGTTCAGTTAGGTTGCAACAGGGAGAACAATGGCGTCCGCCTATAAAAACATAGAAGGTTTGATAATATGATAAAATGTCAGGAGTGAGAAGCTACCTGGTTGAGTAAGTTGTCAGAAGCAATAGCACAGTCATTGGTGGGGCAGACCTTCCCTGGGTGCAGTGTGAAGGGTTTCCCTGGGTGCAGTGGAAGGGTTATCTGTGCAGCCCTGTGCGTGCTGTGACTGGGCTACTTGAAACATTGTCCATCCAGTTTGCTTCCCAGGTAAAGGAAGGGAGTCTCTTCCTTGTCTAAGATGGTAGCATTGATGATAGAAGAGCATAATTTCCCTCTTGTTTTCCCTTTAAGCTTTCTCTACATGCAACAAAATAACTTCATATTCCAATTATAGAACCACAACCCTCTCTTCTCCCAGCCTTGAAATAAAGTTGCTGAAAATGCTTCATATAGAAAACATAAGGGCTTTGTCCCCAGTTTCCTCTGAAACCCTGTGGGTCAAACAACTCTAGGATTCTTGCAAAGGCATCTTCTGAGGACATGGTTCTTGGATCCTGTCCTAGAATCTACATGTTCCCAAGGTCTGAGAGATTCTTCTCTTTCAAAAAACAGCAACATAACATTTTCTGTAAAGTTCAAGCCCATGTGGTTCTAAGGATAAAAATCCCTTCAGGTAAGGCATGTTGAAAATGCCCACCACTGAGTTTTCTCTTTTAGTGGAGAGCAGACACATTTGTGCCGATGGATATTTTCAATTCACTGGTAAACTCTAGAAAAAATAAAATAAAACTAAACCGTGGTTTTCAGAGTTATATTACTTCAGGAAAAGCAACTGTGGCAGTGTCCTGTGAGTTTCCAACACCTGACAAGAAGCAGCTTAAAGGACGAAGGCCTTATTTTGGTACAGAGTTTGAGAGGATCATGCCCATCATGGTATGGAAGACGTGGTAGCAGATGGTTCTATGGCAGTGGAAGTGTGAGCGTGAGGCTGCTTGCTCATATCGTAGAAGGTCAGCAGAGAGAGGTAAATGCTGGTACCCAGCTGGTTATCTCTTTTCCCTTATTTCTTTCATCTGTAACTAAGCCAGTGGCAATGGGGGCATCACTTTAAGTGTTAGCCTTCCTGCTTCTTGAGTTAAATGGCCTAGGAAATGCCCTCACAGATGCATGCCAAGTGTGGCTTACCAGTGTACCCGGTGTGTCTTCATTGGAATCAAATTGACACAATTAGCCATCACAAGTGAGATATTTAATTTATAAATTTCAGTACGGACTTTGTGAGAAGTTACCGAGTTTTGTAATTGTACTTTATTTGATCATTAAATCGATTTACAATGTATACTCATGTTAAAACTTTTTGAGTAGAAATGTTCCACTTGAAAAAGTACTTTACACACACACACACACACACACACAATCAAATTTGGGGACAAAGGAGGTGGCTCAGTGGATAAAGTGCTTACTGAACAAGTGGGGGTATCTGAGTTCGGATTCTCAGCACCTATGCAAAAACTCAGGGGAACTTGGCAGGGAGTGGCTGGTGCAGAGTTAGGTGGAGCCCAAAGGTTTTGCTGGCCAGCCAGTCTATCCCAAAGAGTGAGCTCAAGGTTCAGTGAGTGATCCTATCTTTAAAACTCAGGTAGAGAACAATTTGAGGATGACAATCTACATTGACCTCTGGCCTCCATACATATAGTAACACTGAACAGAGATGCACAGACATATACACAAAAAATGTTTACTTTTCATTAAAAGTAATTTTTTTAAACCCCCAAGAGGTGAATAACTACAAACCCTTGGATTTCTGTTGCTCTCAGATGAAGCCATAGTGAAGAGGCATTGACTTCCCATTGTCACTCAGCACTGGAGCACACGGGCTGAAAAGCAGGGAATTTGAGCACCCTTTGCCACAGGCTGCTTGTCTCAGTGTAGCTAATGGTCAAAGACTCGGCTTCCAGAATAAAGACATGCACTTGGAAAGATGATTTTGCATATTCAATAATTCATTTGAAACAGTTATTAGGCATAATCAAACTATAAAATATAGCAAACTGGATAAATATGCCCAAAGGGAGATGAATGATGGAAGGGCCATGTTGGTAATTAAGAGCGAGCTTACCCAACCAGGAGCAACCAAAGGCCTTTGTTTTCTGAAATTTGTTTCACAGGCTTATGCGAGGACTTCGGGGTACTTTAACCCTTCAATTAACAACTACTTCCCATGTACCAGATAAGACTTTCGCTGAGTCTCTGGTACATTCAATGACATGGAGATTTGGAAATATGTTCAGAGTGAATACCAGCACAGAAGCACTGTGGGCAAGGGGCACATGAGCACATGCCTTCACAGGTTTTTTTGCTCATGCTGCAGTTAACTCATTTCAAAGGAAAATGTTGACCAAAACATCTCTTTTATTTCCCTTTACTCTTATTTTTTAGGAAGGAAGGCAAGGAGGAAATTCTATGGACTACTAAACTCAATAAAAAATGTTCATGATCATCATCGAATTCATTAAACAATTTCTAGCAAAATAAATCTCCCTGATAGCAACGGGAGAGTAGAGATGGGTACTTAAGAAATTAAAAAAGCATAATGAAGACATTCTACTAAGAAAACCTGCTAAGTGCACACTCACTGACTATTAATAATTTTCCCATTTTTCTATCAGGATGCGAAAGGGGCAGCACCAGTCCTCAGCATCCTCCTCACCCTTGGCATTCCTTAATGAGACTCAGCTCTCATCTACCCCCACCCAGGTTTCTCACAGTCCTAGGATATGGCTTGTTTTTAAATTCATTCATTCCTGAACGTCTATTCATGTATGCTTTGTGAGTCACATGGATGACCATATTTTTAAATGTTCTTTTAGTCATTGAAACATCTCTACCCCAAGCTATTCTGGTGGAGTGTTGGTGACAAATTCATCCAGGAAATAGCTCCTTTTGTCCCCAAATGGCTCTCAGCTGGATGGCAGCCGATGGAGGCTGATGGATTTGTGTGTGCCCACTCAGATGTCTCCTCCAGGAAAGCTTGGGGAAATTGGAAGCTGATTATCCCCAAATTCCCTAGGCTCTAAACCACTAGTAAATAGTTTTTAACACATCAGTACATCCCTGTGCACAATTATGTGATGTATTATGTATGCATGCATGCATTATGTGCGTATATATGTATCATATCATGTAAATGTCATAGGATGTGATGGTTAAAATTGATAGTCAAGTTGGCAGGGTTTAGAATCACCAGGGGCTAGTTTCTGGATGTATCTTGAGAGACTTAGTCAGGTTAGTTGAGGTGGAACGACCCACCCAAACTATTAATTGCCTCATCCCATGTGCTTGGGACCGAGACTGAATACACAACAGAGAATTAGCTGAGCACCAGTCTTGATCCGTCATGGCTTCATGACTGCAGATCAGCCTGACAGCCTCTGAAGCTCCTGCTGACATGCTCCTCCCACCTCCCCTTGGATTTTCTCCTCTCTCTCTAGGGCAAGTTCCCAACTGTGATCTCAACCATACCATATAGTTGTTTGATCAAGTTTGTTGAAACTAGTGATTCTTTAGAAGGCCCTTGGGATTCCTCTCCTAATACGGTAAATCTAGAAAGTAATATGTGAGCATGATTCCAGTTAATGACTAAGATTTCCTACAACATATAATCTATATGCAATAACATATAGCCATTAAAAATGTTTTCCCTCTTAAAAAAAGAAAGTGGGATAATGATTTAACTGTTTCTCCTTAGCTCCTTGTCCCACATGTATTGGCAGATATAACAATAAATATTTTCATTCCTACTCAATATCTATGAGTGGGGATTTAGGGAAATGTTTAGCTGATTGGGGCTTCTTAAGGGGTCAAACTATCTTAAAGATTTAACTGGAATAAGAGACTCCATCTAGCTAATTCACTCATGGGGATTGGAGACTGGCCACACATTTTATGCCACAAACACTTCTGTGGGTAAGGTTGGATGTCCTCCACATGTGGCATTCCCACCCAGTGAACGATAAAAAATATGGCAGATCACACATTGTCACTGTCAGTTATGCTGCTGCATATTCAACACATTAACCCCAGTGATGTGGGCAGAAACTATGTGAGGATGTGGTGTCAGGGCAAAGGATGAGGTAGGCTGGGAAGCGTGGTGGCCACCACCCATGCATGCATCACATACCACCCATGCATGCATCACATACCACCCATGCATGCATCACATACCACCCTTGCATGCATCACATACCATCCTTGCAAGTATCGCATTCCTTCATCTAGCACATTTTGTTTTTCTGATAACCTTTGTGGCACAGTCCCACTGTGACCACCCAAATCCAGGCCTCTCTTACTCTGTGATTGAAAGCTTCTGGCACAGAACCTGGGGATATATACCAACAGCAAACACCCAGGGTGTCTTTTGCTGCAAAAATTATGCCTAACGTCAAAGGCCCGCCTGGAATGGAATGTTGGTAGTGACTGACATCACATGGTCATCAGACAGACCTGTCCAAATGCAGGGCCAGAGGTGCATTCCACCAGAAGGGCTTCCATTCTCCCGACCTCTACCTCAGTCTCTCATCTTGACGTACCAGCCCGGTGGGCAGCGCAGGGTGTTACTGTACCAAGAAGAGCTTTGTGTAGACATCAGGATCGAGGCAGGCAGGATGATGAACCCTGCGTGGAGAGATGGTCCATCACTTTCTAGGCTCTAATCCATACTGCTGTCTGCAATCCTTTGTTTTTGGCCTCCATTTCTCTGCATCCTGAGTCTGTGACAGGACTCAGGATGCTCTCAAATGATCATGGGTCCCTTCTGTGCTACGATTCCTCCAGTTGAGCATTTTACTCTTATGTTCAGACTGTGCCAGTTATACCAGGATCAACTCAAGTACTCCTTCTGTGAGGCCTTTCTCGCTTTCTCCCGAAACAGAAAGTATCTCATTATTTCAAGAACTCCCAAGACATTTAGTCTCTTTTCAGAAGATCTCATGGGACTCGCTACTGTCAGCCCAGTAGCAGTTATTTGTGGACATTTCTTATGCTTCCTGTTATATGGAAACTCTCTCAAGAGCAGGATTTGTGTCTAATTTGTCTTTATATCCCCAAGGTGCCTACCAGTGTCTTTCATCATCGAACTCCCAGCAGATAATTTTAGAATATTATAAAATGCTCACCAATGGATATGCTTAGAGATACGTCCCATGGGTAGGCAGAACACTTATTTGCGTATGATGCTAATGTGTAAAATGATGTAAATGCATTATTGAATATTTTCTAAAAATTATTTTATTAAGTAAACACAAAGTTTGTTATTTCAAGTTATTGATACAAAGAACTAAAGCATTCATTTTTAATGTACATTCTTTCCCTAACCAGTTAGGACACTAATAGGGTCCCAATTTCTAGTTATGAAACTTGAAAGTTTAACACAAGAATTCATGTTGTTAAAATTTCTAGGGCAAACTGCACAAAAGACTAAATTGTCATCTGGTCTACCTCATAAGAATGTATGTGTTCATTTGAATTAAATGTAGTTACAATTTGGCTACAGGTAGCAATTTAAAAATGCAAAATCCTTAAATTATAACAGTTTTATCTAAATAAAGTCAGGCAAACCATCAAGAACCAATTTTATTCTTTTTTATTTTAATTGATTTTATTGAGATATACATTTTTTCTGCTCCCCTTCCTTCCTCTCCCCTCCCCTTCAACCCTCTCCCATGGTTCCAATGCTCCCAATTTACTCAGGAGATCTTGTCTTTTTCTACTTCCCAAGTATATTAGATTTATGTAAGTTTCTCTTAGGGTCCTCATGTTGTCTAAGTCCTCTGGGATTGTGAATTATAGTTTGGTTTTCTTTGCTTTCTGTCTAAAAATCACTTATGAATGAGTACATATTATATTTGTCTTTATTGGTCTGGGTTACTTCACTCAATATGATGTTTTCTAGATCCATGCATTTGCCCACAAATTTCAAGATGTCATTATTTTTTTCTACTGTGTAGCACTCCATTATATAAATGTACCACATTTTCCTTATCCATTCTTTGGTCAAGGAACATTTAAGTTGTTTCCGGGTTCTGGATATGACAAACAATGCTGCTATGAACATAGTTGAGCACATGAAGGACCAATTTTAAATGCAAAATTATGACAAAAGACATTAAAACCAGCCCCCATCCTGGGTGACAATTCCTATCATTTTGTTTCAATAGTTAACCAATAAATGTTTGTGTTTTTATCCAAACAGCCAACAATTGTATTGTGGATCTTTTGGATCTCAACTGTCACACTACTGTTACCATAGTGTTTAAAATTGCAAATAAATATGAACAGCCCTATTTACTTTAAAAGCATATGGACATCCTGTTTATGCAGATAACTAAAAACATGATTATAGTTCTCAAAGAGATAAAACTAAGAGGCCTGAAATTTTAGTTAGTGGGTCCATTTTCATGGAAAAGAATATTTGACTTGGACCTTACATGGTAAAAAGGGATATTTGGGACCTTGAGATGCTCCGTGGTGAACTGTGGGATGTTGTGTCTATCATGTTGGTATGAAGAGAGAAGGGAGAGCTTAGAGTAAAAGCTACAGAAAGATGAGAAAGGAGTGAGTAGTTAGAAAGTACCAATTCTTTTGGCCATTTGGAAGACAAATAGAAACCTTGATAATAATTCCCATTAACTTCAAGAAGCTTATTACAAATAATTATGGAGGAAGTAGAGCTATTGATAGCAGGGCGTAAAAGAAACTTAAAAGGTATATTTCAAAGACACATGATAGAGGGCACCATGATGTTATAACCAGGAGGTATTCTGTAGCTAGAATTGAGTCTCAGAATAAGAAGGTAGAGGATACAGAAAAGGATGTAGGCATGGTCTGTGCTGGGCCTAGTAAGGAATGCTTGGGAGAATTCGGGGAGCATTTCCCCTCTGGGAAGGCTCTGGAGTGGAGCATTTCCCCTCTGGGAAGGCTCTGGAGTGGAGCATTTCCCCTCTGGGAAGGCTCTGGAGTGGAGCATTTCCCCTCTGGGAGGGCTCTGGAGTGGAGCATTTCCCCTCTGGAAGTGCTCTGGAATGGAGCATTTCCCCTCTGGAAGTGCTCTGGAATGGAGCATTTCTCCTCCGGAAGGGCTCTGAAATGCAGCATCTGTCTTCCCAGGGGTCTGGCAGGAGTGGAGAGCAGATGACAATACTAAGATAAAAGAAGAAAATGGATGGTATTGACCTCATGCGAGTCAGAAACAGTACCGAGAGCTTGGAGGAGTGCAACATTTAGACGCGTTTTGAACAAACAGACAAGCAGGTGAATAGCTGGAGACAGGTGACATTCTTTTTTGCCTTCAGCATTACTCCTGGGCTTCGTAGAAATCTTGTATAAAGTAGAAGGAAGACTTCTGTGTAGCAGGCAACATCTAATAGTCTATTTAAAGCAGATAAGAAGAGAAGATAAACAGACAGATCCCCTGGAGTTGAAGTCACAGGTAGTTGAGAAGCGCCTGACATGGCTGGGAGGTGTACTCTGGTCCTCCACAAGAACAGGAAGCTCCCTTAACTTCTGAGCCATCTCTTCAACCCCAACATTACCAGACTTTTAGAGAGGACAATTCGTGTGTTTTATTTGGTGTCATTTTAAATAAACTACTTTTTGGCGTATCCAGAATTCCTGAATATGATTAGAACCCATGGTGTTTTCCATTCATTCCTTCTGCGGTCTCACATGAGGAAATGCAATGGACTCAGCCCATCGCCCTCCCATCCATGACATCTGAGTGACACTGTTGAGTCAAGATGTGAGGGACAGGCGAGGGGAAGCAAACACAGCACCCCCAATGCTAAAACATGTGCAGCCTGTAGCCTTACAGAAGCTGCTTCCTGTAGGCACGGCATGGGCAAATATCGGATTAAAGTGATGGATTAGGATTGAGTCTAATGAATTTTGCATAAATCTGCTTTGGTTGATGATCAGTGGAAGACACTGTACCATGAGCTTTGGTTGATGATCAGTGGAAGACACTGTACCATGAGCTTTGGTTGAGAACATGGGCATGGTAAAACACCCGACTAAACATTCTTGCCTTTAGCTGACTTTTCTTTCCACAAATCGCAATCAAAGCTGCGTGTTTGCAGGGCCTGGTGAACGATCTGACACCAGTGTGACCTCCGATGAAGAAGGTGACTGACATTTTACGATGTCGTTTGATGTGTCCTGTGCAAACTATTGTTACTGATAAACCACAATATAAAATGAAGACACGTGGCTAATTATGACCAAATTTTCTGATCAATTATGTGTTGGGGGAAGGGTCGCTTGTTCTTCCTGGCTGCCTGGCTAGCTTACACACCTGAAATAATCACACGGAAAATATGTTATTTAAATCACTGCTTGGCCCATTAGCTCTAGCTTCTTATTGGCTAACTCCTACATCTTAATTTAATTTATGGAATTAGCATGGTTAAAGACATAGAGAAAACAATAAGCCATGAGTTGTGGCAGTGGCCACTCAGCATGCACAGGGGCTTGATTCTTGGCACAGCAAATTGTCACCATCATTGTAAATAAACAGGACAAACATGATTCACCTAAAATAACTTGAGGTATACCGCGATATTTTATTTATGTTTTAATAAATAAAGTTTGCCTGAAGACCAGAAGGTAAAACTAAGCCTAGAGGACAGGCAGTGGTGTCACACACATTTAACCCCAGCACTACAGGAAATAAAAGACAGAAGGAGACAGAGGCTCAGGGCTCAGTCTGAAGTTTCCCAGCCTTGGTAAAGGGAAGACTTCTCTGGCGGCTTAGCTGATTTGCTTTTCTTATCTTCGGCTTGAACCCCAATATCTGTCTCTGGGTTTTTGTTATTTGTGCTACAGAGGGGAACCACACAGAGACTGTGTAGGACAGAATAGGTAAATATTTATTCAGCGTCTCTATTCCTCTCCAAACTGCTACTTTTTGACCTGCTCGCTCATTGTCTTAAAGACATGGTATGGAGTATTTGGGAGTTGTGATCTTTCTCATAAACACCTGCTGGTGATTTCTGGAATAACAGGTAGAAAGGAAGAGCTAGGAGCTGGTTGATGGTATGTGGGTAGAGATCAGAGTAGAAGTTGGGGACACAGAGAAGGAAAAAAGCCTGAAATAGGACTGATGGAGGACTCCCATTGGCTAATAAAGAAACTGCCTGGCCCATTTGATTGGCCAGCCCTTAGGTGGGTGGAGTAGACAGAACAGAAAGAAGGAAGTGAGGTAGATGGCTCAGTCAGATGCCACGCCTCTCCTAAGTTAGGCAGACTGCCGTGCCTCTCCTCAGGGAGAGAGATGCGATGAAGCTCCAGCCCAAGATGGACTTACGCTAGAATCTTTCCGGTAAGACACCACTTCGTGGTGCTACACAGATTATTAGAAATGGGTTAAAGCAAGATGTGAGTAAGAGGCTGAAAATAATGGGCCAGGCAGTGTTTAAAAGAATACAGTTTCCTTGTAATTATTTCGGGGTAAAGCTAGCCGGGTGACCAGGAGCCGGGCGGCGGGAAGCCGGCCCCGCCGCTCCACACTACATAGGACTCATTGTTACGTCTTTCAAGCACTGGCTTTAGAAGCCAGTGTTTCGAGGCTAAGTGACTTTAAGTGGCCATGTACCCAGGCAGTTCTAATGAGGTCCTGACAACCAGGATCCAAATTTAGACACCCATAATGGCTTTTCCTGGTTTGCAGATATCTTAAAACAGCAACTGTTGGTGGAGTGACAGGATAGGAAACTTTGCTTCTTGCTGGTTGAGTTTTTAGAGGAAATAGCTTGACGAAATGAGCATGGCAGACTTTCTTTCCTCAGAAGGAAATGGAGGCAAGGCTAAAAATAATAACCTCTGACCTGGCTCTGAGAGTGGCATTGTGCTTGCTAAGTCAAATCCTAGTTGCTTAATAATTCACAGTATTTTAGATAAAGAAGGTAATATGCAAATATAGTTCTCAAACTAATTCTTGGATATGGAGGAAAAATTACTTTGTAATTTCAAAGTAGTAAATTGAATGTTTTCTGGAAGATACCCAGCACAGACTTTTCCTAAATGACAGTTGAAATTGACAATTATGTTAAATTACCAGAAAACTCAAGTAATTTCCAAGACTCAGTGAAAAACTAGAATGTGAATACAACATTTAGTATCTTGCATAACTCCCAAATAAGGGGAGGAAGATCATTTTGTTAATTTGGAGATGTTTCTTGGAAGATTTTCATTTGCATTTTTCTACTTCTTTATTGATTTTGATTAAAACACTCTTGTTGGGTCAACAAATCAAACATCCATACATGTAGTAAGAAAAAAAAAAGAATTGAGTTAAAACTTTTATATTATGTAAATTTAAAATATGTTTTTCAAATTATAGATGATTGTTCATCTAAAACAAATGTGTGGTGTTTGGTTTCCTTAATCATTGATTTGTTTACATTTTGTGGTTCAGATGGCTCACTTTCATGTGATAACAAAGATGTGATGGGAACCTCAAAGGCTGTTTTTTTTTTTTTTTAATCTCTGAACGTATGAAGCACAGGTAGATGTTTTCGGCTCTCTGTGTGGTCTGTTGTCTCTTGATTGGGGCATGTCCTAAGGGAAGGGGAAGGGACAGTTTAGCAGTTCTTTTGGACAAGTTTCCCATTTGTGCGGAATATATGGTATCTGGCAGCCGGAGACCCATTGACCCCCAGACTTCACTTCTTCCTATGATGCCCCACCAGCTCCCAAGTGTGGACTGGACTTGTCTGTTCAGTCCTAACAAATAAACAAACCATGGTGAAAGAGGTGTAGGTCAAATGTGTGGCTTTTGCTTTGGGTTCCTTTTCTCAGTGTGATCTGTGATACATAAAAAAGGGGTGGGTGGGGGTCCGGGCACACTCATGCTTTCTGTCCACAAGGTCTTAGGACACTAGCAACCCCTCAGAAACAAAGTTCATACAAGTTCCTCTTATTTCAGTAAGAACTTAAGATACTGCAGAGCTGGCCAACATTTCCTGCCGACTCATGGAATAGATAGTTGAATTCAGCTTATCCTATTTTTTTTTAGCATTTGTATATTTATTTCTTTATTGTAGCTATGGCTATATGTATGTGGTATGTGTATGCTGTGTGTGCATAGGGAGGACAGAGGACAATCTACAAGTTAGATCTGTCCTACCGTGTAAACCCCGGAAAGTGTACATAGGTCATCACACCTGGAAGTAGGTGCTTTTACTCACTATGTCATCTTGCTGGTACCTATGCAATATTTAAAACCAACAAATTACTGGCTGCTTGCCTCACACTTAAACCAAGCCTGTATTTCACATGGAAGCTGTTGACGTGAGATATGTTGATCTGGAGGAGCGGTTGAATCTCTCACAGAAATGGTAATGGGTAGGGGGCATTGCTATTTCAAGCTGGTAAGTTCTGCCCAATGAGTTGAGGGGAAACAAGTAACTAATCCCTTCATAATAATTAGGTGAGGGGCCAAATGAGCCTCATGCCCCTCTCAGCTTATTGACATGGGTTTTAATTGTTCCCTTGTGTGAAGCACTAATAATAGACATTTTATATTCCCCTTCCTTCTGGGGTAGAACATAGTTTATTGCTTTGATGGTAAGGGTACTGTGAAATTTGCATTATTTTTCAAACGGTAACGTATTTGTTATAATCTCTACTAAATGGAGAAGTAGATTATTTTAAGGCAATAAAACTTCAACAGCATGAACCATTCTGAAACAAACACAGCTACTGTGGAAACGCTGTATTTGCTCAGTTGCTGTGCTAGGATCATCACAGTGACCCATGGGTGGCATAGGCTTAGCACATGACAGTGTCTCTGAATCCATCTTTCCCTTCATTTGGATCCTATGACTCACTAAATGCTGTCCTGCTAGTCTTGGGGACTTTCTCAGAATCTTTCTGTCTTTTCTTAGTCACTTCCTGTTCTGGCAGGCGAGGTCCTCTCAGGTCTGTGGATTCCTACAGTCTATGGCCAATCTTCTACCATGCCCACTTTTACAGCAGGGCTCCCAGTTGACACCAGGGTCCAGCTTACAGCCACTCTGGAAGCAGTGAACAAGAGAAAAAAAATGTAGACAACAGAGGAATGCTGGGTGTCTATTGCCACGTTGTCAATCCTGAAAACATACATGAAAGCAGCATTAAGCAGACAGATCAGGTTATATTTAGAGATCTATGTTCTACATATACATTTATACATGTAACAACAACTTGTGAAAAAGAGGTCATGAATTTTAAAGAGATCAGGGAGGATTATATGACAAAATTTGGAGGGAGGGAAGGAAACGATAAATGTAATATAATTTCAAGGATTAAAAAAAACATGTTACATTGTCAGAAGGATCAGTAGAGGGCAAGCAGCAATTCCTGACCAATCTTTTGTTTATTTTCCTTGCTTTTCCATCATGTCTTATTCCATAGTATTGTATTGGTGCCCACTGAGGCATACATTGCTCTAAAATGTTCTGCAAGTTTTATCTAAGAATGAGGTCCTACTGTCCGGCATGTGTGAACAACGTGACTTCCTCCTGCCTTTAGACAGCCATTGTGTGTGGCAATTGAACATAGACATGGACACTTATCTAAGAATTCAAGTCTCCTAGAACCAAATCACAATGTTGTTTGAGAGAAAGAAATTCAAATAAGACCCCAGACCTCTGCAGTGCCAGGTGTTTCTCTTCTGGGGAGCCGCTGAGGTGGGAACGTGTACATATTTGGTGTTATGGAAGCCATGGAAAGCTCAATTCTCTCCCTGTCCCTCCAGAGAGTATTCTCCAAGGATTTCTCCACCTCTTCAGTGCTGGCGGGCAGCCGCTGCCATCCTTGATCCTGCAGGGAAATGGCATAGCTCACTCAGCAGGAGGACCCTGTTCTACACCGAGGGGCCCAGTTCAAAGGTGGTTGGTTATTTCCCTAGGATGTTCCCTCCTTGCCATTTTTCTTTATTTATGACTTTGGTTCCTTTTCCTGGTGTCATTTTTCTTTCAAATGAGCTTGGTCATTTTGCACCCCAAAAGAGAGTAAACGCCTTAGGTGTCCCAACTCAATATTTTCAGTGATGGTTTTTTAACCCTTTAGAACATCTATCTTGATGACATTAATGTCAAATTTTCTGGTGGGAGTCAGAGGCTTGGGTTTTGTGCTGTGAGGAAATAAATCCTCTGTCTGAAGGCAGATGTATGTGTATGTGTATGTGTATGTGTATGTGTATGTGTATGTGTATGTGTATGTGTCAGGGGCTCCTTTGCACTCATCAAGTGCATGAGAAGACAGAAAGGTTAATACTGCTCAGCCCAGTTATCATCTGTGTGTGATTTTCTAATGTTGATTTATTCGTCATGTGGTGGGAATTCTACCGCAACTCTAATAACGCTGTATGTAAGCTTATGCGTAAACAAAAGCAGACTTCAGGACCATGGAGAACAACACTGTTCTTATTTACAAAGTTGTTTGCATTTGTTAATTGCTTTTCTTCCCATCTCCAGTGCCCTGGTGTTAGCAGGACTGATCATTACAACTGTTAGTCTTCAGGTAACCAGGACCGAGTCAGCGGGGTTATAATCAATACAGGAACGGAGGATTTGCTTCACAAAATGAAGTAGAACCAGTCAGTACAGACATGAAGGGCATCTTTGTTGTACCTGATAGGCCACTTCCCCTGTACAATGGTCAGTCTTCAAGACAGGCAATCAAAGATGGAGGAAATAGTCATGGCAACTGCCTTCTGTGAAGTAGCTGGGGGAAGGCAACGCTAAGGAAGCGTCCTGCTTCCTAGCCGAATGTTTCACTTCTTGCCTGCACTGAGGTAAAACCCAATTGTGTGACACCGGTGCTCTGCTCGTCCCTACTGTCGATGCTTAAAGTCCTCATCCTGTATCCAGTCTTATTGTGGATTTAAAAAGAAAACATGTGCTTATGGAAGGAGAGTCATGCTGCTGTAGAGACTGGTTTTGTATACATAGGAGTGCTGATAAATTCATTAATATTTTGTGACAGAAAGGGGTTAGACACACAATGGGGAAAATGAATGGTTTAATTTTTAAAGTTAAATTTATTCGTTGTCAGTTCCGTGCATGTCTATCAGTCATGCTGAGTGCTCTCTCTCCCACTCCCTCCAATCTTCCTACTTTAGTAAACACCCTCCTCCCCATGAGTCCTTTTGTATATTTTTGTTTTGTTTTTGGACCAGCTGAGTTTAACAAGGAAATCTGTGCAATCACGAGCTTACAACTGTGCATTAAAGCCTGGTAGACTCACCAGTGAGCACAGATCTAAAGGCAATGACTGCCTTTAGACTCCATCAGTATTCAGTAATTCATAGGAAGAGGTGTGACCCTGTGAGCCCCTGCCCAGCCCATGACTGACTGTGGAAAAGCCACAGTCCCTTGCAGATGCAGTGCAGGCAGCCACACCCCTATGCTACCGTGGCTGCAATGGCTCTGTCATGCCCAGCAGACAGCATCCACAGCTCTTTGCACCATCTTTTACTTCTTACAGTCTATCCATCCCTTCTACGGAGACTCCCTGAGACATAGAGGGATTGTTACAAAAATGTCCTATTTAGGGCTGAAGACTCAGTTGCCACATTTTCTCAGCACCTTGGAGAGCTGTGGAATTCTACACCCACCCATTCACTGCTGCTCACAGCAGAGAGAAGTATCTCTGACCACGGTGGAGAGATGTACCTAGAAGCTCACCTCCCAAAAAGGCAAACGGAATACTATGCTACATTAATCATAATTCAGTTCTACATAAAGTGGGTTATGTTTCTCAATGATGAATGAATGAAAACTACAGAAGAATTTTATTGTGTAGACAGTGATTTTAGAAAACCATAAATTAAAATGTTAGTATTTTTACTGCCTGCCCTCTTGAAACGCCGTCACATCATAGTGTATGGAGGCAGGGGACTGAGGGTTTGGAGCATAAGAGTCTACTCTAGTTGGTTCTTCCAAGGCCAGTGATGTGATTATAAGAACTCTACTCTCTTGAGCTGAGGCAACCATAATCAGCATCCCCCCCCTGACCCCTCCAGCCCCATCATATTGGATATTAAGACTCCAGGACACACATTTCTTTTAGGCACACAAACATTCATTCCATAACACTGTCTAAAATGTATTACCATCTAAAAGAATTGATATGGGAGCTATAAAATTAATAAGGGAGCTATAAAACTCTGCTGCTGCCTTTTGTTGCATGGTTAGAAGGATTGTGGGTACAATTTCTATCGCTTCCTTTTCTCCACATTAGCCTCAGGAGGAGCCAAGCAGCCCTCATGGCCAGGTTTTCCTGTCTGATCATTACTTGCCAGTCTGTCTTCTGGGCACACTATGGGGCCTGGGCCCCAGCAGCTCTGTGTTTCGAGACCTGCACTTGTGGCATCTTCGGTTTACTTTCTCTCCAGATGCAGCATCGTACAGTAATGCCCAGGCCGATATTTTATACTTCATAGTATCTAGTACATAGTGCTTCTCCCATCCATCTTCTGCTCTCGATAGATGTGTCACCAAAGAGTCTAGGAAACTGGCTATTCAATCACCAGGCACAAAAGAACAGCATGTCCTGAGCACCTCTCCCAGGACAGGCACTTGTCACAGTTAGACTCTTGGTACAGTTTCTGATAATCCTTGGTCATTATTTTCCAAGAAGCTGAATTTGAGAATAAAGCTCATCAAGTGACTATAACAAAGACAGATGTTGCAAACACCCTCAGGCTTCCTTAGAAACAAGATATTTGAAATAGAAAATTAGAACTTTGCATTTAGTATGAAGGTTTGGAGAAGGAAAACATAATTTTATATATTACAGATTCCCAGCTAAAGCCTGCATAATAAAAGACTGACTAGCAAGGGAACAACATACTAGTTTATTTAATGTAAGTTTTGTGTAACACTTGAGTTTTTACAAAAAAAAAGGGGGGAGATGCTCAGGAAAAGTAAACTTGAGTATTTTAGTACTAGGTTTGATGATGGCTGGTAATTCCTCAATACATAGGTTAGGAAGAGTACAGCATCTGATGGTGACAGACATGGATGTAAGTGGTTGGATACAAAACACCCCCACGGGATGTGTGTTTGAACACTTGGTTGATAGCTGGTGACAGTGCTTATGATGCTATGAGCCTTTCAGGGGGTAGAGTCCCAGCGGCAGAGGTGGGGCACTGGCTATGGACTCTCCTTATATGATATAGTCTAGAATTGGTTCCCCCCCCTCTTGCCTGCCACTATGTGACTAGACACATCAGGCTCCCGTTGGCACAGACTAGGCCTCTCTGCTATGGTGGACTGAAATTCCCTCCAATTGTGAGTCAAAATAACCCTTTCCTCCCTAAGTCGCATCTGTCAGGCATTTTGTCACAGCTGTGAGAAATATAATTAGTACTTTGTGGAACCCCCAGCAAACCTGATATCCATTTCTTGTCATCTCAGTGACTTTGACCGCTTTTTCCCAAGCACGTTGAGGTAACTCCTTACATAAGAGTCTTGTGATATGTTTCACAGTACACTCAGATGATCTTAAATCCCCTGAGTTGCTTCAGGGGACAATATTAAAAAGATGGAAAACACCTCTATTTCTCTTTCCTCAAGTATCACAGTGCTGTATCATGGGGTGGCATGTTCTGATATGATATTAGCATATTTTCCTTTTTATGAGTAGATATATATGTCTTTTTGTTTGTATATTGTAGATTATAATGTTTTGTATATAAGCTTTAATCCTATTTCACATACAGCTTGTACCACTTGGCTGTGGTATGTAGCAGGGTTAATCCCCATATCTGATGTGATGGTTGTCTTTGTTTCTGGCTTCCTACAGAGGTAGAAGCATTACAAAGCTACCCAAGATATATGATATTTGTTTCCCCTGCCTGAAGGTTTTCTTTAAAAGTTTGGGTTGTTTGACAGTCTATGAAGTACTGCATGGTAGAAAATATACGTTGATGCTGACCTACAATTTCTTGAAGACAACTGAAAATCATGGTTTACAAACTACAAAACTCCTAAGTCAATTAATTTCACTGCCTTTGCAAAATGTGTAAGATTTTATTAAGAATCATCTAATGTAACTAAAATCTTAGCAATGGTGACACAAAGGTAGAGAGATAGTTCAGTGGTTAAGAGCACTTTCTCTTCTTTCAGAGGACCCAAGCTCAATTCTCAACACCCTTATGGTGGATCAAAATATCTGTAATTCCATTTCCAGGGTTCTGATATCTTCTATGAACATTTCACACACTGTGCACATAACTATATACAGGCAAAACTCATGCTCATAAAACAAGATAGACTTTTATAATGATGATAATATTCTCTTTTGTAGAAATGTTCAAATTCAGCCTAATTTTCAGTAATTATGCTAATTTTATATATGCATTTGTATCTATATTATGCATATATGAATATGACATTGTGTATATATCATCATAATTTGATCATAAAAATGTCTGCAAACTTACACTTAAGTGCTGGTCTTGTTGTCACATGAATGTACTTATATGTGATGTATAGAGAGTCATAGTTTTGTGTGAGTTCATGTTTAAGAAGTTCATTTACAATGTGTAACTGCCATGAATTTTCCGTGCATTGTTAGAGACAATATATCTGTGCTGTGGTTCACAAGATACAGTATATCCATGCTGTGGTTCACAAGATACAATGTATCCATGCTGTGGTTCATGAGATACAATGTGTCTGCCATGTGGTCCACGAGATACAATGTATCCGCACTGTGGTCCATGAGAAACAATGTATCTGTGCTGTGGTTTACGAGATACAATGTATCTGCACTGTGGTTCACAAGATACAATGTATCTGCTCTGTGGTTCATGAGATATGATGTATTGTGCGGTGGTTCACAAGATACAATGTATCCGCACTGAAGTTCACCAGGTACTATGTATCTGTGCTGTCGTTCCTGAGATACAATGTATCTGTTCTGTGTTTCATAAAATACAATGTATTTGTGCTGTGGTTCATGAGATGAGAAGACAGTGGCCCAGTTTCAGAAGGGAGAGGAATGAGCCTTGAGACCATAGATTGCTGAGACATGTGGCTTGCCACTAAAACTATGCATGTGCTTCTAATTGGTAGCTAACAAATGGCTCCAACTTATGTACCAAAACTGACAACTGTTTTCTCAGAGTTCTGTAGGCCATGGCCAGCTGCTGACTGGCTTCTCAACTCAGTCTCACATATCATTGTGGGCTGTGTTTGAATAACAGCTTAAGCCACCTTCTAAGCTCACCCAGGTGGTTGGATAAATCCAGTACCCAGCAGCTCTTTCTGAGTCAGCCCAAATGCCCTCAGAGCCTCTGTGCTCTCAGTACTCCTGACTTCTGTTAGCACTTGGTCAAACCTCCAGGCTTACAAAGAACTCTGGAGATTGGGTTAGGTCTGAAATACTCCCTGATATCACTATTAGATGATGAATGCCTTTAATGATAGCCTCCCAATCCCCTTTTTAAGCACTTTTATAGAATCTTGGTGTTACATCAAGGGAAAAGCCCCAGGAATGTCTTAGAACTCTGCAGACCATCAGCTACCAAAAGAGTGATGTCATCAAGACATCATACATATGAAAACAGGATTACTGGTGGTTCTTGATGTTGGGAGTAGTAACTTGCAACAAACACATCTAATTTTCTAAAAACTTCTTGGAAATATAAAAGCTGCCAACAGTATTATTTTCTATGTTTTTCCCTTGAATAAAACAGAAAATCCATTTCATCAAAATCGTTCAATGGTGTGTTCATGTCCAAGCTGGAATGTAACATTCTATACTTGAAATCATACCCAATATTTGAAGAACCATGGGTTTAATCTGTTCATATCCACTCTTTGACGTTTAACATTTGAACAGCTGAGGCGTATATAAGTC
Organism: Arvicola amphibius; assembly: GCF_903992535.2. Lineage (NCBI taxonomy): Eukaryota > Metazoa > Chordata > Mammalia > Rodentia > Cricetidae > Arvicola > Arvicola amphibius. The sequence continues at coordinate 157,660,780 of NC_052050.1, forward strand.
TGGAGGACACAGGGTGCAATGATTAGAGGAATGAAAACAGAACATGTCTGTGTTTTCTTAGTGCAAAACAGAGTATTCTGATTGGTAGTTTATAGATAATAGAAAGATAGACAGAAAATAGATAGTAGAGAGATGGATGATAGATGGTTAGATAAATGGTTAAATAGTTAGACGGTAGATAATAAATAGGTAAGTAGAAAGTTGAGAGATGATAGAAGAAATCTAACAAATGATAGGTAGATAAACAGATATAGTTAATAGATAGCTGGATAGAGGATAGATAGCAAATAGGTGCACAGATGGTGGGTAAATGCTAGATAGAGCATAGATGGACAGATGATGATAGTAAATAGGAGTATATACAGATGAATATAGACAGCAGAGAGATAAGTGCAGGAATCAAGAAGTGTCGGTAATGGATAGTGTTATGTTGAGCAGTTTATTGCATATCTGACTTAGGATCTTTGTGAAATTTGCAGACTGAAAACCTAGGAGAAACTGGTTGTGAAAGAAGCAGGGTTGCCATGTAGGAATGGCTATGACATGCTTGGAAAAGGAAAAAAAAAGAAAGAAAAAAAACATTGTCAAAGTGCATAAGAGTGTCTATCAAATATGGGGCAGGTAGAAATGCGGGACATGTTCTCCTGGAGCCATGTCAATAGGCCCTTAAGATCAGAATAAGCCATCAAAGCTTGTTTTTTGAGGCCTAAATCAAGCTTGTGTTTTTGTGTATGTATATAACAATAGCTTCTCTGCGTATGTATATTAGAATGGCTTCTCTCTAATTATTTTAAAACTCATAACAAGATGGCCGATAGCTTCAGGTTACCAGGTATCAAAATTTATGCAATATTTCCAGGAAAGTATTAAAATTTATAGACTTTCTATTGGAGTACCACTTAAAGTATTACTGTGGTACATGGTGCACGGATTGCCCCCAGGAAACACTGACGTAAATTCGGCCTTGGAGACAAGGACCATGAATAATTCAACTAAAGGAATGGCCAAATGTTCTGGAAAGATATTAAATTTTCAATGTTCTGGAAAAATTTGATTATTTCTGGAAGAGGAACTTTAGGTAGCTGGTCAGTCTTAAATAACTGTACATCATTCACAATTAAAAGTGACACCATGTGATACATATCGCTTCTCATATTACAAAGTAGAGTTTCTACTAACGTTGCAAAAGTTTCCCATCTGTGTTGACTCTGTCTCTCCCTTCCCATGACTGACGTTCTAACACGGACCAGCAGTTGCCTGCTCTGACATCACTGGGTAGATGATAACCAAGATGAAGACCCATGACCCCCTAACATGGACAGCAGTTGCCTGCCCTGGCGTCACTGAGTGGACAATGAAGATGAAGAGGCTCCCTTGTCACCTTTCTGAACACGACTCTCAGAACTCCGGAAGAGTTGCTGTGAAGTAATTCTCCTACAAAAGTAATAGATTGAAACTTGGCATGCAATCTTACTTTAAAATACTTTGAAAACACTGAAAATTTTCCAGTCAGTGCCCCCATGGTGCCCATATTTTCTAAGGTATTTCTGTTTTGAGTAAATAACATTACCAGCCTTTAACCAATAAACAAAATTTTCCATCCGCCTCCCAATTTATTTTGTTTGCTTCTAAACACCTCTCTGATCTGTTTTCCTCCACACACACTTCTCTCGTTTCATCTAGTTCTCAAAGCCTCCCCCTGCTGATTGCTCTGTCTTCTGAAGTAACCTCCTCCCACTCCCAATTCCCTGATTTCTCATCCGATCTCTACTCGGAAGCCAGAGGAATAATAGAAACACGCTCATCTTGCCATCTTACTCCTACCGCCTTAAAATAAATTGCCAGTGGAGAAAAATAAAGCAAAGCATGTTACTTCTCCAGGGCTGCCTCCTTGCTCTCTGAGACTCACTCGGAGACCTGTCTGGCTCATCCTTTTGTCTCCAGCTCACTGGACAACCCAGCCCCTGGCTACTGAGCACAGTGCATATTCAGATTCCTCTACTCTCTGCCCCCATACCTCCTAATCCACACAACTTGCGTTCCGGTTCTTCTTTTAAAGATGACTTCTTTTAGAATATCCTAGGATTCACCCAACTTGATTAATACCCTTCCAGCTTTAATTGAATGTTTGGTTTAGGTAATTGTGGAAAGAGAGGAATGCAGCCAAGAAGCAAAGATATTCCCCACTGCCTTAACTCAGTTTCCTTCAATGGCACAACCAGGGCATCAACAATAACGTTATGTATCCACAGGCTGGCTGACCTTCACGCCCGTGTGTGTGTGTGTGTGTGTGTGTGTGTGTGTGTGTGGCTGCGTTCTGTGCTTATGCATATGCAGTTCTGTATGCATGCCCCACAGACAATGTGTTTTCCTCACAGGGATCCTCTCTTGCAGGCTTCCCCACATTGTCCCATTCCCTCCTGGTCTCCTGGCAGCTGGTCATGTCTTCACTTACCTGTCTGTGCTTCTTCTGTTATCAATGTCTGTGCTTCTTCTGTTATCAATGTATGCTTGCACCCCATCACTCGGCTCATATGTTCTTTGTCTGTTTGCATGTGGTGGTCACAATCCTGGTTAGACTCAAAGTTCATTAGGTTTTGTTTGACCAATCTGTTTCCAATTTCCATTCCATCACTACGCACCAAGATAATTCCATGTTTTAGGCTACTCTTGCACTTCAAAGGTGAGGATGAATAAATAACATATGGTGGGGAAAGCCTTACTCAGGAACTAATGCGCTAAGCAAAACCCGAGTCCCAGCGCTGGATCTTCCATGAGTTACTCGGGCTGCAGACGGGCCCGGGCCAGCTGCCTAGTGAGATCAGTGGGAACATGAGCGAGAACGTGCAGAAACACCTGGCTTGCTCACCACTGGGAAGGTTGTGCTCTATGGCTGATAAAACGGTGCAGCTTCTGCTCAGGGGTTGAACTGATGCTGAAGCCCTCAGTGAAGATCACGGAGAAAATGTTCAGACTCAGCCTATCCTCAAGGTCAAAGCCGCGGCATCGCTGAGCAACGGAGGGCATTTAATGTGCAATCCTACTTCATGTGTTAGCTTCTGATAGTGTTCAAAGTCCCATGTGATCTTTCTATGACACTATATACCCATGTTCGTAGTTTGAGTAGGTGCATAGATGCACACACAAAGAGATAGCCGGGCGGCGGTGGCGCACGCCTTTAATCCCAGCACTCGGGAGGCAGAGGCAGGCGGATCTCTGTGAGTTCGAGACCAGCCTGGTCTACAAGAGCTAGTTCCGGGACAGGCTCCAAAGCTACAGAGAAACCCTGTCTCGAAAAACCAAAAAAAAAAAAAAAAAAAAAAAAAAAAAAAAAAAAAAAAAAAAAAAAAAAAAAAAAAAAAAACAAAGAGATAATCACACATATGTAAAGTTCTAAGTACCTAATTCTTCCACAAGGAAAGCCACAAACCAGGGGTTGTGAAACTCACAGAGAAACAAACAACCAAAACAGGAAGCAACCCTGGTGGCAGAAATTGCTCTGAAGGTGTGGACATCTCTTCCCCACCATCAGCCACCACCAGAAGCCACCTACACTGTCCTCATCAGCCCCTACCCAGTGCCTCTGCTTGTATCACCTGGTCAATCAGCCTCCTGCTTCACTTGGTCTAAATGACTGATAAGCAGACCAGCCTGCCGGCCAAGTTCATCAATAGTGGCATTGCAGGGCTAATTGGGGTCACCTGCGTGTTCCCCATTGACCTGGCTAAGACAGAACTGCAGAACCAGCAGAATGGCCAGTGCATGTATGCCAGCGTGTCTGACTGAGCTACTTCGGTGTGTCCAGGGGAGCAGCAGCAAACCTGACCCTGCTCACCCCTGAGAAGGCCATCAACTGGCAGCTAATGACTTCTTCAGACATCATCTCTCTAAGGGTGGACAGAAGCTGACCCTGTCTGAGGAGATTGGCAGGCTGCAGGGCTGGTACCTGCCAGGTGATTATGACCACCCCCGTGGAGATGCTGAAGATCCAGTTGCAAGATGCAGGCTACATTGCTGCTCAAAGGAAGATTCTGGCTGCCCAGGCTCAGCTCTCAGCCCAGGGAGGTACCCAGTCCTCAGTAGACTCAAAGAACCTCAGTAAAGTTCAACCCATGGCCACCCAGCTGACTCATGACCTGCTGTGGAAATACATTGCTGACCTCTGCAAAGGACTGGGGACCACTCTGCTCAGGGATGTCCCCTTCTCCAATGTCTACTTCCCCCTGATTGCCAACCTGAACCACCTGGGCTGCCCATCTTCCAAGAGGTTATCTTTCTGTGTGTCCTTTCTGTCAGCTGTGTGACTGGGAGTGCGGTCACCATGGCTGTCCACCCCTGTGATGTGAAGACTGGACTCCTCACTTGAGTGAGGCATCAATGAGGACAAGCAGTCGGTGTGTCTAGACTGCGCTGGGAAGATCTGGAGACATGAGGGCCCCTCAGCCTTCCTGAAGGGTGCACACTGTTGTGCACTGGGCATTGCCCCATGCATGTCTACTTCCTGGGCGTCACTCAGTCCCTGTTATGGCTGCTGCAAGAACACCATGTCTGAGCCCAGGTCTGCTTCTCCCCAGCCTAAGGGCTAGGACCAGAACATGGTGAAGAGTACAAACCTGAGGAGGTCTGGTCTCTCCCCAGTCATCCCCATCACACAGGAAGGTGGGGAGAGGATGCACGGCCAGGTGGATGATGCACACAGAGGCCCCCATGGGATCCTGAAGAGAAAAAAAAATGGACTCTAGGTCTTATATACGTAGAAAATGCTGAAATCTGTGCATTCCCCAATCAAGTCCCATCAAGACAGTCCTTTCCCATCTCTGTACCCCAGCCTAGTCCTGCCTGGCCTGAACAGCCCCTGAGACAGAGCCGTTCTCTGTACTGGAGCCTGCAGGTCCACTGGCTCTGGTGTCTGAGGTGCTTCTGGTCTACAACAGACCACACACACACACACACACACACACACAATTATTTACTGAATTTGCTGTGTCCACGTGGCTCTGTCTGTCCTCTGTCTATCTGTCCTGCCATTCCTTCTGCCTCCAGCCAGCCTTCCAGCAGGACTGGAGTGTTACCCTCATGTTAAGCTAGGATTCCTAGGCTGGGTGTGCTGCCACATTCAATCCTGATCGCAGGCACCCAACACTTACTCTTCCTAGTGAGCTTTTGGGCCTCCATTCCGTGTGGGTCACAGAAAATTTGAGGTCTTTGTGTGTCTGTGGTGGGGAAGCTTGCCTTCCCCCACACACCCCAACATGGGGATGGGCCCTTAAGGTCAGTTGCCTTTCCCTATGGGGTCAGGCTCCCTGTGCTTGCGTGCTGTGTGTGCCTCAGGCCTTCTGCTGACCCCTTGTGATCATTTAGTTCTCCAGCCTGATAACTCTTCAGAGAGAGCCCTACTCCTGGAGAGTGCTTGTGGGGGCAGGGCAGGCATGATGGCAGACGTCTGGGCCACCCAGCTCTCTGGGCTTCTGTCCATATTTGACAAAACACCATCCACCCTTCCAGCCGTGGATCCTCCATTCTGAATCAAAGCAGCCCCCTCCCCTGTCCTGGCCATGTGATTGTGTTTGGTGATTGATTAAGGGGCCACTGCTGTGTCCCTCAAGCCCCACACCCTCCAAGAAGGCTCCTTCCCAGTGGCACTGGCTGGGGCTCAAGCCTAAGCTGCTGCCACTTCATTGTTGCTCCCAGGAGCCTCCTCTGCGGTCGCGTCTGTACTTTCAAAGCTGCTGCTACTTGCAGAATTGTATTTTTTTTTTCCCTTTTGAAGAGTTTTAAGAAGTTGTACCTTTTTTGTGTCTTGTCATGGGAAAGATACACAAATTTCCTAAATATAAAACAAACAAAAAGCTGCTGCATGCGGAAAGAATGAACTTAGCAATGGAAAACAGACAGTTTTTGTAAAGAGTGAAGTATCATTTCAGCGAGACAAGGTGGCTGTCTGCTTTCCAGGACAGCTGCGAGCACTTGGCCCCGTGTTCACGTACAGTGAGCAGTCATACGTGCTTTAAGATGGTGAATCTGTGATTTCTTTCGTGGTGGGATGAGAAAGTAGCATGAGATAGTTTTTCAGTTAATTGCACAGAACAAGCGTGAGGTTTTTGTCCTTGGTGCCGCTGTTCTGTGACAAGCGAGACCAAGGCCAACCCAGGGGCTGGCGTCTGCCCGTGGGCCGTGTAGGAGGATTGTCTGCAGGAGAGGGAGGTTCATACTGTCTGCCGGATATGCAAATGATCTGTCTGCTGCATCGCCATCAGCCGGCAACCCCTTGACTATAGGGCACTCATGCTCTCTTGGTCTGATTGGTGAGATTAGGAAGAGAGATTACATGCCTAATAAAGCTCCCCGGGTACCTGGAAGCAAATAAGGTCAAGTATAAAGGGCTGGGGTGTGGTCCCGTGTCTGGGACGATGCCTTACATGCCACATACAAAGCCCAGAGTTTAACCTCCATCCAGCACGGCGTAGACTTGGTGTGGCGGTACACGCTTGTCGTCCTGGCACAGGGGAGATGAAAGCAGAAAGGTCAGGAGTCCAAATCGTACTTATCTTTTTGGTATATAGGGAGGTTAAGGCCAGTCAGAGCTACATGAAATGCTGTGTTTAAAACAAAAGTATAGGAAATAGTAATTTTTCATGAGACAATATCTCCATCATCTCTCCCCCAGAACATCAGAGCTCCCCTGCATCCAGCTGACCACAAGCACTAACTTCTTCAGATATGTCTTAGAGATGGTGATTACATTTATGTCACTTCCTTGGATGATAAAGGACAAGTCTCAGGGTAATGAATTACACATGGCAAAAGTGGACCCCATGCTAACAGGGCAAAGAAATTACAATGGTTTCTCTAAATTTTTAATTTTAGAAAAATCCCACAGAGTGCTTTATGTTTCTTTTTTAGGATAACTTTTATATCTACAGATAAACTTTTGTTTTTAAAATAAGGAGAATCAAGTGGTATACCTTGGCCAGAAGGAAAATTATCCAGAAAGCGATTAAACAGACTAGTGAGCAAAAGAAAAGCAACTTAATGCACAGTGGGGAAGAGGGGGGCATCAAGATTGTAAAAAATTCATGAACACATAATTTCATAATGACATGCTTCTCTCATGGGAGAGTTTGAATATCACCATTGAACAAAGTGATTTAAAGATTTTTCCCCTCACATTTATTTAGTCTCTGGATTTGTCAAATGCGGTCTTTGCATTAATCGGATGAAAGCTTTCTCAGATTGCACAGTGCTCAACTAAATTCTTAGCTTGCCCACAAGCATCTGCTGCCCCTAGGAGGTGGCTGTAGAAACCAGCAGAGCTGAAAGGCAGGATCTGAGTTCTTCCCACACCGTTCTTATCTAGGGAAAGTGACTGGAATGATTTTCATAGGGAAGAGATATAATAGGATGGATTCTATGGACCATTAACTAATAAATGAACTATATCATCCAAAAAATATGCTTTATCCTCTACACTCAGGGACTGCAATGAATCAGAAAAAGGAATCCACACGCGTGTATGTGTGTGTTTATTATCAAGACAGTGAGTGTCAGGAGTGCATATATTTGTTCTAATTTTGTGGGATATTCAGAACCTAAATATTTGTAAATGTGAGGTAGAGCTCATTTGAAGGTTCAGAAGACTCCTCTTGGATCCCTAGTTACTCTGGTCTGTTATGGCCTGAAAGAAGGAAGACTCTGCTGACCACACGGGAAGGTCTGGGGAAGTAAGACAGACCCTTCCCAAGCTCTCCTTGCCATTCCTAGCCTCTGTTGAACATTCAAGGTCATTGTTCCTGATATCCACACCTTAGCGTTTGCAGTTTGCACATGCTTACTAGTTATTAAGTTCCTGACCCTCATAATTGAAGAAATGCTCATGCACTGGGCACCAATTGCGCGCGTTACAATTATGACACAGAGTTTGACTGGCCCCTTTGACTTTCCTGTAATACTAAGGTCACCATATAAACAGGAAAGATCTTGTCCAGCCTAAGTGCTCGGTAACGACCTAGAGTTCCATGGTACACGTTCCTTTGCCATGGTAATAATATTGGACAAAATGTGAGACCAGAACCTTCCTACAATGATATCATCTCAGTGGTACATTTTTATAAGTACTGCTTAATTTTATGTGGTGTTTTCAAAGAGAACTGCATTCAATCTTATTTACCACTTAATGTGAGTCCAAAGCATGTAAAGAGATAAAAATGTCAAGTTTATTAATAAGTGTGGCTTGTTGGTAGGGTCACGTTTACTGAAATGAGACAAACAAATGTTGGTTAATGTTTTATTTGAAGATAGATTTGTAAAACGAAGAGCCAGACCTGGCTCTGTGAGTTTAAAATTAGTTAAATAGGCACTAATGTTGAAATCCTGGGAAGATTAATGTAAGTTCCAGAAGTTAATGATCTGTCCATTCGACAAATGATCCCAGAAGTGCTCTAGAAATCGCAGAGAGCGTAGATGTATTTTCATGCTTCAGTACTTAGTTAAAATGGAGACGGGAGGAATGAGAAGTTCTTTTGACTATCAGGCTACGTTTTGACATTGGCATATTGAAGTGGAAATATTGGAGCTATGTTCTCTGATGCACTCAAGTCAATGAACATGTAGAGGTGAACCACCCTATGAGATCAGGGTAAGTCAGTGACCCCTGACTCTGTCCTCTCCCTTTTATGACATTTTCTTTGATATCCTTTTCATATATGTTAGCTTCATTAAGTCACTGCTGATCTTCAGGTCCTATATACTGTGATTCGTAGGGGGAAATGGAGAGAAGTCATCTGTTTCAGGATCACTAACAACGGTCTGACCATCTGGGTCCTATGAGCATTCGTGAACTTGAGTAGAGAGGCACCTTCTCCCAAAGTGTTCCTGTCGGGAAGCAATCTGAAGATTGACGTAAGGTGCTGACAGGATGGTGAGAAACAGAGCACACAAGTAATCAATATCCACACCTTCTGGGGCCCCTGGAGACCCCTGTCATATCTGCATTCAAAGAAAATAGATTTCAGAATGTAGAAAAATAGACGGGAGTCAAAACGAGAGAGTTTTCCATTTAATGCTCCCCTTGCCCCCTTTCTGATAACACAGATTGACTCATAAAGGACAAGTCAACTGTGTTCCTATCAAGTACACACAATGGCAGCAAAGAAATAAGACAGGGGTCACCTTTGTCTTTGTAGAATTTGGGACTGGGGTTCCATTGTTCAGAACACATTAACTTGTATGCCAGCCGCTGTCTTGAAGAAAGGGAATGTTGATAGACTTCTAGACACCTTTATAGTTCAACATTCTTTTTCTACTGTACAAAGACTGGTGTGGTTAGTTTTAACAGCAATGTATTACAATCTAGAATTATGCAAGGAGAGAGTCCCAGTGAGGGGCTGAATTGTGAACGCGCCTGTGGGCTCTCACCTTGATTATTTAGGTGGGAAAGCCTGCCTGCTATGAGCAGCATATTCTGCTAATCCTTTGGATCCTAATCCACAAAAAAAAAAAAAAAAAAAAAAAAAAAAAAAAAAAAAAAAAAAAACACAGAAATCTAGGTGAATCTAGGTGAACCCCGAGCATAAATGCATTAATTTCTCTCTGCTTTTGAGTGTGGATGTGATGTAACCGGCTGTTTTAAGTTCCCTGATGTCCCCATTTTGATGGTCTGTAACCTGTAATTGTGAGCTCAGATAACCCCTTTCTGACTCGGGCTACATTTTGTACAGCAATTTATCACAGCAGCAAAATGGAAATTAATACAGCTACAAAAAGAAATTAATCCGTTATCGCTAAGAACAAGGTATATGTCGTACAACTTATCTACCTTGAAAAGTATAAGCCAGTTGACAGCAGCAAATTCCACAATAAGTTTCTACTTCCAGCGATATTTCATTGAGTCTGCTCTGCAGCCTTTAGTCTTCATTGGGTAGTGGGTTTGCTCATTATTTTCTTGTGGTCTTGGCAAAGGTTGGGAGAGGAGCCCTGCCTACTCCTTCCCTTAGCCCAACAGAATACTGCTCCTAGCCAATTGGGCGCAGTACAGATAGGGGCAGGACACAGAGGATATGCACGACTCTGGTGGTTAGGTTAAAAGACACAAATGCAATGAGTAATGTTTACTAACTTTACCAATTTCCGACCCAGAAAAGCCAGAGGTTCCAAATCAGAACTGAAGGAGGTGGTATGTCCGATACTTCAGTGACAGATGGACATCCCCGGGGCTCCAGGCTTGAAGGTGAGGAGGAGGCAGTGATGGCACACACAGAAAGAGAAAGAAAGCAACTCGAGTCCCCCTTCCTAAGGCACCCTGCACAGAAGGGGAAGGCAAAGGCCTTTGCATGGAAAGCTCACCAGTATGTGGAGAAAATAACATGCCTAAGCAGCAAAGATGCGCGGGCTGTGGTGCACGCTTTGTCTCTGATGTGGGTGATCCCTCGGGGTTGCTGGAGCTCAAGGGGAACAATTACCTTTTGTACACAATGCCATCCTTTTTTTTTTTTTAATAAGGAAAGGTCTCATTTAAAAGGCAGCAGCCATGCTGAATCATTCCTCCAGAGCCTGGCATCAGGGGTCATCTGCAAGCAGAAGGAAAACCGGAAGGTATAACCAACTTTTGAATAAGGTCCATCCCACTGTGCATTAGGTCAGGGATGTCTTGTTGCTTTCTCTTTTGCTCTGTTTTTAAGTTAGGTGTAGGGCAGGCGAGCAGGCCCTTGTAAGTGCAGGCACCTGTGGAGGCTGTGAGGGGCATCGTATCCCATACAGCTGGAGCTACAGGCAGTTGTGAACCACACAAAGGGGTGCTGGGAACTACACTCAGCCCCTTTGCCACAGTGGTATGAGCTCATAACTACTGGCCATCTCTCCTGTTCCCGTTACCCTATCTTAATCCTGTATTGCTACTCCTTATAGTCTCATATCTCTGGTTCTCAGCATTGGCTTTTGTAGTGTGAAGCGGCGGGGCTGCGTCCCGCCACCCGCCGCTGGCTAGCTTTACACCCGAAATAATTACACGGAAACTGTATTCTTTTAAAACACTGCCTGGCCCATAGTTTCAGCCTCTTATTGGCTAATTCTCATATCTTGCTTTAACCCATATTTAGTTATCTGGGTAGCACCACGAGGTGTGGCTTACCAGGAGAGATCTTAACCTGCGTCCATCTCGGAGAGGAGCAGCATGGAGACTGCCTATGGAGACTGCCTGAAGCGTCTTCCTAACTCTACTTCCTTGTTCCCACAATTCTGTTCTGTCTACTCCACCTACCTAATTTTCTGTTCTTAAAGGGCCAAGGCAGTTTTCTTTATTAATTAATCAATGAAAGAAACATAGACAGATAACTCTCCTCCATCAGGCTTTTGCAGTCTATGACTTGACCATGGCTGTTTCACCATGGCCTTGTCTTTCTCTCCCCATTCTGAACCCCTCCAAGCTCTCTGTGCGTTTTGTGCACTTCAGTTTTCCACTCTTAAATGCAAGCTTTCCGGTGACATGAGCTGGAACACCCTTCTCTCACACGAGTCGTTTCTGCAACCTGACATACGAGCAGGGTTTTATATAGCGGCCGACCTACTGTATGAAAAGGACCACAACCTTTCTGGTTCGCCTCTCAAGTCTCGGAGGCCTCCATGAAATGGTAGCCTGGTTTCAGCTAAACTCCTTTACAGATGCAGACAAGAAGGGCAGAAGTCAGGACTGCTTCCGAGAACCTGCCCGGAGTTCCCCCTTTTTCACTTTCCAGCAGAATGTAAAATCTGGGAAGGTCCCAGGTGGTCTCTTTTAGGTTGTTGTCATCTGGAGGCACACATGTGGTCTCGGTTGTTGCTCTTCACTTTGAACACCCTTCACGTGTTGGCGGGTGTCCTAGAGCTGTCTCTCTGAGATGTCGCTTTTTAAGCCTTCACCACTGTGGTCCCCTCATAGACTGAGCATCACTGTGCCCCCCCCCCCCTTGCTTTAGGGAATTTATTTGGTCAGTGCAGCACAATGTTCTGCCTGTGATGTCTTGAATGCAGAAAGACTGTAGACCACTTCCTGTCCGTGCTGGAAGCACCTCTTTCTCTAAGAAGCCAAGATCATGCAAGCATGTCTGCTCCCGCATCATCCTGAGAGAGCTCACCACAGGCATGTCATTAGCTGTGATAAAGATCCCCTTATGAGATTGGCCTGCAGCTTTGCATCTATGCTAATTAAGTTTCAGCACTGTAGAATGCTAACCAGTTACGACCTTTAGACCTGCAGGCTCTCTTCCAGCTCCATCTTTAGGCAAACGGATTAGCCGCATGGTGATGAAAAATGTTTTGTTTCATGTTGGCTTCCAGTGTGTGAAGGCAAACAGAGTCCTACACTGTAAAAACAGAAACAAACATTACATTTTGCTTGAAATACAAATGTACAGCATCCAACTAAAAAATGACTTTTTATGCTGTTGAGGGAGGAGTAGCAACAGTCCAGACACTGAACCACCTGGGGCAGCATGTAGCCAGAGTAGGTCTCTGACCTCCTTACACATGAGAGAGCTCCCTGCTGCAGCCCCTCAGAAGCAAAGGGAAACCCATCTCTGATTCTCTGAGGTCCTGTATTAACTACTTCAGTGCTTTCCCTAAGAATTCATCTCAGATTAAACTCAAAGCAGAAAAAAAAAAAGGAATGAGGAAGGATTGGCGCAACCACCTGGAAGGCTCCAGCCCACTGCTTTACACAGAACTTGCTGTAACGCCCCTCAAGAACATGATGTATGGATGAGCATTTTGGATTCCTATAGCTAGTTGAAGATCATGTGCTCTGTGAGAAGGGACTGTGGTAACTGTAGAGTCCAGCCACGACAAATGCTGTGGCTTACTGTTAAAAGATGAGCAGGGGACTTGCAAGGAAGAACTGGGCATGGGCATGCATGTGCACACATGCACTTACGCATATGTCACTAATTTAAAGAATGTTGCTTTTGGATTGGAGACGGTTTGACCTTGTGAGTTCCTGTGTTGGTGGCTTAGTCATAAATGCAGCAATGCTGAGACTGTAGGACCTTCAGTGGGTGGGGCCATGGGTCGTATTGAGAATTCTGTCTAAAGGGAATGATGCTTTGTTAATGCATGCTGTAGCTGCTTTGGCAAGAGCCAGGAGTTGAGAGAGTGAGCTGATGCCTCAGGCTTCAGGCCCCTCAGCTCTCTGTCCCTGTTTCTCCTTCCTATATGATCTTCCTTAATGGGTTCCCACTATAAAGCTACCTATCACATACCCTTACCAGAAACCAAACAGATACACTCACCTAATTTTGAATTTTTAACACCCAAAACTACGATCTTTAAGTTGGTACAAAAAAGTAAAATAGGGGCTGCTTATAGCAGTAATAGGTGACCATAGACAGAAGTGTTTTTCTTAAGTCGTCACCCCACATCGGCCCATCCTTATCGACTGAGCCCCAGTTCTGTGAATACCTCTAATTAACACAAGCTTGCATTTTGACCACTCCCTAGCACCGAAAGAGTAGAGTTGACGGGATGTATATAATCAAAGATAGAGATGGAGCCAGACTCTGGGAATATTCTGTGCTTACAGATATTCCATCCTTGAGGCTTTTGGCTGGGCAAATAATGTCTACCCATGGGAAAGAAGTCTTGTTTTCCAAGCTAGAGGAAAAACTCGCTGGAGTAGCACCAGCTAGAAGGAGGTGCAGTTGCTCAGCTACGGAAACATTGTTTTAATGAATTGCAGGGTACTGTTGCTCAAATGCTGGAGGTTTTCTGTAACTGTTGTGTCTCACCAGGCAGCACTGACGCACAGAAGGCAGATTTAGTTAACTGTAGCTTAGTAACGTTTCCTCCAGTCCGTTCTTAAGACCGGGTAGTCAACCAAACAGTGCCAAGTCTTTGCTAATGTTGTTTGCTGACTTTTCGGGGTAGATACTCCTATCATGACTGATTTCTGATATAGCACCAGGCAGCTGTAGGAGACACATCATATGGAAATATTCAATGTGCTCCAGGAGGGCTGAGGTGATCATAAACACAGAACAATGAATAAGAAACAAGAAACAGGGTGATTCATTTCTATTTCTGTATTCATTATTTTTTCTTGTTTATTCAACAAAGTATCTGATAAAAGCAGCTTAAAGAAGGAAGGTTGTTTTTGACTCGGAGTTTGTTGGTTAGTTCATCAGTGTGGAGAAGGTATGGTGACGAAAGCTTACAGCGGCTCCATACTTACGGTGGCTGGTCTCATTGCATCCGCAGTCAGGAAGCAGAAGAAGTGCTGGTGCTTATCCCTCTCTCTCTCCTTTAGTTCAGTCTGGGAATGGCTCATGGAATGGCGCTGCCAACAATCAGCAGAGTTTTTATTTTTCCTCCTCAATGTTGTGAAACAAAAGCAGAACCTATTTTCCAAACAGCATAACCTTAGACCCAAATTTTGAAGTCAAGATATTTTTATGTTGGTTTAACTTAGCAGCCCCCAAGAAACAAATGCCTCTCTGCAGTCAAAAATATCAAATAAAATACAATAATATACATAATCAAGACTCTGTGTATATCCCATTTTTATGTGGTTTATTTTTTTTTTACTCCTTTAATGTATGACTGTCCATACTCTTTTACATTACTTTTGCTGTCTCTTTAAAGACTTTGTTTTTTTAAAACTATTTATTTTTTTTTAACTGTCTATACTCTTTTTCTTCTCTCTCCCAAGCCTATGTACATTTTTTCAACACACTGTGTCTCGTTTAGAAGTCTTTTCTGTCTGAATCTGTCCTATTGCATATCTGAAATCTTTTTCTAACAATGAGCATTTTAGAATGGTAAGCAGTGTGGTTGCAGCTGTCCTGGATGCTGGCTTTGCCTTTTTCAGTCTTTCAATATGGTGAAGGTACCTTTACCACCATTTCTGGGACTGCCAGGTAGGATCTGCGTTCACCACCTCAACTTTGGGGAGGAGCACGCAGTGCATAAACCCTTTTTATCTGAGTAAAAGCTAAATCTACCATGCAACACACTGCACAGCCTGGAAATATCTGTATGGCAGTGGGAATCCGTCTTGCTCTTCTGCCTGTGTACACCTAGCAGACCTGATCCTGGCAGTTGCCCAGGCAGAGACTGCTGAGCTGCTGGTGAGCTCTCAGCTACTTCGTAACCCTGAGCAGATGTACAAGGACCTGGACCCGGAGTGGGTGACAGGTATGTGAGCCCAAGTTCCTCGGGTGCCATTTTAATAGCATAAAAAATAGTTCTATGATAGCCAGGAATGAAATATAGCAAAGATTTATTTATCTAGGGATAAACTCACAGAAAGAGTAGTGATCCACAGTCCTCTGGGAGTGCTGGGAACCAGAATCAAATCCAGCAGCCAAGAGGCCTGCCATGCTTTTTGTCTGCATTTATAGTACATGAGACCATGCCCAACATGGGCTGTATCTTACAGGCTATTGGTTGAAGGAGTTCCCACAGCAAAGACTATCTAGAAACTTTACTCAGACATGCAGAGACCTATCTCCCATGTGATCCTATCAATTGACCCTCAGTATTAACAAATACAACTTACACATAAATCTAAAATCTGTTTTATTATACATTTTCATAATTTATTTTAATTAAATGTATTTAATTTTGTGAGTGTTGAGAGTATATGTGTATTCAGGTGCTTGCCACAGTACATGTGTGGAGGTCAGGAGATAACCTTTGGAGGTACCTCCTCTCCTTCTATCTGGCATCTCCATTGACCTGATGAGCCATCTTGTCAGCTCAAACTTACATTTTTAATCATGTTTATTAGAGACATTATTTGGGAATGTGGTGGTTTGAATAGGTATGGTCCCTATAGACTCATGTGTTTGAATGCTTGGTCTATAAGGAGTGGCACTATTGGGAGGTGTGGCCTTGCTGGAGGAAGTGTGTCACTGTGTGGGTGGGCTTTGAGGTCTCAGAAGTTCAACTCGGTTTACTCCCTGTGGCCTGTGGATCAAGATGTAGAACTCTCAGCTCCTTCTCCAGCACCATGTGTTTCTATATACTGCCATATCCCACCACGATGATAATGGACTAAATCTCTGAAACTATAAGCCATCCCAACTAAATGTTTTCCTTCATAAGAGTTGCCATGGCCAGGGTGTGTCTTTGCACCAATAAAAACCCTGACTAGGACAGAGAAGTTCCTCAAATTTTAACAGTGTGCTTTTCTGAGTCCATCTAGACTACTGATTATCAGTGTTGTTCAATAAGTGCAATTTGGCTGAAAAAAAAAAAAACATGCTGTCAAATACTGTTGGTTTTCTCTCTGGCTTCTTCCTATTGTTTCTATGTTCTGAGGCACTGGCCAACGGAAAGGATTCCATGCCTTTGTTTGAGGGCAGTTAAAGAAAGGCGGTTAAAGACAAGCTCCCGTGAAGACAAAACTGAGAAGTGGACTCTGTTGTTTAGTAGGTGTGTTGAAACGTGGAAGTACTCCCGACGGCTTCAAATTCTAAATGGTGAGAACATCAAGCCACATAAGTAAGCGTTCAGTGAGGTGATGTGCGCAATGCCTGTGCTTGCCCGAGCTGAGAACTTGATGAATGTTAAAATTTGTAAATTTTTGATGAACCTTCTCCACATGCTCACAGATTCGTTGAGTTTTCTGTCCGCAAACCAGAATGAACAGGCTGCATGTCAGCCTGGCTCTGCTTTCTTTACCAGACACCGCTCTACAGGAGAACTGGCAATCTTCAAGACGTCTGCCCTTTTTCTTTGTCCTTAAAATAAGAATCTCTGGTTTGTGAACAAAATGGTCAGATGCTTCCCATGAACTACCTATAATTTCTTCCCATGAGGCAGAGCGTAGAAAAAAGTTCTATTGACATTTTAATGATTAAGAAAATTAAGATTACCCTGAATACATTCCGAGTTCAATCTTAATTTTTTTAAGTTAATTCTGAAAAGGAATCATGACATAAATGTGACTTCCCCATATGTCAAATAATATTTATCACTCACCACCGTGACTCAGGATAATAAGACTGAGTATTTTTGTGCTATAAGCCAATAGGCTAATAATGATTGCAATTATAGTATTAGCTTGATTTACAATGCTTCTCTCAACCATAGGTTAATTGATAGGGATAAAATCAGGAATAATAGAGGTGCCGGGAGTATGCCAACCAGAATCAGCAGCAGAGGTCCTCTTAGGTTGGGTGTGCTGACACTTCTTTAATGTTTTCTCTGTGTTAGCTCAGGCTGCCCCACAGGAGGTCACCTCTCTGTCAGCAGCTGTGAGTCTTGCAGTTGTATGAGTGACCCTAGAAGCCACTAATCACAACTCTCATAATAAAGTTTATGCTATGGTCTACGTATTTTCATTGTTGCTCTCAATTATTTTTCTGTTCCATGTCCACCCCAGTCTCTGAAAGCTTCCATGATTTCTAGTTCTGTCTCCTCTCTTCACCTAATCTTCAAGAGCCGGTTTGAGTCTTAGATCAAACTAAAAGCTTTCCAGCAGCTGTAGAGCTACCCATATGAATCCAGATGTTGGCTCTGTTCCATCCATCTGTGCCACCTTGGTAGCTTCATGTTTTCCCATCTCGGACCCACAAAGTAAGGATGGTAGTGGCATCCTGCCTACAAGACCACTGTGAACTTGAAATGGGGATGTCTAACAGTCCGTATCTGTGTCACTGACCCTTGGTGGTTGTTCATTTGTCCGGTCACCACCATGCCTTTGTGTGTGACTTGGTTGCCTGAACACAGCATTGGGAACATGGGAGCCCACTGGCCTTTCAAATCTAGTCACTCACATGTGCAGCAGGAGGCACTGTAGAAATGAAAGCAGAGGTGGGGGACCTGATGTGATGGGTTGCCTGTCAGAGAGATCCAGTGTGACTCTGAGAGAGAAAACCCTCTGCATGATACCTTTAGCCAAGCTCTGAAAAATGCAGGAAGGGCCCATGGGGAAATGGGGGGGGGGAGTCCATGCAGAAGCTTTGAATCAGTTAGGAACTGGATCATCCCAGTGCCTACCCCGACCCCATGTCTGGAGAGGAATATCCATAAAGCAAGCATCTGGGTGCTGAGGCAGAGGACTGGAGACAAGCTGAGGTCCCCGTGTCTGAGCAGCCATATGCCTAGTGGAGAGAGAAATGCTGTTGCAGGATTAAGGAGCCTTGATAGC
The DNA here is from genome assembly GCF_903992535.2 of Arvicola amphibius. NCBI lineage: Eukaryota > Metazoa > Chordata > Mammalia > Rodentia > Cricetidae > Arvicola > Arvicola amphibius. Next base: position 157,678,898 of record NC_052050.1, read on the forward strand.
AGATGCCAGCACACCTCAGAAGTGCTGGACAGCTGAGGGGAAAGGGCTCAGGAGGTTCTACTGGCCCTTGGGCTCTTCAGGGCCTTACTAGAGAGAATAGGGTGAAAATCTTGGGGGGTAGCCCCAGGGCACAGGTATCTTCAAAAAAAGAAAAGAACCCACTCCACTGTTGCCTGCAAACAAAGAATCTATGGTCTGTCACACAGTGTCACTTTTGATTTATGGGCAGATCGATCTGGAGAGAGCCTGCTGGCTGTCTGACTAAGTGGCGGTGCTTCAGTGCCCCCAAACTGAAGCTGCCCCTGGGTAAATGGAAGTCAGAAAACTTCTCAAGTACAGAGGAAAAATTGAAAAAAAAAATAGAGAAGGCCCAGGAAGAAGAAAACAAGAGCCTCGGTTCAAATGTTTCTTATAGGTATAAACCAACTCAACTATTTTTAAATTTGAATGGAATTTAAGTGTGCTATTTATGATGGCATTTTAGAGAACATGTCTGCTCATAAATATTAAAAAAAAAGTTTAGAATTAAAAAAATTCAAGGTAGTCTAATGAGGTCACGAGAGATAATGAATGAAGCATTAAATTCCCCATGTAGACAGCTTCAACGAAGGGAGGATCTGATGATGTCATTCTTTCTTGCATGACAGCTGACCAGTGTGCTTCTTGCTGCAAATGTAGGTTAAGGACAGAGACTAGTATGAATGGACAGAGACTAGTATGAACGGATGGAGACTAGTATGAACGGACGGAGACTAGTATGAACGGACAGAGACTAGTATGAATGGACAGAGACTAGTATGAACGGATGGAGACTAGTATGAATGGATGGAGACTAGTATGAACGGACGGAGACTAGTATGAATGGACAGAGACTAGTATGAACGGATGGAGACTAGTATGAACGGACGGAGACTAGTATGAACGGACAGAGACTAGTATGAATGGACAGAGACTAGTATGAACGGATGGAGACTAGTATGAATGGACGGAGACTAGTATGAACGGACGGAGACTAGTATGAATGGACAGACCACTTGTCATTGAAGAAAATAGAGCAGAAGTAACACAGTTCCTCTGTGAAGATTGGCTGAGGAAACGATAGGATTCCACCTTCCTCAACCTGCCCCTTTCTCCTTCCTTCCCCTCTTCTCACTCCTCCATCTTGTTTCCACCCTACCCTCTCTCTATGACTCCAGGCTGTGTGCTTCCTTGTGAAGAAGTCATGTGACACGATCAATAGCTTTGGTTCAAGCCCCTACTCTACCCAGTCCTGTGAGGGACTGACCCCTGCCACAACCGTATTATGTGACTAGTGTGGCAAGATCTTTATCTTACAGGAAGACAACAAGTCCTGTGTCCCACTCCCTCCTTACCTTCTGGTACCCTGCGGGGCAGACTGAGGCTACACTGCTCCCTGGATCCCTCCGGGCACAACATGCCTTTTCTCCACCCAGCCAAGCTCTTCTCCATGTTAGCCTTTGTAGTGGAGGGGCTGCAGGTGGCCTGCTTTTATACTGCCTGGCTCATTAGTTCCAGCCTCTTACTCACATCTTGACTAACCCATATCTAATAATCTTTGTAACACCGGGAAAGATTCAGCATGTCTGACCTGATGGCTGGCTTCATCGCATCTGGCATCTCTCTGAGCAGAGGCACGGCAGTCTGTCTAACTTAAGAGAGGCGTAGCATCTGACTGAGCCATCTACCTCACTTCCTTCTTCCTGTTCTGTCTACTCCGCCCACCTAAGGGCTGGCCAATCAAATGGGCCAGGCAGTTTCTTTATTAGCCAATGGGAAGCCTCCATCATTTCCCCTTTTTCTGTTTAAATAAAAAAGACAGGCTTTAACTTTAACATAGTAAAATTACATATAACAAAATAGTTATCATGCAAAAATTACAGTTACAATATTTATATCTACTTTATCTTTTATCATAACAAAGGAAAACAACTATAACTAATCTATCTATTCTTCTTCAGCTCCATCAAAGACTCCAGAAGGACACAATATTACCTAAGTAAATAAGAAATATGCAATTTCCAAACTCTAGAAATGATAGAGACATCTCGCTGCCTGGACAGTCACCCAAAGTTCTTTTGTACTGTTGGGGCATCCATCTTCAGCCTTCAGGCCCATAGTATCCAGAGACATTTCCATGAAGCAGGAAATTTCAAAGGCAGTTCAGTCAGTATCTGCTGTGTCCTGCAGAATGTCTCGCAGACTCTTTCATGAGTCAGGAACCCCAAAGAATCATCTCACATTTAGGCAAGTTCAGCATTCCTCTCTGTGTCCAGTTTATGCAAGAGTCCAAGCAAGAGCAGTTTCTTGCCCAATGGCTATCAAACTCCATAAGTAGCCTCTTAGATGCCCATCTTCCTCTTGAAGTAGCTTGTGCTGCCAGGAGCAGATGTGTCTCATTGTCATGAAAAGTCCTAAGTTATTAAGACATTTAAGTGGAATATTCTGTAGTCTTTGAAAGATATGAAGAATATCTATCTAACTGAAATATATCTCTATATATCTAGAAAATCTAACTAACATGACTATAAGCTTTACTATTATTGATGATTATCCATTAACAACCTGTATTTCTTAATTATACATTACATTTTTAAATGAACTACACAATCATGATACCTTAATCAAGATCAGACATACATATACATATAACAAAATTGACCTTAAAATCCATACCAATGCAAATTATTCCTATCTATATCATATCCCCCTTTAAATGTAAAAGAACATTTATAAACAATATTTGGGAACATGGGCGCAGTTATTTCTCTCCAAACTGCTTCCTGCTGAATGGGGACGCTGTTAATCAGATCTTTCATGGTGTAACCTGTGTGCCAGGTTCATCTCAGTCATCAGTTGGGTGAAGTAATTTTCTGAAGGTGGTCACAGCAACCTTTCAGGAGGCCGTGGTCTGTCATACCATACTGGGATAAAAGCAATCCACAGGGTTTCATTTTCTGTAAAAACAAAAGAAGAATCTCTTTTCCAAAGTATCATATCCTTAGATCCAAATTCTGAAGTCAAGGTATTTTCAAAATATCTTTCTTGGATTAGTTCAGCAGCATTTATAAACAAATATCTTTTAGCAGCTATTGCTTCTTCCTCAGCATTTAAACAATTCAAAGAGAGCATAATAGCATACAGCATCAAGATTCTCTGTGTATTTTCCATCTTTGTACAGCTTTATTTTTACCTCTATTTCGTTTATTTTTACTTTTATTTTTTAAGACAGGTTCTCTGTATATCTTTGTCCTGGAATAACTCTGTTGACCAGGCTGTCCTTGAACTCACAGAGATCTACTTGCCTCTGCCTCCCCAGTGTTGGGATTAAAGGTGTGCTCTACAACACCTTGAACTCACAGAGATCTGTCTGTCTCTGCCTCCCAGGCACTGGGATTAAAGGTGTGTGCTACCACACCTCGAAGTCACAGAGGTCAATTTACCTTTGCCTCTCAAGTGTTGGGATTAAAGGTGTGTACTACCACACCTAACTACTTTCTTTCTTCCTTTTTTACCCTAAGAACTTTAACCTTTAGCATGCATATATTTTTAACACACTATAAATCATTTAGAGGTTTTCTTTGTTTTTGAATCTCTCTTTACTTTATCTTTCTCTCTCTCTTTCTGACCACACAAGTCTTTAAATTACTGAGCAATATGGGTAGGATTCAAGCCGTGGCTTTGCCAGCTGGATCCATCCCATTCCTTAGCTTTCCAGCCTCAGGCAGAGGTACTTGCTAGAGCCATTTTTATTACCACAACTCTGTGGCGTTTCAAGGTACTTGCCAGCAAGCAAGCTGCAACAGTGTTAAACAACAATCAAAAGCTCCATAGTCAGGACCGCCTGCTTGAAAGAGTCAGAGTTTGCCCTGGCAGGACGGCCCAGAAAGCCGGCATTTTAAAACAGCACAACTTTTTTCTTGCTACAGCTGAAAACTGAAAAACATGCATTCAGCTTTTCATCAACACCTTTTAAGTGTTTCGTGGCAGGACCTCTTAAAAGGACTGCAGGGTTTTGCAGCTGAAGCTGAGTCAGGAAGCCTCTCTTAGATGAGAGCTCTTGCTCTAGCAAGCAAAGCCAAACCCGAGAAATTGCTGCTACCGAGAAAACATGCTTTACTCTATTCTTTCCCAAGCTTTCTCAGGCTTTCTGTGGATTCAGTTATCCACGTTGGGCGCCATTCTGTAGTGGAGGGGCTGCAGGTGGCCTGCTTTTCGTCCTGCCCGGCTCCCGCATGGTTAGCTTTACAGGCAAAATAATTCCACGGAAACTGTATTCTTTTAAATACTGCCTGGCTCATTAGTTCCAGCCTCTTACTCACATCTTGACTAACCCATATCTAATAATCTTTGTAACACCGGGAAAGATTCAGCATGTCTGACCTGATGGCTGGCTTCATCGCATCTGGCATCTCTCTGAGCAGAGGCACGGCAGTCTGTCTAACTTAAGAGAGGCGTAGCATCTGACTGAGCCATCTACCTCACTTCCTTCTTCCTGTTCTGTCTACTCCGCCCACCTAAGGGCTGGCCAATCAAATGGGCCAGGCAGTTTCTTTATTAGCCAATGGGAAGCCTCCATCAAGCCTTTGCTCAGGGCTCTTAATACTTAAGAGCATTAGGTTCTTTTAAAAGAGGTTCTGAGGTGACCAATACTCTTCTACAGACCCCCGTGTCTCCCTTTGCCTTTATTTACACAGTCTGTTTATAGTTCTTTGACACTACTTTTGGAAAACATACAGTAAAATAATTAGTCAACTCACGGAGATCAAAATGTAGCATTCCATGCACTATTGTTTGGGGGAGCAGATGCAATCTCTCTTTCTCTCAAAGGCCACATGTGAAGCTCCCAGTTGAACATGCATGGAAGTGTTTCTCCTGTGCCACAGTGCAAGTGGCTCCAACCACAGCCGTACTCCGTCCACGTGCCTCTTACACCTCTGCAACTCTGTGTGATAAACTGTGTGTTCCCCTTTCTTCGGGCTGAAGATCTCTTTGCAGTCCCATTAAAGCTTCTCAGTTTTATTTCAGGTCAGGTCTCCTGGCTGTTATCTGCTAGAAGTGGTTTGAGGTAGAAACTGATGTCATTATCCACCTGTGGTGAAGGCTGTAAGTCCTCCAGTAGTTCACGGGAGAAAAATGTTCCATTAACTTTACTAAATGCATCGCCCCAGTTGCAGGGAAAATCGCCCAGCCCTGATGGTGCATCCTACTTCCTAAAGGACCTGGATTAAAGGCTGGTGTCCCAACCCCACCTTCAGTGGATCTTCCCGGTGGTACTCACTGGGAGTTCCTGCATCATCGCAAACATCTGCTCAAGAAAGTCTCACAAGCACGTAAGGTTAGGAAATGGTGATTGACAGCAGCTGACCTAGTGTCTTTGAAAAGAATCCTGTTGACTGCATGATGGATTGTCTGTCCACATGCGAATGAAAGGCGCTATGAGTAATTAGCAAACATAATTCAGTTAGACACAAGGTCTTTGACTCCGCAAAGCTGTTGTGTCCATTAGAGTCAAACAACCCACCATGTTATTATACATTCATGTTGGCCAGAGTGGAGAAGCCATTTGGAGATTTGGAGAATGACATTTTAGATAATATAGCTTCCCCCACTCCCGTAGATTAAGTCTTTCATGAAAGAAAAAGATTCTTGATAAACCCTAATATTTATTTTCTTGGCATGAATCTCATAACCACCCACTTGTGACAGAGGGAAATGACCTCTGTTCTTAAAATAAAAACTGAAGAAAAAGAGGTCATGAGTGTGAGAGGCAGTTAGAGAACACAGCGGGAATTTTGTGGGGAGGAGGATGGGTGAAAATTATGCATCTGTGTGACTTATGTATTAAATTCTCAAAAAATAAAAAAATTAAATTAAAACATTTCAAAGAAAAACATTGCTTTCATAACAACTAGAATAAAAAGGGTTTGCCATCTTAACTGACATTTTTGAGTAGCTCAGAAGTATTATTCTCTTTATATGTAGTAATAAAACATTGTGTGCCAGGAAGTGTTTTGAAGTTTCTGCTTACAATCTGTAATGTTTAAAATAAACATACATTAGCGTGGAACAAAATATTTAGCTATGCATTATCATCGTCATCCGAAATAAGCCTTTCAGGACTAAGCAAATCCTGTGTCCAGTGTCTTTAGTCACACGAGTTAGAGTAAATTTAACTTGTTTAAAACCTGAGTGCTCTATATTGTGACAATAGAAGACTGTGCTTTAACCTGTGTGTGCAGAATGCCCAGTATTACCAGGCTCTTTGATTGAACTGGGACAGCAACTACATTAGAGTGCGCTATGGGCTGGTAAGGCTCTACACCTGTGGTGGCCAATGGACGACGGAGAACTTGCAACAGGCCTGGTACAACCGAGGACCTAGAATCTCACTCTAACATAGTTTAAAGTTAAACACGGACATGAGTAGGTACCATACAGGGTGGGAGGCAGCTCCAGGAAAAAAAAAAGAAAGAAAGAAAAGAAAGAGAAGAGACAGACGTTTTATTAACTGAGAAGTTCTCTTGAAGTCTTTAGGGCACAGGGAATTTTGGGTCTTGACTTGCTTGTGAATACTTTACGTTCAAGAGCCGCCTGCGGTCCCTGAGTAAGCGCTAATCATCTGGATAACTAAGCCAGAGAGTGCTCCGTGGAAGTGATAGCTCGTGGCTGAATTCTGAGACTGCTCTTCTCGCCCCAGACAGCACCTGGGTATTAGACAGTAGAAACACTCACAAAACATTTTCTTCCCGTTTGCGCTGAACTCTTGCGTTGATTCCTTCCCCCGGCCGGTTTTTTTGTTCTCTGACAGCAATCCCACCCCTTGAAGAGCCACAGTTTACTTCTCCTGCCTCTCTTCATTTTCCATTTAGAGGGGCTGCCCTTTCCCATCTATGGTTGCTGCAAACGGTTGGCAGGCACAGCCGCAATCTCGAATCATGCACACAGGAAGCGTGTGTTTTCAGGGGTGGGTACAGCTGTCCTGTCGATGGAGTCTCAAGATGCTTGATATCAATGGTCCTCTGTTGCCTCTTTCCTCTCTAAGAACCCAAGAGTCCTGGCATGGTTCGTCTCACATCTCACAAAATACAGCTCAGGGTTTGTCTAGACGTCAGAGAGACAATGGTGCAGTGTGCTGGGTGCGCAGACAGGGGTGGGGGGTGGGGGGGGAGGCGGGGCGCGGAGGGGTGTGGAGGAGCGCGTGCAGCGGGGCGGTCTGTTGTTTTTTTCTCGATTCTGCCTTTGTGCATCCCAAGCCCCAAAGTCATTTCTTAATATCCGTGCCTCTCTTGTTCTAGTCTAATCTTATTCCTGATCGTTGCTTTTTGCTTCCTACATTGAATTAATTAAATTCCCTCCCAGTCTCAATACAGATATCCCCCAAGCACCCTAAGAGACCAAAAGCTCCTTCACATGGGTGTAAGCTCAGTGTACGTTTACCTCATGTATAATAATACCCTTTTTGCCTAGTATTTGAGACAGTTTTTTTCAATTTTTTATGTTAAACATTATTTTATCAAAGTTCTCTCAAAGGTGCTTTCTGTATTTGTGTGTGTATGTGGTGTGTGTGTGTGTGTGTGTGTGTTGTATGCATGTGGTGTGTGTGTGTGTGTGTGTGTGTGTGTGTAAGGCAAGCGGGCACTGCAGAAGAACAAGGGGCCTGAATGTAATAAGCAAAAGCCCCACCATGGGTTCACTCTGCTGGCCCCTTACATCTGGGCTTTAGCAATTGGCTGTACTACTGGCTTCCACACTGACTGACCTCACATTGGAGGGTTTGTTTCATCAAGACGGTAGATTATCCACATTGAACAAGATAATACACTAAACGGGTTTTCTTTCATTCTGCTCCAGGAATTTTGCATTAGCTGATTATGCTAGTTAATACATTATGTTCGTTGGTGTTTTGCCTGTGTGTTTGTCTGTGCCAAGGGTCAAGCCCTGGAACTGGAGTTATAGACAGGTGTGAGCTGCCATGTGGGTGCTGGGAATTGATATGATTTTAAGCCAAATAGAATTTTCCTTTTTGTCCTTAAAAATCTGTCTCTGTTGCTATCAAATGAGAGACAATAGTCATGTTTCTAATGACTCACATACTATCTTAGACATGTCAACCAATGGATGATGAATTAGTTAATTAACTGATAATTTATAATGCCATCTTGGGAAATGAACCCAGGTCGTCTTGGATGCAAGGCAAGTGCTCTGCCCATGAACTACATCCTGAGTGATAAACAGATTTTTTTTCCTGTAGCATTTCCAATTATTCCATTTTTTTCTCTTTCATGTTAATCCAAGCAAATAAAAAGGCCAAACTAATTAAAAAATTAAATTAAGTGAGGCGATGTTATTCCCCTGGCTAGAAAGTGTTCAGTTGTAACTCTGAGTAAATTACTACAAACGAGAAATAAACCCTTTGCCCAAGGCTGTAGAACACTAGAGTTCCCAGAGGAAGACTCCTCTTCTGGAGAGTCCTCAGTGTGTTGACAGGGTGTGGTACCATTTCATTCATGGCTCATGACACTGGGGACAAAGGTCATGGAAAAGGGAACTCCTAATTTCCATGTCTGCATCCAAGCATGACATTAGGTCATTTGTCATCTTGAGCCGTGTTTAGTGTGGCAGGTTTCTTTACAAGTAGATATAAGCGATACATTTTTTTATGTAAGTGGTCATACATCCTTCTGTGCTGCCAGCAGCAAAAGACTCTGGAAAATCACCTGGAGCTTTCAGTTGAGTGGTCATAGGTCAGTCTTCCACGGAGGGACTGGATGCTAAGCAGAGGGTTGGACAAGTCATGGAGAGGAACAGCTTTGATCTTTTACCTCAGGACAATTGCATGCAACCTGCCACCCTGCTCTTTAAAAAAGAGATTTAATTGAATTTTTTGTTCTTCAAATTGAAGAGTAAAAAAAAAAAATGATGAAAGAGTAGAAATACCCTGCATTCCTCTGCCATGACATCATTTAATAATAAGAGAAACATGTGTAATAAAATCACAGCCTAGGACACAGCTTCATGGCACTGGCATAGGTAAAGCAGGGTGTCTATTGCCTTGTAAGGATGTTTTCCAAGATGGCGGTGTGTATTGCTCACTAGACATATCAGAACTATACCCGCAGAATGCTTCTGGTTCCAGACACACCCTGCACTGCCCTTTGCACTGGAGACGGGAGTGCAGGTGCTTTAGGAAGATGGTATAAACAGGGTGAGATGGTTTGAGAAGGAGGTGGGTACACCTGCCTTTGCTTTGTTGAGTTTAAGTTCCAGGCCATTCTTGCTCATCTAGGAAGATCTGTATTTCTAGATGGGCAGGTAGAGCGGGCCTCAGGAGACCAACGAAATCAAATACAGGTGTGGGAGGGTGGGTATCATCCACATAGGTGGGACCTATGTCCAAACAACAGAGGTGGTTTCAAATGTGCTCAATGTCAAAGAAATAAATCTCCTGTTTGAAATTTTGGGAGAGGAATTGCTTTTGGAGACGTTGTTTTCAAAAAGACTTCTTCCTGGAGGAGTGATTGGCAGGCAGCCCTCCCCCTCCCCCACCTACTTGCTATGATGTCCGGCTTTAGGATAAAGAAACAAAGGGGGAAAGAACAGCTTGTGCGTGCCTGTGCAGGCTCTACCAGTTTATAAAACAACATCGTTAGAACTTACTTTATCTTTTATACAAAGCCATTATTAAAACAAAACTGTGGAACGCAAACTTACTCATGGTCTGAACTGTGTCTAAATGTAGACAAAAGGACAAAGGGTGCAAGAACTTCTTTTGTGTTTCTTTATACAATGTAACGAAATAAAACTTTAGTCTGTATTCCTTCACTGTCAACTAAAATCACGGTGGAAGGTGATCTTTAAGATGTTTGTGATTTGTATCTTGCCCCTGAGCCATAGAAAAACCATGTTTTTCTTTACATAAGCCACTTAGGTGAAAATACAGTTATTTTTATTTAACAAATGCTTTCTAAAAAACATGCTAAAGTTTAGAAATACTCTTCAGGTTTCAAAGCTATAGCAAGGAGCAACATTATTACACGTTGATATGTCTGATGCAGATTTTTTTTATTTGGGTACCTCAAAATTAATTAGCCTACCTCTAGCTGCTAATTGAGCATGCTTCATAAATTCAAAATAGTGTTAAATTGAAAAGAATGGCAATGTTTCACAGAAGAAAGCATTAACTGCCCTTTGTTAGGTAGGGCATTATATCCTAGTTAAATAAGGCATGGGAAAAGCTAGCCTACGTGCCTGCTACCTGCTGTTTGCCAGGGAAAACCAGATGTAACTCTTAGCACATGTTGAAACTAAACAAAACTGTCAGGCGAATTTTGAAGATGCCCTTATTGTTTATTAACACAGCTCAAGGAAAGCTGGTAGATACTCTCTGTGATCAGAACGTTGGTTCTTTGACAGAACTGGGATGTATCGGACTAATGGAGGCTAAAAGAAAAAGCCTCCATGATGGAAACCAGTCCAGGCAACTTCAGAAGCAGCTGTGACTGCTGTGGAGACTCCTCATTAGGGGAATCAAGGCATGGCAGTGGTTGGAATGAGATTGTCCCCCAATGGCTCTGATGTCTGAGCACTTGGTCCCCACTTGCTGGTGCTGCGTGGGGAATTTAGGGAGTGCAGTCTTTAGAGAGGAAGTAGGTCACTGGTACTGAGTTTGATAAGAAAGGAAAATGCCTCACCTACTTCCAGCTTGCTCTGTCCATTTCATGCTTGTGATAAAGGACGTCAGCTCCTAGCACCCTGCTCTGATGGCCATGCCTCCTGCTGGCTGCCATGCTCCCTCACTATGGTAACAAGTCAGTTACCATAAAATGGAAATTCCTACCCATCTTCTCCCACATTCCAAACGAGAGAGGGGGAGATCACATGAGCCTTCACAGCGCAGCCATCGGATGGATGGTGTGCATCAGCAAGGGAAGCAGTGAAGGGTGTGACAGAGACAGGGGTGCCATTTGGGTCATACTATCATCTGCAGTAGGATGGCTGCCTGGGGTCCAGACTGAGGGAGGCATGGCTGAGAGCTCCCGTGGCTTGGCCTACACCTACAGTGGTGGTCCATGGAAGGCTCCTGGTGGTGTTTTACATGTCCTCTGAAAGAGGATTGCCAGGTAGCAGTGTTGGTCCGTTTGCTCAAGATACCACACACGTAGCCCATTGTGAAAGAAAAACCCAGAGAATTCGCATAATTTTGGTACTGTCCCACCAAGAGAGAGGCAGGGGCTGTAAATGAATTCTTTTTTCCATGGTCTTGTTTCTATTTATCATGCCACCCTGCAGAGTGAATCTTTGGGTAAACAGGGAGCCACAGATAGTGTGCCTACAGCTATCACTGTGAATTACTTATAAACTCCGTGCTAATTAATGTTATTCAGCTAATTAAAATAAATGTAAATTAGTTCAAATGTATCATTCACGATCTTTTCCCAAATATTATGTAAGAAAAGACATTCACCACAAGAATAGGTCAATGGGTTCCTTCGTTCTCTGACGGGAGAAAATGAAAACCCTGTCCCAGATATGCCTCCCTGTTCTGCCCTGTCTCCGGTTTCTTCTTCCAGGTTGTCACATCTTGACAGCACCTGCTGGGTGATCACTTGGTGTAGGGCATGGAAGAGAGAGAGGGAATGACCTTCCCAGCAAGAGGTCACATCCCTGTGCTGTGCCAGTGGCCACTGCTGAGGACACTGTCCGTTTACAGCACATGGAAAGGAAGCAGGAGGGAGGGGAGAGACAGGCACTCCAGGCTCAGAATGACCGAAGACGACCGTCTTCAAAGCAACAGTTACTTGCTTTTCTGCGCAGCAAATGTGAACTAGGAAGTGGGCTCTAAACTATTTTGAGTCATTGTTAAAAGGAAGGGTGAGTGGACACACCATTTTCACGTTTTGTTCAAATGAAGGGGTGAAAAGTTGGAGAACTGTGGTTGCTACTTTTCACAGTGGGAAGGAGCTAACAGGAAAATAATTCTCACCTTCTAACACCAGCAAGCCCTTCCCTCCCTGAGCCAAGGTGCTCCTCTCCCCATGGGCTTTGCTGCTGGGAAGGCTTCCATATCCTCCAGGAGGAGGAGCCTCTCCACCAAATCCCTGTTGGCCCTTCAAGGTGATAGCTCAGGGAGGATCGCTCAGCGTGAATTGAGGGGCGCGTTCAGAGCCCCCGCAGTGCAGACAGCTAGCGTGTGCCAGTGCTGTTGTGAGAACATGGCCTGCATTCACAGGACGTTGTCACAACCACAATGGGCCCCACACCACCAGTGTCCAATTTTATTTTTCTATGTTGGATAAACTGAGGTACAGAAGGCTGAGCACACAACACGTTTGCAGTTACCTAACTCACAGTGGCCATGTGGGAGTCAAGATACTTCTGATTACTGCTGGTCATGGCTTTACAAAAAAACTCCAAAGAATTATTTAGAACCAAAATAAAGTCTTCCAGGGTCTTCTCTTTCGTACTGTGCTCTGCTAAAGAACTGTGGTGATCGGTGGAGAGAGTGTGGGCTTTTGCAAGTCAGCTGGCCTTCCTGTCTTTTCAAAGATGTTGGCTGTTCCTGTGGGTTTTACCAGGCATTTGACTAAGGTACTCTTCAGTCATCAGAGCATCGGAGGAGGAAGGCTGCCCACTGCCGAGGCAGCAGGGGAAATACTGAGTTTGTGTTTGGAGCAGTCCAAACGGGTGAAGCAATGCCTTTAATAGTGAAGGGGTAGATGTCAAATAGATGTCAAAACCCACAGCCTGCAGACAGAAATTCAGGTTTCTGACCTGGCTCTTGTGTGACGGTGCAGCTCTCCCTGCTCTAGTTGCTTTTAAGTCTGTGCCCCACACAGGAGAGCATCAACAATGGAAACAGTTTTAGAAAAATAACCAGAGCTGTGTGGAGGGAAAACGGACTCAAAGCAGAGAGTTAGAATTTAATTCAGCTGAGGAAGTCAGGTTGGCGTCATTAAAATACGCTGAAATCCCTGACTGTTTATGTTTTGTTTTTCAGCATCAAAGTAGAAGCCTATTTCTATCCTTTTGTTTCTCTGCAAAAATTAAATTCTTCTATGAGGTCTGTGTCTTTTCTGCCTGGGTTCCTAACAAACCATTGCTCAGAAACCAATCTTCAAGCTATTTCTGTAAGAAATGTCTTTATTCCTTGCCTGGACCATTAAAACCCGCAGCTCCATCCTGACTTTATAATAGATTATACTAATTGAATAAATTTGACTAGTGATTTTAATAGCTGATCATCTAAAGGGCCCACTGCAACCGTTAGTATATTAAATGAATATATATAATGTATATATATATACATTATATATATATATAGTATATTAAATATATATATATAATGGAGTAACGTACAAGGCAATGTGGGTAGGTGAGAAAGGAAGGGGGAATGAGATGCAAATATCATCCAGAGCCTACAGAAATGTTTTACATGGGGAAAAAAAATAGACTCCTGCCAGTCATAAGCAGAAAGGTCTGAGAAAGTAGAAGAATCTGTTGTGCAAATGCAAAGTGTCCCACGGGGGCTTATATGTGTAGACATATGGCCCTCAGCTGGTACCACTGTTGATCCTTTCTTATCCCGAGTTGCAAGTGTTTTCTTATAATAAACGTCACACTGATCTACTCAAATTAGGAGTTTGTTGAAGTGTGTTTCCCAAAAGATACACTTCAGCCCACATACTCGGAGTCTGTGATGCGATCTTGTTTGGGCACAGGATCTTGGAACTTGTAATCAAATCAGGGTGGTGCCCTTAGGGTGAATATAATCCTGACAACCGGTGCCTTTACAAGGAAAAGAGCCAATGGAGACAGAGACATGCAGAGAAGGACTCTGATTGGAGGACGGAGCTGCAGCCTGAGAGTCACAGAGGGGCAGAGGCCAGGGAAGTCTCTCCTGCTCAACAACAGTGTGTCCACGCTTGACACATTGGCTCTGGATCTGCTTCAAGAACCCAGAGAGTGAACTCCTTTTGTTTTTTATTTTATTTTATTTTATTTTATTTTATTTTATTTTATTTTTAACTCCTTTTATTTTAAGGCACCCAGTTTTTAGCTCTGCCAGCCCTGGAAAGTGTTCTAGGTAGCACAGTCTATTTTTCCTTTTTTCCTTCAGCAGCCAATCAGTCCCTTCTCCTGTGTTTATTTACCTTATGCAAATTTTCATTCCCCCATCCCTCCCCCATCCCCACCGCCTCCAGCCTCCTGCAGGCCTTCATCTCTCTCTGTGGGAACAGGGCGTGTTATTTCTCTCTCCATAATTGTGCAGCATTAAAGTCCATCCCCCACACAGCTGTTCAAGTCATCTCACTAAAATATCTCTGAATAAGGTTCCCCCCCCCTTTCCTAGCATGCTGTATTTTTCTGTGATTCTTATTTAAATGTGGAAGAAAGCTTGCATTTCTTAGGGGAAATCATTAGGTCATTTCCACCAAACAAGAGGTGTTATCAGCAAACCTCTAGTTGTCACCCTGGTTCTTTAGAAAATGCCTTGCTATGTTTTTAACTATAGAAAATGCTTTGTCCAAGATACCTTTGTGTTGCTCTTTTACTGTCTGGCTAGAAGGCTCCTTCGCTCCCGATTCCCGTGGTCACACCCTTCAATTATCTTTAGTTTGGCTCTGGAACTGGGGTACATGAGGTACCAAGAACCAGATCACCATTGGCCACATATTCTGGAGACGTACACCGTCCCATGTCTTACACTGACGTCATTTTTCCTTGTCTCACTTCTTGGTGACTGAGCGCTTCCTAAGCCAGGGGCCATCCTTAACAGCGGAGCCTGGCGAAGCCTGTATCTGAGCTGACGGTCATCTGAGCAATGTCAAGCCCTCTGCCTTAGAAAGCAGCTAGGCATCACCATCTTCCCTCTCCTGTGCAGAGTCTCAGTCCTACTGGTACTGAGCAAAATGTCCTTCTCACATTGGGAGGAAGAGGGCGCACTTGGGAGTTGAGTGACGGTCACATGTCACATGGCAGCCAGTAGTGACATCATACCTGAATATATTATGATATGCTATGCTGGCTCCATGTTTAATAACTTTGATCTTAGCCAACAAGGAACATCTACCTGACATGTCGACACTCTCTTGAACATAGTCCAGAATATTCTGAAGTATGGGCCTTTTCTTGTGCCGTTAACCCACCCCTTCCACAACCCTCTAGATTTGAGATGATAAACCTGTGTTTCACAGTTCGTAGTTGGGGACAGGAATTTACACACCCATGCACCTCATCACCTACTTATCTGTCTAATATAGAGTGTGACAGCTCTCAGACTCTCTTAAACCTGAACCTACAGTTCATAGAGTTCATGAGTTTTCCTCTTGTGTGTGTCTCTTCAGGGTAGTATTGAGGTAATTACAATGCAGCTGAGACGTTAGGGCATTGAGCCTTGCTAAGATGTTTCTATTTCCCTTCAGGCTTACTTGGTTAGCATCCTGATTCTAAAGGTATATTTTAGACTTGGTAGCCACAGAGCTAAGCTTTTTTTTTTTTTAATCCAGTTCTTCCCAGTTCTGCCTCCAGCCACCTAATCGAATGCTCAAACTTCTGTCATTGAGAAAGAGTTAACTTGATAATAAAAGTTCCTAATCATGTCTATATTTGGAGTTTTGCTCTAATAATGACCTGAAGGGAAGAGAAATATAAGGTATATTTGATTATTGTTTTGTCACAGGAATATAACTAATTGTCTGGTCAGACATAGCTAAGCTGAGCAGAGAAGGGAGTTTGCAGTTGGCCTGCTCATTTGATTTGCACGGATGAGAAACACTCCCCTTCAAGCCTGGGTTCTAACTTTCAAAATGGAGGTATCTTTCCAGAATGTCTGCTATTTCTGTCAAGGAAGGAAAGCATGTTGCTGTGAACCTTTTACCCCCAAGGGCCTTCAAAGGTGTCAAAAAGACTGGCTTTTGGCCAAGGCGTCTCCCTGGAGCATTGTAAACCAAGCCCTCAGCAGAGCAAAGGCCTCACTGTTCACAGTACAGGAAAGCCTGCATGGCACCCAGCCTCCAGTCCCCACCAACGTCTCTTCTCCCCGTGACAGGGCACTGTGACCTGCACAGATGGAGAGTGGCTCTCATCAGGTGGTGGGGACTTCTGTCTGCTTACACTCTGCTTCCTTGCCATCCTGACCAGACAGGAAAGGGACGGTCGGAGCGCTACCAGGTGGCCACTAACCCACTACCAACTGTACCCAGGCAATTTTAAGAGAAGTGACCAGGAGCATGTCCTTTGGGCCCCGTGTTGTTCTTTTTGTGTATTTCTTTAGAAGGTGATGTCATCTTCCACAGTCGCAAAGGAAGTTCCTAAAGATGACTCCAACACACAGAAACCGTTACAAGGAGTCCTTGCCTTACGTCAACCGAGTCTGCACTCAATAACTGAACAGCTCGGTGCATGGTTCCAAACCACTCTGTGCGTATGTAATTGTCATCACTTTGTGGAAACATTTGATTGGACGAACTCATGCAAATGTTTACTTGCATCACAAAAGCAAGCATTACATGATGTGGTATGCATTCCGTCTTAAAACAGAAGTTGGTGTTTGCAACCCTGAATTATCTTACTCAGGCGGAGGAGACTGGGTGAATGTGTTAACAAAATAATTAATGAAGCTAATCATCTGGGTTCCAGGAAACAATGGCTAGCAAGCAGAAAGCATCCTGACAACAAATATTTCTTGTTTTACTGATTTCTATAGGGAGTTCTGATGAGTTACATAAGAACTAGTGACTCAATCCATTGGTCAGTTAAACCAATCAGCAGAGCTATACTGTAAGACTCTAAGAACCGAAAGGCAGATGTGGTGGGTATTCTCAGGCCTGCACTCTGAGAGGAAGGGCTAAGCGGTAATGAATTTGCAATGGGAATTGTTGGCAGGGAAGAGGAGAGGAAGAGAGTATGGAAAACCTTACCAGAGCTTGTTAGCATTCAAACAAGCATAGCACACGGATTTCCATGTCAGCTTGCCTGTCTGAAATCCAAGTAATGGATTCTGACTGTCAATCAGTCAAACTGTAATTACCAAAAATAGCGAAGTCAGAGGCCGGTTCTCTGGAAACACCTCGTCAGGAACCAAGGAGCTCAGCATGGCCTTTCCTGCTCGGTTTACGTCAAACCCCGTGCAAAGGTCCAGGGGAGGAGACCACTTACAGCGGCTGTTGGCACAGCCTTGTGCCTCTTAGTCAAGGACAGCGAGGGACACTGACTATTCTCCTTTGCACCTGACCCTGTGTGTGGCTCAGCACAGGATCAGCGGATGGCCAGGCTGTGCAGAACCTCGCATCCTGCCTACTGGGGCTGGCTGTACAGCTTGTCTTTGATGTTTATAAAAACAGCATCCCCATTAAAGCAGAGAACACAAAATCCTGCCTCCTCAAGGGCACATGCCACCTTGTGAAAGGATAATCGGGTCACTATTTCTCACAGACTCTGGGGACCTGCTGTTTGCCCCTGAACATACAGACAGTCGAGGGCCCTTCCTTGGAAAGGGGGCTTGACAAAGCTCTCACTCAACCTTTGAGTTCAGCGCAGTAAGCGGAAGAAAACATCATTCTGTTACTCTTTAAAAAAGGAGGACAGACAGACCCTCCCCCTTCCCTGTTCTGGCTCCATTTAAAACACAGCGTGGCCTCTACTTTTAATTTCCCATTTGAAACTCTGAATGCTGGAAAGCATAGTAAGGATTTTTCAGCAATATACAACTTCCTTCCTATTGCTTTTCCATTTCTTGTATAATTTGTATAATAATGTGATTATTCATGTAATAATGTAATAAGAGCTAGGCGGTAACATAGGTCCGTGTGGTAAAAACCAGTAACGAGATTATGTAATCTGTGTGTTCTGTTCCAGTTTCTCAGACTGGGTAACCAGTGAGTGCCCACTTTCTCATTCTGTCTGAGAACTAATAGTTTCAACAGTGGTGTAAACTGGTTAAGTTTTACACATCTATTTTGCAGGTTTACTGTGTGCTCTTAGTTATGAACACTTGGCTAAATGCTGTACTTTAAAATTTTTGTCTTCTGAATTTCCTCTGTCTTTAAGAATTATGTGCATTCTTAAATGTCAATTTTTAGGCAAAGATTTTAGAGAAGAAAATAGACAAAGGGCTCAAGGTTTGCCTCGGGTGGAAATACGAGAGAAAAACAGTTCCCCAAATTAAGTCTGATTCCGTATTTCCATTTCAATAATAGTATTATTTTTAATACAAGAGGGTAAAATTATCGCTGATTTTGTTATTTGGTAATTAGAGTATCGAGTAATGAGCCCTCTGTTTCCTAACCAGCCCCGCCCTCCATTCCCCTCCTGCTCCATGGCCTTGGGTGGTAAACGTAGCTGTGCCTGCACTGAATTCAATTTAGCTGCTATCGATCCTGCTTCTGTTCTTCCTGCCTAAGATCTGCTTATGTAACAGGAGCACAGCCAGACAGAAATAAACCTTTGGAACTCTGTAAGCAAACTGCTTACATATATTTTTGTCATCCTCGTTCCCCCAAATCTTAGCGGTAATGATCTGTGAGGGTGTTTCCACCTCGTAGTTCTATTTTGGTACCCGAAAATTATTTGACTTAAGATTTTGTGGAGATTAAAAGACTGGGAATCAGTGGCCCCATGCTGTAGAATGCGATACCTACGTACTTTTTATTGAAGTAATTAGTTCATAGTTCATATAGCAAATCTCAAATTTCGTTTCTTCCGATTCAGTCTTACGTTGCTGTCCACAAGGGAAAGGCAGGCTACACCATGTGGCAGAGTCTTGGTTGGGCTCTGTTGCCCGAGGCGTGCTCTACCTTCTTTTGTTTCTGGGTTTCCATATTCTTGTTGGTTTGTGCAGTCTGCATGCTAGAGAAATGATGACCCAGGAAATAGCACTGCTCTTCCTGAAGTCCTCTTTCAAAAATCAGAATAAAAGTAATTCCCTGTCAGTTTAACTATTTTACTTGCTTTCTGTCAATTCCTAAATTCATGGATCAAAATATACAGTTTCCTTTCAAAGTTAACAAAAAGGAACCATGTGGAAACCAGGTGGACAACCAGGATACAGAGAAACCCTGTCTAAAATTAAAAAATAAAATAAATTCCATGCATACATACATGTGTGAGGATTTATGAGGAGACAAGGTTGTTATGGGTGAAAGAGCCTAGAAGCTTAGAACCAGCAAACCCTCCGGGACCACGTTTTCACTCCCATGCTTTTTTTTGAGATGTCTCGGACTTTCTGTGTCCTCCAAGACAGGCTCTGGGGACTGGGCTCGCAGCTCCCAGAAACAAGCGTTCCTCGCAGCCTCACCGATTAGCTCCATATGTCCCTGGCTTTGAGCTGCCTGGCCCGAGTGCTCTAAAGCCAATGCCATGCCAGGACCCGTGGCAGGAGTGTGCAGTTTGCCCTTCGTTACCTTGGTTTTGTTTCCCGATGCTTACGTCATAGTGACTGCAGAGGGAAAATTGCTCTGACTTGCAGAGACTGACACGCAGGTCAGGTGTCCACACTCCCCAGACTTCCTAAGAGTTTAAATTTAGAGTTAATTGGGGTTTGTTTGAGAGGACCTAACTTTTCTAATAGTTTTAGCACATTTCTGTGACATCCAGTTATCCTGATGTCTATTAGATAATGAAAATTTAGAAGTACTTAAAAACCTTAGACTGTTTAGTGAGATAAAACCCGATGGAAGCTGGTGGGGATGCTGCCCAGCCACCCCAGGGGTGGGATCTCACAGGTCCTGAAGGCCATCTGGACCTTTCAGGTTCCACCCTGGGACATCATGTCTTCAGGTTCTGAGTTTCAAATACACTAACCTGATCCTAAAAAAAAAAAAAAATCCCGGAAAAAAACATCAAGCCTTCTTCCAGGGAAGTAGAGCTAGCATCTGCTTCTTGCCTTTTGCTTTATTACAGTCAGAAGCCTTGGGAAGGAGCCTCAGTGAACACCAGGTGTGGGCTTAGAGACGACAAGACACAGGAGCTAAATCACATGGAGCATGGCTTGGTCTAGTGACATTTCCCATGTTGAGCCATGTCTTATTAGTTCTAGTCCGATAATAAAGCAACTTCCAATTTTCTCATTGGTCCACAGCAAAGGGAGTCCGGTGGGGGCTTGGAGGATAGGGAGACAGAGTCACTTATGTGAATCCTCAACAGTGCCACCATCTGGTGGCTGTTTGGCTTTGCAGTACATTTCCCGTGTAATTTTTTTTAATGACAATAATAAAAGAAAATTGGGAATGACTCAAATATGATAAGAACCGAGGAACGTGTAGCTTTTTATTGAAAGATACATGTGTCTTGTCTAGCAGGCAGGCAGTTTTTTAGACCATGTGTTCTTTCTTTCATTCTCCCTATTTGCCCCAACGGAGGAAAGTCATTTATAAAACTTACATCGTCAACTTTGCTTGTCAAAATCAATGCTCTCCGAGCTTCCCTGCAAGGCTTTGGGTCTGGTTCTCTACAGCTATTGCTGCACTCCTGGTGTCTGCATTAGGAAGTGCAGGGAGACTTCAGGTTTTCTCGCTCTCCCTCTCCCTCTCTCTCCCCCTCCCCTCCTCTCCCCTCCCCCTCCCCTCCCCTCCCCTCCCCCTCCCCTCCCCTCCCCTCCCCTCCCCTCCCCTCCCCTCCCCTCCCCTCCCCCTCCCCCTCCCTCTGTCTCTCTGTCTCTCTCTCTCTCTTCCTTCTGTATTCTCCCTATTTTCTTGGTCATATCGTCTTTGTATTCCTCCCTCGCCAGTTTTTTTCCCCGAGAAGCAATAAATATTTATTATCTTGAATTTTGTAATTTTTCTACATAATTCTACTGCTTTACATATGTTGAAAGTCAAAAAAGATGACGAAGACGCATATGGGCAAACACAATGTCAGAATTACCGTGTGTTCACATACACAAAAGACTTGCACATTTTGCTCTGTCAGGTTCACAGAGACAAGATGGATGAACTTATGTTACATGTCTTGCTCCTGTGCACGCAGAGTTGCTTTTGGAGTTTGAGGGCCTGCAGAAAGAAGGAGCAAGGAAAAACACTCCCCATATTTTCTAAGGAGATTACATTTTAATTTTCCATTTAAAAATGAGAATTTCTTGAATTATATTGAGTTATATTGAATCATATGAACTTTCCATTTTTTTTAGTCAAAAAGGGTTGAATATCAGGAATGTCGTTTGATTTCATTTAATAAGGTTAATACACTCAGAAGTGCCCCCATGTATGAGCACAGACGGCGGTGCCCCCATAAGAGGCACCTGCAGCATTTGGCGGTAGCCAACACACTGTTTCTCTACAGCTCCATCATCTCTTCTCAAGGGCAAATGGAGAGGAGAAAGGACAGCTTTGCGGCCATTTGCCAAGACTTTGATTCAGGTGCAAGGAGTTCCTCTATCCTTGATCCTTGCAGGCACTGGAAGCTTCCTTTGGAGTCTAGGCAAAAAAACAAAAACAAAAAATGCCATAGTTTAGTAGAGACAGCCATGGGTAGAGACATGAACCCAGAAACCCTACCTGGTGGATGAGCTGTCTTGTACCCAGAGAGACCTTAATTAATGTTAATGGAGAAACCTCCTTCAGAACCCAATTAAGCACTTAGCCAGCTTCTTAATGGCCCCTGCTCTGAGCCGGGGTGTGGAGAGGGGAATTGATTTAGCACGGGGGATGAGCCGATGACTGGTCCGTGGGCACCGCGTGCAGCCTTCTCTCGGTAAACAAGCTCTTCTTCGCATTCCTTATCCACTTGGCATCAGGTGGACACCTCGCTCGCACTCTTGAACTCCGCTCTGAAAAGGTTAGCCGCTGAGCCAAAGGCGTCCCCCATGCACGATAGCAGTTATACAGAGCACTTTAAAGGATACACAGATCTTGAGTACCTAATTATACTGCAGGTGCTGCGCCTCCCCCAGGGTGAGCCAGGTTCTAGAATTCTCTCTTATCACAGACCGACATCATGAAAACTCTGCAGGGCTCAGGAGACAGTGCCTTCCCCAGAGCGCTTCTCCCTGGTGTGGGCCTCCCCCTCCCTTCATGGTGACTGGTGTTGATTTTACATCAGCAGACAAGGTATTCCCTCAATTAAATGTCTTAACTGAAACTCAGAATAAACAGGCTCACTTAGGCCTGTTATAATTTAAAAATTCTTGATGTGTGTGTGTGTGTGTCTAAAGCATGGCTTGTATTTTTATCTGAGCCCTTTCTGGTCTCTCCTGCTACACATGCTAACGAATAGCTACTGAACAATTATTTTGCTCACATTGGAAAATACAAAAGATTTTTCTGACTCATGACAATTTGAAATAAAAAAAAAAACAACAAGATTCTTAAAGTCACAGCGATATAACCAAGCTGCGTTTTCACAAGTACCGATTCCTCCCCATTGTAAGGTCATGTGCATGCTCTCCCAGTCTGGATGCTCTCCTACTCAGGGTCTCCCTCCGCAGCAGCTCCCCGCCTGTGCCATCTACAGTCTGATGCTCTGCTGCTTAGTCAGGGTGTCAGCAAAAACTCCAGGCCGTCACTGCTGTCGATTTTTTGACTGACAGGCCAGTGGCCCAGGAGAGCATCCCTGAGGAAGGGGCTGTACTACCCCCTAGGCAGAGAAATGGAAGTGTTCGTGCGTGTATCACACAGTGAGTTTTGTTTGTTTGCTGCTTCAGCTCATGTGTGAGGAAAACAGGCAGAAGGGGCTTTGCAGTAAGACAATGGAAAGAGAATCTGTCCAAATATGCACAGAGAAATGAGGGAGGGGAGAGAGGAGGTGGAGAGAGAGAGAGAGAGAGAGAGAGAGAGAGAGAGAGAGAGAGAGAGCAAGAATGACAATATGTCATATCCAGGTGGGTCACATTCAGAATTCAAGGAAAGAATAGATTTTTGAATTGTGTTCACAGTATCTTTAGAAATAAGAAGATTAAATTTTTTTTTTTTTTAGATTTTAGAATAGGTATCTTAAAATCTATCCCAAAGCCAGGAGTATTGACACACATATGTAGTTTTAATACCTAGGAGACTGAGGGAGAAGGATTGAGAGATCAAAGCTAGCCTGGTTTATAAGGGGGATATGATCTTAAAAATAAATAAATAAAAAGTATATATATATGTATATATATATATATATATATATATATTTCAGTTTTGTTCTTGAATGCCCCTTCCCTATCAGTTGATTAATACTTGAGTTTATAGGTTGCTGAAATTTGCCTATTTCAATATGAAATTGATGTTTGCTTATTCTGTCCATTTTTTATCCTTTTTTGTAAAGAAACTTGAGGAAAATTGCCTCCCTGGTTAGGGATGTTACCTTGTTTACATGGGGATAATCCCCACGTGCTACAGTTTCCTCTGAGCTTCAGCCCATTTTTCATTTCAGATCTGTAATTTTAAAACAATTCCCACCACTGTCAGCACCGTGACACAGACCTTCATCTGTGCCCGGTTTACAGTTACTCTTGATATTATTTGTAATTGAATAGAGTTTATTAATGTGCTTATTTCAAAAACTCTGACAGAGAAGCAAAACGTACAACGCAAGGACAAATGGCGAGTTTTACGTTTTAACACATTGTATGGACACGTTTGTCAGGCTCTGGGTCAGCTGAAACAATCTGAGCTGCAAACACACATCTGATAGGCAAAACCGAGAGCGTTCTTCGTCTGTGCAGTGACCTGCTTTATCGTGGGTATGAATATTCATTTTGCAAACAGATGATTCTTAGAGCTAACTGTCCAGATTTTCTGGTGTAAGTTGTACAAGCTGTGGAAGTCCTTTCTGGATTTAACTGTGTTGTATTTAGTGTCTGCTGCACTTTGTGTGGGGATTTACTCCGAGACTGAAACTGGATTTAGCCTTGTCCTTCTGAATGAGTACGTTTCATCTCTGAAGTGTCTGGAATCCCTAGCTCCAAACCTTTGTGTTGCCAGGACCCTGTTGGCAAGGACGACAGTTCCCATCAGTTAGAGTTGTCAATAATTATGCCACGGTGGTGATAATGGTTCTTCAACAGTACATTTTGTTGTTTTTTGTTGTTAAAATGCATATCTGATGGGTATCTGGTTCTGGATAAGACAGAAGGGAGTGTTAGGAATGTTCCATTTTCTTATTTGCAGGAGAAGCAAAGCTGCCTGCCTCCCTGGGGCTGCATCTCAGCATGTTTACAGTGCAAGTCAAAGACCAGAAGGTGTCTCTTTCTATATTAACTCTGAAAAACACCACCCTCCCTTTTCTCTGGTCCTGTGCCCTTGGAAAACAGGAAATCCCTATGTCTTACCAACTTCCCAGGGATGAGGTTGAAAAGTGGGAATGAAAAACAAAAAAAATAACGAGACGAAATCCATTGTCAGAAATATTTTAGGGAGAATTCCAAATATTTTAGAGAGAATGGATATTAACTTAATATTATTTCCATTTTACCTAAAATGCCTATCTGATTTTTCCCCCCTGATTTCCTGAGCAGCTGCGGGGTTTAAGCTACTGAAAACATATGTTTTCTGAAATACAGCAATGTGGCTCCTTCCTTTTGTGACCCAAAGTGGATGGAGCACTTAAGACACACTGAATGAGTTATTAACTGTATTTTACTGAATCCGGAACACTATCTGAATATGTGTACTTGTGGTTATGTGTGCGTGATCGGGATGGTTATAGAAATTGCTGAGTCACACCTGTGGGCACAGGGGAGTGGTGTGAACGACTGTCATCACTGAGCAAGGCAACAGCCTCACAGGGCATCCAGAGCTCTGCTGCTTAGCCTAATTCGGTTGCCTTGAAAAGCAGGGCAACAAAGGACACAGAGGCTGTCCGTTTCCGGATTAAAATAGGACACAGCTAAGACTGGCCAAAAAGAGTGGATCTCCCTGGCTAGAATAGGAAGGCCTAACTTAGCCCGCGTAGGTCGTGACCCCCTTGCATGCCACTTCATCAGGACAGACCTGGTTTCATTCATTCACTAAGTCATTCATTCATTCATTCATTCATTCATTCAGAAACAGGGGTGAGTCTCACCCACCGTCCCTGTACAGCTCCCTCAGTGAGTCATCAGACATGGTTCTCATCTTTGGAGGTGGGGGTGGGAAGGAGGGGTAGGGAGGAGGCAGGATTGTTTCATATGGTCATTTAGATAAAACTCATTAAAACCGTCTTCTATAATTTAAGCAAGCTCTCCGTCTTACATGTTTATGCAACAGAATTGAGAATTTACATGATTTATCTCATAACGTAAGAAGCTAAAATCCCAGTTCAGCCGAGCCAGGCTTCCCATAAAGGCCTGGACCAACACAGTGCAGTCAGTCTCACGCCAACTTGGGAAACCCTTGTGTTACAATGAACACACTCGTAAGTCTTACAGATATTTTACTGATTCGTGTTTACGTAGGAAAATATTCTAAAACATGTAAATGTGTAGAAAGGCATACTAAAAATGTTCAGCAAAGTCTGTTGAAAATGTGTACAATTGACTGTGCAGCTAGGTAGTTTAGTAACTGAATTTATGTCCATGTGAAGGAAAGGTGGGGTGAGGGAGGGAGGGGGGAGAGAAGGAGGGAGAGAGAGACTGAGCAAGCTCACTAGAGAGTCAGGGCCAGACAGATACACTTCTTAATTGGAGGCGGTTGTTAATTTGGGGAATAGACAATTCCAGGTACATCTCTGGCTCCTTCCTCATTAGCTAAATCATTATTCATGTCAGCACTTCATAAAGTTTGAAGCTTGTGTCAAAAACTCACAAATACTGTGAGCCTCTGCCGTACTTTAAGTCTTTCACTGTGGGGGGCGGCTGCGTGTGCCCCTGGCAGAAGGATATTGTGGAACGATGGCAGATGTGCGGAACATACTTCCATATCCAAGGCTCACCCTAGAGGAGGCATGTTTCTTCTTTCTCTCTCCTTTCTTCTCCTTTTCTTTCTCCTTTTTTTTCTGTTTGCTTTTTTTGGTAACGGGTTCTCACACAACTAAGTAAGCCCTTTAGCACGGCCTCACATCCCTGGCCCATTTTCATTTTTGTTCCTTTGTTTATTTGTGTTTTAGAGACAGAGTCACACTAAGTCCTCCGGCTTGGCCTTGAACTCTGAAGCACAGGCAGGTCTGAGCTTGTGATTCTAAACCCCCCACCTCAGCCTCTAGAATGCCAAGGATCACAGGCCTACACCATCCGTTCCTGCTTGGAAGAGTGCTGCCCTCAAACGCCAGTCACGGAGTAACATGAGCTGATGTTGACCTTCACGTGACCGTGGTGTAGGCTGTGATGGGTTTTCATGTGTGGAGTGGGCCTTGGAGTAAGACTACCAAACACTCCTCCTGGCTGTTGTATCTGCTGTGGGATTGTGTCCAGACGATTTCTCTGGACTTGGTTTACATGTGTGGAGTGAGGGCACCCACCCATTATACACTTTACTTAGTGGGGTATTCCCAGGCCTGAGTCCACTCTTCCCAGTACACTCTCCAGATTCTTTCCAGCATGTTCTGTTTACAATTTTTCAAATCATTTTTTTTGCAAGAGTACAGAATTGCCTTCTCTCCCAAGCAAATCTTTCCCAGTTGATGCTGGAAGATTCTAGCAAATGTCCTCTGTGCCTGTGTTGCCTCCTTTATCACAAACATGTCTGCACGGGGAAAAGATAATTCCTTCATTATATAAAAATTGTTCCTCTGCCTTAATCTCTCAAGTGATGCTAAAATATTTCTTCTCTGTCCTCAGTGTTTAGTTCTGTTCGCACGGTTTCCTCTGACTGATTTTGGTACTGAAATGCCTTTTCTCAAGTGGGAGTTGTCTATGGCATATCTAAACATCCAGGTCTGTCACAGCCCTGAAGGGCATGGTAGCTGGCCGTGGGTGAGCTAGCTTACTGTATGAAGTGGCGCTTGGCTGTCTGCAGCCTCCCGTCTGATGGTGAGAGAAACTGCTTCTCTTGCTTGTTCACCGGCTCCTTTAAGCAAAAACAAACATCTGAAGTGGATGTTTTTTTTTTTTTATTCAAGGCAGAATAAAAGTGGGTCTGTCTCAACCAGGCAACGCCAAGGGAAAGGGTGGATGAGAGGCTATGCCACCCCTTTGTCTGTGGGTAAAGAGCAGACATCTACAGGCCATAACTTGACACGCAGATGTATTGATCTGAAATAGTGTACAACTGCCTATGGTTCGAGCTCAGATGATAGAGTGCTTGCCTAACGCACACAAGGCCCCGGCACACCTTTGTAATCCCAGCACTTGAGGTTTGGGGACAGGAGGATCATCCTTGACTATACTGTGATTCAAGGTCAGCCTGGAATTTTGTCTAAAAACTTAAAAAATAGCTACCCACTTGGGTAGGATTGGGAATAGAATATACAGTGGGTCACATTACTTAGACCTCTCTAGGCTTTAGAGTTCCACAGATATGCAGTGAGGGCTGTCATTGGCACCCAGTGTTATCGTTAGCCCGTGCACACAAACATGCCCGCTCGCTTCTAGCACCCAGCAAAGTTAACTAAAGCCAGGAGTCACAAAGCACACAGACTACTCTGAGACCTTGGCTCCACTGACACACACCAGAAACCCTGCGTCTCGGGTCATACGCGGTCACACAAGCTTAGGTTGGTCAAAGGGCGTCTGTAACCCCCCGCTTTGCCCCACAGTGAGGCTTAGTCACCATTTCAACTTCCCTTCTTCTGAAACGGATGTTTCTGTCCTTTACTCCACTCTGGGCCCCCATGAGACGCCCACCGGGGCTTCCCAGCTGAAACAGAGTTCCTCTGCAGTCTTTTCTTTGTGGTTGTGCTGAGATCCGTTCAGAACCCCACACAAACAGGCACAAAGCCTTACGGCGCACCACTGGTGACCGTGTGAACGGACGTCTTCGGCCATCTACATTCACGTGAGAACGTCACGTTTACGTCCCCCCTCCTTTAGAAACCTTTCCTTCAGAAGAATAAAACTCTAATTTTATGAAACTGACGAGATGTTATGAGACAATCCCGAAACAATCAGCTCGTAGTGAGTGCCCTTTGATGAAAATTAGCGGGGGGGGGGGGGGGGGGGGGGATAATTTCACTGATCTATGTTGCTTCATTTAAATTTAGATTTATTTCATGGCAAAAAAAAAAAAGTGAATTTTCAAATGTGTACTCCCTCCAGTAGCCACCACATAGAAAGAGATCAATGAAGCCACGTGTTAGTAAATGACGTAAATACTTAGCAACCATAGATCACACTGGGTAAAAGGTCAGGCCCTGGTGAAGGGACCCTCTGTCCTCTAAACAAGTGGAGCATATTACGTCTGATCTGTGCTGAGTGTTTCCGCTTTGGGTGAGGTTTTCGGTGCCGTTGATGTGAGTCACCAACGCAAATACCCATATTTTTGTTGTTGTTGCTCTGTGCGGTGGGGAAAGCAGGCTGTAACCAGCTCACAAGCTTCTGCATACTCCTGCGGGTCGTCCTTGCAAAGCCCTTAGCGCCATCTAGTGTCCACGCAAGGTATGAGACGTGGGAAAGCTGGGGAAGCCACTGGATTTCTCTGCACAGGGCAGTGAGTGAGCATAGTGAACAGGGGGCTTATTGCGTTATTTACTTCATATACCATTGAATCCTGAAAATGTTACCTTCTTCTCAAATCCAGAGTGCTCCCAATTAAATGCTTTTCATTCTTGTGGGACTGTGTTCAATACCGTTAGCTCTCACTGCAGATACTCATAGCTGCGTTATTCCCACGTAAAGACTGCCAGTGCGTACACCACGCGCCCTCTGAGCTGTCTCTGGACCTCTGTGAAAATAAGCGTGCTCTCCCAGTCGAGCCTTTCCCTTACAAGAGACGCAGCGGTAACATTCCCTCCACATCGCTGATTCTTCTCTCGTTTCTTTTCAGATTGTCTACAAAGCCTGGCTCTGCTCCCAGTATTTTGAAGTCACACAGTTTAACTGCAGAAAGACAATTCCATGCAAGCAATATTGTTTGGAGGTGCAGACCAGGTGTCCGTTCATATTGCCGGACAATGACGAAGTCATCTACGGAGGCCTCTCCAGCTTCATCTGCACAGGTACGGCTGGGGACGGGGGCTTGCTTTGGTCTCCATCCATCTGTTGCTTCCTTTGGACACATAACCTGGAGCCCGCACAAACATGTTTTTGCGTGGCCTCTCTTCTAGAAGTACAGAAAAACTTCCCAAACTGGCTTAAACAGGAGTCAATCTCTCCACTACACATCAACCCTCCAGCTGTGACTCTCTGTGAAGGTCCCATGAGGATAACTGCAGGGGGAACATACTTACATGGTTCGTGTGTGTGTGTGTGTGTGTGTGTGTGTGTGTGTGTGATGAAGTTTGTCACCATATTTTAATCGGTATCGAGAACAAAAAGAAATGTCTACCTGGGTCACGCGTGTGCATATTGGTGTTTAAGAGCCCCAGGCAGGTGATCTCTATATTTTCTGCATTATGTATTTCTACTTCTTCTGGCAAAATACTCAGACTGGGCAGGATGTCAACACCAGCACCTGTCTCCAGAATTATGTAGCATTATGTAGTTGAGGCGGACGTGAAATCCAAGGTCAACGCTCAGAGCTGTCTCCACCTGAAGCAGCTTGTCGGTGAGAACAATGCCCTTACTGGAACTTGGTCCCCACCTGAGTTCCTTATGTACTCTCAGAAGAGGAGGGACGGCCCAGTTTTCTAAACTATTTGACTTGATTCATCTCCTGCTTAATGTTTGAGTTTTGAACATAAAAATAAGTCTGGGGAAACCAGAAAGTTCTCTTTGTATTTGGGCTTTCAAACATTCCCCTGAACAGTGGAAGAACGAGAAAGATAGGTGTGTGCAGGCAGGTACCTGGTGCTCGTCCTGACTACCTGGAGCTCAGTCCCTGGGGCCAAGACGGCAGAAGGAGAGAGTCCACCCCTTCAAGCTGTCCTCTGATCATACATACAGGCACAAAATCAATTTAAAAATAAATATAATAAAAAAATAAGAGGCTGGAGAGAAGGCTGAGAGGTTAAGAGTACTTCTTCATGAAAACCTGGGGATGCTTCCCAACAACCCCACGGTGGGTCACAACCCTCTGTAACTGCAGTACCAGGGGATCTAATGCCCCCTTCTGACATCTGCAGGTATCAGGTATGCATACAGCACACAGACGTACATGTAGGCAAACCACTAATATACATAACATAAATACATCTAAAAATAAATAATAAAATCAAACAATGACAAGTCGATATGCTCATTATGACAACATATCAGGTGGTTCCCAGGTCGCCTCTGTCCGGTGTAACGAACCACCAAGACACTCAGTACCCTGAGAGCCTGCCCTGGGTGGCAGAAGTGCGTGTGTTCCATCACACAACCTGGCGATAACGCTCCCCAGCCCAGGCATCTGCACATGCTGAGAGGATGTGGATGAGGGAGCATACAATCTTGGCAGTAACAGGCAGGAGAGAGAGAGTGGTTCAGGGAGAGGGAGAAGGAGAATGAAGGAGAAGGGGAAAGGGGAAGGAAGGGAGGAGTGAAGAAGAGTAAGAAACAAGAAGAAGAGGGGAAAATCTTGTTTTCTCGGTGGAAAAATTCAGCAGAAATAGGCTTTAATTTATATTGACTTTCCCATAGAACTTTCCATAAAGCCCATAAAAATAAAATCCTGTATTCTAAAATTCTTGTCCGAGGGATGCTTGTGACATCTGGCCTTCTGTGACAGGCTGTACCTTAGCTCCTTCCCTCACATCATGCCACCCTCCCCTGGTCTGCTCAGCAGATCCCACCAGGAGCTCATGAAGACAAAAGCACAGAGAAGGTTCGGGGTTCGTATGCCGACCTATCATCTCCCATCTCTATTCACATGTGTATCGTTCTTTGCTCTAGACACTTTCAAGCTATTGGGATGCAAAGGCAGTCACAGGTTTCTTCTGCACCAAAAGGTCTTGTGTACAGCTTGCATTTTTAGTTGTTAGGGGTTTTGTAAAGTCTTCTGGTTTGTAGCTGTAGTGACATCTCTAAGGAAAGGTAACAGGGAGAAATCTCTCACTGGCCTAGAATGCCGGCTCCTTGGAGGCCTTTGGAGTTGTGTGGCGCTGAGCGAGCAGAGGCCTCTTTGCTGTTTGCTTTCTGTCAGCCTTGGGACCCTTACACCAAGGAGCTCAGACTGCTACAGTTAGCTTTCCAGACACAGCACTGAAATCCTGTGAGCTCATACAACAGGAAGAATCGTGGCTCTCTTCTGGGGTGGAACAAGGCTTTGACAGAAACTCTGTGTCCAGGCTGATCACTGGCAACTGTCATCCACCTGAGGTTGCAGAGTCGCTGCAAGACCTTATACAAACACACATATGATCCTCCTTGCCTTCTGGCCAGATGAGTAGAGTTACAGGTATGACCAAAACCAGACTCCACTTCTGGAAAATCAAGACAGCCAGGCAGGCCTCTGCTGAAGTTCACAGCGCTCAGGCCGGACTTGCTTCTGGAAGAAGGGGGGCTGCAGGAGCTCAGCACTCTCTGCTCAACTGCTGTGTAAATGCTTCCTAAGTTCCTTGTTGAAGATCCACACAGACCCACATGCACCTTGGAGTGCGTGTGAACCAGCCATACTCCTCTCCGTGTAGTGAATGAAAGTTCTTGTAAAGTTAGGAGGGAGCGGGCTCAAAAGAGAAGTCAGGTGTAACCTCTTCACCGCGGCTACTGGTAAGCCAAGGCGGCCTGGTTGGCTTCTCACGGTAGGCACACTGGCACACATAAAGCACAGGGCCCACAGCAAGCACTTAACAGTCTATAAAATAACACAAAATAACAACAAAAACCCACCATCCAAGTCAGGACGGTTGCTCCTTCCTTACGACATGTGAAAACAAAGTGGTGAATGTGAATGGGACCTGCTCATTTGTTTCCGGCCACCCTGACCCGAATAATCACATGGAAGCTATGTTAATTCCAACACTGTTTGACCTGTTAGCTCAGGCTTCTTATTAAGTAACTTTTACATTTTAAATTAACCCATTTCTATTAATCTGTGTATTGCCACGAGGCTGTGACCTACTGGTAAGATCCCAAAGATCCCAGTTTGTCCTTCCCCTTAACAGCTACATGGTGTCTCCTTGACTCTGTCCTCTCTCTCTCTCTCTCTCTCTCTCTCTCTCTCTCTCTCTCTCTCTCTCTCTTTCTCTCTGTCTCTCTCTGTCTCTGTCTCTGTCTCTGTCTCTGTCTCTCTCTCTTCTCTCTTCTCTCTTCTCTCTTTTCTCTTCTCTCTTCTCTCTTCTCTCTCTGGAAGATATATATATATCTTCCAGCCTGGCTATACTCTGCCCTGCCATAGGCCAAAGCAGCTTTATTCATTAACCAATAAAAGCAACACATAGACAGAAGGACCTCCCACATCAAGTGAATAAGGTCATTTATCATTAAGTTTTGGAAGAGTCTAAGTCAATGGTTCACAATCTATCGGTTGTGACCCCTTTTGGGGGGGGTCACACATTAGATATCTACATTACGATTCATAACAGTAGCAACATCACAGGTATGAAGTAGCAGCAGAAACAACGTTATGGTTTGGGGCCAGCACAATATGAGGAACTGCATTAACGGGTCGCAGCATTAGGAAGGTAGCGAGCCGCTGCTCTAAGATCCGTTCACAAGATGATGCTCAAAGCTGGCACTGTTATTAATCTAAGAGCCCGAGACTAGACAGATCATAGACTCTGGGAGAACCTAATGCTATCACTCCGATAAACAGGCATGTATTCGAGTCCTAATGAATGATCCACAGAACCATACTTCCATGAGTCTCTCAGCACTCCCCAGAGAAGATTTCATTTGCAGTAGACGGTGTTAACAACTGGTGGAGGTGCACAGAACAAGAGACCTCAGCCCTAAATGTGACATCCTCATCACATCCTCTCCTCCCAGGGCTTGGGATGATAGCAGAAGAGGCAGAAGGATCTTAAGAACCAGAGTCAGCACGCAATTCTGGGGAAAGAGTGTGTTGGAGGTGGGGGGGGGACAGAGGATGGAAGCTGTACATAGTAGCTCACTTTGTCACATTGTGCACAAGAAATGTCACGCTCGAACCAAGCAAACGTAGAGCATGCTGGGGGGGGGGGGGAGGTGGACTTGAAGTCCCTGCCCTGGGTGAGTGACTATTGGTGGTTGATCGCTGCTAGGAGAGGGAGGAGCAGTTTTCTTTAGAGAGTGTCCCCTGGTTAGTTGACCATACTCCAGGGGGAAACTATACACCAGAGAATCTATGGGCAACAGAGACAGACTAGATTGGGGAGAGAGAGAGAGAGAGAGAGAGAGAGAGAGAGAGAGAGAGAGAGAGAGAGAGAGAGAGCAAAGCTGAGTGGGTAGGAGGAGAAATATTTGGGTGGAGCTGGTAGAGGGAGCTGATGTGATCAGAATATGTTAGCAAAATTTTCAAATAACTAAAAAGTATGCGATAAATGAAAAGAAAAAGGAAAGGGGAAAAGGAGTGCTGGGATTTCTTCAGGTTCCACAGATTTAGTGAGAGCGGTTATGGCTTCGCTCAGGTGGAGAACTCCTCCATAACACTGAGAACAGCATGTGGCCCCTGCTGCAGAGGGGCTGGTTCTGTCCAGCGGTGTGGTAACCCAGACTTCAGTGGGACCCGTTAGTTCCCTTAGACATGAGTGGATGCTTCTGACTCCTTTAACCACAAACATGGTATAGCTCAGGCCCAGGGCTGATAAAATGTTGGTAGTTTCAAATCACAAATTTTCTCAAAACAACCATGAAGTTCAATTCATCATTGAATTAATTTAGAATTAAATTCCACATTTCAGCCCATTGCTTCCTTTGTTTTTGTGTTTGAGGTATGGTCTCATGGAGCCCAGGGTAACTCTAGCTCCTTCTGTAACTGAGGGTGATTGATCTCAAATGACCAGTCCTCCTACCTCCATCTCCCACGTACTTAAGTGACAGGAACTCAATGCTATGCCTGGTTTACAAAGCACTGAGGATCAAATCAGAACCTGAAACATGCATGGCCATCTGAGCCTCGTCCCCAGCCCTCGGGCATCTTCCTTACAAAACCATGTCCTGAACTTTAGCGCTCTGAGGTAGTGTTGTGATCATCAGTAGAATAACCTGACCCTTATTAAGCTGGAGACCTATTGAAGAGTTGAGCAAACTGTCCACGGTGCTAGAGCATCTGACTCAGGAGCCGAGCTCACTGCCCCCACGTGTTCTGACCACAGATCTAGTTGGCAAAAAGGGCTTCTGCCTCTGCTTAATTCTGCTTCGGAGAAAGGGGGCGGGGGCGATGAACTGAGATGCCTCTTGGTTTTTCCATTGAGGAACAGAAGTGACGTGGCAGGAGGAGCGTTTGAGAGGTAATTAGGGAGAAGTTCCGGGTGTTGTCAGGGCAGACTGTCAGTCAGTGCCAGGGTGGTTGAGTCTCACTCCCGGTTAGTTCCGCTGCAGGCCCCATCACACGCTGCCCTGTGAGGGTCTCCCTCTGCAGAGCAGGGGCGGTGACCATGGCCTCACCACCCAGCCTCCCCCTTAATAATTATGGTATTTCCCTCCCAGGCCTCCCTCACCGGCCCAGGGCTCCCAGAGCAATCCTCGATTGCTTACTGGTAATAGGGAGCTGAGATTAAGGAGACAGAAGCGGTAGAGTGTGCCACAGCTGTGGGTGCCATGGTAACAAACATGGGAAATTACCCTTTGATTGATGGATAAAGTAGGCCTGATGTCATTTGCTGCTCCAAATTCGCAAGAACAAACGTAGAAGTTGGCCCGTTGGGGGTTACTGACAACGAAGATAAAACATATTTTGAGAATTCCGTGTAAATTGTGCATCCCATTCTTTTAGCTGTGACAAGGATAGGGTTATGTTTCTGCCTCTGGGGAAAACACCGTAGGATGCTTTGTTCCTGCCTTCCTGGGTGGATTAGCTGAGGCGGTGGATGGCGCAGCCTCGCGGCGGGTACGCGCTACTGCAGGGCGTCTGAAATCTTCCGTCAAGTAGGAAAAGGCAGTTCTCCTGTCTCTCTCTCTCTCTCTCTCTCTCTCTCTCTCTCTCTCTCTCTCTCTCTCTCTCTCTCTCTCTCTCTCTCTCTCTCTCTCTCTCTCTCTCTCTCTCTCTCTCTCTCTCTCTCTCTCTCTCTCTCTCTCTCTCTCTCTCTCTCTCTCCACGTGTGTGTCTTTCTCTGTCTCTCTGTGTCTTTGTCTTTCTGTCTCTGTCTTTCTCTGCCTCTTTCTCTCTCTCTCATACACACGTGATCGAGATTAGAAAGGAGTGGAGTCTTGAAAAAGATTTTTAAACATGTTCTCATCACAGTATTGTAGTAGAGAAACAGGCTTTCCATATATTTTATACCAATGTCTCGGCCACTTCCTATTGCTACATTTAAGCTGTGTGTGTGTATGTTCAAGTATTTTTTTTTCCAAATTCAATTCTTTGGGTGGAGTGGGGTGAAGGAAAGTCCAGTTATTTATAGCAGGCAAAAAAAATAAATAAATCTCATTAATTTTATGATCCTTGAAGTCAAGAGACAAATTTAAAGAGATTAGTTTCGCCAGAATAAAATACAGAGAAAAGATAACAGGCCACAAAATTAAATGTGCAGCATGTAAGAATACCTTCATTCAGTTTGAACTCCTTCCTGTAGAACCTGGTATTTGCAGGTGTTCTGTACCCCAAGTTCGGATCCTTCCTACCCCCAGTTGCTTTTGTTCTCTACCATCAAGTGTCTGCCTCTGGCAAGGGTTCCTGTCATGGGGAACAGAATTTAGTATGTCTAGATTCTTCAGAGGCCGTGGAAATGCATCCCGACTCTAAGTCTCCATTCTTCGTACAGTCAGTGAATGTCACTAAGCCCATGGAATGAATACTCAGACAGAAGATTCCCCCTCAGACGGACTCACACCCCCCTCCAGTCCCGTCCAAGGGTCAGGGTCGCAGGGAGATGACTGACTTGCTGGAGAGGCTGGGGATTTCCCACTTGTCTGGGTGAAGAGTGGGGAGCACGGCCTGAGATCCATCCATCCTGGGTGCCGACAGAGAGCCTGAAAGAGCTTGTGGGCACACGCCCATCGTTCTGGGTTTGTGGGTGGCAGGGTGCTACCCTCCACAAACCTGCTGTTCTCCACAGCTTCGGGGAAATTCTGACACGTCTCCAGCGGACCTTCTGTTTCACATCCTACAGCTTGCAGGATCTAAGAGGAGATGTTAACCGGCATAGACCAGGAGAGCTGAGGAATTTGAGCCTGGAGCACAGGTGGGGACTGGTGTTGGGCTAGTACCAGGAGGAATCCAAGCTGAATCACAGGTTCCAGAACTCACTGTTCTGGTCATCAAGGCAGCATCTGGAGCAATGCAGGGGCATGTGTGGAGAACACTGGTACCCTTTAGGAGGCTTTCGTGGCATCACGACTCAACTGTCTTTGAACTGGTCAAGGAGCTAACAGTATCTGTTTCTGGATCCATGAGCACCCATGAGGGGACTCTAGAAGGAGCTAGCTCTGTTGGGCTGGAGTGTCGAATATGTGGAATTCTAAATTAGGTAAGAAAATTTAGCAAAGCTAGGTCGACCAGAGCAGGAGGACAGCAATCCC
Organism: Arvicola amphibius; assembly: GCF_903992535.2. Lineage (NCBI taxonomy): Eukaryota > Metazoa > Chordata > Mammalia > Rodentia > Cricetidae > Arvicola > Arvicola amphibius. The sequence goes on from NC_052050.1 coordinate 157,715,421, forward strand.
TTGGTCAGCTGCCTGTTTCACCTGCACTCAAGACTTTATGAATGGTCAACCCCTGCTCTCTGGCTGCTGCAAACTGAACTTGCTTGACCACAGCTCTTCTCCCCCACCATTGTAGACTCAACCACCGTCAGAACAAGTCTGGCTACCCCACGGCTTCTTAAAACGTGGGATGCACTGCCGAATTCGGGATCATGAAAAGTCAGCAACAATGAAAGGTTTCCGACTGCGATCACCCCAAAATAATTCGAAGTCTGAAGTGAATTCTCGGTGTTTCTGTCAGGGCTCCCCAGAGTCCTGTTGTAATGTCAGTGAATACACAGTAGGCGCACACCCTCCACTGAGTAGCATCGACAAGAGCTGCTGAAAACCCAGACTCACACAGTGACTGTTGTATACTGTTAATTTTGGTGTCCTTATTGTATGATGTTTTCTGCTCTTAGGGGGCCAGGATGGTTTAGTTACAGAAAGGAAAGAATAACTATTTTCTGCCATCATTTCTCAACATACAAACCTCTAAGTTAGGTATATTTAGGGTTGCCTTGTTTCAGAACACTTGATGGCACAAATCACTGTTTGAGTTACTGGCTTCAGTTTCATAAAACTTGCCAAAAGAGTTGCGACTTCAGATTAGGATAGGATTTCCATCCATTTCTGAAATGGTCTCAAACGTGGCTCTGTTTCTTTGTACCAAAGATTTATGCAAAGTGACATTTTCAGCATTGTGACTGTTGAATCAAAATATTGATCAGCTCTGGAAAATGTTGAAGACACTGTATCCTGCAGCGTGAAACATTCACTCAAGATTCAAAAATAAGTAAGCACACCCATCTCACTAGCATGCCCACTGGTTTTCATCTTCTATGGCTAGCAAAATTCAGTGTTTGCTAAAGAAGAATCATAAAACAAATTTCTTTATGACTATTATCAACTATTATCAATAGTTCATAATCTTGAAATGTCTAGAATGAAGAGGGATCACAGGTGGAAAAAGTTTAAAACTCCTTCTCTAGTCTGTTATAGCTTTTCCAAGTCTGTTACTGCAAAAGCAAATAGTTAACAGTTATTGGTCCAGTGTTCATGTCGTAAGTGGGACAAGAACTGCCAGTCAGCTACCCTGGCACTCGCTCATGAGAAAGGTCTCTGTTGTTTGACGAGCTCACAGAACTGGAAGCCCATGGCTCCCACCTCTGCCTTACAGGGTTGGTACCACTCTCAAACAACCCCCTCCCCCGGCTCCTTACACCACACATCACAGCAAAGATGGATGCTACAAGTATTTTGCAGCATGGACCTCTTCCCCTCCCCCTTCTGTCTTTTCTTTTCTTTCTTTTTTCCTTAATTTGGTTAAATAAAGACCAAGACTGTCTAGCTCTCTGTTCCTGGAAAAGCTGTGGTCAGATGTCTAGATCTGCCAGCCAGATGGAGAGCGAGATTTTTTCAGATCTCACCCTCTGTCTCTTGAGCACTTGATGGCTCTTGCTCCTATTTCCTCCACCCCTGGACACCACACACACACACACACACACACACACACGAGCACATAGCTATATTCTTGTCATCAAAAAACAGGCAAAGCTTCTTATGTGTGTCACTAAATATGGCTACGACTCTAACTGACATTGTTCTGTGCATTATAACACTCATATAAAATAATAATTATAACAACATATAACTAACGCTTTTATTAATTTCTAATATAACATTCCCATGGATGAGCCACCATAAACGGGCTGCCCATGCACGTTCAAGCATTGCGAGGCATAAATGAAAAAGTGATGATGACTGTATCGTTTGTATATGCCTGCAATTTAAATTGCTACATTTCACACAGAATCTGGGTAAATAAAGGAGGAAATGTTGGTTTTAAAATTAGTTTTAAATCTTAGACCTTGAGTTAAAATTTTAGCCCGACAAAACAAACAACTGTGTGTGTGTGTGTGTGTGTGTGTGTGTGTGCATGTGTGTGTGTTTGTGTGTAGGGTGCATAAGTCCCCTGAACTAAGGAGAATGTTATAAAAATCAAACACAGAAAGGGGCGTGAGTTCAGCGTAGGTGAGACAGCAGCAGAATACTCAGTGTCCCAGAAGAAAGACAGCTTCACAGATAGTCGCACTAGGAGACATTACAAGTTGGGGCTTCAGTGTGTGAGTCTTCGCAGGCACTGTCCAGAACTTAAGTATGTATTTGAAAGGGGGGAGATTTGGGCACGCACACGCATACACACACACACACAGTGGGAAAAGTGTGAAGACAGCATGTGACATGACAAGACCAAAGGCCTGAAGCCTGGAGGAATGATTCGGACAGCACTGTCGCCTTGCGCTCAGCCCCAGATGAGACACAACAACCTCCTGCTCTTCCAGCCAGAAGATGGGGAGTCTGCAGCTATGATAGCAGCCCCCACTGATAAGTCAGGGAGTAATGGGCTTGCAGCTTTGAAATAAAACAGATATTCAACGTGGCTTACTCCAGAATAAATTCTACCCTTTACATGAGAAAAAAAAAATTACAGGCTTCAAAAATTCAGCCAGATTAGAGGACAGGGAACAACAATGGGATTAGAGAAGCAATGGTATCTGCGCCCCCAGGCAGATCCAACAGCAGTGAGATGGGAGTTGTGTTGCCGAACACGGGGCATAGACACTGCAGATGTCTTTCAGCTGGGTAATAACGTGATCTCTGAAATTCCATAAACATCTTTTTTGATGGAATTTAGCACCACAGTAAAATCTGCAGAATGCTGTGTGTGGTGTGTGTGTGTGTGTGTGTGTGTGTGTGTGGTATCTGGGGACCCACTTGTCAGTTATCAGGATATTTTAGCCTTGAGTTTGAGAATCCTTCAGTGAAGAATGAGACAGTAGCAAACAGTCCTCAAAAGCTCACCACTCTGAGCATTATACTGAGGATTGCTCAGAACCAAATCTGCTCTGAGGAACAATAGCTTCTTGAAACAGAAAAGTTGGAGAGAAAAGAAAGGGAAAGAGAAGGCAATCTAGCCACCCAGATTCTTAGTATGTTTCCATGTAGTCTGAGAATGTGATACATGTATGCATGGCATACTCCATTTTCCCGTCAAGCTTCCCCAGAATTGCCCTCCTCCCCTACCCTGATCTCTTCTTCCTCCTCCTCGTCCTTTTCCTTGAATGTCCTATCCCCTAAGTCTGATCAGAGCTCTCTGTATGTATGAGTGTGGGTCACCATGGGAAGTCCACGAGGTTCTTTTTTGTTTTTGTTTTTGTTTTTTTTGTTTTGTTTTTCGAGACAGGGTTTTCTTGTAGTTTCTAGAGCCTGTCCTGGAGCTAGCTCTTGTAGACCAGGTTGGCCTCGAACTCACAGAGATCCGCCTGCCTCTGCCTCCCGAGTGCTGGGATTAAAGGCGTGCGCCACCACCGCCCGGCGTCCACGAGGTTCTTACCTCTAAAATGCTTTGCTTTCCATTTGGAAATGTTCTCCCATCATTTTAGACTGACTGCATATTTCATAAGCTTCTCCTGTGGTTCTGAAAGGAATTATAGTTTGATGGTTTTGTAGAATATATTATTTTTATTTTACTTTCCCTGAATCCATTCTATTTCCATGAATTTTATTTATTTTTTTTCAGAATTTTACATATAATATTTTATTTATATCATTTATATCCCTTCCTCTACTCCTTCTGTACCTGTAACCCCTTAAATGATTATTTTGTTGTATGTATACATACAGAGAGAGAGAGAGAGAGAGAGAGATTCATGTGTGTGTGTGTGTGTGTAGTGTGTATCCTGCTGAGTCAATTCAGTGTTGATATATGTACGTTTATTGCTGACCATCGGGGATTGGACAACTTACTGGGGTATTCCTCCCTGAGGAAGCACTGAGTCTCTGTTTATCAGCCCCCATTCATTTACCGTAGCCCTTCATCTAGGGGTGGGGCCTTGTGAAATACCTTCATCCATGTTGGCTTGCCAGTCTTGTTTAGGTGGCCATATTGTTAGGATTTCATGGAAGCCACTTTCCATCATATAAAGAAGATGCAATCTCCTAACACCCTACTTCTCTGGGACTTTAAAAAGCAAGGACTCTGGGTATAGTGACACCCTTCCCCCAACCCTCAGATCCTAATTCTTACCAAGGGGATCCTTTGTACCTCCATCCGTTCCACTTACCCTGAGAATAGAGAACATTCTACCCATGAAGGAGTCTCAATTATTTGAAATCATGAGCATCATCAATTAACACAAACGGAAGCAAGGGTAACCCCATAATGGAAGTAATCAAGAGTTTCCGAACTGAGAGGTCAGAGTAGCCAACAGGTAGGGTTGCCATTGGTTGCATGCACTGTAGGGAATCAGGGTGTCTAGGATGGGGTGGGCTCACTGAGTGTAATACTGCAAAAGAGAATTTTCTACCTTGAGAGAACGGGGACTCAGTGGCTTTTTTGACTTTTTATTCCACTATGGTGGTAAAGGCATTAAATTCAGCAAAACAAGAAAACTTAAGAATAGAAATTAACTTGCTTTTTCAAGTTCATCAGAAAGCCAACTGTAGACGTTACAAGTCTTATGTTCAGTTGGCAGTCATTCTTTGCTCTTCGGGGCTTGCTGTTGCCACGGGAACATGGCTCTGTAACTGGAGTACCTGACATCCTTTCAATTAGCTACTGGTTTGACTCCAGAGGGTTATAAACTGTCTTCCTGCTTTGGTAATGAAATGCTTGCTGTAGTTGGACGTGATTTGTACAAACAAATGTGTTAACATTCTGTTCTTCATCATGATTTTCTTTATCTGGTTTTGAAGTATACTTTGCCTATTTTCTCCTGGATTTTCACATATTTGATAAGATTTTTGCTGAAAATGTCTAGAGTACCATAATGATATTTTTGTATAGTTTTATAGCTCAGAAGTGTAGTCGGACTTTTTGTTGGGACCATTGGCTCTCCAGTAAGGATGCAGAAAATGTATTAATTAGGAAAGCTCAGTCAGTAGCTTAGGCTTGTTTCTAGCTACCTCTTAGAACTTAAATTAGCCCATATCCCTTACTCCGCATTCTTTCACGTGGTTTAGTTACCTCTGCTTTGTAATGCTCATGTTGCTTGCTCTTCATCCTCTAACATGGTCTCCACCTTCTTCTTCCCAGCATCCTCTCTGCCCTGTAAATCTTGCCTAACTATTGGTCGTTCAGCTTTTTGTTAAACCAATCTGAGCGACACATCTTCACAGTATATAAAAAGATTAGTTCACAACACAGAAGCTTAACAAAATTATTCTCTGGGTAAAATCAAAGAGTGTGCAGATGGGTTTTTAGGAGCACTTAGAGGAGTTTCCCGTTTGTTATTGTTTTGTTTTTTGAGACAAGGTTTCTCTGTGAAGCCCTGGCTGTCCTCAGACTCAGACATCTGCCTGCCTCTGCCTCCCAAATGCTGAGATTAAAGATGTGTGCCACCATCACACAGTGAGTTTCCCATTCTTTAAGGCAGTCGCAGAATTCAGTTCTCCCCCCCCCCCGTGTATACATGCTTGCACATGTGTGCAGACACACACTCAAGTGTATATGCATGCCTGTGGAGGCCAGAGAACAACCTCAAGTGTCATTCCCCAGGTGCTAACCATCATGCGTGTTTGCGTCATAGTTGCTCTCTATCCTGAGGTTTTACAGTACACTAAACCTGCTGGCCAGGATTCCCCGGGTATCCTCCCATCTCCATGTCCCAAGCTCTCTGGTTACAGAGTCTGTGAACACACATAGCTTTTTACATAGGTTCTGGAGGTCAAACTCTAATCGTTGTGTTTGTAAGGAAAGGACTTTATCAACTGAACCTCTCTCCAGGCCCAGAATTCAGAGCCTCAATGGTGAGTGGAAAACATACAAAACCGCACGAAACCGCTGTGCTAGTCAGGGTTTCCCACAGTATTTACTTTCTATGGCTGTGATGAAATACCATGACCAAAAACAAGGTGAGGAGGAAAAGGCTCATTTGGCTTACACTTCTATATCTTAGTTCATGGTTTAAAAGAAGTCAGAACACGAACTCAAACAGGCAGGAGCCTGGAGGCAGGAGCTAATGAGGCCACGGAGGGTGCTGCTTACTGGCTTGCTCTTCATGGCTTGTTTAGCCTGCTTTCTTATAGAGCCCAGGGCCACCAGCTCAGGGATGACACCACCCACAGTGGGCTGGGCCTTCCCCCATCAATCACTAATTAAGAAAATGCCCCACAGCTGGATCTTATCAAAGCATTTTCTCAGTTAAAGTTCCCTCCTTTCAGATGGCTCTAGCTTGTGCCAAGTTGACACAAAACTTGTAGGAGAGCTAATCCTTGTCAACTTGACAAACGAACATACCACCGCTAAGTCATAACCTTTCCTTTCTTGTTGGTCTCCAAGATCACACATTAGCATCAATATCACAATATAAAACATTTTACAAGTTTCAAGGGTCCCACAGTCTTTGCAGTTTCAAACACTTAAAAATTCAATCTCTTTTAAAATCCAAAGTGTCTTTTAAATCCTAAAATCTCTTTAAAAAATTCAAACTCTCAACTATGGGCTCCTATAAAACAAGAAAATAAATGAATGTTTTCTTCGAGAGAGAACCAGAACACACTATTTTCAATCTGAACAAAGCAAAATCAAACTCCAAAAGTACAATAGCTCAATGTCCAATGTCTGGGATCCACCCAGCAAGCTCCTGAGCTCCTGCAAAGGGCTTGGGTTACTTCTCCAGCTCTGCCCTCTGCAGCACACACAGCTTGTCCTCCAGGCTCCAGCTGGCTCCACTCCATGGCTGCTGGTGGTCTTGGTGGTCATCCCACCATAACTGGGCATCTCTAAAGATGCTGGGGTTCCTTGCTGCAACCTCACTGAGATTTCAGTAATAGTCTCTCCTGGGCTCTCTTCTGGGATGCCAGCCTTTCCACACAGTGCCAAGGCTCAGCTTCTCTCCATAACCCCTTCACGCCTTCAAACCAGCACCATCTGAGTGGTTCTTACACTATCAAAATTGTTACCATTGTGCGACAGCTTGGCTGCTTCTGGGACATGTCTTCTGTGTGCTGACCTTCAGGAAACACTTTCTAGATTTTACCTCAGTGATGCTGATCTCTTTTTTACCACAGTTGATTCTTCAGGTCTGGCTCACCAGCATTCATTGTCCCAGAAAAACAGAGGTTTTCCTTAATGGTTCTGGTCTCTTGTTAATCACAGCTGATGCCTCGCATCCACCTGACACCACAGATTCTTCACACAAGTGACCTGGTAGAGTCTCTTTTTCCCCTGAAACTTCTCAAACCAGGCCTCCCTCAAACACACTGCTCTCAGCATTCAAGTCTTCCAAGCTCCCACAGAACAGCTTACTGAACTTTCAACACTCAGTGGCTTTTCTAGCCCAGGTTCTAGCTAGGGTTTCTATTGGTGTAATGAAGCACCATGACCAAAAGAAGGAGAGGAAAGTATTTATTTGGCTACACTTCCACAGCTTAGTCCATGATAGAAGGCACTCAGGACAGGAACTAAAACAGAGCAGGAAACTGGAGGCAGGAATCAGAGGCCATTGGAGGAGTGCTGCCTTGTGATTTGTTCCTCACGACTTGCTTATCCTGATTTCTTATAACACCCAGGACAACCAGCCCAAGGATAACATCACCCACAATGGGCCAGGCCCTCCCCCATCAACAATTAAGAAAATGCCCTGCAGGCAATAAAGGCATTTTCTCAATTGAGTTTCTTTCTTTTCGGGTGATTCTAGCTTGTGTCAACTTGAAATAAAACCATCCAGGACCACCACCGAAAGGAAGAGTGTCTGTTCTACCATGTGTTTGTGTGTTAACATTTCACTATGGGTCACATCTGAATCTCTGAATGTGACTCTAAAGCAGAATTTAGTGAGTGTGCAGAAGCGCGTCAGACACAGACACGGCACACGTCTTTTTATCCATTGTAGATTTTCACTTTCATTCCTCACTGTATGTAAATGCCTTGGTGAATATGTGTGCCTACTTATATCTAGGCATTTATATCTTCTTAACATAAATTCTTTGAATTGGAGAAGGACAAAAGCATAAAAATCTCCCACTTCTTGATGGCTACTCCCAGGATCTCAGAAGCCGACAAATCCCCTCCCCCACCTCACAAGCAGCTTCCTCCCAAATGGACTTGACCTTATAACTACGTCTCTCAGTCATGAAGCAGCATTTCCACCCTATCACATGTTTCAGTTTCTTAAATATGAGTGTTTTACATGGTTTCTTTTTATTTTTCACATTATCTCTTGATGCCTAATTCTTTATTTATGTGCACGCGTGTGTGTGCACGCACACACACACACACACACACACACACACACACACTCACACACTCTTTACACAGGGATTCACTATGTAACTCAGACCATTTTCAAACTGTTGGGAATACTCCTACCTCAGCCTCTTAGTGCTGGAGTTACAGACATGTGACACCATGCCTGTCTTAATGTATGGTTCCTAATTCGACGAGTAAGCATCTCTCTCCTGCCCTGTCCCCACCCCCCCCCCCCTCTCTCTGTCTCCATCATCACCTAGGCACGTTTACCAGTTTTATAGAACTTCCAGAATTTCCTGGGGTTTTTTTGATGTTGGTTTGCGTTTGCTGGGGAGCATTCTGGAGAAAGACAGTTATTGAAGCTATTTCAGGAAGGGTTTGATTTGTTGTTTGAAAGGACGGATAATCTAAAACTCAATTAAGACTTGTAAAGGGATAGTGGATACTAAGTTTTAAGATTAATGATTTCCTGATATTGGACCATCACTTTAATTTCGGCCCTTAGCCAGTTGGTGAGCGTTTTCCAACTCCTTTGTGCTACAGCCTTGTAGGTGCTGTGTCCTCAGTGTCTCCCAGACAAGGCCATGAAGGAAGTAGCTGGGCAGTAAGCAGGAAGGTGACATAGACGTCTATGGATGCAGAACATCATCGGTGCCAATGTCTCTTCCTTGCACTGTCACTAGGGGGTGAGAATTAATGTTCAAGCTGAGATGTTCCAGGTGGCTACTGGTCTGCCAGAATCTGAAATAAATGTCCCCAGCCCCACAGTGGAGAATGTGTGACACAGCAACTTTAGTTTCCAGGGAAGGATCCATGAGTAAGAGCCTTTTCCAAGAAATCACCTCTCCATCATTTGTTTCTTGCAAATATGCAACACTTCCAAAGATTTTTTTTTGATTCTTCTCTGGAAATACTGTCTTATCTTATGACATTTTCACTCGAAAGCACCACTATAAGTGCTAAAACTACAGGATGTCTGGCCGATGAGAGATGGCTCATCAGCTAAGAGCACTGGCTGCTCTTCCAGAGGACCTGAGTTCAATTCCCAGCAGCCACATGATGGCTCACAACCATGTCGATAACTCCATTTCAGGGGAGATCCAATGCCCCTTCCTGGCTTAGGAGGGCTCCAGGAACATATATGTTATCATAGATGTACAAGCAGGCAAAAAGCAAAGAACAAAAAAACAATTAAAAAAAAACACCCTCATCTACAGCTAAATAAATAAAAGTGTGAAAAAAAAACTACTGGGAGCCAAATCAATTCAAATTTGAAAAGGGCAACTAATTATTCTAGAGTTTGTTTTTGTTTTGTTTTGTTATTGTTGTTTTGGTTAAATTATATAGTGGCTCTATTTTCTTCTTTGGTTTTGGCGGCACTGGGAGCAAGCCCAGGACTTTACATACGCTAGGCTAGTGTCCTCTCATTGTGCTGCAGCATTAGACTTGACTAGTACTGACGTATTGACTCTGAATTTTTTTTTTTGGCTTAGCCTATAAACTACGATAATGTATTTTATTTTAATAGATCCCAAGTGGGATAATTTTTCCAAGTTAGGGTCTAACCGACTTAAGTTTTAGCATTGGTTTCTTAAAATCTCAACTGTTTATTTTAAACGTCTAACATTTCAAAAACTGAAAGAGATGATGAAAATAATTTCTCCTACTCAATAAAGTAAATATCTGAAACCCAAGCCTATTTACAAGACATTTGAATGTCATGGAACAGTGACCGTGTGTCAGTGTGTGACTGAGTGTATACAGACCTGGAGGAGGTGTGGGTGTGTTCTGTGGTTACACGGAGAGTCTGGTTTTCTTTCAGCAAACAAGGCAGGAAATGTTGCCTGTGCAGTAAGTACGGGGATGGATCAAAGCATCAGCAAAGCTGTCTCTTCCATCACAGCTCCCTGTTTGAGCCGCAGCAGCTGTGCGATTCTTCCTACAGTTTCCTGTTTTCAAGAATATTTCCTTCGCAGAGTCCTAGCGTTGGGGAAATTCCAGTTTAGAGAGCACTGTGGGCCAAACTGATTTACAATATGCGATACGTGCCATTTGCCAGAGAAAATGAAAGAGAATAAATAGAAACAGAACGCAACAGGCAATGCTCTCGGCAAGGGGTGCTCGCTTCCTTTTTGAGTAATGGACAGTGACTACCCACCTCAGGGTCCAGAACCCACAGCAAGAAGACGCCGGAACGTCTTCAGACAAATCCAGGGTCTTCCTCCCAGAATGCGTGGGTGCAAGGCAGCCCGAGAGGAAAGCAGCGTTCTGCAAGAACCTTCCGCCATAACCGCGGAAGAGAAAGGAAACGCCATTTTTCTTCCCTTCCTCGGTGACTGTCACTGTCTCTGCTAGGGGCCTCTGGTCATGGAGTAGAGGGTCACTTAACAGAGCAGGGAAGGACAGGAGCCCTTCCAGGTGACCCACGTGACTCTAAGGTTTAGTACACACGCTCACTTCTTCAGGAACCTTTGTAATTTTCCTATACACAATGATCCCACATTAAGCAGTCCTGGGCAGCCCATCAAAGAGTCATTATGGGTGGGTCAAAGAAATAAATGATGTATTTGGTGGGTATACATTCCCTCAGTCCAATATTTTTTTTCTGTTTTCTCAGATACATTTTTCATAATTAAAAAGCATCGGCGTGACAACTCTGGGGAAAATAAAAATGTGAAATGTGATATTTAGCAGCACACACCGGTTTCTGTTTAGACTGTACCTCTCTGGCTGCATACTGTCTTTTTGTTCTGGTAAAACACTGGAAAACCTGAGAATTCTCTGCTTAGCTTCAAGGCGATGTTTCAATGCCCAGTTTATTCTTGAACTTAGCTATGGTCTTAATGAATGAGTGAAATCTCTGTATAATATTTCTGGCTTTCTAATGTAGATCTTTGATTTTAATTTCATTGGGTACCATTTACATTTTAGAAGCAATCTGTAGATAATCTAATGTGCAGCAAACACTCGGCTCTCCGTGGCCTTGGGGCAATCCCGTCTGTGTGGGACTTTCTTAAGAGGGTGTGTCCCATTTCTTTCTGATGAAAGTTCAGTCTCATTCCATACAGGGATAAGACCCAGGACTCTCACCCTCTGCGGCTGCTCAAGCCTGTGTGGAACTCTAGGGAGCAAACATCCCATGTATCCTATGCTTATCCCGCCCTCTACTGAAGTCATCTCCAAAGAGTTATCATACCTAAGTCCCATGTAAAGTCACACTGTATTGTTTGGGGGAATAATATTCGGGAAAATGTTTGTACACTTTCAATACAGATAAAATAGTCTCCAAATATTCCCATCTGTGGCTGGTGGAATTCCTGGGTGTCGAGGAGGCTGCTAGTCTGAAAGTCTGGCTGTCTTGCATTTCCTTTTGCTAGCAGGCCATGCCTCGGTCCCTTCTCTCATTGAAGACATATCTACTCCTCTCTTGTAGACAGTTTTACCTTGCTGTGTGCTTTGAGTGCTAAGGTGGAAAGGAATGGTAGCGAGCGTTCTCGGCACCGCCAACTAGGGAAAAGCCAACCCTGCTAACCCAGCTGTGTGTGGTGATAGCACTTTTATTTTTCAGCATTATGGAGCTAATTCACCTGCCCTTGTCTCTCTCCCCTGAAACTTCCCATTTTCAATGCATAACTTCTTTACTAAAATTAGACCTTGCTTATAAAGACATGATTAAAATGATAAACATTTAAATATTCAAAATCTAACATTTTTTTCCACATGGCCAATACAGAGAGGATGAACTTGTGTTATATTGTTTTCTTTCTCACTTATAAAATGGCCCCTGAAAACTAGCAAATTCTTCATAGATTTTAGTTCTTACTTTTTATAAGAAAAACTTACAATTTAAATACTTCAGCAGCTTAAAAGAAACTGGTAACATTCATGCAGATGACTATTGTAACAGTAAACATGAAATATTAATGTCAAATACCAATTTTCAAAGCCATTTTCTGAAATATTGTTAGGATTTTCATAATGGCCAAAAAAAATTGTCTTAGTAAAGAGTATGTCATTGCTTTTAAATGTTATTGTGACACCTGGCTCAAACTAACGAGGTAGAGCCAACATTTTACCTTTATCTGTCTCTAAATTCTACTGAATCTAAATTAAAAACTTAAAGATGTGCTGATTCATAGAAGTAACAAAGTCTGGAGAGTGGTTCGTTATTAAAACTGAGACGCTTAAAAATAGCAAGTGAAAGGAAAAGGGGCAGATAAGATAGTCCAGTGGATTTGAAGTGAAGACTGCAGAAGAGCCCAGGGCTTCTGCCAGGAGAGGTCGCAGATGGGGTCTGACTGTGTCGGTGCCTGCAACACTGCTGCTCATGTTGAGTCCAGCCAAGTCATCTCTACCTCGAGAATTAAGCAGAAATTATGGCATATAAGTCATGTGTGAATGCCATTAAAATTACCCAAAGGGTGTTCATAAAATGTTGATAATGGGAAATGAATAGATTTGAAACATAGGCTGGTGTAGTCACGCTCACCTGTCCTCCCATCGGGCAGGCTGAGGCAGGAGAACCTTGGCATCCAGGCCAGGCTGAGCTGCGTGGTCAGACAATGTCTCAGTTCTAGAGGAACCCTCGTCAGCTCGTTCATCGGTTATTGTGCTCTTGAATTCAACAATTAGCGGCAAGGGTCTGATAAAATAATAATAGCATGCACTTCTAAAGTTATGAAAAATGTATCTTTCGGTATGCTCACACAGTAAATTATGGAAGAGAGAATGGTGAATAAAATATTAAAATGCTTAGAAATCGTGTCGCATGGTGATGAGAGCAGAGTACTAGAGACCTGGCAAACAGAAAGGGATCGACGTTCTTCAGTCAGTGTGAAACTCTGAGGTATGGAGCACCATACAGAGAAAAGTGCCCAGAGAGAATAGAAAGTAATTTAAGACACAAAGGCACATGTGCTAAGGGTTTTAGAGGAAACCTTCATAGTAAACAAAGTATTCTCAAAGCCACGGGAAGGATCATAAGACAAAAACCTCAACAAAGGTAACATGGTTGTATGGTCGGAGTACCTATCTTCTTGGTTAGTAGTGAATATCTCAGGATACATAAATGTGGATGAATTTTTGTTCCTGCTCATAAAAATACATAGGAGACCAACATAGTACAATATTTATAAGTGTATATGCATACATTATATATATATATATATATATATATATATATATATATATATAGAGAGAGAGAGAGAGAGAGAGAGAAAACTAATCAGCTGCATATCCCTCAGATGGCAGTTTTCTGACCAGACAAAAGTTTACTTGGACAGATGCTAATCATGACTGTAGATCATGTGATCATGCTAACACTTGACAAAGGAATTCAGTGACAAGATACATGACACACATGAGAAGACCAGACTTCACCGGGAAAACCATTGTACTTAATACAAATAGAAGTTTGAATGAATGACAAGTGTATTTCTTAAAATATATCAAACAAATTAAAACAACACAAATACGGAAATTACTGCATTAGGATAAGAATAACACACAGTAAGGGCGCGAGTTCACCTTTAATAACACAATGAAAATTAAGGAAGCACTTCAAGTCTCACCAAGGACAAGACAGAAGAACAGAAACAACACAGTAACAGCAAGGAGACAATGTGGATAAATTTAGAGTTTGAAACCCATAAATAAAAACCTTTCTACAACATAAGGCAATTTAAATGGAACTATCCCAACAACAGAAAACCACCACTATGCACCAATCATCAGAAAATAAGACAGAAATATAATTACTTTTAAGAAATTATATTCATAAAGTTTAGAAATTCTGCCACATTAGCCATTTTTTCTTTTTAAAATTTTTATTGTTTGAGAATTTCCTACATGAATATAGTGTATTTTGATTTGATAGAATTTTATTAAATTCACCCCAATTACCTCCCCTCTTGTTTGCCCCATACTCCTGACTCACTCACTTCCTGTGTGCTGTTTTTTTAAACCCAGTGAACTCCTTTAGAGACCAGTGCGGGCATGGATATGGGGCCATCCATGGGAGCGGGGGCATCCATGGGAGCAGGGGCAGCCTCTCACAGGCTGCTCTGCTGAACCCAGCAGCTCTCAGTTGCCATTCCTCCTTAGATGGGGTGGGACTGCACCAGCCTCACCTCCCCCTGTGCTGGGATCTAGAGTGGCTTCACACTGTGGAGGTCCCACTGCTGTGAGCCTACCTGAGTCCCCGCTGCTGCGAGCCCACCTGTGCGACGGCCTTGTCAAGCAAAAGCTGTTTCCCTGCAGACACCCATGACCATTGAGATACATAATTATTAGACATACTTTGTGTACTCCTATTTGTGATAAACATGCAAATGCAGAAGGAAAATGTAAAGCATGAGCTCATTCAAATGCTTTATAAATGGAATCTACAAATTATATTCATTCTATGTGTGTTTCTATTTTCATTAAAATGTAAATTGTTCAGTAGTATCTTTTCCCCCTTTATGATGATGATGTTGATAATAATGTTGCGATGATGACATAATGATGATGTAATGATGTGATGATAATGTGATGATGATGACAATGATGATATGGTGATGATGTCACAATTATGATGATGTGATGATGATGATGATGACAATGGGATAATGATGTATTAATGATGTGGTGATTATGATGACATGATGGTGATGATGTGATGGTGAGGATATAATGATAATGTTGTGATGATAGTGATTATGACAATTTGATGATGATGTCATAATAACCATGTGATGAGATGGTGATGATGTCTTGATGATGATTATGATGTGATGAAGATGTCTTGATGATGATGGGTGATATGATGTGATAGTGACAGTGATTATGATAATTTAATGATGATGATGTCATGGTGATGATGTCATGATAACCATGTGATGATGATTACTCTGTGATGCTGATATGGTAATTATGATGATGTCACGATAATGATGTAATGATGTGATGATGATGTCTTGATGATGATTATGATGTGATGATATGATAATTATGATTATGGTATAATGATGGTGATGATGGTAGCGGGGGTAAAGTCAGATTTAATTTCACATTGTTTCTCTTTGTAGTATTTTGTAGGCTTTTACAATTGGAACTTTCAGCCACTATTTTGAAGTCTTTATAACTATTCAAAAATTAAACTTTCTAGATGCAAGTATCTCAAATGGTAGGTGTCAGAGATAATGGAGGATAAAGATTTCATCTAGATATCTGGCCTTCTTTTGCTGAGATAATATCTAAATGACCATATAATAAGGTTTATGTTCTTTGGGAGATGGTTGTTAGGGCTCAAACTCAAAGCCTCATAAAGCTGAGCATGCATCCTACGAAACAACATAGTACCTAAGAATAAGTATTTGGAAATCAGAAAGTTCTTGTCAACCAAAGTGCCATCACACTCAGACATTCACTGACCACTCTTCACAGCAGCCAAGAAACAACAGGGCAAAGGTCCAACCGAGGAATCGCTAGAGAATGTGAGTTAGACATTTGAATATATGTATGAATGTATGTGCACATGAACACTATCCAATAAGCAATGAAGGAAATCCTGCCATTTCAGCAGCATGAATAGAAGCAGACATGATCATGTTCATTGAAATAAGCCTGGTGCCAAAGACAGGCATTGTCGCTCCTGTGAGGCTCAGAGTCGGTCTTGTGAACGGAACGGTGCTTACCCAGTGCAGGCAGAGGGTAAAAGATAAGTGGGTGCCAAACTGCAAGTGAGAGTATGTTCTGGTATGGTATTCTGCAGTGGGGTGGCTACCAACTAACAACACGCTAGAAGAAAAGGCTTGAAATATTTTCCATAAAGGAATGATAAATGACCTAATCTGAGCCTGGTACAACACATACATGTATTGAAGCACTGCTTGATACCCCATAAAAACACACAATTGCTACTCTTGTATTAATATTATTGCATTTGTTTATTAGACATGTTACTAACACGTATGTTTTCTTCTCGAATGAACAACAAAAGAATGCTGTTTAATTTTCCAAGTGATTGTTAAGTCACAATCGTGGGAATCTCCAGGCAAATGAGTGGAGAGCCATTGTCTTTTCCAGGATGGGTTCGTGGCACATCTGCTGTAGATGAATCTGTGTGTGTAGACTTAATCTACAGGGCTGGTCATAAAGAAATAATAGCTCTGGGGAAAGCAGAGGGCTGTAGGAGCAAAGACTTTTCCTGGGTCTGGAAGATGTCCGATGTTGCCCTTGAGAAGCAAGCACTTGGAATTTCTGTCCTCCTTCACTAAAATGCTTGGTGGAGTGATTGGAACTTTAAGGTGTACATAGCTTCCAGTGATATTGTCAAGACAGAGGGCAAAAGAGAAAGTAGAGGTATGGAAATCCCAAACAATGGCTTATGGGCCCACGTTAACTGTGTTGTTTTGTCTATAATGGTTTTAGTTTACATCAGAACCCAACTTCTGAGTAACATCGGGAGAACTTCTTATTTTCGTGACCTGGGGAAAAATGTTTCAATGCTTGGTGTTTTAAAGTGCTGGTCAAACCATCGTAGGGGGCTTATTTGTGTTGCTCTTTATAACCTCTTTTCATTGTAGAATCTGGTATGGTCCATGTACACTTCAGTAAGTGAGATATAAGAAAGAAATTATACGATAAAAATGTCGGAGCTGCAGATCTCATTAATTCAGTTTTTTTTCCATATTCTTCCTAGGCGAAGGTGAAGTTTACCTTTGAATGCCTAAGAAGAAATGCCTATTGTAAGCATTACTATACACATATTGAAGCATAATCTATTGAAAAGCGTCTTTGTCGTTAAGTGAATAGATGTGCTCAGTTTCTTATGCAATCAGTGCTCATTAACTGGGCTATTTTGTTGAGGTATTCTGACATATAGTGGGGAAGTAATGGTGCAGATGTTCAGTCCGTGCTCTCGGGTTGATAGCTGGGTGTGGAAGTTGACACGGAAATGAGCAACCGTGATTGAAAGGGGGCGGGGAAAGGCCGTGTTGAAGAGTAAACCATTGTCAGGTGTCCCCTCTTGATCAACGAGATGGAGGGGAAGTCAGTGGAAGGAAGGGCAGCCTGGCTCACACCGAGCGCTCCCGAGTCTGTCGGGCACCGAGCTGTCGGGAGAGCAATAAGGAAAATGGCTTGGATTCCACGAGGTGGACGCGACGCCCTGGTGAAACGCTGAAACACCGTGGCTAATCACTGTGATTAACATTAGCCAAAACCATCAATATATTTGTTAGTCACCGAGCTAAGCTCTTTACGTGGGAAAAAAAAAAGTCAATTCTGGGGCACCTCTCTTGTCTAAGATTTTCAAAAATGCGGATGATTAAATTGCAATGTGTGTTTTCAGAGGAAGGATCAGAACTCAGCTAGAAGAAAAAAGGAGGGGGGGGGAGATCAAAGAAGTTGGTTGGAAGTTGCAGGTTGCAGGATAGATGGAAATACTAGAGGAAGAGCCAGAAACTTCTGAGTGCGGGGGGGGGGGGGGGGGGGGGGGGGGTCCACACTGACTAAAGCAACAAAACTTGGAGTCATCCACGGTGTAGCCAATGGGGACCTGCTTCCGGTTAGATGCAGAGATGCCCTTAGTCTCTTAGGGTCACAGACAGGATGAAGTCCACGGAGGGAAACTGGGCAAACAGGTCTTTCAGGGCTTGACATCTGACCTGTTAGCTCTTTCACTCAGCAGGGCTTGTTGGTGTTGATGCATGGATTAGGTTAGTGACCCCCTTCCTGTTAAGGGTTGAACGGTGGCTGAGTAAACTCTGGTGGTACCAGAAGCTCTGATAGTCAATCTGAGAATGTTGCCAACACCCAGCACACCCTGTTCCCACGCGGGAACCCCAAAGTACACTTCACCACACCTTGGGAGGACAATCCTGAAGGCTGAAGGACACCTGGGATGAGATTGTCCCCTGCATTCCCCCCACCCCTCCGTTCCTCCACATCCTTGGCCTCTAACCTCTCTGCTCTTCCTCCCCCAGGGCTCTACGAAACCTTCCTAACCAATGATGAACCCGAATGCTGTGACATCAGGAGCGAGGAGCAATCTGCACCCCCACCCAAAGGGACCGTGAACAGAAGAGACTCCTGTGCCAGGAGGTCGCTCACAGTGTCCTCGGCCACCAGACTGTGCCCCGCCCGGCTCAAGCTGTGTGTTCTCGTCCTCATCCTCCTTCACACAGTGCTCACGGCCTCCGCAGCGCAGAACTCCACGGGGCTGGGCCTGGGCGGCCTCCCCACGCTGGAGGACAACTCCACCCGGGAGGACTGAGCGCAGCCGGGGCACACACGGGGCGCGAGCGCACGGCGCAGAGCGCAGGGCTGGACAGGTGCACGCTTTTGCGCGCAGAGCATTGATGACCTACCCGGGATGTGCACCCGCTGCTGCCCGGGGAACTGAACCCACCCGGGTGCTTTACCCTCGGACTTCCCGCAAGACCTGTGGGTAACATTCAACAAGATGGGCCCGATTCCCAACAAGGACACAGCTGCAGCTTTTTATCGACTAAGAGGCTGCCAGTGACTCAGTTTCTCACACCATTTTATACACTGTGTTTTAACGTTTGGAGGTTTTTATTTTGTTGTTGTTGTTGTTGTTTCTTTTTCTTCTTTCTTTTCTTTCTCTTCGGTTTGAATTTATTTTCCGTTTATTTGATTTTATTTCATTTTTCTGCACTTGTTAATGCAGGATTTCTTTGTGGGTGAACTTAAGTCTCTCCACTGTCTCTCTATTTCTAGTCATTGTGTGTCCATCAGTACTTCTGTCTACGTCCTGTCAGTTTCTAATAGAGGAATGACCGCTATAACCTCACGGTGTAGCAAAAAAATAAAAAACAAAAACAAAAAAACATAAAACAAAAACAAACAAAAAAACAACAAAAAAGAATTAAAAATCAACAAAAAAAAGATAAAAAAAGAAAACAAAAAATAAAAAAATTCCCTAAGCCTCCTTCCAACCCATGGACGCCACGCCCTGCAGGCCCTGCTGGCCCTCGCCTTCTGTCCCCAAGCAGACAACATCCGCTTGCTTCTGTCTGTGTCTCGCATGGTGGGTGTGTGTCTCGCACAAGCCGAGCAGAGGGAGCCAGGGCCTAGCGGTCCCTCTGGATGATCCAATAGTGCATTCAGAGAGTCAGGCAGCTCACAGGTTTTATGTGGGGGAAAAAAAAATCACACTAACAGAGTGAAACACGCTCCGTGAACCGAGTGGCTCCCGTGCCCATCCTCAGTTCTTTCTTCCTGGCGGGGCAGACAGGAGCGGTCCCATGGTCCACGGCCCACGGCCCACGGCTCATGGCCAGCAAGTAGCCCCTCCTTGAACACAGGGCGCTTGCCTCCAGCTGATGGGAGCAGAGACCAAGAACACAAATCCAGACTTCTGTTCCTCCTTTATCGTGGTGGAAGGGATCTAGTATACAGAATATGTACCATTTTATCCCAATATCGCCCTACACAGGGTTCCAGTTTCCTCCAGGTATAAAATGTATACAGCGTTGCATTATCACAGAGGAAACTCTCCTTTTGAAAACAATCAACCGATCAGCCATTTTTACTATCATGCGAAGCGTCCTCACTCCAGCAAGCTCTAGGCGGCTGAGAAAAATAAGTCTAATCACTGTTTGTATTTCTCTTTTTTTTCCTTTGTGGGAACATTTCACCTGCTGAGTGTATATGAATTTGCTTTCTAAAAAGGCTTGTATGGGTTTACAGTAGGGCCAGTGGAAGGAAAAGTCAATAAGGGCTGTTTTTACAAAACAAACAAACAAACAAATAATTTTAAAAAGACACTTCACATTCCTTCCTATTCTCTAACTACACTTGGGAAGTGCACTTCGGGTGAGTTTGCTGTGTGGCTGAGAGATGAAGGAAATCCATAGACAAGGTCCTCTTAGTGAACAAAATTTAGTTGTTAACTTTGGAGCTATTAAACACCCCGGGGCACCTGTTTTCGTTCCAATTCTCCCCTCTGCATCATGCTTAGCCCTGCGACATGCGTACAGTATGCATATTTTGTTTTGAATAAAATGTTTTGTTCCAGTCTGTTAAGAATATTAAAAAATAATAAAGGTATTGCTTAATAAAATTGCTAGAATTGTTTAGCAGTACATGCACAAATATTTTACTAGATTCTTTGTTTTACTAGTGTTTTGTTGAGACTGAAACCCTAAAATGCTCTGCATAAATACAAAAAGAGAAAAAAAAAACACCAAAAATATGCAAAACTCTCCAGTTTCTTTTTCCTTTTCTTCAAAAACAATCCCCCTCTCTTACAAACGGAGATTTATTTGCAGGTGTGCGCACACACACAAACACAGATGCTACATTTTAATTTGTGAAAACATGGCACTCTGTGGGGATGTAAAAGGCGCAACCGTGGCTTTGGGAGGACATGCTGACTGAGGGGGTAGAAGGACAGAAGACAGAAGACAGCTCCACGGAAAAGACTCCCCTGGAGAGCTGTGTTCCCAGGATGGAGGGTAAGCGACTGGATTCTGGGAATGCGGCCGCCCCTCCGTGGAAAAGCCACTCACAAACCTGATCTCTTCATCACCCGCCCTTCAAACTCATTCTAGTCACGCCGTAACCATCTCCATTCTCGAGCAAAACACGGTGTAAACAAGGAAAAAGTGCTACCCCTGTTTGCTGGTACAAAGAGAAGTTGTCTTTCTCTCTAAATATAGAAGACCATAGTAGTAACTAAAACCTAGAACCCTGGATAGATTTTGGAGGGGACAAATTTTCATTTTCTCTTCATATTCTTTGCAGTCCCAAATGTAAGAGATAGGCAGCTTTGCTTTTAGGATGAAAACAGGAGAATGTGAAAGAAAGAGAAGCCTCGTGTCTTTCCCTTGGAGATGAGTACCCACAAAAGACAGCTTTAGATGTAAGCTGAAATAATTAATACACTGCTAAGGGTTTATGCAAAACCATGACATGGGGCTGGGCAGGGGAGGTGCATGCCTTTAATCCCAGCAGTCCAGGGGCAGAGGCAGAGGCAGATGGATCTCTGTAAGTTCAAGGCCAGCCTGGTCTACAAGAGCTAATTCCAGGACATTTAGGACGGTGACACAGAGAAACCCTGTCTTGAAAAAACAACAACAACAAAGGCATGGCTTAGGTGAAGAGAGGATGAGAGGGTTGGAGTGTTTGCACACGTGAGTGCAAACACTCTCACACACACACACACACGAAAGTGAACCTGTCAGATGTGGGGTGCGAATCAAATGATCCCACACTACCTCCGAATAGGGTATACTAAGGTGTTCTTTATTGAAAGGTAACTCACGGATCACAATGAGGAAACAGGAACAGAATCCAACATCTAGGTGTGGCCAGGAAGGGAAAGACACCGAGCTGGGGCTCCTGCGGGGTTTATGGTACCCAAAGTCACGCCCAACCTGGTCCATCCAGCCTCTTAAAGGCCATTGGCTGAAAGAGGTTCCCCCCCTCCCTCTCTCTCTCTCTCTCACACACACACACTGTCAATGCAGAGATCACTGGGATACTCTGTAACACCCAGAGGATAATTCCCTTGTCTTATTCATGTGCTGTCTTCAGTGCCTCTGGTTTATCATGACAGAAGGTGTCCCCTTTGCAGGACTCCCCCTGAGTCAAAGGAAAGCAAAGGGGGAAATTCCAGTAGATGGTGGCTTTAAACAGGCAGAGGACAATGCAGCCACTCCAGTCTGTTTCCCAGAACATACCAAGTGTGTTTAATGTTGGGCGCATGTTAATTCTGGCAGAATAAACTCCAGTCTTGCTCCTCTGGAGTCATCTCTCTCTGTTTTCCTCATAGATGGTGTCACCTGCATATTAGATAATGAACTACAATATTAACACAATTACCTAAGCAGGCTTGTAGAAGAATCAACAAAATTATAGCTGCATCATAGATATATGGGAATAAATGCCCCTGAATTCATTTCCCCCTTTCTCTTTCTCTTTCTTTCTCTCTTTTTTGCAGTAAGAAATTCCAGTCCTGCTAAGCAGAACATCATATAATATTACAGAGATTATTCACCCTGCTATTTACATTTTGGTAATTCATTATATTGGATTTTCTTTTATTACAAAGGTGGTATTGTCCCCCATACCACAATGTATTAAGGAAAAGTTGGTCTTTCATGTGACATCACTACCAAAAACGTTGGTCTCTCACTAATGAATTCATGCCTTTTGGGCCATTGACCCTAGGATCTTAAATAAAAGATTGCAGAAAGACAACAAAGACAGGACAGGAAGAAGGAAGGATAGAGGGAAAATTGGCTTTGAAGTGAATGTGTAATAAGCTCCTTCTGCTGGGGGAGAAAAGCAAATGAAAGATGTAATTAAATGTCAGAACCATGTGCAAAAGGCATGGGTTATCAGGTGATATTTGATAGCTGAGGAACATTCAAACATTAATCTTCTTGACTTTCATCCTCTTTAGGTAACTAAGTGAGCTGGGGGTTTTGGCAGCATTAAACCCACACATAAATTAAAGGTGTTTCTTGTTTTTCCTGAAACCGAAGCCATGTATTTGATTTCACATACATACATGTGTATATAGAAAAGAAATATATTATATATACTATGGCATAGCTTTACAGAGACATAAATATATATATATATATATGTATAATATATGTGTAAACATCATAAGTAAAACCTTAATTGGATAATTATTCCATCCACAACAACACATGCATAGCATTATGATCAATTATTCGTCTGCAAACCTTTGTGCAGCGCGCTTCTCTGATATGGAAAACAGACCCTCGAAATGTCTCCATCAGTAAAGGCAAACCAATTTGGAAATAACCAGAATCTCTTCCATCTTCCAAGCTTTAATGATGTTTGGAACAGACTGGATATGGCTTGCAGGGCTTCGGCTATGCTGGATAACAAGACTGGAAGTGAAGAGGAAGGTAAGAAAAAACCCTGATCACTGTTCACAGGAACCCCCACCACGTAGACACAAACTACCAAACCTGACTAGAAGGTCTCCTCATAGCAATGAAATGTACAGCTACTCCTCTCAGCCAGGGGATACTACTGAAGGCAAGGATCAAAACATGAGACATGTCCTTTTTTCTTGAGGCTCTGCAAGGCTGTCTTCACCTGCTACAAGACGTCCCAATGAAAGTTGAAGTAACAACTGCCACCTCTTCAGTCCCAGGTCACACGAATGGGTGGGTCAAAGGCACTCAGGAATTTCAGATTGTATCTGAGCTAGCTTTGGAGAATGAGGTGCATTTGAATCTTTGAGGGATTGAGTGTGTTCTGTCTGTATTCTAAAATATTTTAATTATTTAAAAAAATCCAACATCTTCAGGTTCTCACATGCAATGTTGCTTCATGCCTGTTTATTCTGCTTCATTTTTATTCTGAAGTCACTGTGAAGGAAATCTTCAGTAAAATCTTGTTGGAGTACCTTGCTAGGAGACATACACAGAGAGGAGGCCCAGAGCCGTGACAGGGATGCAGCTATGACCCTTCTTATCCTGGGGAGCAGGGAGCTGGAAACTTCAAAGGTGAAAATAATTTCTGAAATTTTGGGAGACACCAACAAAATGAACAGTGAGACACTCTTAAATACCATAACCCCTAATAACCTTCGTGAGTTCCTTCCAAATGCACAATGATCTGCTCACGTGCATTAACTGGGCCAGGAAGTTGTTCTGTTCCCAAACTATAGTAGTTTATCTCTATATTACATGTATTTGGAAATCTAGTAAACTGAACATGGCCATATTTTCACGTTAATTTGAAAGATTTTATATTACAGAATTAAAATGAGTTCTGATGAGTTTTTATGTAAATAGCTCAGTCTCACTAGATTTTTCTCAAAACTGCTGAGGATGATCCAAGTCTCTCATAAATGGAAATGTGGACCCATTCCTTAATACAAGTAAACTAGAGGGGTGGGCGCAGCCATGTTATCCACAATCCCTTAGGAGACCGGGTGGGAAGAACACTTGAGCCCAGGAATCTAAGAACATGTGGGCAACATGGTGAGACCCTATCTCAATAAGCAAATGAGGAAGTGGATGGATGGATGGATGGATGGATGGATGGATAGATGGATAGATAGTTGGATGGATGAATGATGGATCAATAGTTGGATGGATAGATGGATGGATGGAAGGATGATGGATCAATAGTTGGAGGGATGAATGGAGAATGAAGGATGGATAGTTGACTAGCTAGCTGGCTGGATGATGGATGGATAGTTGGGTGGATGGATTGTAAAGGATGAATGGTTGGATAGATGGATGGATAGATGATTGAATGGATAGATGAATAGATAGATATATACTTATCTACACTAGTAGGAATAATAAGGATACAGCCAAAAAGAGGACTTTTTAAAAATGTACACCTTTGATGCCTCTGGATTTTTTAAAATAACAATCAGTACAGAGATGTCAATGTATTCAGTGTGAATGCATGTCTAAAGTAACAAATAACTCTTTTTGTCTTTATTTAATGATATAATCTTCATAGAATGAAGCACTATGTGAAAAATAGGACACTAACTTCTTCTGGAGTGAATGCATTAAGCAGGATGATTGCTTACTTTTTCTTAATTCTCTAATTCTTATCTCTTCCCATTGAGCATATTCATTGGATATTTTAATGCACTCATGTTAATGTTTTGCCCACTCCTTATTTCTGACTCCAACTTCAAACTTACAGTTTGCATTGACATACGAACTGTGATCCTTGATCTATGACGTAGACTTTCTCCTGTGACTTTACCTTAAGACCCTCATCCACTGCCACACTGGTGGCTTTAAGAGTCTTGCACCAGATAGTCAGCTGACTCGAACATAGATTACACCTTGGGTAAATTTCAACTATATCCATCCTTCTTGGAGTGTATCAGTACACGAAGGATGCTGTAGTAGGAATCAAATCTATAACATAGTAACATTTTGTATGTAGAGCCTAAGAAGAAGGCAGGGCCTGCTACTTCTTCAATTCCTGTTTTCTCTTATTGCCTCCAGATGACCCTCATTCCCGTATCTCAATAAGCCTTTTAACATTGTACTTAAAGTTATTTTCCATTTGTCTTAGGTTTGCTGATGAGGTGTGATACAGTTGAATCAGGTACAAATACAATATATAATGATTTTTAGATGGTTTTTGCTGAGTTTTCCCAAACACAAATTCCAAGTAAATACACACAAAGAACAAATGTACTAACAAGCCTGAGAACTGAAGAATAGAGAAGAAAGCAAATAATAATAATAGTTTCTCCAAAAGCAAAGCAGATGCCTTATTTCTTAAATTTCATATTCTAAAATCATTAAGATAGAGGCTCAATGATTAAGAGTACTGGCTGCTCTTTCAGAGGACCTGGAACGGATTCCCAGCGCCTATATGATGGCTCACAACCTTCTGTAACTCCAGTTCTAGGGCTTCCAATGCCCTCTTCTTACCTCCTTCAGCACAGTGCCCCCTGCTAAGATGTGTAGCTCTTCTCTCTCAGAACTATGCAGCTTGAAATTATCCTCGTTTTCTGACACAATTCTTCCACTGTTGGTCCGTCTAGTGACTGACCACAAAACAGAGCTGGGTAAAGTACTCCGTGCAAGTATTGATTCTCCTCAGGTCTAGTGGAGCTATTGATCCAGTTTTAAAGCCCCATCTAGATGCCTACATGTTTCCAGAGGTGAAAACTTCTGCTCTTCCTGTTTTGGTTTTACTTCTTATTCTTGGCTGTGTTTAGAACAGCATGGATAACTGAGAGAAGGCGGCCTAGCAATATTATATGCTGACTGGATATTTTATCATTTTAATAAGAAGACTGGAAACCACTAGTTGAAGGTACCTGGGGGACCAGGAGAAGAATGTTGCAAATTTGGCTCTAAAGCTGAGTATCTGTCTTGGCTAGGCCACAGATCAGTCACGTGATAGCTTAGTGATTTAATCTGGGCTTCTACTGAAGCACAGGCCAAGGATTCTCTTATTCAGAGAGACTGGAATGAAAGTCTGTGTTGCTCTTTTCCCTTCCTCACTTAGACTCAAAGGTATGTAAAAGTGTTGGTAAGTGAACTTTAAGTGGCTATTGCCCAAGAAATCAAGCCCACTGAAAACCTCAGTGGGACCTCTGCTATAGCCGCATGCAAAACGGAG
Source organism: Arvicola amphibius (assembly GCF_903992535.2). Lineage (NCBI taxonomy): Eukaryota > Metazoa > Chordata > Mammalia > Rodentia > Cricetidae > Arvicola > Arvicola amphibius. The sequence goes on from NC_052050.1 coordinate 157,741,801, forward strand.
CTGAGCCTAAGCACTGTGAGGTAATGCAATGCAATGCTTTTCTCTGAAATCCATAGAGAGAGATCAGGTTTTGAATATATAAAAACACATCATGATGATAATTGTGCTTATAAAAGTAAAATGTATGCAAAATATTCACAGATATTTTCACCACAATTAGAGTCAACAATTGTTTTTAAATCAAACGTCTACTTTTTCATTAAAAAAACAGTCATTTGTTTAATTTTGTGGGATTTGAAGATATTTTTCTGATTCCCTTCAATCTGAACACTTATTATTATTACCTTTTATTTATTTTGAGTGTGTCTGTCTGTGTGTGTGCACATGTGGCGGTCAGAGGAAAACTCGGAAGAGTCGTCCTTTCTTTCCACCATGTGGATTCCAGAAATTGAACTCACTGTGACATTCAGACTTCACTGTGGGGCACTTTTACCAAATAAGTTATCTTGTCAGGCTTCTCTTCAATTTTTAGGTTTTTATTTTATGCCTAAGAAAAAAATAGATTAAAATTTCTTTATTTTTAGTCCCTCTACATGGTAAACAAAAAAATCCTCATGTTATTGTTATTGTAATTACCTAAATTTATTCATTTATTACTTATTTCCCCTCTTCCTCCTAGGTATCTTTCTCTCCCACTACCCTCTGTCCCCTATCCCTCCTCTCCTATCCTCTGCCACTCTCCCTTCCTCTCTAGTTCCCTCTTCCCTTCCCTCCCTTTCTCCTCTTCCCCCTTCCCTTTCCCTTTCTCCTCCTTTGCCAGTCCTCTACCCTTCCCCCTGCCCCTCCTTAGTCTGCCCTGCTCCCCTTCCCCCTTCTTCTCCTCTCACTGCCTGCCTTGCCTCCTTCTCTGCCTCCTTCCCTCCCCTGCCCTCCTTCCTTGCTTTCTTCTCCTTCTCTGCCTGGCCCCCTTCCCATCCTCTGCCTGGTCTCCTCCCCTTCCCCCTTCTCCTGATGGAGGAGAGTTATCTGTCTATGTTTCTTTCATTGGTTAATTAATAAAGAAAACTGCCTTGGCCCTTTAAGAACAGAAAATTAGGTAGGTGGTGGTGACTAAATCCACTCAGGTTTTTAACCTGAGAGGGCTTTAAATAAAGGAGAGAGAGTTTAACACAGCTTTTTGCTATTTGCTAGGACGTGCCATAGAGAGATTTCCTGTTTCGGCAATAGCGGCAGAGAAAAAGCTGAGTCATTTTAAAACGCAGCTTCCTTGTGCTGTGCCGCCAGCGCGAACTCTGGCTTTAAAGCATTTCAATGGCGTTTATAGGACTGGATATTTGTGTTCCCGCGTGGGATCGGAAGGAGAGTGCACTGAGACTGGTCCAAAGGCTCAGAGATCCCTGCCTGCACCTGGGCAGATGGCGGAATCAGGCTTAGGCTAGCGGGAGAGCATGGCGGATTTCTGCAGATGTTTCCAGGCTGCGCGGTACTCTGCGCGTCAGATTTGGCTGTAACTTGGATGAAATGAGTTTCTGTGCTGCACACTCAGTCTCAGAATTAAAGTGCTGAGTATGGCTCCTACCTGGAGGCCCCAGAGCTAGTAGAAAATGGTACATCCTCCATTTTGAAATTGGAGAGAGGTGGAGCCAACATCCAGAACAGCCCAGCGGCTCTGCAGCTCAGAGGTGCAACCGATTAAGAGTCACAAGCGGCTCCGCCATGTTGGACTGGGCGGGGCAAGCCCGCAGTACCTGTTTTTGACCTAGGAATGTCACAGCTTAGAGTCTTAAGCGCTTAGCAATGTAAAGGCTCAAATCAAACAAGTTTCTCGACAGTAAAAAAATTACAGATTCACAATAGGACAGATTCAGACATAAAAGACTTTTAAATGAGTCACAATGTTGAATGAATGTATGTAGGCTTGAGAGAGAAGAAGAAAACATAAAAAATAAAGTTAATGCCTTAGAAAAGGGTAAAGTCTTTAAAGAGACAGAGTACAGATAGTTATAGATTAAAAGAAGTAAAGTGATAGAGTAAAAATAAGCCACGTAAAAATGGAAAATTCACAGAGAGTCTGGATTATGTATTTTGTTGTGTTTTCTTTGATTTTTTTGACTGTAAAGGAGCTAAGTACAGAGAGACATTTCATTATATGGGCTGCCAGGCTAGACCAGAATGGACATCTTAACGGTATGACTTCAGGATTTGGATCTAAGAACATGATGCTTTGGAAAAGAGTTTCTTCTTTTGTTTTCACAGAGGACGAGACTCTGTGGATTGCTTCTATCCCAATATGGTATGATAGACCACGCCCTCCTGAAAGGTTGCTGTGAACATCTTCAAAAAATTACTTCACTCAACTGCCAACTGAGAGGAACCTAGCACACAGGTTACACCATGAAAGACCTAAATAACAGCGCCCCCATTCAGCAGGAAGCAGTTTGGAGAGAAAAAACTGCGCCCATTTTCCCAAATATTGCTTATAAATGTTCTTTTACATTTAAAGGGGGAGATGATATAGATATGAATTTGCATTGGTATAGATTTTAAGGTCAATTTTGTTATATGTATATGTATTTCTGATCTTGATTAAGCTATTGTGATTGCAGTTCATTTTAAAAATTGTAATGTATAATTAGGAAATATAGGTTGTTAATGGATAATCATTGATAATAGTTAAGCTTATAGTCATGTTATTAGATTTTCTAGATATGTAGAGACATATTTCAGTTAGATAGACATTCTTCATATCTTTCAAAGACTGCAGAATATGGCATTTAATGTTTTAATAACTTAGGGTTTTTCATGACAATGAGACACGTCTGCTCCTGGCAGCACCAATCTACTTCAAGAGGAAGATGAGCATCGAAGAGGCTACTTATGGAGTTTGTTAGCCATTTGGGCAAGAAAATGCTCTTGCCTGGACTGTTGCATAAACTGGACACAAGGAACCCACAGAAAGAGGACTGCTGAACTTGCCTAAAGGTGAGATGGTCTTTCGGGGTTCCTGATTCATGAAAGAGTCTGCGAGACGTTCTGCAGGACACAGCAGAAAGTGACTGAACTGTCTTTGGAATTTCCTGCTTCATGAAAAAGTCTGCTGGACACTATGGGCCTGAAGGCTGAAGATGGATGCCTCAACGGTACAGAGGAACTTTGGGTGACTGTCCAGGCAGCGAGTTGTCTCTGTCATTTCTAGAGTTTTATAAGTTACTTATTTCTTATTTACTTAGGTAGCATTATATCCTTCTGGAGTCTTTGATGGAGTTGAAGAATAAATAGATAGTTATAGTTTTCCTTAGTTATGATAAAAGATAAAATAGATTTAAATATTGTAACTGTAATACTTTCTTGATAACTGTTTTGTTATATGTAATTTTGCTATGTTAAAGTTGAAGCCTTTCTTTTTTGTTTAAACAGAAAAAGGGGAAATGATGGAGGAGAGTTATCTGTCTATGTTTCTTTCATTGGTTAATTAATAAAGATACTGCCTTGGCCCTTTAAGAGAACAGAAAATTAGGTAGGTGGAGTAGACAGAACAGAATTGTGGGAACAAGGAAGTAGAGGGGGGGAGACGCTTCAGGCATTCGCCATAGTGAGTCTCCATGCTGCTCCTCTCCGAGATGGACGCAGGTTAAGATCTCTCCTGGTAAGCCACACCTCGTGGTGCTACCCAGATTACTAAATATGGGTTAAAGGAAGATGTGAGAATTAACCAATAAGAGGCTGAAACTATGGGCCAGGCAGTGTTTTAAAAGAATACAGTTTCCGTGTAATTATTTCGGGTGTAAAGCTAGCCGGCAGCCGGGTGGCGGGACTCAGCCCTGCCGCTTCACACTACATTCTCCCCTTTCCCTCTTCCCCCCTTTCCCCCTTCCCCTCTTCTCCCTGCCTCCTCCCCTTTCCCTTTCTTTTTCTCCCTTTCTAACTGTGGCCTTTACCTGCTCACCTCCAGGGAAGATTTCCTCTGATGTGAGCAGCTCTGGGCCTGGCTGCTTCTAAGCTGCCTAGACTTCATTAAGTGCTATAAAACATACTAAATATTGTCTTGGAAAAAGTTTAGGTGACAAATCAAGACTTGGTAATTTTTTACTAAACACCATTACAATGATTAATAAAAAAAATAGTCCTTCCAATCAAAAGAATCTAAGGGAACTGTGGGCAACCCTGATGCAGTATTCTCAGGAGAAGAGATTAAAGGTGCAAAGAATAACTGGCTGTTCTCTGGGCTAGCAATTCAGATTTTCACATATTACAGTAAATATAAAATTTCTACTTCACACTTTTGGCTTTAGTAAAGCAAATGTTTCAACTAAAATTCAAATTTACCCTTGACAATGAATCCCTTCCTGCATACATTACTGAAACAATTGTTAAATATCTATGTTTGTGTTGCTATTGGAATGATCCTCTGTCACATGAGCCCTTCCCTGAAAAGTCACAACATTCCCAGCAATCCCATTTGATTTTACATTTCCCCAAACTCCTTGCAAGCCACACTGTAATGCTGCTATTTTGAAGTGCAGCGATACTTTAAGAGATCCAAGGCTAAGAAAAACACACCAAGGACTTGCTCATTGAAGATAAATTTATGTGTAATTCTAACTGTTGGGCAGCTACAGGGCACAGCTGAATCCTGGGTACAAGCTTAGGGTCTGCAAGTGAAATTATCAGGTTACTGTACTCTCAGACAAAGGGAGCTCACTGTCTCCTCTCCTTCACCGACAAACTTGGCCAGTCAGTCTTTTATTTCACCCCTGTGCTTTTCTCAAATTTCAGTGTCAACTGAAAATGCATTTCTGTGATATTGAAGGGAGATGGTGCAGTCCAGATAAAATCAAATTTGGGCACAGCACAAAGTGCTGGCGTTTCTGGGCTGATGGGGCTGGAGATCATGGCAGAAGCAGAGGTCCTTGTCACTAATGCTGAGCTGTTCAGTGAGGACCAGCACCCAAGGCTGCAGCTAAACCCAGGGAGACAAGAGTTGGGGTGCCATTGTGTCCTTCCCTGACTCTTGTAACTGCTTCAGTAAAAGTTCATCTTTTACTCTGTTATCGGTTAGCATGCAATCACAGGATCTTTACAGATCTGGAGAGATGGCCTGCCAATTAGAAGTACTGGTTGCTCTTCTAAGACTCAGATTCAATTTCCAGAGGCCACATCAGGCAGTTCACAACCATCTGGAACTCCAAAACCCTCTTCTGACTTCATGGTACCCATGTAGCTGTAGAATATATACAGACTAGAGCATGTATGCATGCACACACACACACACACACACACACACACACACACACAAATAAAAGCAAGAAATGCTACTCATCAAAGAAAGAATCTTTGTCTCTAGTAATGTCCATAATTAATTTTCTTTAATTTGGTGGAGAAAAAAGAATCACTGTTTTCCAGAAAAAAAAAAAACCTTAAAGAGGGCACATTAATGCTAATAAGAATTACAAACCTGGGGAAGGTCTGTCAAGCTCACATCACCTACACCTCAGTGTCCCCAGTGGTAATTTGGGGAGCCTCTTGCATTTTCTCCTGTAATCTTCACGCTCATGGAAATTGCTGCCAGTCTGTGAAAATCCCATGTTTTTAGTAAGAAGTAGTGCTGTTTAGTCACTTTCAGGGATCAAACTCGGGCCTCCTGAGTGCTAAGCCAAAGCACTTCCACTGGAGACACTGCACCCTTTAAATGCCACTTTTCAAGAAGACATTCAGCAGGGCCTGATACATACATACGCCTGTGGTCTCAGCCCCTCAGGATGTTTGTGAGCCAAGGCCGGCCTGGGCTCCAGGAGGAGTCCGAGGCAGCTTTGATGACTGGGTGGGATTTGGTCTCAAAATGGAATCAAAACAAAAGCTGTGAGGAGGTAGTTCAGTGACGAGCACCCGTCTGTCTGTGCTGTGAGACTCTGGCTTTAATGCCCAGCACTGCAAAAGGAAAACATGTAATTTTTTAAATGATGGTTTGGTCTTGTTTTTCTTGTATGACAAGAGATGTAGTTGGTATTTATTCATGTATTGTAATGTAGTTTTTATGTTACATGTATTAAGTATTTAGGCTGAATGCATTCATGCACATCAAATGCATGTCTGGCGCCTATGGTGGCCAGAACCCGGGAATCGGAGTTACAGATAGCTGTGAGACACTACGCGAGGGATGGGGGTTGAACTTGGTCCTCTTCAAGGCCAGTGTTCTAGCTGGAGTTACAACTGCTGCTCTGAAACACCATGACCAAAGTAACTCGGGGAGGAAAGGGGTTTTATTTCTTCTTAGCTTTCCAGGTTCGCTGCGGAGGGAAGTCTGCAGGAGCCCAAAGGCCGGAGCTGATGCAGAGGCCGTGGAGGAGCGCTGCTTGCTTACTTGGTCCTTGTCTGAGGGTTTCTATTGCTGTGAAGAGACACCAGGACCACAGCACTATTTAATTGGGGCTGGCTTACAGTTCGGAGGTGTGGTCTATTATCATCAAGACAAGAAGCATGGCGGCATGCAGACAGACATGGTGCTGGAGGAGGAGCTGAGAGCTCCACCTCTTGAACTGCATGCAGCAGAAGGAGATTGGGTTCCACCCTGGGTTGGGCATATACTTGAGCATATGAGACCTCAAAATCTACTCCCATAGTGACACATTTCCTCCAACAAGGCCACGCCTACTAATAGTGCCACTCCTTACGGGCCACGCTAATCACATGAGTTTATGGGGCCATTCCTATTCAAACCACCACAGTCCAAATGCCTTGCTTAGCTTGCTTTCTTATAGAACCCAGGACTACAAGCCCAGGGGTGGTTCCACCACCAACTGGCTGAGTCCTCCCCTTTCAATCCTAATTAAGAAAATGCCCTACAGCTGGATCTTTTGAAGGCATTTTCTCAATTGAGGTTCCCTTCTTCCAGATAACTCTAGCTCATGCCAATTTGGCATAAAACTAGTCAGGACAAGCAACAAGAGTTCTTAACCACTGAGTCATCTCTCTAGTTCAAAGAAGTGTCACTTTTAAAGGCTGTGTTCTGGGATTAGCTGTTTCCACCTTGGAAGCACTGGGTGTTGGGCCTTGCCATACCCTTGCTGCTAGTTGGCTATTTGTTCGTTATGTGAGTACCCCAATGATTCTGGGCAGCATGGATCATGCCAGCCTTTATCCTACATTCTGAGCATAAGCCAAAATTAAGTACATTTAAAATGTCCGCTAGGTTTCATGTGCTAAACTTCTCAATCATTTGCACTACACACAACGTGGCGATGTTTTTCTGTGACTTGAACACAAAATAGGAACTCCCTGGAGGCCGGGTCGTAGCTCATGTTACATTTCCCGCCCAATGGACTAAAGCATCTGGCTTCCATCACCAGCAAACAGACAAAATTAAACAAGAAGAGCTAGGGTATGTGGCTCAGTTGGTAAGGTGCTTGCTTAGCATGCGTGGGGTTGTGGGTTCAATCCCCAGAACTGCATGTACTGGGCCAGGGAGATGCACTGTCTTAGTCAGGGTTTCTATTACTATGAAGAGACACAGTGCTCACATCAATTCTTATAAAGGAAAACATTTAATTGGGATTGGCGTATAGTTTCCAAGGTTTAGTCCATTATCATTATGGCAGGAAACACGGCAGCATGCAAGCAGACATGGTGCTGGAGAAGGGACCAAGAGTTCTACATCTTGATCTGCAGGCCACCGAAGGAAAAATAGTCTCCCACTGGGCCAGACTTGAGCTTATAAAACCTCCAAGGCCTCCCCCACGGTGACACGCTTCCTCCAACAAAACTAGTCTTATTCCAACAAGGCCGCATCTCCTAAGAGCTTCCCTCCCTATGGACCAAGCATTCACACACATGAGTCTACAGGGGCCACGCCTATCCAAGCCTCATGCACACCTGTAACCTAGCAATGAGAAGGAGGAAGTTAGAGGATCAGACATTCTTGGTCTTTAGCTACGCAATGAGTCTGTGGCCTGCCTGTGTCGTAAATGATTCTGTCTCAAACCGAACAAAGCCCTCCCTAGAAAATAGTCACTGCATCGTTAACATTAGAGGTCATTTGCTGAGTATGAATGCAGACGAGAAATAAGTTAGGAGCTGCAAACTGATTAGTCTTTAAAAAATATTTGTCATTAAAAAGATCTGTAGAAAGGTTAAAACTCAGTTCCCAGATGGGCATTTACATAACCCCATTTATTAGAAGTCTTCATTTTAGAGCATGCTTGAGAGACCCTGCAGCTTACTAATGGTGATTTAATGTCACCTAATGTGATAAAAATTGGTTAATGGGAATTTATTTTAGTATTCCCCGTATTAGGCAATTAATCACTTAAATCAACCATACATTCCAGCCATGTTAGGAACTAAAAGATGCTCTGCTATGGTCCTGATGAGAGATTCACACAGCTGCCACTCAACAGCCATGAAGGAACACAAAAATCTTGTCATTTCCACTGCTAAGTAGAGATATGAAGAATTACTCAAAACAGAAATGCAGTAAATGGGAAACACTGATCAATCTACTAGATTTGAACAAAATAAACACTGCAGGTTTGGTTTTCCCACTGGGGGGAAAAGAACTAAAATTCTCTTTTTACCATCAAATAACAAAGAAAAAAAAGCAGGACTCATGGCTCACTAGTAAAAACATACAGAATTTACCCAAATCTGCAGTGTGGTACTTCTAAATATAGTAACATAGGGGAAACTCTTAGCTAATTATAACGCTTTCATTTAGGATTACAGTTACTAAAGCATAATGTATTTTTATTACAGAGAACATTTTAGCCTGGGATTTGAGATTGACGGGATGCTTGACACCAGATGGTGGCGACTGGGCCCTTGCATGTTATGGTGATGAGAACTAGGTGACTCTCAAAGAACACAAGTCAGAAGAAGGCAGCAGTGAGAAATGTCCAGAGAGCACAGCCTGCACCATGAAGGCACTGTGTGGGCAGCGCAGCTCTGCAGACTGGCTTGGGTGACTGGCAATCCATACTTTTGCCTTGGTCATAAGTCCAGCATCGGAAGACACGTTTCTCCTTCTTGTTCACAAAATTTGGGCCTTGAGATTTGCTTGATGATGGGAGTCAGCTGACGCCCAGAACTGCTGTGTCAGGGGTGCCTCTGGCATCATGATCTTGCACAAATGTTCTGAGCTTACAATCTGGAGCTTACTGTTGCTCCAGAGACGTTTAGTGCTTAAGCTGCCATGCAAAAGCACAAGGTGATGGCAGAAGGTGCTTAGAGATCTCACTGAAGGGCTGGAGGCTAAGCTTGCCTTGAGCTATCTACCATCCTGGGCAAAATGTTGTGCAACAAGAGCTAGACTCTCTGAAGCAGAGGTCAAGGGACCAAAGGAAGTAAACACAATACAGACGTGGATGTGCCAAGTTTCTCTTGCTGGGAGTAACCTAACTGTTGGCAGACCCTAGCATAATCAGTATTTTTAATGGATATAAATTTAAGTTCCAGCAACTGTGGTCAAAATGTACTCATCCAAAGTATTTGTTATCTGTGGCAAAGCTCGTGGGAGCTAACACGGTTACACCCAGCCTTTTCACCTCCACAGTGCGTGATTTGTTATTTAAAAGAAGTTGGCATTTCCATACATACGAATGACTGCACATAGTTCTTATTCAATGCCCATTATTCCTCCCTTTCTACTCCTCTAGCCAAATAGTACCATTCTGTTTTCATATCCTAAGTGCGTGTGTGTGCGTGCGTGTGTGTGTGTGTGTGTGTGTACGTGTATAAATATAGACCCTTGCACATGAGCTAGAACACATACCATTTGCTCTTCCTTCCCTACATTATTGATTTTTAATCAGCTAAGGGTAGTGGCTGTGACCTTGCTCTGATTGTCCCACTGACAGTGTTTCAAGATCTTCCTCAGTCACCACTCCTCGCCCGTCCTCTCTGTTTAATGCCTCATCTTAAGGGTTTAGGGACTTATCTGAGGTCACTATAAAATCCCACCAGTGTTACCTGTTCCAATCACTGGGGTAAGAAGTAAACATTCCTACCTGGTGGTCTAATCCTGTGCTAATGTTGGAGATGTTGACAGTGGCAGCCGGCAGAATCAGAGGGAAGTACACACAACTCTTCGGGGACAGGATAAATCCCAGAGTTCCTTTGCGTTTTGTCCCCTTGTGGGGCTCCCTCACTGTCTTGGTAGCAATGACACAGTAGATATTCCCAATTTGATGGAAAGTTACTGACTTTACACCTCATCAGTTCTGAATGGTGTGTCCATGTGTTTCGTAGGAATAAGCCATGCTTCCTTATATCCACAATGCATTATTTAAAACCAAGACATGAGTGCTAGAAAGTTACTGCTGTCTCTTTCTCAATCCTCTCCGAGTTCCACTCTTTGTCACCAAAAGCACCATTGGAAGAGGTGAATCAGGAATACGTGTAGCATTAAGTGACCTTGCCCCACAGTCGTCTTTATCTGGCAAGTTCCTCAGCACATCCTGTACTTCTATAGCCTTGACCCTTTCAGAAGTTACAGCGTAGTTATTTCTTAGAATATGTCCCCTGAATTGGCTTTGTCTTATGTTTCTCCAAAACACACTCAGAAAGAATATCAGAAAAGTCCTTCCTAGCTTATAAAACGTGGCACTATACATGACAATCTTCACGTGATCCCATTCATGACAATCTTTACCTTGACTATCCATGAATGAGCTGTCAGTCTCCTGCCTGGAGACACAGGACACCCACGTACACACACCGAGTATGTGAATGTTTTCTCTGTTTCCTTCAAATAATACTGTTGAAAAAACAATACAACCGAACACCAGGACGATTTATGAAAACAACCTAGGCTGTGTATTCAACAAACTGACTTTAAAGTTGGTGAGAAATTATCATTGTCCTGGGTAAGCAACATCTCCTAGATGAAAAAAAAAAAAAAAAAAAAAAAAGCTGACAGGCTCCTCGCCTGTGCCAGTACTGATGTAGCAGAGATGCAAACAGCAAAAATACAGCTGGGGTGATGGTCAGAAGACACACATGGTGGGGGTGGGGGGGAGAAAGAGAGAAACAGAAAAGTTCAAAGTTCCTAGGTCAGGTAAACATACATAAATACAGACAATCCCCAATAGTACAGTAGTGAACAAGTCACCGTGGTCACCTCAGCCAATCTGGACCTCTTCCCACTAGGCCACTGGGGAGCTAGATTTTTCCCATTGGCTTCCTAGCTCTCTGCTATTCCTCTTGATATTTCCTGGATTTCTCCTGCATTCCTGATTTCCATGTGTCCAGTTAGCCTAACGTTCAGTCTCCATAGGGCATTGACTACTTGGTCAGCCCACTGAGTAACATGACTTCAAGTCTTGTTCACACCTGCAGCCCCCATTTCCTCTCACGTCCCGGCCTCTCTCTCTTACAGTCAGCTGACTGTGTTGAATGCTACTCCTCTTCATCCCAGCAAACCCAAACATGGGCAACAGTGCGAATTCCCTCACCACGGAGTGCTGTTGTAACTTTCTGTGTGGTCATCCCTTCCCAGGCTAGACCCTCCAGTCTATTTTACCCACAACCCATATAATCTCAAAATAAGTATTCATTAAGAGAGCACTGTACGGTGTTAGAATATACACAGTTATTGAGAGTTGAACATGTATTATTTTCTGGCATGGATCACTCTGGCAAGTTGTTCTATTCTTTGTAGGCTGAGTCCAGGAAGAAACCCCAGGTCTTCCAGCTTCTGCCCTGGTCCCAGCTCCCTACTGAACCCCCATCTTGTATATTCTCGTCTCAGGCATCTTGATGATGGCAAGTTACTGACTTGACACCTCGTCAACTCTGAATGGTGTGTGCATGTACTTCATAGGAATAAGCCATGCTTCCTTATACCCACAATGCAATATTTAAAACCAAGACATGACTTTTGGAAGGCAAAAAGCCCAAACAGGTAACATACTTCATAATAGGGAAGAACAGTGTGATTATTTTGGTTCTGGGCAGTCAGAAACAAACAAGCAGTCTCCCCCAACAGTCATTAATGTGTGTGAAGAAGTACATGTGGTTATCAATGTATTTTTATATTTATTAAGTAAAGCTGTTTTTGAGATTATATCAAGAAGAGTTAATTATTATGCACGGGTTGTTTAATTACCTTGTATGTAATTTTGAAAGCTCACAGTATAAGACCAACTGTTCAGTTATTAATATTTTCATAGTGTTTCTTTAGAAATCAATGGTTATGATTCAGTACAGAACATAATTTTGTGTCTATATAAATAATATATTGATTTATAAATTTTATGGAATATAGATGTCAAAGACATGAGTGTAACTTAGTCTCTAATAATTAGAATTAAGTACTATGAATAAAATACTTTGTCAAGAAAAGGGCTTACCAATTTGATACTTTGGGGAAGGGGGAGTGGATTTGAGACAGGCTTTTCCAGTAGCTACTGATCTAGTCCTAGAACTTGCTCTGTAGACCAGACTGGACTCGAACTTACAGAGATCTGCCTGCTTCTGCCTCACAAGTGTTGGGATTAAAGACATGTGCCACCACCATCTGGTGATACTTTTGAAATGATATGCACTGAATGAATTTTGCAATATTTTTGAAAGATTATGTCCTTTAATCCTAGCCTGCTGTGCTTATGAGTTCTTTATTCTTTCTCCCTCTCTTTTTTACCTTTGGCCATATGGCTGCTTGCACATATAGCTCTCTTCCCAAGACACCTACCATTAGCCTTGAACTTGGTAGGTGCTCTGTTTTTTCCTTTATTCTCACAAGCATTAAAGGACCTCTTCAGCAGATGAAGTAATTAAGACTGCTCTCCAGGAGATGGCACTGTATGTCCTCAGAACTACGACTGAGTAGTTCTCCGGGGAAGAAAATTCCTGAACTCTTTAATTCTACAATTTTTGGCTGTTTTGATTTTTTCCATAAATAAAAATGTCTTTCCCGTCCTCCTCCCCAAATATGATCACATAAACCAATCCTAGACATTTCCCAGGGCTGCCAAAGCGTAGTACTACCAAGTAAAGGGTCTAAAAGGACAGCCAAACTTAAAGAAACTAGAATCCAAGATCAAGGTGTTGGAAGATAACTCTCCTATGGGAGCCCAGAGGGGAGAATTCTTCCTGCATCCCCAGATTCTTCTGCTCATGGCAGCACCTTTGCCTGCCTCCCTAAATCTGTCTCCACTCATTTCAGATGAGGACCTTTCCAGAGGCCTCATCTTAAGTGAAATCCAGCTACAGAGACTCTGTTTCCAAATAGTAGCGGACTCAGGACTGTAGCATGCCTTTGGGGGACTGCAGTTAAGCAGTAAAAATAGCATTATTTTCCCTTCCTCTTCAATGGGGATCGCCGCTAATAAGAAGACCAAACACTTATGTTCATTTCTAATAGAAGAATTGTATTTGCATTATTTTTCTTCTCATTATTCTATGCAAATTTGGGCATCATCCGATTGGTGTCTGAGACTAATCTCCACCACTACTTGAGTTCAACAAAGCCTCTTTTCAAATACAAAGGGTGAGGGGCTGGAGATGGCTCAGCTGCCAGGAACACTGGCTGTTCTTTCTGAGGTCCCAGGTTCAATTTCTAGTACCCACATGGTTGCTCAAGATTATTTACAAGCGCTAGTGTTGGGAACTGCAGACCACCAGACCCTGAATTTCCTGTAAACAACTTGTTTTCCTCTGCTCTTAGCCTGCAGCTACTCTGAGCACAAGACCCTGATGACAGGGGAGTGGGTTCTGATGAGTCTGCAGCTGAAAGATGTCAAGAGCTCGGGCATGGCCAGAGCCCTATATAAGCTGCCCCTGAACACAATAAAGTGGGCATTCTTGGCATTCTTGTCTCAAGGATGTCCTCATGGCCCTGTCTGTCTGTCTCTGTCTCTGTGTGTATGTTTTTAAATCTTCAGCCTAGTTCCTGTAGCGAGTGGAGTAGGTAGGGAACGGAACCGGTATAGTTTTACATTCTAGCTCCCGGTGAGTGATCTGATGCCTGTTTCTGGCCTCCACAGGCACGAGATACACACGGAGTGCACAGCCATACATTCAGGCAAAGCACACATATACATAAAATAAAATAGAGAAACACTTTGGAATCAACTAGATAAGGTCAGTACCTACACGAGAACAGGGCAGCTTAGTAGCATCATGACGGGTTCACAGCACACATGTTCATTGTCAATAAGAAGAATTTCATTGTTCTAGTTCCCTTTCGGTTGCTGTGATAGAACAGTGATCAAAACTAACCTGGGGAGGGAAGGTTTTCTTTAGATGATTGGTTACATCAAGAGGAGCCAAGGCAGGAACTCACAGCAGGAAACTGGGGGAGAAAATCCAGGAAATAACATACTTGACTGTCTTGCTTTCAACTTCAGCTCAGCTAACTTCCTTTATAGAACTCAAGATACCCGCTTGGAGGTGACTCTGTCAACAGTGAACTAGGACCCTCTCCCGCAATATGCAATCAGGAGAATGCCTCACAGGTCTGCCCATAGGTGGCACTGTCAACAGTGAACTAGGACTCTCTCCTGATATGCAATCAAGAGAATTCCTCACAGGTCTGCCCATAGGTCCATCTGATGGGGGCAATTGAAGTCCCCTCTTCCCAGGTATGCCAAGTTGACAACCAAATTGACAACCCTAATAACGCTTCAGATATCTGTCATTGGTTCTGTCCATAGCAGCACCGGCCTGCTGATCTTACCTACCGAAAAATCCCTCTGGACTCTGAGCTTATTACTCTAACCATCACCCATCAGGAACTGACTTCCCAGAAGAGCTACTTAGCCACTGATTCTTTCCTCTGTGTCCCAGTTGAACTTAAATGAGTTTGTCCTAGATATTGAGAGTTCTGATATTTTCTTTCTAACTTGGGATTAGAGATCCTCCCTGGGGATTTTACCCTTTTCTAAGCCTCATGATGCCTCATTATGTGAAACAGAAAAGGTCTTTCTCCATTGTCTTTCTTTGAACAAAGTCTTTATTTGGTGTTTTCCAAATTCAGTATTGTTGACAATCGGGACTCAGTCATCCTTCAAGGGGTGTCCTGTCTATCACATGGCATTCACTAATGTCCCTATTTCCACCTACCAGATGTCACAGAACTCATCCCCCCAGGAGAACCAAAAGTGTGTCTGCAGACTACCCAATTCCCTGAGAATCAAATTTGTCACTGACTGAGGTCTACAGCCTAGACTGCTTTTTAACCCATTAAAGGCAACACAAACCCACACTTGTTGAAGGAAAGAAATGACACATTTCCTACTGCCTCTTCTTGGCTTATTTTTGCAAGCAAGCTTTTTAAGGAATATAAGAATAAAAGAATTCTTTTAAGAAAGAATATATACTCAGTGGCTATCTGGCTTTATTCATTAATATGGATAGCATAATATTAATACTAACAAGATGATATCATTTATTGGTAAATATTTTATTTGAGGTTGTTTTGAAAGCATTTACTTTGAAGGTATTTAAGGACTAAAATATGAATTCTTTCTTTTCTCACATATGCATCAGATCTAGGAAGAGAGTCCAAGGAAACACTGCTAAGGCCGGGTTGGATAAATACTACGAGAAGAATAATGAATGGAGAAGTGGGGAGATGCTCTTGGGATGTTTGAAGTGTGTCTAGGTGAAGACGCGATATGGATGGAAGAAACCGTTGACTTGGTTGTGCTGTCTCAGTACTTTAGAGCTGTGTTCTCAAAAATAGCTATGAGACCTCTTAAAAAACTAGATTCCCCAACAATGGACACTTACAAATAAAGATGTGTGGACTAAAGGGTACACTGTGTGGCTCACTGGGCCACATTACAGTTTCCACGCCAAGAACTGTTGGGTTTTGTTGGTTGGTTGGTTGTGGTTGCTTGGTTGACTGGCTGTGATTGGTTGGTTGGTTTTTGGTTTTTCTTTTAAACTTTGTTTTGTTTTGGTAGGTGGGGAGGCTGCAAGGGCAGAGGGTGGATGAGAAGGGACAGAGGAATGAGTGGGATCGGGATGCATGATGTGAAAGTCACAAAGAACCAGTTTAAAAAAAATTTTAAAGAGAACGACAGAAGACAAGCGTTGTCTGGACTGGCTTGTATTACAGTGGAGTTCATGTCCAAATGTCACAGCAAAATATGATCCTTGAAGAACTGCTGTCAATCCACCTACCAAAAGCCCTAGAGAGTCTTATCAAGTACTTTGAAAGACTGATTCCTGAAATTCATCATTAGGCCAATAAACATTGGTTTTTATAAAAACATTTAGCTGCAGACGAAATTTGTATCATCAAAGAACACGAGACAAGAGGGTTTTTTTTAAATTCTTCTTTCATGTATCACATCCCAACCTCAGTTTCCCCTCCCTCCACTGCTCTCTGTTGCTTTCCTCCTGCTCCCCACTTCTCCCCCTCCCCAATTACTCCTCCTCCCTTTCTTTGCAGAAAAGAGCAGGGATATTACTGAGATATTATCAATCAAGCATGGCATAACAAGTTACAAGAAGACCAGGCACAAACCCTCATATCAAGACTGGATGAGGCCACCTGATAGGAGGAAAAGTGTCTGAAGAGCAGGCAAAAGAGTCGGAGGCAGCCCCATCATCCCCACTGTCAGAAGTCCCACAGGAATACCAGCTACACAATCACAGCACATATGCAGAGGACCCAGCTTAGACCCAGGCAGGCTCCAGGCTTGCAGCTCTGTGATCCTCTGCAATTCTCTGTGATCCTACTTAGTTGATTCTGGGGGCCATTCTTGTGGTATCCTTGACCTCTCTCCTACCCTCACCCCCTTTCCTGAGTGCCACCCCCAGCTTTGCCTAGCACAACGAAAACAGTTTCTAAGAGGAGACCTGTTGGCTGTCTCCAGCAGCACACAGGATGCGAAACCACGCAGATTCACACAGCAACGGACGACTCGGGGAAACAACTGCAGGGAAATGGGGTATGAGCAGAAAGTGCGTAAACACATTATTAAGTTGGGAAGCCTTGTTCGTGGATGTGAGAGAGACAGGGCCAAGCTAGAACAGAATCTGTTGCCAACGAGTGAGAAACTCACCAAGGCTGTATCTTATGTAACTAATTAAAGTAACAGGCTAGAAAGTAGCTGCTTGGTTCATTAATTAAATTGAACATTTTCTAAGGGGAAATTTTAAAATAAGGTTGTGGTCATTTCTCAAAATGTGCTTTTAATAAATAAATGTTCTCTATACACAGGTGATACTGGTGTCCTCAGTGTACCTGGTGAAAACATGTTCAGGTGATACTGGTGTACTCCATGTACCTGGTGGAGGCACGCTCACATGATGCTGGTGTCCTCCAAGTACCCGGTGGAAGCATGTTCACATGATGCTGGTGTCCTCCATGTACCCCGCAAAGGATGTTTAAAATTACTTTCTGTGGAGTCTCTAAAGAGCCTGCTCTATGTTTTTCCACTGTGTGTGGTTGTTTATAACCGTAGCTAAGACTCTGGGTTTAATTTAGATGTAAGAATGGACAGCTTGGTCCTCCCCACATTCACTGAGACAAATATTAAAGGGTTTAGTCTTTATTCAGTTTCAGAGAAAGAGATGCAGATGCAAGGAAAACAGGACACAGGACGCAAGTCAGAGACCCGCATCCCACTTGTTTGGAGGACAGCCCTAAAGAGGCTCCCTCTTGGTTCCAGAAAAAGACACGGATATGAGCAGGACAAGTCTGTGCCAGGAACAGAGGAGAACCTTGGACCAGCGTGTGTGAGCACAGAAGAGGGATGTGAACCAAGCAAGGACCTGGGCTCCCATGACCTTCTATCCCTCCAGAGAAAAGGAGCCATAGACTCTGTGAGTCCAGCTGTACTCTGGTCCCCAGATGTGACAACTCGAATGAAATAAGCTGAAATAAGCCCTTTCCTACCAAAGCTGTGCCTATACACAGCAGCACCGGAAACAGAGCTAGAACATCCTGAAGTAGTTGAAACAGACACCACGGGAAAATGGAAGGTTGGTGAGACAGAAGGGAGACAATCTCCTATTCTCTGAGGAACCTGGCCGTGGTGTCCAGCATCACACTGTATGAGAACACATTGACTTTTCCAGTCAAATGACTTTAGCATCAAATTTTGGGTCAAAACCAATTTTCTTCCCCAAAGTTTAATATTGTTATTTTTTTTTAAAAAGTACTAGCTTAAAAAAATGTTTATAAAACTGTGGATCATCTCTGCACTTCCCTAGTTCTGTCTGGAGGATAATTAGCAGTCAGTGGCGGAGAGATATAGTGTTATTAGCAGAAGTTGGCGGCACGATTTCTCTCTTCCAAATGTGGAGTCGGTGGTATGTTGTGCAATGAGACTGTGAGCCAAAAGAAAGACGAGATGGAGCCAAATGGGCCACTTGGTTCCAGGTTGTGCAAATTGGACCGGAAGGGACACATCTTGGAATCATCATGAGGCAAACAAGTTAAGAGAATGTTTGTAAAATATTGGAAGCTATTGGATATTATGAGCTAGGATTTTATTTTTATTATTATTTTTTTTAGCACAGCAGCTGCCTACAAATTCTAATAGCTGATAATTGTCCGCTCTAAGGGGGTGTGAAGAAGCTAAGACATCACACACGCATGGGTAACAGCGACAAAGCATGCATTTCGGGCTTCAGTGTGCAGTCTGTGTTCTTGGCACCTGTTTCACCTACACAACCATGTTTGCTCACGACCGCAAATTATGCTCCCTGGTCTCTGATGAAGGATGTCATGGCAATGTCATTTGGAAGCAGAATCAGCTGAGAGAAGCAACCCTTGAATTAAAAAAAAAAAACCAAAAAAACAAAAGTGTTGTCATAAAGCACCAGGCACACACTGCCTAGCAATGCCGAGAAGCTAATTAGACCATAGGTAGCTGCCTTCCTTTGCCCCACAGAAAGCACAAACTGAGCCACAGAGGAAGCCTGAGGGGGTTTTCTCGAAAGTGCCTCTTTGTTCAATACTGCTACTTTTCCCATACCCCAAACTCCCCCGTGACTCAGCCCCATCCTGATTTTACTAGAAAACACACTTCAGTCAGCTTGCCTGGGGATATAGATTGGTTGTAGATATATGACTTTAGTATATACAAGTTCTAAGAAAATGGTACTAAAAAAATTCATATAACATGTAAAGAGTTAATTGTAGTTTGACTTTCTTTTGGGAACTCCAGCTCCCAAATAATGGCACAGAGATGTCTAATTAATTATAAAACTTGGTTTTTAGCTCAGGCTTGTCCCCAACCAGCTCTTCTAACTTAAATTGCCCTGCTTCTATTAATCTACATTCTGCCCTGTGGCTTTTTTTAAAATCTATCCTCCCTTCTGTATGTCCAAGTTGGTCCACATCTCACTAGCATCTCCCCTATACCTCAGATTCTTCTCCAGCCTCTCTCTCTGCTCAGGAGTCCCACCTATTCTCTCCTGCCTAGCTAGTCTCTGTTCAGCTCTCTATTAAACCAATTACAGTGACACATCTTCACACAATGTAAGCAAATATTCAACAACAGTCAATGACTTATTTTTTTTTTATGAGACAGGGTTTCTCTGGGTAGCCCTGGCTGGCCTGGAACTCACTCTGTAGACCAGGCTGGCCTCAAACTCAGAAGAGTTAATAACTTTTAAATTAACATTCAAAAAGTATTTCTTTGTTTAAAATTAAGTTATTGAAATTATATTAAAATATTCATTAATATGAATATAGGTTTTAAATACCTTCACTCAAATCTATTTCAAATGCCTTGGTGAGTGTTAACATGTGAAGGGCTATGTCTCAATAACCTAAGGCACAATAGTAACAAGAGGTGAGCATGCTACTTCAAGCAGGCTTTCTTTCAAAGTGGGGTGATGGGATAAAAAGCAGGTGTCATGTGTGCTTGTCATTGTGTATGACCATAGATGAAGCCTGTAAGAACTGAGGTGTAGCCTGACAACCCTGGAGATTGATGAGAAAGGTGGGTTCAGGGCCCAACACTCTTAACTCAGGTTTACAAGTCAGAGAAGCAATACTTTCCACATTGCCTCTGAAAATATCTTATTATGCAAAATCACCCTGGAGTATATTTTAAATTCTCACATGAAAGCTTGCTTTGTTTGTGAGTGCATGTTTATGTGTGTGAAAGAAAGAAAAAGTCCGTGTATGTGTGCATTTATGTGCGGGTGTGTGTCTGTGAATGTGTGCCTGTGTATAGGTGTGTGCATGTGTGTGTGAGTACATGCATCCACGCATATATGTATGGGTCTGTGAATGCATTTCTGCTCATTATCACACACATGTGTGTGAGTGTACTGGTGTGAATACGTGCAGAGGCCAGAGGACCACCCCAGATGGTGTTTCTCAATCGCCGTCTGTCTTAGGTTTCTATTGCTATGAAGAGATGTTATGGCCACAGAAACTCTTATAAAGGAAAACATTTAATGTGATAGCTTACAGTTTTAGAGGTTTAGTCCATTTTTGGTGATGTGGGAGCCCCCTCTGTGTGCTGTGATTATCATTACTGAATAAAGAAACTGCATGGCCTGTTGATAGGGCAGAACCGGACTGAATGCTGGGAGAAAGAAGGGTGGAGTTAGGGGGATGCCATGGTTCTCCCACCAGACATAGAAGTGCTGAAACTTTGCTGGTAGGCCATGACCTCATGGTGATATACAGATTAATAGAAATGGGTTAAATTAAAATGTAAGAGTTAGCCAATAAAAAGCTAGAGCTAATGGGCCAAGCAGTGTTTTAATTAATACAGTTGCTGTGTGATTATTTTGGTTCTGAGTGGCCAGGACAAACAAGAAGCTCCTCCTTCTATATATCATCGTGGTATAATATGCAGTGTGCAGGCAGTCATGGTTCTGGAAAGGGTGAAGGCAACAGGAAGTCAACTGGACACGGCTTGAGCATATATGAAACCTCAAAGCCCTCATCCCCCCAGTGACACACTTCTTCCAATGAAGCCATATGTATTCTAACAAAGCCACACCTCTTATTAGTACCTATCAGCTAATGGGGACCATCTCCATCCAAACTACCTAATCATCATCCTTGGTTATTGAAGCAGGGTATCTCACTGGCCTGAAATTCTACAAGTAGACTAGACTGGCTGGCCAATGAGTCTCTTGGAATCCTCCTGTCCATTTGCCCCTGGAGCAAGGATTAGGAAGACATGCCACCCTACAAAGCCTTTTTGAGAAAATGTGAATCGTTGGGATCAAACTCATATCCTCATGTTTGTGAGGCATGGAAGGTTATCAACAGACCTGTCTCCTCATTCCCATCATGAAATCTTTTCATCCAAGCATTAGGTTATACAAGTTGTATACTGAAGCAAGGTGATTGATTGCACCACTTGTGATAAGCCCTACCCCCTTCTGTCTTATTTATGGCCTTGAAGCTGGGGTGTAATGCCCGCATTACTCTCTAAGGTACAGTTCACGCTACTGTACCATTCACAAGTCGGGCAAGGGCCTGGAGATTCAAAGAACACACAAGAGACGTGGGTCATTTGTGAGGAGATAATGCTGAATTTCATTTATTCAAGCTTAGGACAAACCTTATATACCTAGCTGCTGCACAATGCAATCCCCCCCAGGTAGGTGGGAAATTACTACTCCCAACATGGAGTAAACAATGGCCCTATAGCTAACCATGGTGGGTGGGGGGGCAGAGGGAGCACAGGAACAAACAGGTTTGTTTAGCCTGAAAATGCAACAAAATGTCTGGCCAGAAACTGTCCTCAAGATGAACCCCAGGAGGAGCGGTAGGCCCATGGACTCAACACTGGGGGCCAAGATATAAACTTAAGTCTTGAAAACCAAATCCATGGAGACTTACTGCTATCTTCCTTCTGCCAAAGGCCAAATCCAATCTCACCCAGGAAGAGTCTGACTGTGTGGCCTTTTCAGTAGCCATGTTGATTGCGTTTTGACAAATACAACCCCCCTTCTTTACTTTACCTGTAGGATTTTTTTTGGATGATAGCAAAGCCTAATCTTGAAAGAGACAACCTGTCTACACAGATCCCTCTCCCCTGAGAGTTCCGTGTGTTCCTTCCTCAACTACAAAGTAGATGGACAGCTTCCTTGCTCAAGTCATTGAACTGTAGGCATAGGGTGTGCTGAACTCAGTGTGGCTGCAGTTCTAGAACCTACACAGTACACAGAAAGTAATTTAAACTGTTAGAGGATGGCACAGAGCAGCCGATGATTGTAAGAGTACAAGAGTTTCATCTACTCCAGGGCTGCCCAAAAGCTAGGTCAACGAGACACGTTGTTTACTAAGACAGCAGAGAAATGTTTAAGTGGGAGGAACATTTCTCCTTTGCAACATTCAGAGATGAATGCTTCCTGGCTGGGAATGACAAATGGTATGGCTACTATGTCATTAAAATGGGTTCCATGGTTTCGGTGTCTGTAATCACCAGTGACAGAGGCATATGGCACCAGATAAGCAACAAAGACATGAATATGGTGTGACAGGAACGGACGGCAGGAGCAGCGGCGATTAATTGGACATGATGGGCTAAATAGATGGGTGGTTCATTAAAGTGTTGTTTATTTTTTTTACCTATATAATCCCACAGCTCACAGGAATCCCCGAGATGAGACTATAAGTCCCCTTTACCTAAATGACAGAATTAAATTTGGTCATAAACGCTGATGTTTTTCATGAGAAGCGAGGAGAGTTAACCTTGTTGCACACAGAGCATGGAGAGACTTTTACAGGTTGTGTTGTAAGAATGTTAGTTGGTCATTATGAGTCAACAAACCAGCGAGAGACCAGGGCAGAGGGCTTTCAGCGAGGGAACTCGACACAAGCAGAGCAGGGTGAGCAGAGAAGGTGAAATGGCATGAGGGATGGGAAGGCGGGGTGGACTAGGACGTGTGATGGCACAAAAGACCCTTGAAAAGCCACAGGGAAAACTGCTACTATAGAAGTTTCCAAAACCATGCAATATGTAGAAAGAGTCATATGAGGACAAACGCTCTATAGACACTATTATAGGCTATCAAGTAAAGCGACCAGTGCCAAAACTGAGCTGCCTCTTTTGGAACCGTTGATCAGTAGGGCTCCCTAGACTCCCAAACATTACAGGGTAATGTCTATCCTCTAGAACTTGAAGGTAAGATCCTATGACTGAACACAGCAATGCTTGAGACACCGAGTGTAGAAAAATAAAGTTGGTGCAAGCTTGGAAGCTTCTTCAGTCTGGCCAGCTTTTAAAGGACTGGGGGTAATGTTTATGTTATAAGAAGAGAAAAATAATCAATAGTTGCATTCAGTCGTGAACCCTATCAGATACAAGGATGGCCTGGCAAGACATGCTCACTGGCGTCACAGTGCCATGAATAGTCCAGAGAGTTACCAGCTACTTTATTATTCAAAGCCTGCTCTACAAGACCACACAGTGGAGTTCACTCCTGACACTATTAAAGGGGCCAAGAACTCATGGCTAAATAGATGACAGGCCTCTGGCAAGAACCTTCTACAATCATTCTGCTAGATAGATGTAGAACTAAACACATTTCTAAAGACGTATCTTCGTACCCACCCGTGGATTATTGTATTTCTCAGCAATAATAAGAGAAGCCTTCCCTTGCAGTAGATAACACTTAACATAAAGGCCCACAACTGGTCACTGTGCAGAGAAGAAAGACTGTGGAATTCCAAGCCGCAAATGGAAGCTGTCTGTCACACCCACTCTTCTCGAGGCTCAGAGATCAATGAGCAAGAAAGGGTAGAAAGATTATAAGGGCGAGAGTCCTTGGGTTAAACTACAGCAAAACTGTGTTCTGGATACAACAGAGCAATTACACGTCTGACCTCACAGGAGATGCGACTGCATGCACAAGATTAAGTGAGACAAATTGCCAGTATGTTCAGCAGAGGTGGGCATGAAGTCCAAAGCCAACTAAGGAGCTATTGGCAAGCGATGGCTCCCGGGGGACAGAGAGTCAGGTTTGTTTAGGGTGAAGACTGTTAGAGGCTATCACTGTCCCAATAAATGGCCCCACATCCATGCACATACTGCCAGCCTTGAGAGGACTCAGTGAGTTTAAATGGAACACATGAAATTGGGAAGGAATAATGGTGGATGAGACCGGAAAGGATGTGGAAGGTGGAGGCCAATGAAAACATAATAGGAGAAAAAGAAAGATCTGGTCCATCTAACATTGATCCTAGCAGAGGAGCACTGAACTACTGCATAGGAAAACCCAAAAGGCTCCCGTAGACAAAGTATGAAAAAGACCCGTGGAATTGGGGCACCAAGTCATTACCTCTCCCGTAGATAACTCATGCCTTACAGTCTGCTGCTCGCCTGTTACATTAGCCTGGCAAAGATCAACATGTTCCTGACCTTTGACGATGAGTTATTATGTGCCGCACAGGCAGATCCAACTTCAAGATGGCCCTTCTTTCCCAAGATGTGTCATCGTGGGTTCAGATTGCTGTGACACTTGTTCTTTTACCGATTTGTCACTCAGCTCCACCTGTGAGCTCAGGAGGCATTCTCCGTGACAAGCAGCCCGAAGAAGGAAGCATTCTGCACAGCTTACATTTTATTGCCACCAGCTAGACAGAAATTCTGCTCTATGATAGTCCAATCAACAAAGAGAATGCTGAAGAAAACCGATAAATCTCTCTGTGCACAATCCTTGGAAGGAGAGGAGGCACAAACCCAAAGGCTATACTGATTTATGAAGAGTCTGCTAAAGAGTCTGCTTTGAGGAAATGAAAAACAATAAAGACCAGTGACCAGAGAGACCGGGAAGAGGTTTGTAAGGCATCTTAGTTTCGGGGGCAGAGGGGAAAGCTGCTCATGCCATGTGGATATTCACTACGGAGCATCTATCCACAAGAGATGGTAGATAAGATAACCAATCCTGAGCCTGCCAGTCAGGTTCTTCCAGACCCTCCCGGAGCGACTCTCATTAGCCCGTGTTAAGTACATCTGCAGTAGCAACCACATGGCACTAGAGTAGGAAGAGCTTTTTTTTTTTTTTTCCAAAGAAAAGCCCAGGCCTTTCCAAGTGAATGGGTCCTGGGCAGCAAAACACCACAAAAGGCGTCACTTTCTTCATCACTTGACCGTATGCCTGACGAGGAGCAACATAAAGGCGGATGGGTTCGTTTGGCTCACAGTTTCAAGGGTACAGTGCAGCATGGCAGGGAAGACCTGATGGCAAGGGGCTGGAGGGAGGGGTTCATCAGGATCTGTGGTGTCAGGAGGAGGAGGCTATTCATGTCTCTGCAAACCAGGAAACAAAGACGGTATAGGACTATAAATCTTCTGTTGCATCCCAGACAGATTCAGTTCCTCCAACTAGGTTCCTCCTCACACACATTCTACAAGCTCCCCAAAGAGTACCGCTGCCAAGTGTTCAAATGTAAGAGCCTTCAGGGGATTATTTGACCTTTAAACCCTGTCACTGTTTTTCCCCTGTCTGTGGGGGTGACAGTGAAGGGCACAGAGGAGGTTTCCTAGACACAGGGCTGCACTTTGGAAAGCGGGAATCTGCGCGGCAGACACTGGGATGGAAATGAGGCTTTATGGAACAGTTGCTGGGACAGGGAGTTCAGAGGAGCGATGGCTTTAGAAAGAATCAGTGTAACCTCAGGCACAGTTTTGACTCAGAGGATTTTAAACAAGCAGAACACAGAGCTGGTGGGAATGGAACAGGGGTGGATTTGGAAGGAAGGGGTTTTGGTGAAAATAATCAAAATATAATGTATGAAATTCTCAATGAATTAATAAAAATATTAAAAAGAAATCAGCATATAATTGCAACCTTCAGGAATGAAGTTTGTACAAGTAGGGAAATACAGTCAAGATGGCAGGGTTAATGATGAGTGAGACTTGTTCAGCTGATAATGCCAAGCAATGCTCAGCCTCAATGCATAGATTAAACAGAGGCAAAAAGCTTGGAAATACTTAATTGTAATTATACGATCATACATCAGCGTTTTTAATTGTAGTATTACATGAAGGTGACATAGGGTATAAGTGACATAAACAGGAAGTAGGAAGCGCTATTCTTGATAGTGAATTCCTATGCTGGGAGGAGCTGGGAGGAGTCAAAATTCCATTGGATGGGAGTTGAAACAAAATTATCCTCTGCTATGAGTAAGAAAGGTAAGAAATAGAAACCCTAAGCATCCCATTTGTGCCATTACGAGTAGGAATGGGAGAGGTGAGCTATCATGGTATGTTTCCTCAAACATGAGAAAGGAGAGGAAATGTTTCAGGTAGATGACAAGCCTATGTGAAGTTGGACATGAACATCTGGGAACATCTGGGCATCAGAATTGACTTTTCATTGGTCTTTGCTTTTTTTTTGAGGAATGAGACAGAGAAATGATGTTGTTCTACAGTGCTACCCAAGAACGTATTACGCAGACTAGAGATGATGCTAACACAAACCGAGTCTTCTGTCCTCGGTTCTAGCATACAATCCAGTTTGCTCACATCACATTGCTTTACAGTATAATGAAGCAGACTGTCCTAAGTTCATGCACGGTGCCCAAGGAATACTGCCAGGAGAAAGGCCCATGGGCTACTGGGAAATTCCTCTTAGCAAGGGGAAGTTTTGAAAAAAAAAAAAACATAGGTTCCTAAGCAAGAAAAGGTCTCTCAACAGAGCCTAAGACAAACTTGCAGGTCCTGAAAGTTCAGGCTATGAGCAGATCAAGACGAGTTTGCAGGAGTTACTGAGGGATAAAGATAGATAGGTAGTTTTCAGATTGTGAACAACTTCATTTGTTGAGTAGAGACATAATATTTATGTCAAACTTTTGCTATCACCTAGGAGATTTTGAGATAGATTGAGTTACAAAGAAATAAGCCCAGAAGACTAGTATATAAAGAAGATTAAAATGGAAACCATTTAGAGACTGCTGAGCCCTTTAGGAGTCCCAGGAAGAAGCTGAGGGATTGTATGAGAACTGTAGACAGCTAACGTTTATTGACTCTTCACCAAGGCCAAGGATGCTGCTGAGCTGTGTCTGCACATGAACATTTCATTTAGTGCCCAAGAGAAACAATGCTCACACTTCTCCAGGAAGGAGAGGCTGTGGGACTCCAGTTGCCAAGGTCTTGCAGGCACCATGGTTTCTCAAGTCTAAAAAGTTAAGCAGTGTGCATGTCCAGAAAATCCACACAGATGCCATAAGGTTTCCTTCTAACTACACGCTAAATTCCCAGAGGTGATAGGGTCTGACAGGGTCTTATGAAAAGACTAATATGGCAAGTTAATATGTATGGGACTGCATGGGGTATCACTGAAACCCTAACTCCAATTATCTCAGAATGTAGCAGTATTTGGCACTGGATCTTCAAAGATAGAGTTGTGTGTAAGCGAAGTCACATGGACAGAGCATATTTCAATGTAACTGCTCTCCTGATAAGTAGATACAAAGAGAGGCCCTGTGAGAATGTGGGAAAGGAAACCCTACCTATGCACTAGAGAGGAAGGCCTCAACGACTCCCAATCTGAAGTCTTTATTTTGGATCTCCAGCCCCCAGGATTAGGAAGGAAAAGAACTTTCCTCTCTTCAAGCTGCCAGTCTGCGCTAACAGCGACCCTGTAAACTCATTCTTCAAGGATGACCAGACTGCTGAGAGTAGATGACATTTAAGTTTGTGGGCAAGGCCATGAGTGTGGAGAAGAGATGAATGTAGGATTTCTTAGATCAGCTCAGCTGGTCTTGCACATAGAGGTGAGAAGAGATGAATCCCAGATGATTGGTAAGTTTTAGGGGTTCTGAAGCTAGCTAAGAGGAGGAGAAAAACAGGACATGCCAACACATGCAAAATTGGGAACACACACAGAGTATCCTTGGAGGGGGCTGTGAGAGGCACTGCATTCAAAGTGCTATAAATGGTCCTTGTGGAGAATGACCCCAGAGAGACCCAAGGATAATGTCTTTGTTTGCTTCACAGGAAGTGACTTCATGTAGGACCAAGGGTAGCTGTATTAGGAGAGTCAGGGGAGAACGCGCAAGTGTTCATAAAGTTTTATTTTCAAAGCTCTTGTTCTAATCGGGCAGCAATTACTCTACCTCGTGTAAAAACTTGCTTGAAGTTTATAAGCATGATCATGACAGCCACAGACTGATTTGAATCCTAGAGGTGCCATTCCTTAGTTGTGTAACACAAGGCATATCATCACTGCATGCTTATGTGCTTTTATTTCTTTTTTAGGAAATAGGTAATGTACTGTTCTCTGCTTCATGGATGTTTGTGATGGATGAGTGAGTGTTAAATGCTTGTGAAAAGACTCAGGTAAGTTAGCTGATTTTATCAAGGTCCTCATCACCACCATCATCCTCATCCTCAACATCACCATCACCATCATCACCATCATCACTATGACTACTGTCATCACCACCACCATCATCACCACCATCACCATCGCCATCACCATCACCAAGACTAAAACACACGAAAGCAATATTGGCTACCAGACACCTTAACTGGATTGAGAGCTAATTAAGCTTTCATAATCTAAGTAAAATTTACAAGGTTTAGAGCAGGGGACTTCAGATTTACATTAACTCTGGAAACCCTGTAAGTCTATTTTCTGAATCAATTCATAGACTAAATCTTACATCTTCAAAATCAGGACATAATTTCCTCTTGCAACTAAGGGATTCAGCAGTTGGTAGACTGGTTTTAGATACATGGGAAAGTTCTAGAAAGAAACAAAATGGATTATGATTTGTCATACAGTTACTTGCTATGCAAAAATGAAAACGGTCTTTGTGTGCAACAAGAGCTTCAGGGACAATTAGAGACCCATCAACAGAGCACATAAAATGGTGAGCTGTTTTATTGAAATAGTGCACATAGGGTGTAGCAGAACAATCCATTATATACCTTCAAAGTAGTGTTGTCAAGATACCAGGAAACAGGAATTATCACTTTAAGGAAGAAGTCACCACCCTTCATTGTAATGGGAGTTCAGAAGACCAGGGTGTCTGCAGAATCACACACACTGAAGACTGGGCTCATGGGGTATCAGATGGGAGCCAAGGGGAAAAGTTTCCTTAGAAGAATGACAGATATTAGGGGGAACAACCCAGTCCCTTAATTAGACTGCCCGCTCTTTATTTTACAGTGATGGAAAGAAATTGCCCATTATGATTGTCCAATTAAAAAAAAAAGGGATATTCTATTTCTGGGATGTTTTCCTAGATCTTCAGAATCATTACTGGTTACAGCCTGGAATAGATGCAATTTCCTAAGTCCCCACCAGTCACTGGTATATGGTCTTCCTCTGGTGTCACTCTACAGGGTTGGTGCATTGCCTGAAGCTCCGTGTGCGCAAGCATTGACAAAGACATGTTTACCTAGCTCATCACAAACCCGATTATACAACTCACCATGGAAGATGGAGCTACTCTAGGGCATAATGCTTGCGCCAAGGTTCCTGTAGAGAGTCTGGATGGCCAGGAAATGCATACCAGGCCATCGTCTCAATTAGGAACCTCTGAGAAGATTAGTCATGAAGTTTTAAAGGGAAGCCTAAGGTATTATGAAGAACTCAGGATGCTGGGCATACCAGAAATGGGTGATATCGCTGAAGTGACCTACAGACACCTACTGGACGTAGCTCAAGGAGAGCCATATGTGCTCCGGATGTCAGGCCAAAGGATGAGCTAAGGCCATGGACATCTACCATGTGACTAAAATACTGCACATGGAGCTGCAGAATTCGTTTGCCCTGCAGGGCTTTGATCTTGGCTTAGTCCAGCTTTTCTTTGTTGTGACTCTCTTTCTCCCTAGGGGATGGCAGTGTTTAGTCTGCACATCGTATATTGGGAATATAGAACTCTTGGATATTTACAGGCACTCACAGCTAAGAGGGTGCCTTGAGTCTCCGTGAAAACGTTGGAGTCTTCGAGTCTTGAGGCTACCGAGGCCTCAGGGACTTCTATGGCTCAACCAGATTCCTAGTGTGTTATGAGATGGCCATGAGCCTTTGAGGTCTGGGGTGGAGTGTAATGATTCCCATCTGAATGTCCATACAGCCTCACGAACACTGGGTCTCTGATTCAGGGCACTATTTTAAAGGCTGCAGAACCTCTATGTGAAGCAACCTGGCTACACCATTAAGTCATGGAGGTCCCTGAATGTCGACACTCTTTCGGAGTTCTGCCTGCCATCTTCGGTTCTATAAGTAAGGTGTCTCTATCACATGCTTTTGCCTCCTGGGAGGAGTGTCCCTGCCACCATGAATGAAAACCCTGTGAAGCTGTAAGATAGAGATAAACCTCACTTCCCTTAAATTCTTTCTCCCGGTATTTCTTTGGCTAAGAAAATCAATACAGCATCTTGGCTACCTAGTGCCCAAGCCTGCTTCTTTATTCTCTTCCGCGTTATTCCCATCAGCGCTGCCAAGATTCTCCACAATGCATCTCATGGCCGCGTGGGCCCCACAACCTTATATAGAAAAGCCAAGCATTTTCTATATGCTCTCTGCCAGGTTGTTTAGCGTCTTCTTGTTCCACACACTCCCTGTTGAACTCTAAACAGGAAAGAAAAATGTCTTATAATTACTTGAGTTAAATTATTTGGCTTACATTTTCTATTGCACGTTCACCTAAAGGTGATAACTGATTTTAAAAGCTGTATCTAAATATATCTAGAATAATCGCTTCTGATGAGTATAAAGATTCTAACTGAAGGAAATCATGGGGTCATGGTTTAATTGGCCGCATCTTTTCTTTGTGGAACGCATAATACAAGTGTGCCTGCCAATCAGTACATGTGAGATGCAGAGTTCACTGCCGCCGCCACGGCCTTAAGCAGAAATATCTGTCATTTCCCTCCCTACTAGCAAGAATTCTTTTCCTTCCTTCATGAGAGCTTATCTCAAGTTTAAATTAATTTTTTCTTTTTATGGTTGGGAGGGGTCATAACTTCATCTGTCCACTCAATACAACCCAGGTTCACATGAGAAGATGGACCCGCAACTGAAGAATTGCCCAGATCGGATTCTCTGTGGCCAAAGCTGTGAGGCATTCTCTTAATTACCAATTGATGTAGGCAGGCCCAGGCAACTGTGCCCGTACCGCTCCTAAGTAGGCGCAGCTGAGCAAGCCAAAGGCTACAAACCTTGAAGAGCAGCTCCTCCGTGGTCTCTGTTTCAGTTCATAATTCCAGGTTCCTGCCTTGCGCTCCTGCTTTGGTCTTCCTAACCTATACAATGAAGTAAATCCTGCCTTCCTCGAGTTACTTTTGGTCATGGGCAGCAACAGAAAGCAAACTAGCACAGCGTGTTTGAACCCCAAATCAAAGTTCTTTGACTTGTCCCCACTATACGCTATATCAGTAGGGCTCCTAATAGGCTTTTGCTATGTATTTGTAGGCAATCGAATTGATGGAAATGTGGCTGTGGGGAAGTCCTTCTACTAGTTTCAAAGGATACAAATAGGCAAAAGAGTGTCAGCTGATTCCCTTCCTACATTTTGCCTATTAACTTTAAAACAAGCAACTCTCTAGCACGGCAACCCTCTAGGGCTTCGTAAAAGGCATGGATGGGGAAGGCAGTCGGGTTCTTGGTGAGCAGTATGTCGGGAAAAAGTTTTAAGATGAGCTCACTGGGCCTTCCAAGTGGACCTTGTTAGTGAAATGGTCTATCTGTACCTTCTGCAGGGATGATTGCAGACCCTGGAAAACATGGTTTCCAGAAGACAGAAGAAAAAAATAAACATAAACACAAGTCTACAAATATCTCGTGTGTCTCCAAAGCAAACAGTCCCCATCTGGATTTCTCTTTGGGCCGCGACAGATACAAACCAGGTTGAAGAAAATCTGTCTGGCATCGCTCAGATCCTTATGTAAAGAGGGGGAAAGCAACTTTCTTTCTAGACACAAACTGGAGTTTGGGGCAGCTATTAAATATGTAAGTGGGCCATCAATCATAATTAAACAGAAATGGAGCCCAATTTCACTTCTTTATTGCCCGTTTCCATGGTTGTAGTGTGGAGCTGCGGGCAGGCCTGCTTTTCATCCCACCCGGCTCCTGCATGGTTAGCTTTACACCCGAAATAACATCACACAAATTGTATTCTTTTAAAGACTGCCTGGCCCATTATTTTCAGGCTCTTACTCACATCTTGACTAACCCATATCTAATAATCTGTGTAGCACCACAAAGTGGTGCCTTACCAGGTAGATTCTAGCGTGCGTCCATCTTGGGCTGGAGCTTCATCGCATCTGGCCTCTCTCTCAGGAGAGGCACAGTGGTCTGCCTAACTTAGGAGAGGTGTGGCATCTTACTGATCCTTCTACCTCACTTCCTCTTCCTGTTCTGTCTATTCCACCCACCTAAGGGGCGGTCTATCAAATGGGCCAGGCAGTTTCTTTATTAGCCAATGAAATCAACTCAAACAGAAGACTCTCCCACATCATTTCCCCTTTTTCTGTTTAAACAATAAAAGAAAGGCTTTAACTTTAACATAGTAAAATTACATATAACAAAATAGTTATCAAGTAAGAATTAGTTACAATACTTATATCCATTTTATCTTTATCATAACAAAGGAAAACTTTAACTATCTATCCATTCTTCAACTCCATCAAAGACTCCAGAAGGATATAATATTACCTAAGTAAATAAGAAGTAAGCAACTTACAAAACTCTAGAAATGACAGAGACATCTCGCTGCCTGGATAGTCACCCAAAGTTCCTCTGTACCGTTGGGGCATCCATCTTCGGCCTTCAGGCCCATAGTTTCCAGCAGACATTTACATAAAGCAAGAAATTTCAAAGACAGTTCAGTCACTTTCTGCTGTGTCCTGCAGAATGTCTTGCAGACTCTTTCATGAATCAGGGATCCCGAAAGATCATCTCACTTTTAGACAAGTTCAGCAGTCCTCTCTCTGAGGGTTCTCTATGTCCAGTTTATGCAATAGTCCAGGCAAAAGCAGTTTCTTGCCCAAATGGCTATCAAACTCAATAAGGATCCTCTTCGATGCCCATCATCTTCTTGAAGTAGATTGGTGCTGCCAGGAGCAGACATGTCTCATTGTCATGAACAGTCCTAAGTTATTAAAACATCTAAAATGCGATATTCTGTAGTCTTTGAAAGATATGAAGAATGCCTATGTAACTTAAAATATCTCTATATAGCTAGAAAATCTAACTAACATAACTACAGGTTTTAATATTATTGATAACTATCCATTAACAACCTATATACATTACATTTTTAAATGAACTACACAATCACAATACATTAATCAGTATCAGAAATACACATACATATAACAAAATAGACCTTAAATTTCTATCAATAAGGCAAAATTTATACCAATGTAAGTTATTCATATCTATATCATCTCCCCCTTTAAATGTAAAAGAACATTTATAAACAATATTTGGGAATATGGACGTAGTTATTTCTCTCCAAACTGCTTCCTGCTGAATGGGGACGCTGTTAATCAGATCTTTCATGGTATAATCTGTGTGCCAGGTTCATCTCGGTCATCAGTTGGGTGAAGTAATTTTCTGAAGGTGTTCACAGCAACCTTTCAGGAGGGCGTGGTCTATCATACCATACTGGGATAGAAGCAATCCAATGGGTCTCATTTTCTGTAAAAATAAAAGAAGAATCTCTTTTCCAAAGTATCATATCCTTAGATCCAAATTCTAAAGTCAAGGTATTTTCAAGATATCTTTCTTGGATTAGTTCAGCAGCATTTGTAAACAAATATCTTTTAGCAGCTGTTGCTCCTTCCTCAGCATTCAAACAATTCAAAAAGAGCATAATAGCATACAGTATCAAGATTCTCTGTGTATATTCCATTTTTGTGCGGCTTTATTTTAACCTCTATTTCATTTATTTTTACTTTTATTTTTTGAGACAGGTTCTCTGTATATCTTTGTCCTGGAATAACTCTGTAGACCAGGCTGTCCTTGAACTCTCAGAAATCCGTCTGTCTCTGCCTCCCCAGTGCTGGGATTAAAGGTGTGTGCTACAACACCTTGAACTCACAGAGATCTTTCCGTCTCTGCCTCCCAGGAATTCGGATTAAAGGTGTGTCCTGCCACACCTTGAAGTCACAGAGGTCAATCTACCTCTGCCTCCCAAGTGTTGGGATTAAAGGTATATACCACAACAAACTACTTCTTTTTTTTTTCTTTCTTTCTCTTTTTTTTAACTGTAAGAACTTTAACTTTTAGTCTGCATGTATTTTTAACTCACTGCAAACCATTTAGAGGTTTTCTTTGTCTTTGAATCTCTCTTTACTGTATATCTCTCTTTTTCTGACCACACGAGTCTTTAATTTACCAAACAATATCGGTAGGACTAAAGCCGTGACTTTGGCAGCTGGATACAGCCCATTCCTTAGCTTTCCAGCCTCATGGCAGAGGTACCGGCTATAGCCTTGTTTATCACCACAACTCTGTGGCGGTTCAAGGTCCCTGCCAGCAAGCAAGCTGCAACAGTGTTAAACAACACTCAAAAGCTCCATAGTCAGGACCGCCTGCTTGAAAGAGTCAGAGTTTGCCCTGGTGGGACGGCCCAGAAAGCTGGCATTTTAAAACGGCACAGCTTTTTTCCTGCTACGGCTGAAAACCGAAAAACAAACATTCAGCTTTTCATCAACACCATTTAAGTGTTTCGTGGCAGGACCTCTTAAAAGAGCTGCAAGATTTTGCAGCTAAAGCTGAGTCAGGAAGCCTCTCTTAGATGAGAGTGCTTTCTTACCTCTAGCAAGCAAAGCCAAACCTGAGAAATAGCTGCTACCAAGAAAACATGCTTTACTCTATTCTTTCCCAAGCTTTCTCAGGCTTTCTGTGGATCCAGTCATCCACGTGGGCGCCATTCTGTAGTGTGGAGCTGCGGGCCGCGTTCCCGCCGTCCAGCTCCCAGCCACCGGCTAGCTTATGCCCCAAAATAACGACACACAAATTGTATTCTTTTAAAGACTGCCTGGCCCATTATTTTCAGGCTCTTACTCACATCTTGACTAACCCATATCTAATAATCTGTGTAGCACCACAAAGTGGTGCCTTACCAGGTAGATTCTAGCGTGCGTCCATCTTGGGCTGGAGCTTCATCACATCTGGCCTCTCTCTCAGGAGAGGCACAGTGGTCTGCCTAACTTAGGAGAGGTGTGGCATCTTACTGATCCTTCTACCTCACTTCCTCTTCCTGTTCTGTCTATTCCACCCACCTAAGGGGCGGTCTATCAAATGGGCCAGGCAGTTTCTTTATTAGCCAATGAAATCAACTCAAACAGAAGACTCTCCCACATCACATGGTGAGGACCCTAAGAGAAGCCTAGGAAATGTACCATAGTCCTTCTGTGTCTACATGGAGGTCAGGTTCACTCCTTCCAGCCAGCGCATGGTTTGTTTACACAATTTAGGCATCATCTTACAGTGCTGTAGAATGGAAAACATACACCAGCCCACAAAGGGAGGCCAATTAAGTGACTATGGCGTGTGTTGGGAAAGCATTTAGGAGGACAAAGCAGACCTAAGAGGCTGAGCCAGCGAAGGTGAGGATTTCCCTCCTCCTGGATGATGAGACTGAATGAGAGAGTCCTCACACTGCTCTTTCAAATGTCCTGCAGACTCACGATGTTAGCCGACAGCAGGGCTTTCCCTGGAGTTTCTCAATGGGTAATTTATATCCGCATTTCAAAACATTAAAACATCATTTACAATCTTCAGAAAATTGTGGGAAGGGATTATTTTTTTAAATAAATTAGATGACAATTCTAGAGGGGAAGTATTCACTTCTAGCTTGTGAAGTGATTTGTTTAAAAAAAATTTTTTTTTTTTTTTTTTGGTTTCTTGTTGCAATCTTTTGTAGACTGTCACAACCATGTGGGCCAGCAGGGGCCAGTGATGCTTCATCGCAAGACTGAAATCTGCTCCTCGGGCTCCACGGGAAGAATTATTCCAACATTTCACTGCAAATCAAACCATAATTATTAGCTAATGTCCTATCCTGCCACCAGCCTCAAAGGTCATCAGAGTATGTTTTATAAATGAAAAGAAATGGTTAGCTCTAATTACATGTAAAATGAGTCTTATATGCTCTGAAATGCTGGTTTCTTTGGGTTTTTACTTTTCATCTTCAAACTGAGCGGGTTATCATACACAATACAAAAAAAAAATGGACACAAGGACCCTACATAAACTGGACTGGACGCACCACAGTTTAACCTGAGGACGTTGATGGGCTGTCTCCATGGTTTAGAGCCCTTCCCATCCGTGTCCTGTGGGCTCGGGACCTACTGAGTTGCACAGTAAGACAATTAAAAAATGTACACAAGACAATTAAAGCCGCTTGAATGAAAGATTAAATAAGGAAGTAAATTTTTTTTCCAGGGGTAAGCAGGTCCATATTTTTCAATTTCACACGTACACAGAAGAGAAATAGTAACTTTGGCCTAGGCACCCTGAGGTGGAGTTGGAAATTCAGCGGTGGCTGGAACACGGGGTGCAGTGTGGGGAGAAGCCACCACTCCTCTGAAAAGGATGACATCATTGAGATGACCAAGCACAGCGGAGGTTGAGGCAGAATCTTCCAATGGATGGCACATTTGGAGGACCCCCTTCAATGTGGTACCATCGCCCCAACTCAAAACAAATTCGGCAGGAGAGGCTACAGAAGATTTCAGGTAAATACAGAGTGGAGTTTGCAGTCAACGGCACCTATGAGTGGGTGGAGGTTTCTCTAAGAACTCCCTAGATTCAGGGCAGAGCTGAGCTCAGTGGGCCCAGGACAGGCTTATGTTCAACGTGGAATCTCCATTTGTAAGATCCGGATGGGATAGCATACACTGCCAGGGAACTGTTCCCATTGATCTCCAAGGACTTCCTATTGTCTCAAACTCCACTGTGGTGACATTTAGCTGTCTATGTTTGAAGGACCTAGTCTCTCTCTCTCTCTCTCTCTCTCTCTCTCTCTCTCTCTCTCTCTCTCTCTCTCTCTCTCTCTCTCTCTCTGAATGCTCTGCCAAATTCAGGTGCTCAGGTGAGTGTGTCTGCATAAGTGTTACAGAGACTGAGTGGATATTGGCCAGCCAAGTCTCTTTACATAATATTCTATGGCAAGCCCTAGTCCACTGCCATGTGCCTATCACCTTCGTGTACAGGAAGCTGAGATGCTCATCTGTGGTCTCCTTGAACATGGATGCCTTCACATCACAGTTGCTTCCTGCTGAAGTCGCCGAGTTGACTCAGCCTTCATCCCGCTGCTCCTGTCCCACACCGGGCTAACCCAAGCTGCTTCTCTTCCCAGCCAGGGCCCAGGTACCTCCCTGTGTTCAGCCCACTGCATGGAGGGTCTTCATTAGCTCCACTTTATGTTGGTAAAGACAGCCTCAAGGACAGGTTCTCAGGGAGTTATGGCATATCACACATCATCTAAGAGTGTGAGGATATTGGGAGGCCCAAGGCATACATCTAGCCTGGGAGGCAAGCCCACTGCAGTCTGTAGAAGTTTGGGTTAGCTACAAATAAATAAATAACAGATATTAATGTGCTCATCAGCCAAAAACTACTAGTAGTTAGTAAACAAGACTGTTTGCATACTTAATTTACTAATACGGTTGAAAGAGACATAAAAATAATCAACCTTGATCCATGTCAGTATTGTGATTAATTCTGGTGAACCACTGAAGTTCAGAAGGGTGGAGACTGGATATTTGTCTCTCCTCCGTGCTTATCTGTGCGATTCTACAAAACACCACTGAGAATGGGGAAAGTACAATCAAATATCATTCAACTCCTAGAGCATGTTAACATATGTAATCGTCATAGTGCCTTACTCATGGGAAATATCCCATCTGCGTCCCCTTCTATTAGAATCAGCAATAGCATCAGGTCATTTCTGGCCATGAGTGTTAGTGACTCTTTTCTTAGCTGTGACTTTGGACCTAAAGCAGTGCCTGGTGTTCACTGCACTGAGACGGTTGCAGGGAAGCACCAAACGTACATAACGATTCTAGAGAATCTCGGGTGACAGGGCTCCCAGACCACTGTACCCACGCAGCGTGTGACGGGCATGTTTGCATTTATCAGTGGAGATAATGACCACACGGATAAGACACAGCAACTGTGAGGTTGGAGGAAAGGCTGACACGTAGGCAAGTCCCTCGGATATAATAACAGTAAATAATTATATGTATGATAATAAATAATACTATGATAATTATTGCCATAATTACCATAGCAACTCCAACAGTGTGGAAAATAATAATTTTAGATAAAATAATCCTTCCGATGCCGTTGGGACTCCCTGATAATCACACGCTGTGGAATCTGTCAGATGAGGAAACAAAGTCACAGCCAGTCCTCTAGCGTCGGGGGCGACACGGCGAAACTCTCAAGTTATAACAACTCAATTTCAAAGCCAGGTTTGCCTGAGCCCCCATCCAAGCTCTTCACTATAAGCCTACTTACACTTGGTCCTGTTCAGGCTGCTCAAAGATGGATACAATCCACTCTCACAAAGGGAAGCTTAAGTGGTGGAGGCTATGCATTAGTCTGGAGAAGAGAAAAAGCACATTCTCAAGCTACAACATCCACTCATTTTATTTAACATGAAGACACCCGTTGGCATCCGAACCAGGGAACCCACCGGCTGCACTGAGTGAGAAGCATTTGGCCACGCATTCACTAAGCAGCTCACACAAACTGAGTGACTGTGTACTGGGCTTGACATCATGGGATGTAAACCAAACCAGGTCAGGACACAGGGGTGCCAATGAGTTGTGTAAGCATCAGCTTTGGGAAGCAGAGCAAGTCTGAAATGCAGAGTTGAGTGAATGGGTCCAAGTGAGGGACCACGGACGTCTTGAGCGGCTGCCACGCAGACTGTGGCTAACCCAGCTGTCCCAGTCCCTGTGATCTTGTGATTGTTCCTTTAGCTTTGTCAGGCCGGAGCTGTTCTGAAATGGTTCAGACACACTCTGGAAGAACCTTATCATACTCCATTTACTCCTCAGGGATCAGAACTGGCGGGTCAAGGGCTGTGCCCTGGCCTAATCAGCTATTTCAGGTTTGACCAGTTTCCTTACGGTGGTGGAACAAAGTGGCGGGATGCATTTCCTGGCTTTGATTGTTTGTGGTTAGCATTCTTGTTTCTTTAAGGGCATGGACACTGGAGGTCCATGGCTGAAGGCTGTGATCATCCTTTGAAAGGAGAGTCAAGATGTCTCAATAATCTATAATAATTATGTAATAATAAATGATATAACTCTTCAATGAATGTGTTTATTTTCCCTTTAACCTTGTGCTTGTCCTTGTAGTTACTTTCAGGACAAAGAAGTAAACAACTATCTCCTAAGCCTGAACTTCAAATATTTCACTAGAGAGAGTTAATTGTTTTATAGCTAGGCTGTGTGTGCTGGTGTGGGTCTGTGCTTGTGTGCACATGTATGTGAGTATCTCTGTGCATGGTGTTTGAGTGCACACTTGTGTGTGCATACACGTGTGTATGTGAGCATGTGCAGGTGTGTGTGAGCGGGTATATTTGTTTTGTGTACTTATGTGAGCATGCAGGCATGTGTATATTATAAGCAGGTGTTTTGTGTTTCTGTGTATATTAGTATGTATATGCAAGCATGTGCAGTATGTATTTATGTGTATGTTTATGTGTAAAGTGTGTTTGTGTATATTATGTGTGTATGAGTATGTACAAATGTGTGTGTGTGTGTGTGTGTGTGTGTGTGTGTGATAGTCTTCTGTAGGGACAAAGGCCCAGATTGTGATTTCTAGCAACATATTTTGAGAGAAAAACCTGGTTAATGTTTAATCTGAAAAAAAAGAAAAGGTTTTATCATTAACTAGGCTTAAGAAAATCCAAGTCCACTTTGAAATATTAAGAATTACTGATACGAAACCACATTTGCTTGCTGAAAAATATGCGACATTCTTTTCCCTTGCTCTTTCTCATTCAGATGCTGGCAGGATTTACACTTTAATTTTAAATGACAGATCAAAATTAGCTTTCTAAAGACATTATTGGGCCTTACTTTTTAAAATTTGTCTTTTAGTGACTCAGATATTTTGGGAATTTTCACATCATTCTCGGATCAACTTCCACATCAAGGTGGCAGGATCATTAACTCCTTAGTAGAATTTAAATTTTACAATATGACAAAACAATTAACTAAAAACAAGTAAAAAAGAGTGTAACTGGTCACACAGCATGTATAGTTTTGTCCATAAAATTTTGTAAGCCGGCCGGGCGGTGGTGGCGCACGCCTTTAATCCCAGCACTCGGGAGGCAGAGGCAGGCAGATCTCTGAGTTCGAGGCCAGCCTGGTCTACAAGAGCTCGTTCCAGGACAGGCTCTAGAAACTACAGGGAAACCCTGTCTCGAAAATTTTGTCTGCCGTTTGTGCGTATGCCCCTGAAGACTTTAAATCTTCCAGTTAGTTGTTTATCGTGCTTGCTCAGATCTGTGGTGAGTTCACGCCGATGTCTCAGAGTGGAGTGCTGCACACTGGATCGTGCTGGTGCCTCAGTGTCTTCTCTGGTTCACGCCTTCCTATAACTGATGAAAGGCAGCACCCAGGGCTGCTCTTTGCCAGACACTTTGCTGAGCACTTTGCACTTTGGTTTTTTCATTGCTAGACTGTTCCACTGAATGGGGGTGACGGCCATCCCGGGTGTAGGATTTGAGGATGGGGACCTAGAGGTGCTAAGCAGTAGCTGGGAGGAGCCAAGCTGGACTTTAATAACCGATCCTTCAATTCTGTAATTTTACCATGGGCATGGGGAGTGTATTAGAATGTAAAAAATCAAAGGGGTTTCCACCCTTTGAGAAAATTGAAGACAACATATAGACAAAAAAATTCTCTATAATATGATTTTATCCAAAATACTATTATTTGGTTAATAAATACTATAGGAAGCAGGGAATTCACTTACACTGAGTATCTAGAGTGTGCCATCGAGCCCACTGGGGGCAGTTCAGATGTTATATCTCACTTATGGCTGGATTTCACTGTTAAGGGAGTGATTTAGGATTCCTTTGCTCTTTCCATGCAGAAGGCATCCCTCAGCCTCGTGTGTCTAAATTATCGGTCCTGGGCCAGTGGTTCTGTTTTGTAAGATGGTCAAGCCTTGAACATGGAGTCTCGCCCTAAAGGAGACTGGAATTCAGCTTGTTAGCAAAGAGTGAGAAAGTAATTGCTGTGAGCACAGCCAAGGCATGCCCAGCTGGTTGGCATGAGCTCATGAAAATCTGTGCTCTTTTCCACATTTGAGTGGCATGCTTTGGGGCTAGTTAGAAATTTTTTGTCTCAGTATTTTCTAGGTGACCAGTGAAAGCTGATGAATCAGACAGAACGGGGCCTAGAGTACCTTTGAAGAATCCCAGTCCTTAAGTTTGGAGTGTAAAATAATGAACTCAGGAAAAATTCCAACTTCAATTCCAAAAATTTGAGACCTGAAATTTTTACCTCTGCTGGCCATCGAAATGACGCTGACTCAGGTAGGTCCTGACTAAATCCATTTGAGAACAATTACCTAGATAGTCAAGATATATACCCAGATAGTCAAGATGTCATGTGACTAAATATAAGAATATCAGGGCTGGAGAGATAGCTCAGCAGTCATGAGCACATTCTGTTCTTACAGAAGACTCAAGTTTTCTTCCCAACAGCCATGTCAAAGAGCTCACAGCCTGTAAATCCAGTTCAGGGATATCTGCTGCCCTCTTCTGGTCTCATAGGCACCTGCCCTCACATGCATGTATACTCACGCAGACAAAAACACGTAAATAAAAATACAATAAACCTGTATGAATATGTGGTGAGATGAGTTGACAGTTGGGTGTACACTGTAGAGGACAATGTGGCCAACTCTGGCAATGAAGGAATGGGAACAGGGCTGAAAGGAATGAAACTTAGCTTACATGGAAATGTTGGAAATCAGTGACCAAGTCATCTTGCTGTTTCTGTTTCTCCTGGTGCTGTGGGAAATCCTTCAGCCAGTAGCCTTTAAGATACTCGCCCACTTGGGCGTGGCCTCATACTATAAATGCCCATGTAAAGTTTGTCCTCACTGTCTTCCAGCTGCTGGATTCAGTTGCTGTTTTTCTCATTGGAGCAGAGGACTGTGATCTGAGAGTCTACCCCTAAATAAATAGCCTTTTTATTGTACTCAATTCTGAACTAGTGTGGGATTTCTTTTTAGCATCTGTCTTCATCCCGGGGTCACGGTGGCTCAGGTGGAGGTCCAGTTCAACAAATAGGATTTTTCTGCTCTTTGATCCCACGGTCCTTACAATATAGCATGTGATGGCTGCAATGTAAACCACACAAAGAGTGCTGCCTATCCCACGCCGATGAGAATGTATGCATTTCTGGAATCAAGATGCCCTTATCAGAAATGGAAATTACCTTTAATAAATGTGAACTGCTTTTGATACATTTCACTGAGGATTGGCCACCAGAAATCTTGAAGTTAATGTACGGGTTCACTGAGGATTGGCCACCAGAAATCTTGAAGTTAATGTATGGGTTCTTAATCACTCACAAACTCACTGTAATGAAGATGAGAGGCATGTGTTCTGTGAGAAGTTTGCCCATGCGTATCGCGCCCCCTCGGCCCTTTCCCAGGTGACAGGATGGGGCTGGTTCCATGCTGTCCCATCTCAGCTTAATCCCTTGCTGTTACTGAGAAGTGGAAAATGCAACTGAACGCACTTCTGAAACCCTCCCCAGAGTGCTGCTTGCATTAAGCAGTCAGAGCATGGTGACAATGTGGACAGACCGTTAGGACCAGTAGCGTCACAAGGCTTCCAGGAAACAGTTTGTCAATTAAACTGTCCCATTGGCAGCTGTTAGGATCAATCCTAGGTTATTATAAAAGAGCACAGTTTAAAAAAAAAACACACTGACAAGTTTTGTTGGGGATGGGGTTCCAGGTTTGGAGGACTAGCAGGAGGTTGCATGAGGGCCGACTGTGGGTTCTATTTTACTCCAATTTCTTGAGTATTAGCAGAATTTAAGCTGAGGTTCCCAATAGTGTAGGCAGGGACCCTCACCTTATGCATTATTTGCATTTTAGAGAAGCAGGAGCTATCATGAAAGCTGCCCCCCCCACATACACATACTTCACTTCTTTAGTTTAAGAATATTGTTTTCTAGTCTGATCATAGGACCATTTGCTTCTCTTACTGGGAAAACATAAACGATAGCAACAGGGATCTAAACTAAGATGTTAAGTTCTCATATCCCCTTGACTCATTTGGTGACCATAATCAGGCTACCTAGCCTCCTGCTGATGTGGCTTATCTGTTCGCACAAACATCTTCGGTTGAAGAGGGGATTGGTTGTGTCTTCTACCTACAGTGTCTTTGGAGACACACTGGATGTAAACGCAAAGGGGCAAAGCACAAGAGGAGACTATTTCCTCGTCATATTCCCCGAAACACAGAAGAGGCTGGCATGGTCAATCTTATGAACACCTTGTTCCCCTTAGAAAGCTCTTTCTTCTGTTTCTCTCAGTCCTCATATTCCCAGGCACTCATCTCTGCTCCTGAGATGGAGGCTCGTTCATCCAGCCCTGTGTGCCCCCTCCTCTGTCTTCTCAGTTTTGTTGTCAATAACCTCTCTTTTAAAGCAGAATTGGAGAGCCGCGTGCGGTCTCCGTGGAAATGGTTTGGAAGCACTGACATGTCTTCCCCCAGCCTGTATCTGCTGCTCAGTCTCAACTCTCCCAGCTGTCACTCTGCTAAGTACGCTAAACAAACACAGGGTGACTGGAAGTCTTTATCTGCATGGAGAGTCTGGTGCTGGACAAGCACAATGGGGAGTGCTCAAGATCGGGGTGCTGTGAAGAAGGACATGAGTGTGTCTTCCGTGAACCCTAGGATCCCTGGATGTACCAGCAGCAACATGGAGATTTTCCTGGCTGGTTCACAAGCCAGACTGGTCAAGACAGCTCTTGCCTCACACTTCTCAGACCCAGCAGGTCATATGTCAGTCATGCTGACATCAGGGGGACTAGGAAG
Organism: Arvicola amphibius; assembly: GCF_903992535.2. Taxonomy (NCBI): domain Eukaryota; kingdom Metazoa; phylum Chordata; class Mammalia; order Rodentia; family Cricetidae; genus Arvicola; species Arvicola amphibius. Next base: position 157,785,671 of record NC_052050.1, read on the forward strand.
CCAGGTGCCCACCACAGTCTCCTCACCCTAACCTCAGTCTCTTTGTGTGACTAGACTGTGGCTCTGTTTTCTATTTGCATTTCATGGGCTGACTTTATGTACTTGAGCCAAGCTCATACTTATCCCCATGTCCCAAGGGTTCCATATGCTGTAAGTGACCTTTAACTGTCTGCTGAACTGAAGGACTTGGCACTCCCCTGTCTCACTTCACAGTAAGCATTCGACACATGCGATATGCTTGCAACCAACATACTACTTCTCAACACATGCAATACGCTTACAACCAACATGCTACAACTCAACACATGCAATACGCTTACAACCAACATACTACTTCTCAACATATGCAATATGCTTGTAACCAACATAAGTACTTCTTACACAGGAACTGCATAGATGGGAACCTTCAACAGAAGAAAATTTGAGCAATGACCTCCTACTCAATGGCACCCTCTGGCGGTCAGTTATTTTTTTCTTTCTAAGCTTTATTTTATTTATTACAGGTCTCGTTCCTGTACCATACTACTGGCTTTGTTTCCTGGGTCCCAGCAAGCTCACAACACATTCCCTTCAGCCATAACCACAGACTACCTACTCAAGGATCACATAACTGTATAGTTTGAAAGAACTAAACACAGGAAAATATAAATACAGTGTAAGAAAGGTATATTTATAGTCGTTACAAGCAATACTTCTCAGAAAAAGAGAAGCAAAAGCCATGTGAAACTGGTAGAAGTCTTATGGAGAAAGAGGTTTAGAAGTGGCTGAGGTGGGAATAAAAATAGAAGGTGAAATGTGCGAAAACAACGTGAGAATTAAAGTGCAAATGTGAGACACGGAATGTTTCAGAGCTAGATGCTTTCTATAAGATGGTACCAGCGAGTCTCCAGAGATTTTTCTGAGGTCAGACAGGGAAAGACAGGTCAGGGGATGTTCAGTAGGAGACGTGTTTTATGCTGGCAGCCAGGGGAGTCAGGTCATAGCTCAGATCTGTCACAGCCAGACTGTGTATTTTAAAATTATTTAACATTCTCCTCTAGCTGACTTCTTTCAGCATGGTTTATAAAGTTCAGTGATTACTAAATCTTTTGGAGATCAAATGCCATTTGATAGCATTATATATAGAAATATCACAAGCCCCTGACTTATTCTGATGAGTAACACCCTCCGACTTCTGAAAGTGAGACAACAGCGTGAAGTGAGACAGGAAGAGCCAGAAAACAGATTCACAGGAACGGAGTAGTTGCCAGGCTTTGTGATCATGATGTGGACCATCGTGATAGCTCTAGAACATGGAAATGTTGAATGTACAACTACTAAAGGAAGACGCTTGCAGAGCTGCTTTGTGAGTACATAATAACTGAACAGAAACAGCAGAGAGGGGGCTGTCATTCAATATAAAGAGGCTCGGAGTAGGATTAAGATCTGGAATAGAAAAGTTGTCATTGTAAAAGGCCAGACAGAAGATGTTCATTTTGGAAGCCATATTTTCTCTGTTGGCACTATTTAACTCTGTTTAGAAAAAAAAAAAAACAGAAGTGGTCACAGACAAAACACAAATGAATAGTCATGGCTGTGTTCTAGCAAGACTTTCTTTATATATATTTAAAAAAAGCGGCAAGAGAACATAATTGGTGAGTGAAAGGAGATTTTCCTGACCACTAAGCAGAATGGTATACAAGACCTGTTGGTTTTCAGAAGGCTGAATTTTGAGGGATTGCACATTTTAGTGTCTGTAGCATTGCTGTGGGACAATGATTTTACTCTTTAAAGATTTGTTTCTTGTACTTGTTTAATAAAATGCTGATTGGCCAGTAGCCAGGCAGGAAGTAGAGGCATGGCAAGGAGAACAGGGGAATTCTGGGAAGAGGAAATCTCAGTTTGCAGTCGTCACCCAGACGAAGAGGAAGCAAGATGAAACTGCCTCGCTGTAAAAGGTACCAAGCCATGTGGCTAACAAAGACAAGAACTATGTGCTAATGTAAGTTATAAGAGTTAATAAGAAACCTGAGTTAATAGGTCAATCAGATTATAATTAATGTGGACTTCTGTGTGTTTTTTTTTCCCCAAACGGCTATGGAACCTGGTGGGCCAGAAACCTCAGTCAACATAGCATCTACCAAGCTACACCAATGTATAAATCAGCAAGAAGATGGACCCTGTCTTTAGTGAAACAAGAGTAGGTTCTTTGTGAATAGGATTGACAAACCCTTAGATCAATTAACCAAAGGAAAAGCAGAAAACACACAAGCTAATGAAATTAGAAGTGATGGGGGAGATATGACAGCAGATAAAAATGAGATTCAGAAAATCAAGGACAAGCTTTCAAAACTTGTATTTCACAAAATTGGAAATTCAAAAACAAAGGGATAGATTCTTAGATTTATACAGCACAGTGAAATTAAGGCATGGCTAAATTAATAATTGAAGAAGATCTGTCTATAATGAGTAACAAAGTTGAAGAATAAATGCCCCCAACTAAAACATTCCAGGGATTAGATGGATTCATAGTAGAGTTCTACCAGAACTTCAGAGAAGAATTGACACCCGTATCACTCAAATATTCTGTTAGACAGACAACAAAGCAAGATTCCTAAACAAAGAAGAAAATTAGAGAGCTGATGAACATCAGTTCAAAAACCTCCTAATACTGGCCAACCACACTCAAAACCATGCCAAAAAGGTAGAAAGCAATTCATCTCAGAGATGCATGGATGGTTCCACATGCATAAATCCATAAATGTTGTCTATCATAAAATAGACACAAAGCTAGAAATTATATGATCATCTTATCACACACACACACACACACACACACACACACACACACCTGGAAGCAAACCTAATTCAGGTGGTGAGAGGACTTACAATAAAATGTTAAGACTTGATTTCTTAGAAGGATATCAAGAAGATGGAAACCTACTCATGTACAAGGATTAAAAGAATTAATATGAAAGATGACCACACTGCTATAAGCAATAAGCAGAGCCAATTTAATCCCAACTAAAATAACAATGTTCTTTACACATACACGCAGAGAATATAAACAATCCAAAAATGTATATGGAGACCTAAAAGAGTGTGGATAGCTGAAAGAACTGTGGACAAAAAGAACACTGTGGAGATTTGACCATACTTGGTTTCAAACTCCAGAAGTCATCCTACTAAAAATAGCATGGTGCTGGCACAAAAGCAGGCCCATAAGCCTATGGACTAGAATTGAGGGCCCAGATGTGAGTCTGCTCAACAACTGTTACCTGACTTTTCACAAGGATGTCAAAAAACTACATTGGAGAAAGAAATCTTTGGCAAACAGTTGTAGGAAAACTGAAGATCAACATACAGAAAAAATGAAATTAGATCCTTACTCTTAGCCATGCACTAAAGAACTCCTAATGGATCAACATTAAGACCCAGTTCCCAAGATGAGCTGGAGAAAAGAAGTCGGACATTACACTTCAACTTATAGGCACAGGTAAGGACTTACTGGGCAAGACTGTAGTAACACAGTAATTAAAAAAAAAAAGCTACAAATGGAATCTCATGAGACTGAAATGCTTCTGTATAGCAAAGGAAACAGACATGAGTGAATAGACAGCTCACAGAATGGGAGAAAGTCTTTGCCAGCATTTCATCAGGCAGAGCATTGGTGTCTTAGACATACAAAGAATAGGGGGTACCCTAAACTCAGAAAACAAATGATCCAATTAAAAAAATATATAACTGAACAAAGAAAAGTACCAAAAGAAGAAATGCAAATTGTTAGGGAGCACTCTTAAAAGTGCTCAACATCTTTGACGTTAAGGAAACGTAAATGAAAACTAAGACTCTTCACCTCAATCACAATGGCCATCATCAGGAGTACAAATGGCAGCAAATGACGGTGTGGACATGGGGAAGACACTGTTGGGGACTGCAGACCACCAGACCCTGAATTTCTTATACACTGCTAGTGGGGATGTAAACTCGTGCCACTACTTAAGGAAACAGTCAGAAGGTTTCTCAAGACCCAGCTACACCATGCTTGGCCTTATACCCCACAGCAGACATTTACCACCGTGTTCTTTTCTGCAGTATTCAGTGTAAGCTAAGGAATGGAATTGATCTAGACATCCATCCACAAGTGAACGGACAAGAACATGTGGCCTATGTACTCTTTGAAATATCACCTAGCTGTGAAGTTGGCAGGGAAGTGGATAGAATTGGGAAAGGGTATACTAAGTGGGGTGGTAAGGGCTGTATATATATTCTCTTTCATATACAAATTCCAGCTTTTATTTCCAATCTTTTCTTCTGCATCAGTGGAAGCCATGGAAGTAGAAAGGGGACACAGGAAGGGAGGAGGATGCAGATTATATGTTAAATGAAAGTAAAGGGGTGGAACATTAAGAATGAAAGGATTAATCAGGAAGGGGTGTGGGATGTGGGGGAAATCGGTGGGTAAAGGTAAGCTAATCAAAGGGAACAGGATGTGCAAAGCCAAACAGAAGCTACTGTATCTTAACTTTTAAAAGGAGAGGAAGGATAAAAGAATACAGGTAAAGTCAAAGAAGAATGGGAAATCCTGATAGGTAAAGAATTATGCACGTTGGGTGTATATTAGAGGGGTAAACCAGTGGTGTATAAACTATAAAACTAAGGATCTATGAAAAGGCCTTGCGGAAAAGGTCTCCAAAACAACACAGGCTTTTACCATTGACCTTGGTTGCATACCTTAACTACATGGTAAGTCCCTACCGAGGAAGAAAACACTTGCTTTGGCTGCAGGACTAGAGAAACCAATCCAAAACCACCCAGGAAACTTTTCTGATGGTGAGCTTTCATAAAGGCTTCTGGGGAAGAAAAGACACTGATGGTCTTAGCTGCTTTAGACACTATTGGGGACTGCAGACCACCAGACCCTGAATTTCTTGTAAACAACTTGTTTTCCTCTGCTCTGAGCAGCCTGCAGCTGTTCTGAACAGCCTGCAGCTGCTCTGAGCATGAGACCCTGATGGCAGGGGAGTGGGTTCTGGTGAGGTCTGCAGCCAAAAGATTCCAAAAGCTGGGGTGTGGCCAGAGCCCTATATAAGCTTCCCTGAAGCACAATAAAGTTGGTATTCTTGTCTCAAGAATGTCACATGTCCCCGTGTCTCTGTCTGTCTGTGTGCATGTGTTTCCATGCCCGGTTCCTGGCTCACGTACCATAAAGAACAGAGCAAACGTGGTTTTTTACAATACACTACATGTTGCCATGCTGTCCTCTCTGGAAGCATAGTGGTATGCCTATTATGGGGTAGCTAAGCACTTTCTCAACGGATTTTAGGCTTGCTGCTAGGAGGAAGTGCCTGCCTGGTACTGTAATCCTGATCAAAAGCACATAGCTGGGGAGATCATAGGAAAGAGCATACTATTGTGAATTTGCTAGTCATGCTGTTGGATTACCTTCTAAATACGTAGGCTTATACCCATAGACCTGGGTTGTTCTCAGCCTCGGTCAGAGGAGCTTCCTTTTGCAATGGGCAGCAATCACTTAGCGATGTAGAACTGAACACAGTGCAGAAGATAAGGGACTGGGCACTCAGCCTGAGTGGGTAGCTATGTAAACCTCACCACCACCAAGGCTCAGAGAACGTTGCCAAAATAATAAATGATCTGGAGGATTCTATGTGTCCGTACATGTCTACACTACACACACACACACACACACACACACACACACACACACACGAACTTCCTAAACACTAAGTACTTAAATTATGTTCTTAAAATCTAGGATAATTGATAGTTAAAATTATTTCATTTATCCCCAGATCATTTTAACAGACAGAATAAGTATCTGACGATCTTTGTGAGAGTACTTGGAGTCCCATATTTAACATAATTTCTCATCATAAGAATGGGTTTTGTAGAATTCTTCACAGGAGGCTTTAGGAGACATTTGATAATTTGAGTGTAATTTGAATAACACTTTACACTTTTCTTACGGTAATACATTGGGTATGTTAAGATAAACTTTACGATACCTGTATTTCAGATGAAGAAAGTGACCCCACAATGTTATTAATAGAAAAAGCTCAAGGGTTTTTTTTGTTGTTGTTGTTATTATTGTTTTGTTTCTGTCCATTCCTCTCTTTACTGTTTCTGTTGGCTTCTACTTCCCCCAGAAAGCCTTCTGCAATTCCAGCTTGCACACCATACTCATCTTAGGGATGGCTAATAGCAATCATTGATGTCCTGAGACTGTGCACTGTTATTTGGGCTGGGTTCTGACTACAGAGCAGAGGGCCTAGCTGGCTAGCCATTCAAGTCACAGGGTCTTGGCTCCATGATTCGTTTTCCTTTATAAACTACAATAAAACCCCAGAGTATGGTAAATAGAAGAAGATGGAAACAAAAGGAAGCACTGAACACCTCTGGGGAAGCTGGTTGGAATTCTTGCAGTGTGAATGTAGCTAGTGAGGGAGAGTTTTCATGATGTTCATTAGGAAGAAGTTCTAACCGCTAGCAGGCCATTTCTTTGACAGGAAAAAGATCTAATACACCCTTGCATCCATTGGCCAGATAACTATCAATTGCTCTGTGCTAGATGAAGTATAAAGTTTGGGAAACCCAGTGGTGAACTGCTGCACCCTCCCCCAGGTCTTTTCCTCCAGACACATCCAGCAGTGAGTAGTTGGGGGCACGGGCAAATGTCCAGCTTCCGAGACAAGACCATCAAGACACACCAGAGTCCGTTGGAGTCTAGGGCAGAGTTCCAGTCTCAGAGGAAAACAACAACACGAGACAGGAAGCCAGTGCAGACACTCGGGGCAGACTAAACGAGGATGATGGAGAAGAGGGCAAAGTCACAGCTTGATAAACACACAGCCCATGGGTAGAGAAGCCTAGGGAAGAGACGCCATGAACGGAAAGGTTACCCTCACCCCATCCACTGAAGCCGAGTGTAGGGAACTGGGTGGCACTGAGCCAACGTGGACTGTGTTCAACTATTAAAAGACAATTGCCATATGGTGTATTCAAAGTGGTCCATTTTAGTAACAATTTTTAATTAGCTCTACTTAGAAGATTTTGATGTTTCGCCTTCCCTAAAGTTAAATTATCATGTGTATTATGAAAGGAATCCAAGTCAATTACATCTTCCAACAAAGGAAGAAAAATCATTTTGTTGATAATATGTTTTCCTTGCTCACCAAACAGCCTCAGTTTCAACAACATGAGTAGAAAAGAGGGGTAGAAGCTCTCTAAAGCTGGCAACTTTCCAAGTAGAAGCTGGCCGTTTCTGCGCCATTAAATATCCCCAGAACCTAAAATGAATTATTTCAGAGCATTCCTCTATTTAGGACAAAAGAGATCACAAACTGAAATGTTTAATTCATGTATCAGAACCCTACCACCTTTGTGATTTCTATGCTATAAATTTATAAAGCCCTCCATATTTTACTGAGGTTTCTGGGAAATTTGAGATTCTGGTTCTCTCAAAACCAGCTTGCTTGAAGTCCTGCAGAAACATCGGCAAGTACTAAAAAGTTATGTGCATTTGAACTTTATGTAAATAACAGATGAGTTAGTCATTTCACCTATTTTATGCTTGTGTTCCATATTCTATGCGTGTGTCCTGGCTAGTTCTGTGTCAGCTTGACGGTAGCTAGAGGAATCTGAAAGGAGGGAACCTCAGCTGAGAAAATACCTCCATCAGGTCAAGCTGTGGGCATTTTTCTTAATCAATGACTGATGGCGGAGGGCCAAGCCCATTGTGGGTGGAGTCACCCTAGGTTGGTGGTCCTGGGTCCTATAAGAAAGCAGACTGAGGAAGCCATGGGGAGCCAGCCAGTAAGCAGCACCCCTCCATGGTCTCTGCACCAGCTCCTGCGTCCAGGTTCCTGCCCTGCTGGGATTCGTGTCCTGACTTCCTTCAATGATGAGCAGTGGTATGGAGATGTGAGTCAAATACGCTTTCATTCTCCAGGTTGCTTTTGGCCATCATGTTTTTATCACAGCAAGAGTGACACTAAGACAATGGGCATTACCCATGGGAAAGAATCCATAATAGTGTGTTATAACACATAGTAAATGTGCCTATGTGTGAGAGCATGTATTGTACTCCCTGGAAGAAGTCCAAATGACTACAGGAGCCCTCAAGACAGAGCAGGGGGCCCTTACTGGTGGACATTTCCAGTTTGCCATCACCACAGGATGCACCACGCTCAGGATCAGGTGGAGCTCGGGAGATTCTTACTGATTGAGGAGAGCGCTGGGGCTGTCAGTCAGAATCGGGAAACAGCCAGCGAGAGCCAGTGCCATGGCCTGGGCATCTAGGTAGGGGAGTCGTGACACCTGCTTCAAGGACCCTATGTTTGTCTTTACCGTGAGTGAAGGAATCACAGACACTCACTCTCCTGGAGCACAGCTACGGCTGTGCCTGGTTTCCCAGCAGCTAGCTAAGTGGCTGCACACTTCAGAGCGTTTAAAACCCAGAAAGCCACAGATGTTGTTTGCAAATTTTCTTGTTTCTTTACAATACCACGACTCATTACGTTTCATCTGCTATGCCAGGCTTTCTTTTGGGCCACCAACCAGCTCCCAAATCATGACCTGGAAACAATATTAGTTATAATTTTCAGGCTTATGCTTATTCCTCCAGCTCTTATAACTTAAATTAATGTGTTTCTCTTCATCTACATTTTGCCTCTAGGCTTTTTACCTTTGTTTCATTCTGTATGTCCTGTTGTTACTGCTGACTCTGTGTCTGGCTGGTGGCTGCCTGGCTTCTGACTCCAAGCATGTCTTTCTCTTTCTCCCTTGTTCTCTTATCTCTAGTTCTCTCCTCTCCCAAGCCTAGACTTCTCCTCCTATTTATTCTCTCTGTCCGCCAGCCCTGCCTGTCCCTCACCTGTCTAGCTATTGGCCACTCAGCATTTCATTAAACCAATCAGGTGCCTTAGGCAGGCAAGGTGAAACAAAGTAATGCATCTTTGCACAATTAAACAAATGCAGCACAAACAAATGAACACATCTTTGCATCATTAACAAAGGCATCAGAAACAAAATGTAACACACCTTCACATAATTAAAGTAATATTCCACAGCACAGTAACACATCTTTGCCCAGTTAAAATAATATTCCACAACAGTCTACTCCCCAGCTGCTTCTACAGTACATCCTAGTACAACAGTGGGGTTTACAAGAGAAAGTGTAAAATTCTCTCGAAGGAGCAAGGATGGCTTCTGAGAGAAGGAAATGTTTCTTAAGGATGAAGCAGGGGCCTGTGAAACAATCGGAAAGTCGTGAGAGATCTGGGCAGCAGAGCAGCTCATCTACAAGCAAATGTTTTGTGCCCAAGTGAGTGTATTTCGTAGACAGTATGTGATAGAGTCCCAAGGAGGTAGGGAAAGAGAAATGTCTACCCCACTTGGAGAGAATCCTGAGAGGGCAAAAGAGGATATGCAGCCTTTATGGTTCACAAATAGCAGGTGCTGTTTGGTGGTACAATCCCATTATATGTGTGTATTTATTCTCTCTGCCGGCCACCTCCCCCGCCCCATCCCTCTTCTGCCTAGCTATTGGCCGCTCAGCTTTTTATTATCCTGGCAAGGCCCTCTCTGAATGTTCTTACCTTTATCTGCCCATGGTATGAAGAGGCGGGAATCTGCATGCGTAGAACCTCAGAATAATTTTTTGCCATCCTACCACCATCCATACAGAGCAGTTATTAGCAGTTACTCCTCCACCCCATAAAAGGCACTAATATGGTAGAAGGCCTAGATGTGTAACGAAGGGAGTTTGATCAGGGTTTCATCTCAGAGACGAAGAACATACGTCTACGCATCATGTTTTGGCGTTGAGGAAAGTGCCGCAGCGGATCGTAAGGTGGATCCTGTCAAATGTCACGTTGTATCCCGCTGACACAGAATGAACAAACATCTTACATGCTCACAGTCTGGCTGCACAAGGTGCGTGTTGATTTGGCTCCCGTTTTGTTAATGACATATAAAAATTATATGTGCCGCAGTGAGACACATATAACTAGTTGTAGGAAGTAACTAGTTGCATGTCTTGAGCTTCAAATAACTCAGTGTACAGTAATAGATGATAATCAGATACTGAGCCCACTTGTGGGTGGGGTGGGAGGTAAGGACCACGAGAGAAGCCCTGTGTGCTCCCTATCTTATTTCGATTAGATGTTTCTGTCGGAGTCAGACATAAATCACGCATGGAGTGATTGATTGACTCTTGTCACTGAGTACAGTAAACCGAATTAAATGCAATGGGGTTGATGGTTTCAGTAACAGCACACAGGGGGAGGAAAAGAGATCCAATAACAGCCCTTCGCTAGGAGACCCACACAGCTGCAAGCCAGAGGAGCTTCCAAAATGGCAACGTATTCCTCCAACACTGGTCAACAGCAGTTATTTCTTTCTCCCCAGTCCCGAATCGAGCACAGAATTGGTGAGTGGCCTTGTTGTGACCTCCTTATCTTTGTGTTTCAGCTGTCGATATCATGGACCCCGTTACCTACCCAACTCTATAGAGAATGGTAGGTGTGCAGAAAGTGTTCCTTTCTGTAGACTCCTGCAGAAGCCAGTGTGTCCTGGCCGAACCTAATTCCCGTGGATTCCTGAGCATCCAGGGTCGAGGATGGGCTAGTTCAAAATGTGAGCAGATCAGCACAAGGAGTCTCCAGAGGTTTCGGTAACAAAGTGGCAGTGTTCTTGCTCACTTGAGCATCCCGAAGGGTTCTGGTCAGTGAAGGCTTGTGAGGGCCAGTGCCAGATCCGGGGACCAGTGACAGGGTGATGCAGGTTTACTGTTCTACCTTCTCTTGCATAAATTGGTTTTTGCCTAGAAGGACGCAGAAGTGCAAGTAAAGAGGGGCCGTGTGTTCTGGTACAGGCTGAAGCTTGACTTTCCCGCAGCCCCACCCCTTCCGACTGTGAGGGAGTCAGGCCTGAGCTTATCTAGCCGCTGCAGGAGTCGTGAGATCGGCTCATCAGATTCTGTCTGAGAAGCCTCCTTTGTGAAGGTGGAGAATATTATGCCTACTGAGATTTCCATTTCAGTTCAATCTACTCTCAGCTCCACAGAGCGTCTGAAGAGGGGCAATCTGGAGGGATGAGAGCTTTCCAAATGTGGGAGCCTGGGTGAGCCAGGGCTGCTGTGCTGTGGCTTTAGCATTCGCAGGACGCCTTTGCAATGCTGTTTATTCTTTAAGACGGCAGACAAACAAGTAAGACTTTTATTTTCCTAGATTTCAATCTGAATATCACGGGCATTGCAACACCTTTATCACCGGAAAAGAAGAAAATTCGATTTTATTGTTGTGGACTCAACCATCACTTTCCTTTCAATGTGTAGGGGTTTCAAATTCAGTATTCTGGCCTTGAGAGCAGGTGTCACTGTGACTAACAGGGCCTGCGACTGAGCAGGTTCCCGCTTACAAGGCTAGCTCAGCAGCCTTGCTCCGCGCATTATGTAAACGAAGTTCAGGAAAGATTTAACTTTTCAATTGTCAAACTGATGATAAAACAGCAAGGAAATCATTACTTATTATATTTTTATTAGATATTTAGGCCACTTTCCTGGCATCTGTCTGCTTGCTAGCGAGTCTGGGAAAGCTGAGCAGAGCGGCAAGCTCTCAAACGATTCCTGGGTATTGCTTATTTACTGCTATAGGAGCCTAATATGTCACAGTCTTTCTGCCTGGAACCCCAGGCTCTGTGCACATATTTTTTAATCCACTCTTTCTATCTTCTTGAGGGGAGATCAAAAGATTTCGTGATTTATGCTGACTTAGCAAAGAGCTAGTTAACTGTCTCCCTGCAAAGGTGAGCAGTAATTTTTTTTTCCTGGTTTTTCTTTCACGGTGGTGCTTGGCACAGTAGATTTCTTCACACATTTGTCAGAGTGAATTTATTGAGAGGGATTTATTACCACTAGGTATTATTCTGTCATTTGGTCACCTTGCAGTTCATTTTATTAATAACACACGGCCGGCATCTTCAAAGTCTTTTGCGCCCTTCCTGAGAGCTGCCTGGTATCCGCATGGTGGTGGCATAGGGCTGGGTCCGTTCTGCAATGATCACAGATCAGCATCTGACCCCTGTGTCACTCCATGAGGTGCAGTAACAAGGGAGTAAACGCCGCCCTCTGGTTCCCCTTTCTTAGTTCTGCTTCTACCAAGTCTGGCAGGGTCAAGGCTTCCTCGGTGACTGGGCCACAGTGTTTGTTCTTTTTGATCGTCCTCACACAGGCACTGGGGGTCTTGAGCGAGGGTGGTTCCTGAGGTTGCAGCTTTCATTGTGATAACCTGACCGCTGGAGGCCTTGCCCTTCGGTCTGTTTAATGAAGCTCTGAGCTAGAGAGGGCCTTTGTTCCCTCATCGCCTTTCCCACAGTTTTACAACGTGCCCGATAAAGCACTTCTGTGGGATTTGTCTAAAATAAGTGCATTCGAGGAGTTACAGGGCACTCGGGAGAACAATATCCATCAAAGATGTAGGGGAAACGTTTCAATTGCTGAATTTGCAAGTGCGGCATGTGGTGAGATGTTAGGAAACAACCTTCCCGATATTTAAAATGTGGGATTTTAATATTCTCCTAGAAGACAGACCAAGATATCTCCACCAAGATAGACCTACTGGAAATGCTTCACTTTTGAATTACCAAGCACAGTGAGTCTGAGGACAGGGTTTGGACTACTCAGTTGCAGGAGCTGAAAGCCAGTGGGGAAGAGGACCCCACGGCTCCTTGGAAAACCAGTGGACCATGTCAGAGGCAGCTCCATAAGAGGACCTGGAGCTGCCTGCCCATTGGCATGGTTGGTTTGAAACGCTTCTCTGGTCTGTTCTAAGGACAGGTTCTCAAACAACATGCCTGGAGTCTGTTCTTTGGAGACCCCTGAGGATCTGGAAGAGATACTCCTACAAGCAGTGAGGAGCTAACTCTAACAGGCATGAGGTCTGTGGAGATCGTGTACCTGAGATAGAAACAGAATACTAAGTTTTACCATAATTAAAGCCTCCCACCCCCAGCAAGGCGTTTCAGAGGATGGAGGATTTCATCTGTCCTCTCCCAAGGTCAGAGTGCCTAGTTGAACATGCAGAGAGGAGCCCCGCTACAGGGAGAGAAACATGGGTTCATCTTAAAATATTCCTCGAATAGATCCAACGCTGATCAGGAGTTTATGGAGGGGATCAAATCCATGGAATTTTATTTTTAGGAGGTAACTGCTGCAAATAATAGATTATCGAAATAAACAATATCTTGTCAAACATAGCCAAGCTGACACTCGCAATACCAGAATTGCATCCTAAGTCCCCCCTTATAGCTGGCTGTATAGTTCTGGTCACAGGATTGCAGCTCATTAGGCTGCTTGACATTCACCATGCAGAGGCTACTGGATAAAGTCACCATAGTTAGTTCTCAAGACCGCATGTTGAAGTTGGGTCTTTCTGGGGTCTGGGGCAGTGCCTTACATTATAAAAAGGAAAGGGTAAGAAGCTTGTGGTTACAGCAGATGGGGAAGTAGGGAGTGTGCTCTTAGGCAGCCATGGCAGTTAGCAACAGCAGGATCATAAACTGAAATTCATTTAGCCTCAATGTGCAGAGAGAAGAGTACTATAGAGCGCTTAGCTGCAAATGGGATGCCTGCAAGGTACCCTTCAATCCTCCTCCATCACTCAAGAATCAGGGACCAGTGAGGAAGAGAAGATAGGAAGATTGTACGAGCAAGAAGAGATCATAGGAGAGCGGAACTACACAATGTCTTCTGGATCTGACAAGATGCTGCACCCAAGAACTGATCGAAATACATTGTATGCAAATACAAAATATCATGTTAGAATATAGCGCAACACGATGGAACACTATTCAGCCTTAAATAAAGAAGAGATCTTGTAATTTGCAACAATGTGGGTGGACAAAGAGGGCATTCAGCTTAAAGAAAGAAGCCAGACAAAAGACAACACATACTGCATGGTCTCACGTGTGTGTGTGTGTGTGTGTGTGTGTGTGTGTGTGGATTGTGTATAAATTAGGCAAATAGAAATAAAGCAGAAAGGCTTTGTGATAGGCAGATGGTAGGGAGTGTAAGTTACATACATGTAATCACCATGACAGCAATGAGAATATTCTGAGTGTGCCTGCATTGTCTCAGTAGTGAAACGACGGACCCCAGAAATGACAACATATTGAAGCAGAGTGCCAACTACTGGGGGAGTTTGCCACCCAGGAAGAGATTTCCTACAGTTATAACTATTTCTCAGGACAGACTGGAGTAGACAATGAGGATGCAAGGGGCCGCCCCGTGGCCAGGACTGCCTGGTTATGCACGCCTCTGGTCCTCCGCTCAAACTTAACTCTCCTGTCAGGACCCTGAAGATAGACTCAGGAGATCATTGAACTTCTTTGTTCCCATTTCCACTGTGGCCACACTGAAGAAAGGTCCTTCAGGTACCTTTCACTGCTACCTGTTTGATCGGCATATGGAGGACAGGTGGCTGAGTCTAGCTTGTTACGGCTGTGACGGGTTAGGCTCTGACCATGACAGCTCTGAGGACAAGAAGCAGCACATTTCTGGAGACCTTCTTTGGAATTGTGGCTGTGGTCAGTGATCACATGGTATACAATTGAAAACTGATAAGGAAGGTAGATGTGAAATGTTCTCATCACAAAATATAGAAAATACACGACGTGATATATAGTAATTAGTTTGATTTAATTATTACTCATGATATAAACACATATAAGATACTACATTATTCCCTGCAAATATATGTGATTATTCTACACCAAACACGAAGACGGTCAGTCTCATAACAAAGGTTTCTTAATATTTCTGTGTTTTCATATAAATATAACAGCTTTCTATTTGTCAAGCCAAAAGGGTCATATTGCATCATATTACGTAACACAGACATAATATTATCTTTCTAATATACATATGGAGAGATGTGTACGTGTGTTTGCAAGTGTTTACACACATATGTCCACGCATACACAGGAAGAAGTCAGGCGGCCGTGCTGCATCCTGATCCATCACCGTTCTGCTCCTAGCTGGCTGACCGTCAATCCTAGCATTAATCTTCACTGCCCCTAGCCCAAGCACTGCAATTTCAGGCACATGTGGCTATGCCTAGCATTTTTATATGAGTAGTGACATCATCAGTCAGAACCCCAATCATATCCAGCACGTGTCCTTGCCTTCTGAGTATCCCAGCCTGGAAAAACCTTTACTATTAATTGGTTCTCAGCTCTAGGGCTCGTCTTCCCTTGCCCCGAGGCTCCCTTCCCCTCATCTAAATGAATACCACACATGCGGATGCAGCTGGCATGCATCATGAACCTGCATGTGACCTCTTCATTGTCTTTACTGCTGCTACTACTCTAAGTGGTCCCTGAGTGCCACCTGTTCCCCACCCTAAATCCACAAAATTAACAGATATGAAAGTACCACCCAGCAACCTGGCTTAAGAAATCCAGCAGGGCTGAACTCCTGCCTACTCTTGAGAACACTGCTTCATTGAGACGCTTGTATCGTGACTTCCCAGGCAGACAGACTTCTGCATCTATGAGAGCTCCATCTTTCCTCTACTGCTCGTGACTGCCACTTACTGTGTTGTCAATAAGTGTTTTTCAATAAACAATGCAGCAAGAATAAAACCACTTCGCACATGACATCCCTACTATCTTTCAAAGTACCCATTTAAAACGCTCTGCTCATGTATCTAGCTCATAGAGTGTAAATAAATAATCCACCATGCTGCAGGTGACATATTAATTTTCCTGAAAATTCCCATCATACCCTTGCTTTCCTAATGATTCCCCCGACAGGCTTCTCACTACCGCCATTGTTAGATCAGTGCTTCTCAGTTGGGATTATTTTATTCCCAAAAGGATACTCGGCATTATTTGGAGACAGTTCTGATTTCAATAACCTTGGGTTGTTGGGGTGTGTGTGTGTGTGCTTCTTTCATGTGTGGAAGCCACGGGGCTGCTAAGTGTCCATAACATCTGGAGTAGCACCCACACTTCAAAACATTTCCTGCTCTCACATCCCAGTAACGCTATGGCTGAGGAACTGTTGTTTGTGTTGCTGATTCCAAATCCCCCTTGGCTTTCAGAGTCTCTTATCCTCTGGGTAGCACAGCCCTTCAGAGTTTGTCTCTGACATCCTCATCACATCTCATCCCCTGCCAGTTATGGCAACATGTAGGACAAGAAGTAAATATTTTTAGCATTTTATTAGACATAAAATCTTTATTCTTCTAAATGGTCATGAAGAATCAGATCCAAACTAGAGCTTCAGGCTTTTTCATGTATTCCATATTCAAACCAGAGATGCTGGGCTTTCAGATGTAACTCGATTCCCAAAGGGAGGGAGGCGTTAGTAGTCATGGTGAGAAAGTCCGCACAATACCAGTGCTCCCCGTGGCTGAGAATCAAATCTGGCTGGTCTTTTATCTTCCTCCCTGAGAAGAGGCACTCTGGGTGTGAAAGTTCGGCACTTCGGTCTCTCAATCTCAGGTCTCTACAGTGAAGGGCTTGAATGAGACCGGGAGGGTGACTTTTGAAGCCCTTCACACTCAGGGTATAAGGCTGGGCCACAGGGAGTCACAGGGAGCCACCGTGGAGGCCAGACACAGCTTCAGAGTTTGTCCTCGTAAAGACTCAGTGACTGTGTTGTCAGATGTACCAACCACTCATCAACTCTGTCCAGTCATCTACAAGCTCCATTCTATTCTCACAGCCTCATGTGTGGCTCGTGAGTGGAAAAGCCTTCTTAACCAGACATTGTCACTGTCTCACATGGTGGTAAACCAGTAACTCCAACAGGCCACCGTATGGCCCAGAAGGTAGAGGTGAACAGTGGCTTCTTGCAGTCTTATAATCCCCCTTTTATGCCACTGAAATGTAACTGGTAGAGCCACAGGCCTGACAGGTCTATCAGGACAGACTGCCCAGGGCTAATTTCCAGCTACTAGGCCAAGAAGGATCCTTCAAGAAGTTAGCCAATGGATGGATTCCCAAGAGCAGTGCTCTTTAGCCTGCACAACCTCCATGGAGAGGGTACAGAGGAGACTAGCTGACCCTTGCCATGACAGGGCATCTAGGAAAGAGACAAAGCACCCTACAGAGGATGTGGATGTTTCAGAAGGTATGTACATTCAGCCACGTGACTCATCCTGGTTCTGAAGGACACAGCACAGGTGCCTGAGTGTTGGTGATCATGACCTCAGGGCACAGGTAGGGTAGAGAGAGGAGAGAACATGGCTGTCCACTAACCTGCACTTACCTAGGAGAGATTTGATGGGAGAGTCATGAAAAAAGGTCAGGTCTCCACGTTTCCTGCCTAGAAGTGTGGTGTTTATCAATAATTTACTTAGAATTAAGGGTTAGAAGGACCAGAGCACTGATCAATAAGTTGGTGTCCAAGTTCTTGTAAGGGAGTGGCATGTTTTCCTGAGATCAAAATGTTTATAATTTCTATATGCAATCCATCTCCATGAGCCTTGGAAACCCTAAGAATGGGAATCAAAGCAGAATTTCAAGATCATAAATAATTAATTTTCACAAGCCACAAAATTAGCAAATCCCCAAGTCCTCAAATTGAGTTATTTAAATGTAGTAAATATATTATTTCTCTTATTTGAAGATTGAAAGTATAGATTACCATTTCCTGATTTTCATGTTTTTAAATACTTTATTGGTTGGTTGATTTAAATATATGCGAGTGTGTGTATGTGTTTGGAAACACAAGTGTGTGGGATCTGGTACCCATGTATGTGTTTAAGCCAGAAGAGTTTCCAGTGGCCTCCTCCATCACCCACAGCCTATTCATTTTTTAAAGTGTGTGTGTGTGTGTGTGTGTGTGTGTGTGTGTGCATGTGTCACAGGTCATGTATGGAAGTCAGAGGACAGCCTGCAGGAGTCACCTCTCTCTCACCGTGTAGGATCTGGGGTGTGAACTCTGACAGTAAACACCTTTGCCTGGTGAGCCTTCACACTGACCTTGGCTGATTACTTTTAAGGTGGTGACTCCTCCCCAACCTGAGGTTAATATTTTTCTCAGCTAGGTTGGAAGCAAGCAAGCCTCAGAAATTGTTCTGTCCCTACATGCCCAGCTTCTTAGGTGTGTTTTGGGATCCAAACACCAGTCCTAACGACAGATCAATGAGAGCTCTTAGTCACCGAGTCTTCTCTCCAGCCCATGACCTTGAGAGTATTACAGACCTTCCATCTTTGGTTCATAGAATCTCTTCCTAGAAATTCATATTCAGATTGTATCTTTGGAATTCATAAGCATTCAGCTTCATATCTCCACCCTCTTCTTTTCTCATTTTGTAATTGACATACTCTCTTCCCTACGATGTCACCTGGACTTAGATGTTACACACCACAAGTTAGCCTTTACTATCTGGTTTCTGAAGGATTTGACTTATCTGCATTGTGTAGGGTCATAAAGCTATGGGTCCCATGCAATGAACTCATGCAAGGTGGACTACGTTCTCAGGGGACTTCTGTTTTCTGTGGGGTCTAGACTTGTACCAACCACTAAACAATTTGAGCAATTGGCTCTTTGCACATAGAGGGAAGCCTGTGGGTACTGCCCTGTGTATGGTCTCCCAAACACTAAACATCAAATCTTATAACTCCTTTTCTCGTACAATTAACTAATTTGGTTAAATTTTATGTGTTAAAAATCCCCCTCCAAATCTCTCCAGTTCCCTACTCATTAAACAAGCACATGCATTTTAATGGGGCTTAATACTTCTGAATGGCTCGATTTCTCCCTTATATCCAATGGTGGGCATGGTACAAAGGTTCAGAAGTTGGGACCAGACATGGCAGTCACAGGGCCTCTTCTGAATCAAGGACTCTCAATCATTTTCTTCATTAGAACAATATTTACTTTCTCTCCCACAACCACAAGCTCTCAAATCTACTTCCCCTGAAGTCGGGCACATGTAATACTGAGACTATCCTTAACAAGAGTTGAGCTCGGTGCTCTCATCAATTACTTCCCACCACAGCCCTCAGATCATAGAAGGGAGGCTGGGGTGACCAGAGCAAGAGGTCGAGAAAGGGAAGGACATTTACCTAAACTCCATCCATTCTGGGCTCATTCACAGCTCTTGCTATTGGGCAATTATTTGGTTTTCTTTCAATACGCTGTTATATTTACCTAATCTCTAACACGTGTCTCTAAATGGCCAGAAGCTCAAATGAGCAAAGACCACAGACATCCCAGATGCAATACGCATGTACTCTTGGGGGTTTTCACACTAAAATTATGCCCAGAGACCCAATGTGCAAGTCTGAAACCCTTCACCACATGCAAGATCCATTTCAATGAAATGCAAATTTTCATGAACATGTAAATCTTCCCCAGCACAAGTGAGGTGATAAGCATTAATTCAAAAAGCAACAAAAAGCAAAAAACCTACTGAAGGTATATGATTCTATTAAAAGCACCAATTAGAGAGTTCTACAGGAGATACTGGGTTTTTTTTTTGTTGTTGTTGTTGTTAATTAAATATATTAATCTCTTGGTTGAAAACTACTAAGAATAGCATAGAATAACCTCTTCCAGTTCACTGACTTTCTGAAAGTCACTGCTGGTGGTGATCATTTTAGGTAAATAAAACTTTCATTGATCCTAAGAAACTGGACATTATTCTTTCCTAAAGCTTATTCACCCACTGCAGCTAAACTATGTGACTTAGTTTCTTCTCTTACTAGATTCACATCCATCTTCTCCTTGTTTGATGGCATATTGTTAAATATGACACTTAAATCGCTCAGTAACTCAAAGGTATGTGAGTACCTCAATGCCTAACTCTAATAAATAAAAATGCACTCACAATTTTCTAATAGAAGCTATATCTTTGAGAAGAGAAACCGTGTGGAAAAAATCTAGAAATACCATTCCTTGGTAAAATGAAAAGTAGCATGCCTGAGACTAGACACTTGAATATTGCTTCTTCTGGTATTCATTCGTGCTCTTGAATATTAGTATATCTCACTTTCAAGTTGTTCTTCCTCGGCAGAAAATAAATATTTAATAAAGTTGATTGACACTGGGACTGACTGGGAAATCATGCCAATAAATTTTGAAAAATTTCAGCAGAGCACTGAAGAAAAGGCAATGTCACTTCATCATTGCAGAAATGAAAATATATTTTCAATTTTTCATGTCTTTAACCATCCTTTCTTGAGCTCAACAAATCTAAAATATGTAGCTTGACAAAAAGCAATTATAGCGTGGACATTTTGAACTATGTCGATATTTGCAGTGAGAACTTGTCTCCCCACTCTTTCTCCTCCATCGAACTTCCTTTCGGCTTCAATTGTAAATGACCTGAAAGTTACTCAGGTATAGTCACCTTGAAAACCAACCCAAGATAAGTAGCATCAATTTGTCAAATAAAATATAATTGGAGAGTCACTCTTTCCACCACACCCTAAGGATAAGAAAGGACATCAGTAGTTTGTACCCCGATGTTAAGCCTCTTGAGGGTCTGTGCTTCTGTGAGCTACATATAGTCACATCTAAGCAGTTTCTCAATCGTTGCTCAGTCAAGGAAATGGACTGCAAATGCTTCATGGTCCTTCAAATAATGTCTGTAGGTCACTGATGAGCTTTATTGGTTATATATAAACTCCTATGGGCATTATTCTGATTCCTCCAAGAGACAGAATGAATAAGGTATATACAACACATAAGTGGTATATGTAGATACAGAGATTACATGTAGGTATATATATTACACATGTTATTGACTCATACAGTTGTTGAGACGAAGTCCAAGGTATTCAAAGCTGCTTGTATGAGTCCCAACCCTAGCCCATGTCTGAGTCTGAAGCCTCAGACTGATCAGTGCCCTCAGCTTAGAAACAGTCAAAGAGAAAGGATCCATTCTGTTTAGCCTTTTATTCCAAGAGATTCTCTATGAAAGTCTTCCTCTCCTCCCTCCTCTGTCTTCCCTCCTCCATTCTTGAGACATGTTCTCACTGTATATCCCTTGCTTTACTGGAACTCAAGGAGATCTGCCTTCTTCTGCCTCCCAAGTGCTGGGATTAAAGGTGTATATCACGATGCCTAGTCAGTAACGAGCATCTTCCAACCTCAGCCAGCTGGTTCAGTGCCCCTCCCATTCACATACTGTGGAACGTCCCCCTCTGTCTGGCTCAGTGCCTGGCTATATCATATTAACATTATGCCATATGTTAAAGTTAAGTGTTTTTAATTATCCTTAATCAGTAGACTCCATGCTTATGGCTACTGTCAGTAGTAGCTGTTGCTATCTCCTGCCCAGTGCATATGCCTGTGAAATACATAAACATACGTGCACCATCCAGATTGGAGATGAGGGCAAGGGAGAAACACAAGAAAGAAACATTCTATCCTTCTTCCCCAATGCCATTCCAGTCCCTGTGGGATCTTTCTCTTCTAGTTTTTCTAGCATCCCCAACACCTAGTCTAAGACACAGCTTTCAGTAGGCACTTAATAAATGCTCACTGAATAAATGGATGAGTGAACAAATGAGTAGAATAAGCACTTATGAAACTGAAGAAACTGAAAGGGAAGAAAAAGGCTTTGGGGAAACTGGCTGGGTTATTTTTGTTGTTGTTGTTTTGTTTTTGTTTCTTCTGAACATTTTATAAACAGTTCCTGTCAGAGAATAGTTTTAAGAGATAAAACCTGGGAATCTACCTTGAACTCAGTGTCAACTTTTGAATTACACAGGCATTTCTTTCTACTTCTCTTCCAAAATACCGCACCCCACTCTCAGGGTTGTAACAACAAAATCAGATTCATGTGATTGTAAGTTTTCCTCAGAATAAATGCATATACGCTAAAGAAATCATTAAAATGGCTTTAGATTTCTTACATTTCTTTGAGTCATACACTTGACACTTCTGCAGTGATTCACTGTAAAACAGCAAACCATATTTTGCACACGAGCAGCCCTTTCCTCTCAGAAACATGCTTTCCTGGAAAGAGCTGGCAATATTACCACTAGCTCTGGAAGAAGCCTAGTGAGGTTCTAATTGCTGGTGGGATTTCAGACAGATTTGTTCTTCAGTGTTCATACAAAGAGCCTTCTGAGGATGCCAACCACCCTCTCTGAGTGGAGTGGTTGTGTAACGCTTCATGTTGACAACAGAAACTTACTGTTGTGTCATTCAGAAGAGCGGTGCTCCATCCCACATGACACCACACAATCAACAGTCAACTCTTAACTACTATTAACTGCAGCTGAGAAGCCACTGTGAAGGGAAACGGCTGAAGAATTCCCCAGAAGTTGTTTTCAATTGTCCATCTAGAAAACAAGCAAAATATCTAAAAGCACTCAACATTTACGACTGAATCTTTACACACACACACACACACACACACACACACACACACACACACTCCAAGCGCCAAGAAAGTATTTTTCCTTAGTTCTTAGAAGCAGCTGGCAGACAGCTTTGCTGTGCAAGACGAGGAAATCAAACAGACATCTGCGGCTATCGAGGAGTGAGGAGAGAGAGGGATGGGAGCCACCTGGAACATAAGCATCATTTTTTTGTTCAGTCATTTGATTGATTTGTTGGTTGGTTTGGTTTTTGAGATAGGCCCTTGCTTGATAGCCCAGGCTAGCTTCCTTATGATCATCCTACCTACGAGATCCAAGTGCTAAGCTTTCAAGAGTGAATGACAGCACCTGGCTTACATTGATTTTTAAGAAAGTAGAATGTCTGGTTCTTCATTTCACACATCCCATCCCCATTAATGCCTAGAGTAACATGGGTAAAAGTAGACTCAGCGAGTCATTCAATTATCAAGGATTACTTAAGTCCGTTGTATCCAGTGAATACGTGGAAGAGCCAGAGGGGACCACACATGAATGAAACACTGGAATGTTTTGAGAAATGCTTGCTGCTCTCATTGTGACACAGATACCTGTGTGTAGCCAAACACAGAGATCATACTTTTGAGGATCAGCATCATGGGAAAGACAAAGGTCATTTTCCACAGTGGAGAAAGTGGTTTGAGAATATCAAGTCATCAGGGGGTTCACTCAACAAACCAGACCCATGCCTGCCAACACTGAGAGGCACCCTGTCACCAGAGTCAAGTGGGGGAGAGGCCGTGTGTTGCTATACATGACTTTTTTTCAATTGAGGAGCTCCTGTGACAGGAAAGGAAATCCTCCTGACTTTTCCTTCAAAACTGGAGATCTGGTAGAGGCATACACTGTAGTTAAATTTTTCCCTAGAGGTCCTGAGAGCTGGGCATGAGACAGAAGCATTTGTCTGAGCACCTCTGTGTTCTGGAATAGAATATTTGTTAATAGAAGATGTGTTGCAGAAAAATTAACTAAATAATAAAGATGTTTTGCATTTCGTATGCTGCATTTGGTTAACTGTGTAAAGGTGTGTTGCTTTTGTTTACGCTGCAATTGTTCAGTTATATAAAGATGTGTTTCACCCTGCCAGCCGAAGGCACCTGATTGGTCTAATAAAAAGCTGAATGTCCAATATCTAGGCAGAGAAAGGGTAGGTGAGATTGGTGAGTAGAGAGAAAAGGGGAACCAGCCAGTCAGCCAAGGGCCAGTCAGCCAGATACAGAGGAGGGCAGACACTACGTAAATGAGATAAAGGAACCTTGGGGCAGCACAGAGATTAATGGAAATGAGCTAATTTTCATTTAGAAAAACCACTAGAGGCAGGGAGGGGAGCAAAGAAAAATGTAGAACTCAATAAAATTCAATAATAAAATAGATAAATAAATAAAGCCTAACTAGGAACTAGATATAAGCCTAAGCTAAAGGCAACCATTCATAATTAATAACAAGTCTCCATGTTATGATTTGGGGGCTGGTGGTCCAAGAAAGCCTGCTACGCCCTTGATCTCTGATACATGAGAGTTCCTTGTCTGACTTTCATTGAATATCAAAAGCAGCACAGCATGGCTGGTGTGTATCCAAATGGTATGAGCGTGTCATGGTGCCAGGGAGCCCCCCCCACTCTCAATGCAGGGAAGGAGAGTGGCATAATAGGTTTGTTCTCACCAACCTTGTCTCCTTGACCATCTCCTGCCCACTGCTAGGGTACAGCATTCCACAGTGCTGTCTGCCCACAGTGAGCTCCTCGCTGTATTCCTTTGCTCATCTCAGCCGGTGTGCCACTTCCAGTGTGGGTAAGCACTTAAGGCTTTGAATGAGAATGGAGACATTTGTTATTTAAAGTAGCCTTCTTTCAATTAGAATTTTTTTATGCTCCAGTCTCCCAGTTTATGAATCCTTGTGATGGATATAGCTTCTTTTCGATAATTCCTTGGGATGAGTGAATAGCCCCAGTGTTTACTTAGCAGGGATGTCAATGAATTATGAATGGAAGCAAACCGTTCCAATGGACAAGCACTCTAATTAATAAAGCCAGTTCACCACAGCTTTATAAATGCATGAGCAGCACCAGGGCTTTGTAGCAATGTAACTGATGCAGGTTACAGATCTTAACAGCATTGCTGGGGAAAGAGCGAGTCAAATAAGAGGTGAGCTGGGTGGACCCAGAACATCCCCCTTTGCTTTCAAATGCCTCTTCTGCTTCCATACCACAAAGACACGGATTGGACCAGATCAAAGCACTACCTAATAAAATCTCCCTTTGCATTCAGTAGTTTAACCCCTAGCATTCACTGACAGTCCCTTGGTGGATTATTTTCCATGGGCATGCTTCTAGATGTCAAATATTCTTGAACTATAAACAGGGTCAATAGGCAGTTTGCTTACATCCCTTGCTTGATAAAAGATCCAAATATCTCAATATTTTGGTAGATAACAGCTGTTTACAACCTCTGGACCACATGCTTTGCATAAGGGCATGTATTGTCGCTATGCTAAAATTAAGAAGTTGATTCTGATCTCATGAGATATTTCAGATCCAGCTCCACATATGAGCCCAGTCTCTGTTTTTATCAGACAGTTCCCACGCTTTGTTGGATATTAATATTTAGAATATTTCCTTCTATGTTTCTCTCTTTGCTTTGCCTCAGACAAGTCATTTGTGTTTACATTTTACCTATAATTGTGCTGGAAACTTCCCTTCCTGATCTGTTCTTGGATAAAGAGTGGGCACAAGACATAATGCCTTGTTTAGCAAGAGCAGGAAGCAAAGGTAGAGTCCCTAGCAGGATTAGCAGTGATGATTTACACTGAGCATGACCCTGTTAGTCCATAACATCCATTCTCTGATGAGTATAATAAATTCACCATAATTCAAGCAGAGCACAGAGTATATCTCTATTCTATGGGTGGCCCCAGATTCCTTTTTCCCTGTGCATGCACACTGCAGAATCTGCTCCTTTTGAACATGAGCAAGACTGCAAATATGATGGAATACCATTCCCATTATGTATATACATTATATAGCAAAAGAAGATAGCTTTACAGATATCAGTAAGACCCCTAAGTCTGTTGACTGTAAGTCAATCAAAAGATGATTATGGGTGGTTCTGGTCTCATCTCTCCTCAGGAGAGCAATTTCAAAGAGAGTCAGAAGACATGAGCCTCAAAACAGATGAGGAAGTAAAGTACCTAAGTGTGGAGAGGGCCACAGAGGCAATGCCCAAGAGCTGAGGGGCCCAGTCCTCTAACTGCACAGAATAACACTGAAACCAAACAGTGAACCTGGGAGGAGATTATAAGCCTCAGAAGTCAGAGGTTGAGCCAATCCCAGTCTCTTCTTGTGAATTTGATAAGGGACCCAATTAATATTAGACCCTGAAAATTGTGGCATTTAAAAACGCAGTTTGTTACCAGGCAGTAGGGAGGTATTATACTAGACCTCCAATTTACACATGAACATGGGGAAAGGATTCGTAGAAAAATGCATCTGGCAAGGCTTAATCTGCCAAAATGTAGATGATCTCACAGATGGAACTCTCTAATTGATACCAACATTATAACCTAATTACAAAAGCAGGCTTAATCTTGATCCATCAAATATTTGATGTAAGCAGACTAAATTATTTGGAGTTTCAGTAGTCAAAAGAAAAACTGAAGAGAGGGTGGACCCATGGGATATTAAAGACTGTAACTATTATGAATGTTAGGTATGAACTTGGTTGGAAAGCTCAGGAGTAAAGGAGTAATTTTGCCCTCATTTTCTTGCCAGTCACTGCGGACACATTGATCCGGTGTTGAGAATCCTCTGAGAGTGCTAACTTGAATCTGACTTCAAGTCTTGCCACATGACATTGACTCATCCTGGGGAACTCACAGGTGGAGAGCTGAGCTATGAATTCCAAACATTGGAAAAGAATCCCTAGCCTTCAGTATTGTAAGTTGTTCTACTGATTGGAACCACAAATCTTCCATCAAGACCAGTGCCTTTGTTCTGTTTCCTCCAGCCCTGGCTTGGGAAGAGACCTTCTCCATAGAGGCTCCAGTAGGAGAGTGTTTGGAGTTCCATGGATGCCTGGGTCTGGCCACAAGTTGACCGTGAACAAGTTTCATGTTCTCTCAGTGGCTTAGAAATAAAGAGTAGGGCCGGGCGGTGGTGGCGCACGCCTTTAATCCCAGCACTCGGGAGACAGAGGCAGGTGGATCTCTGTGAGTTCGAGGCCAGCCTGG
Source organism: Arvicola amphibius (assembly GCF_903992535.2). NCBI lineage: Eukaryota > Metazoa > Chordata > Mammalia > Rodentia > Cricetidae > Arvicola > Arvicola amphibius. The sequence continues at coordinate 157,812,275 of NC_052050.1, forward strand.
TCTACAAGAGCTAGTTCCAGGCCAGGCTCTAAAAAAGCTGCAGAGAAACCCTGTCTCGAAAAACAAACAAACAAAAAAAAAACAAAACAAAAAAAAGAAATAAAGAGTAGTTAAAGCCACTCCTCCTGAACCCATCTGAGACTGCAAGTGGGGAGATGACACTTCAATGGCTCACACAACCATGACTGTCCAATGTACATCAGATCTCATGATCACCCTAGTTGGGGAGATTATTGATCCCTTTGAGACTTTTCTGTACTTGCTGACTCTGGTGGCATAGTCTATTGTGTGAGCTGTGAAGCTCTGTCTCCTTTGTTTTCACTGCACTGTGGAAAGTCCTTCACATCTGCATTGTGGAAAGTCCTTCACATCTGCATTGTGGAAAGTCCTTCACATCTGCACTGTAGAAAGTCCTTCACATCTGCACTGTGGAAAGTCCTTCACATCTGCATTGGGGAAAATCCTTCACATCTGCATTGGGGAAAATCCTTCACATCTGCATTGGGGAAAATCCTTCACATCTGCACTGTGGAAAGTCCTTCACATCTGCACTGTAGAAAGTCCTTCACATCTGCATTGGGGAAAGTCCTTCACATCTGCATTGGGGAAAATCCTTCACATCTGCATTGGGGAAAATCCTTCACATCTGCATTGGGGAAAATCTTTCACGTCTGCAGTGTAGAAAAAGTCCTTTACTTCTGTACTGTGGAAAGTCCTTCACATCTGCACTGTGGAAAGGAGCACAAGCTTTCTCCAAGACTCAAGATAATGTCTGATGATAAGGGTGATCTTGGGTGTTGATGAACAAGACCAAGATAATGATGCTTGATGCTAAGGGTGGATCTCAGGCATTGATAGGCAAGGCCAAGGCAATGACAGAACAAGGCCTGTCTGAATGGTATGCAATTTTTAATTAAGGCTTCAAACTTTCCTTCAAAACAGGTAGATAATTTCTCAAGGCAATCATAAGTAGTAATTAATTATGTACATTATCCACAGGCACTAAATTTGAATGCTTCCTTAAGCTCTGACCTGATCCGTGTGGATATATCACATTGATTTACCATGTAGGCAACCATTCCTTCTTCTGTAACTAAAAACAGTTGAGTAGTGTCAAGGCCAAGTCCTACTCTGTGTCAGAGGTTAGAACCTGACAGGGGACAGGTAAAGCCCTATCCCTGTGAGGCTTTCATTCCAGCAAATGATGATATGAGGCATAAGTGACTTCAGAACAGACAGGCTCAGGAAGAAAATAAATGAAAGAGTCTGAAGAAGACTTAGCGGGTGGCTGAGGGCAGATTCTGAGGTATTGGGCAGATTAGGGAAGGCTCATTGGAGAGTCAGGGTTGGAAATAATCCACAGACGCTAAGTGGGAGCTAGTCATCATGAAATAAAAAGAACATTCTAGGAAGAGATTATACAATACAACACACACACACACACACACACACACACACACTGAATAATTTCCATTCTCCTCAAGAGCCAGAAGAAAGGCCAGTGTGGCTATAGCAGAGAGAAAGAAGGGGCTAGAAGGGGCTAACTGGAGATGAGGATGGATAGTCAGCCATTTTCCCAGGCTGAGTGCATGACTAACAAGCTAGAGGGAGATGGATGGACAGAATTCTGTTGTGGATGGTGTCTTTCCCAAGAATGTCAGCACTAACGTGATAGGAAACTGACTTACTCAGTCCCCCTGTCCCAGCTGAGCACGAAACAACCTTCCTGTGAGTGTTTTCTGGGGGCTAAATGACACACACATGGCAGGAGTCCCTGAGGTGTCTGATGCATTAACCCTGAAATGGGCACCAGAACTTCCCTGGACCTGAGCTCTGAAATGTGCTGAGTCTCTTCGATGAATCCAGTGCACTGTAACCATTTCACGTATGCAGATAGTCCCTGACTTAAAATGACTCAGCTTGAGGTTTTTAAGTTTTACACTGGTTGAGAAGTGACACATACTCAGTAGAGAATATACAAGGAAAATGAATTTTTCACTTTTGTAAACCAGTGATATAAAGCCCTTTACTATATCACAATACTTAACCAACAATCACAGGGACTGAGAGTCTATATATGGCAGGTGAAGCCGAGCTGTAGGATTTAATAAGATAAAATGCATCTAAGATATTTTTATTATATATATTTTTTCAGGGGTAGCAGGGCCATGCACCTCAAGAGTGCACATGCTGTAGGAGTTGGGGTTCTCCTTCTACTATATGAGTCCTGAGAATGAAACTCAGGCTGTCAGACTTAGCAGCAAGTCCTTACTGGCCTTAAAATGCATTTTGACTTAAAATGATTTCAAGTTACAGTAAGTTTAATGTAACTTAACCCCACTGTAATCTGAGGAGCATTTGTTTTACCTTATTTACATGCTGACAGTCAAAAATTATTATTCAAGTCAGAAAATGAAGAGCTAAGACACAGAGGTCAAATTTCGTAGCACCACAGAGCATCACTGGATGAGAGTTCAGGCCACCTTTCCACTTCTCTCCTACAATAATCTCTCTAGTGACCTACAGATAGTAAGTATTCCAGCACCAAACTGTGGAGTATGGTCAAAATAAGAGATGATGAAAGAGGTCATCTGAATAGGGATATAGATCTACCCAGAAAGGGTGAAGTTTTAAAAAAAGGAGAAGAAAAAGGAAAAGAAACAAAGATACAGAACAAAGAGATGGAGGCATAAATGGAAGCATCTGAGAGCGTGGATGCCGAGCATCCACGAGGCAGTAGAGGACCTCAGCGCTGCTTGTGTGAGTAAGCATTGTTCATGAATCTTACTTAATGAGCAAGCAGTTGCTTTATTTATCCTATTTTCAAGAGGAAAGGAATGAGCTTCTGCAAGTTTCAGTAACTTGACCGAAGCCAGATGGCTAGTGACTAGCTGAGCTAGATTTCAAGCCCTTGGGGAGTCTTTTCCTGGCCTGGCTGAAGGAAACTGGAATGGTTTATTTTTCATAGGAAATTAGAGACACCAGAAACATTAATTTTTATTTTTAAAAATCCTGGCCTAGACCAAGAATATGAGTGTCCCATCTTTTCCAGGGGTAATGATAATGGGACCTGGCTCAGGCCCATCTGGAGAATTCAGAAACTGGCTCAAATCCCTCAGACCTCTTCCGACTTGGACAGAGATTTTGGGTCCACTCTAATTTCTTAAGAGGTTCTCTCTGTCACAGTGACGGAGTGTCCTCTCTCGGTGGAAATCAGGGGGGTCTTTGGCAGCTGGTCCTTTCCTGTCAGAAGCATGCTGGGAGTTAGTCTCTTGATGCTGATGTGGATTTTTCTGCTCCCAGGGGCCCCCTCCTCCAGTCTACTACATCGCTGACCACAAAGACTAAGATAGAGCTTGCCAGCATGGTCTGCTCCAGCTCTGATTCTCTCAGTTCACTGGGCACAAATCCCTGGTGTGTGTGTGTGTGTGTGTGTGTGTGTGTGTGTGTGTGTGTGTGTGTGTATTGTGGGACCAGTCAGAGAATCTCCCACATCCACATCCTTTCTCTTACTATCTGTAAGGTTCTGAGGACCTTGGCATGGGTCTCTCAGCCCCAGATTGAAAACTGACCTGAACAACATCTGATTTCAAAAACCCCCTCTCGACCCTTTCTTTCAACCTTAACTCATACCCTTCAGCCCAGAGAGTCTCATTAACCTCTCCACATTGATGAGTGGTTTTCCATAATGCAAGTCGATCTTGTGTAGATTTTGGCCCTTTAGACGTGCATGGATGTGTCCCATTCACCTTATACAAAGAACATGTATTTATATGCCCACAAAAGACTTCTGCTTAACAATTTCTAATTTTCCACTGGTATTTTATTTCTTCAGGATTTAAGTACCTATGTGTTTTAGATTCCCCTATTTTTGCTGGCTTGCCACTGATTCAAAGTGGAATATTTGAACTTGGGAAGGTCCTAAACCTATTCTACAATGAAAAAGATTCAAGAAGAGAGGTGACTCCCAACTCAAGGCTCATTCACATCTCTGAACAGCCCTTCAGGGACTTCAGAGCAAGGGTGTGTGTGTAGGGTCAAATTCACAATTAGGAGTCTTTGACTCTCCAGACTGAAGAGCTAGAAAGTTATACTGAGTGTTATAATTGCATTGCTTGATTGCATTTGCAAATGTATGCACTTCAAAAGGCAACAATGGAAGGTGTTCTGTGTTTGTCTGAATGTTTTAAAAACCCAACGCAAAAGCACAAGAAAGGCATTGGTCCTACACCCATGCTTGCCGGGAGAGAACCAGTCTAGGAATATCCTCACTGAGATTATAGAATTTTTTACATGCCTGAATGATTAAAACACCAAGAAACATTTTCCTACTTGACCAAATTCAGAAAAAAAGTCTCACTAATCAATGGTATCAATGGTATGCATGTATTGGACATTGTTAGGGAATCTGTGGTGTACACCCCATGGAGTATTCCTCTCAAACACCCCTTCTTCCATAAACATTGTTTCTTCCTTTTCTTCACTTCTCCTTTTTTGGAAATGGCTGTATAAAGATCTCAAATGAGCCTTAATTGCAGGGGTTGTGTTACAGATGTACCAGCTGGGGTTGGTCATCCCCATAGTCAATTCTTCTATGCATTTTGTTCGGTTCAGCTTTCTGAAGTAGTCTCCATCTACTGCAAAAGAGAAAATAAAACTCTTCGTGGGTTTTGAGAGCTACACTTGCCTACATGTGTAAGCATTTAGAATGCAGAGAGTGATGTGGAATTCCTCTCTGTGTGCTGTGAAAACCATTGGTGAATAAAGAACTGCCTTGGCCTGTGGTAGAGCAAAAGAGTAGAGCTAGGGAGGGAAAACTGAACTGAATGCTGGGAAAAAGAAGGGCAGAGTCAGAGAAAAGCGATGTAGACCCGCCAGAGCCAGACAGAACTTTAGCGGGTAAGCCACAGCAATGTGGTGATACACAGATTAATAGAAATGGGTTAAATCAATATGTAAGAGTTAGCCAATAAAAAAATTAGGCCAGCAATGTTTTAATTAATACAGTTTCTGTGTGATTGTTTTAGGGCTAAGCAACCAGGAACTAACTAGTGGCCTTACTCCACCAAATTGGTGCCCAACATGGGGCTAAATTCACGTAAAACCTGAGAGGCTCTTAAAAAAAATCTAGACACTAAAAAACAAAGTTTAGCGACATTTATTTTCCTGAATGGGTTTTGCATGCTGGCGGCACACTGCGGCTCCTTTAAGAGAAGTGGTAGGAAAAAAAAAGAGCCACGGTTTTAAAATGCTGGCTTTCTGGGCTGTGTTGGTGGCACAAATAATGACTCTTTCTGGAGGTTCAGCTATGGAGCACTTTAATGGATTTTGTGGGCCCAGGTTCTTATATGCCTGCTTGGGAAAGTAGGTGAAACCATTGAGAACATGCCCGTGGCTCAACACCCCTCGCCTGGGCAGGTGGCAGGATCAGGACTGTTAGGAGTGTACAGGCAGGAGAGCATGGCAGATTCCTGCTGCCATACACAGAGATATTTCTAGACTGCACAATGCTCTGTATGGCATATTTAGCTATTACTCAGATAAAGAGTTTATGTGCTACATGTTCATTCTCAGAGTTAACATGCTGAGTATGGCTCCTACCTGGAGGTCCCAGAGCTGGCAGTAATGGTACCTATGCCATTTTAAAAGTGGAAAAAGTTGGAGTTAGGATCCAGAGCCACCTCAACAGAGCTGCTTACCATTTTAAAACCTCTTCAAGACAAAAAAGAATTTCTGGTACACAATAGGACAAATTCAGACATAAAAGACTTCTAAATGAGTCACAGTGTTGGATAAATAAATGTATGTAGGCTTAAAAATATGTAAAAAATTATAAAATATATTAAAAAGTTATAAAAATAAATGGTTTAAAAATGTAAAGTCTTTAAGAGACAAAGTACAGACAGTCATAAATTAAAAGGAGTAAACAAAAATAATACACATGAAGATAAAATATTCACAAAGAGTCTAGATTATATATATTATGTCTTCTTTAAATTTAAATGATTATTGTTCAGGGTGTCCTTTTACGGCGTGTGAGAAGAAGGTCTGGTTAGTAGGAGACATAGTTCGGGTGATTTTCTATTTTGATTGATAGATTCATTCATATATTTATTTTTCCTGTTGTACATGTCCCTTCCCATAATGCATCTGAGTTTCATTACACACACACCCATTTATGCACAGGCATAAAATGGAAAGTAGGGGATTCTTCCTAAAAACAAACTTGAAGGAGACAGTTTGCCTCACTGCAAATACACCCCAAATTAGTTCAATCTGGATCACTTCTTTTATTCCTTGTACCTGGACTCATTAGGAATACACTCAAATCAAAACTGTCTACATGGTTACCAAGGGCAGAGAAAGACATTGTTGTTCTAAGGTACATGTAGTCCAATGTGGGAGGAGGCTCAAGGAGCCCGTGAGGATGCTAGGTACATTCTGCGCAGAGGGATAAGTGGGCACAGTGCATGAAGGTGAAGGAGCTGAAGTGCCAAGTGCATTTTTACAAGAGGAGGGTTTGCCTAACCGCAAGCCAAATGGGATTGTAGGATGAACCGTTCCTATGCTTGCCTGCCTCTGTTTAATTACAAGAATGCAGCTATGTTTCTGTGAAATGTGCCTCTTTCTCCACTTTTCATCATTTCTAAACGTTCAGTCTGATGAATTCTGCTCATCACAATCCCTCCTCTGGCATCTCTGGTATTTCCTCAAAGAGTGAGGGATTTTCAAGCTTCAATGCATGACGTTTATTTATTTTAATCTGTGCATTGCAATCTTGTCACGTAATTCTGCTTCTCCTAAAGTATACACATTCTGCGTGGATTGTGATTTTGACCTTTAGCTCTTTAGCTCATGTTCGATGAGAGGGTTTTTTTTTTAAATTTTTTTTATTCTGCTAAAATCATAAAAGGTATCAGAATATCTCAATTAGAATTTTCTTGTTTTTGTTTTTTGTTTGTTTTGTTGTTTTATGTTTGTTTGTTTTTTGAGACAGTATTTCCCTATGTAGCTTTGGTGCCTGTCCTAAAAGTCACTCTGTAGACCAAACTGGCCTTGAACTCATAGAGATACACCTGCCTCTGTCTCCTGAGTGCTGATATTAAAAGTGTGCATCACTACCATCTGCCTCATGACATTTATTTATTTTAATCTGTGCATTGTAACCTTGTATAAATCTTCTTTTCCTAAAAAAGAACTTTTTGCATGGGTTCTAATTTTGACCTTTAACTCATATTTGGTGAGAGGGTTTTTGGGGGGGGGATTTTTAGTCTGTTGAAATCATAAATGGTATCAGAACATCTCAATTAGACTTTTCCTCTATGCATGTTTGCCTCTAACCTATCCCATGGATTTTCACTGAAAAGCTTCCACTATGCCACTTTGCATAGAATTCAATCAGTATAGCTATTATTGGATAGAAAATGGCATTTTCAATAGGCTCACTTGTCAATTCAGCTTACATGCCCCAGCGTCTCTTATTTTGGACATTAATTAATCTGCAATTAATACAAACTGGAAGTAAAGTTTACTGTTTGATCTTAGTCATTCTAAAGTAGGCGCCAAGTTTTCTTGCAAATATTCATAACAAGACTGTTTTGTCTTTGATTTGCTCCCCCCACCCCCACGGTGCTAAAATTTTTAAGAAGTTGGATATATATTCAATAAGAGGAGAAATTAAAAAGATGTAATATAGTTTTGTATCTGTGGGTTTGCTGTTTTTCTAGTTGCTGTTGGATCATTCAGACCCCATGGCTTTAAAAGAACAATTACACTAAAAACGGATCCTGAACCAGGAATAGAAGCAGGAAAAAGCTTCAAGGTTTTGATATTTCTTCTTCATATTAACTGATGTTATCGGCATTAGAGACAATATGTAGTTACATAATTTACCAACATAAATGCACATCGATTTCAGGGCTTAAAGAGAAAGCCATTTATGATCCTACGTAGCTGAATTTGACATATTTTAAATAAAAAAGGGGGGAATAAGAAAATATAAATTCAGATTTAAACAGGAAGTGAGGATTAGACAGGAAATGGCTATCAAATGGATTGCCCTGTGCCAGAGTGGTCAGAGTGGGCATGGAGAATAGTGCTTGAAGAGGAAGTGCTGTGAGTCCCCCAAACACCATATGACACGCGGCTAGTCCAACTGTGGAAATACAAGAGGTAATACTTCACCCACTTTGTCCACCTCCATACCAAGTATAGTCAAGAGCCAACTCTAAGACCGAACTACTCTAAGCCCTTGAGGAAGAAAGCAAGCAAAAACATGAAACTGACCTTAAGCCCTTTGACCTCCTGGAATGCCGATTCACTTCATCACGGAACTGGAATTTCAACCCAAACTCCTTAGATTTCTGTGATCTGGTGGTTCCATTATTTTTAGTTCTAGCTTCAATGAGCAATTTCATGATCAGCCTGGTAGGAAATCCTATGCTTGCATTCTCTGCCTACAACATGCCAGGGCCTCCAAGGTCTTTGGTTATTCTTCAGCTGATTTCAGATATGGGATTTGCACACAAACACACATAGAGACGCACATCACACACAAAGGATCCCCATTGTGACATTCTTCAGTGGCTGCTAACATGTCTCCCTTGCCCTTTCTCTTTGCCTAGGTCTTTGAAACCAAAGCATGGGATTTCATGTGATGGATATAAATGGCAGCCATGCGTAGTGCCCATCCTGGGACTACAATGGTGCTGGAGTCGCTGAGCGTGGTGAGACCACTGGCCACAACAGGACACTTAAGCATAGCCCAGAGAGCCACGTGTACCAATCTAGTTGGTAATTACTGGAGCCGTTTTCTCTGGTCTGGGAGTGAAGTGGTCACAGGAGGCACATTCTGGGTGAGAAAGGAAAAGCTTGTTCAGAGACACGGGCTGTAATCAGGGGACAGTAGACAAGCAGTTTGGAAAGTCTCCCTTCGCCTCACAGTGATGAAGAATAAATGACCCACCAGCAAATGACTCCCCATCCTCCTGCTGCAGCTCCCTGGAAAGACATGCAATGCTTCTGCCTGGATTTCAAAGATGGTCTGGGCCTCACTGTGGTCATTAGTGCTGTAGGAAAAACAGCGGTCGGTCAATAGCCTGGCTCAGGGGAAGAGCTTCAGGACGTCATCCCTCTCAACCACAGTTACAGTGTGAGAAGGGAAAGACGGATATTTATGGGGCTCTTCTATAATAGGAGACTAGAGAGTGGGGGTTGAGAACTGTAAGGGATTTGGACTTCCCAAGAGGAGCAAGCCAGTCTATAACACAAAGCCTCCGTCCCTTGTATCATCCTAGGCCAGCCTTCCCCTACAGAACACGACACTCTATCTGACCCTGCTCCTTGAGTTACTCCTGTGAGTAAGTCCACCATCTCATGAAGACTATTGACTACTACAGCACACTGCCCCTTTCCAAGGACCAGAGGCTATTCTCCACACAGAATAACCTCAACAGGCTCTCTCTTGGGCAAAGCGAACATTCTTCCAAAACGAACCTTTCAAACTCTGTGCTCAGGCCTTGGGTAGATGGTGTCTATATTTGAAGTCATGACCAGAAGAGGGAGGGTAAAGTAAGCCTGTCAGTGGATTAAACTTTGCACCTCTGAGTCCATGTGTGGTCTCAGGGGGTTCTTTCACTGTGGGTAATAATTCGTCCCCAGTCCTTCATGACACGGCATATAATTGGGGATTTGTTGGCCCTGAGCAGACTCTGAGGCTGCTGCCAAGATAGGTAGCCACCGGGGACAATTTTAAACTCCAATGGAGAAGCCGCTCAGAAGAGCTCATAGACACTGCACTCTGTCTGCTTCCAGTGCTGGCCCAGAAGATGATAAGAGTCTCTAAAAACAAATTTAAAAATTCAACAGCATGGCTCCCTTCTGTGTGAAATCCACTAATCACCCTACCGGAAAGCTCCAAACCCATCAGGCCTGCAAAATATTAACTTAGCATTTGAACCTTCGTCTAGCACATGGCTCAGGTTCTCATTAGCATTTATGACCATGAAGTGGATTTAATTCATTTCTATTCATATGCAAGAGGACATAATTTGAAGCTTTGCTTTGCTGCTAAAATTATTGTCGACCAATTGCTAGTAGGGACAGAAGGAGGATACAGAAAGGGGGTAAGAGAAGGATTTTTTTACATGGTTAATTATCTTGTCAGAGTCACTGTACACAGCACACAGTGCTCCTGTCAACATAGATTTGTGGCCAGGTATGACACACCTGTTGCCGCTCGATCACCGTTACACAGTCACATGCCAAAGAAACAGGTTCTTTCTAAAAACTACATGATTTATGGAAAACGGAAAATACTAGAAATTTAGAGACTTCAATGATACCAGAAAGATCAGAAATCCTGTTTATTCCAAACATGGATATTTTTCCCAGAGTATAATTTCCAAAAGCAATTTAAAAGGAGGGAAAAATCTGTGCAGGTTTATAGTTTACGGGGTCCAGTCCAAAGCTGGCTGAATCCATTCCTTTGGACTTGAGGTAAAGAAGAAAATTGTAGACATGGGAGTGGGTGGTAGGTGCTGTGAACCTGGCAGTAATCATAATCAGAGATTAGAGGGATGGACAGGAAGGAGGCAGGGACAACATACCCTTCAAAGGCACATTGGTAGTCATCTACCTCTGTCAATCATGTTCCATTTCCCACCACCTCCAAATGAAAGCATCAAATTATAAATCCAGGAGTGGTGCAGCCCATTCAGAAGGAATGGTCGTCATTACCTCATCATTTTATAATGGTGTAATTGTATTTTAATAAATAAAGACTGTCTGAAGATCTGAGAGTAAAGCAGTCCCACTGTCAGCCTTACAGACAAGGTTATGGTAACACACACCTTTAATCACAGTAACTACAATGACATGCACCTTTAATCCCAGTAGCCACACTAGTTGCCACTGAAATTGGGTGGTGCATGCCATTGATCCCATTGGTGCATGACTTTAATCCTAGCCCTAGAGAGGAATATAAAATGGGGGTTGGGGGAAACAGCTCTCAGTCACAGGCCCATTCTGAGATTCTGGGAGGAAGGATCTCCATTTCAGACTGAGGTCGAGGTAAGAGCTTGTGGCTGGTTGTTTTGCTTTCAGATCTTCAGGTTGAACCCCAGTATCTGACCTTAAGTTTTTATTAATCGTGCTTCATAATGGGAATATTAAAATAAATTTTTTAAGCCTTATTGAAATATGGCTGACAGAAATTATGTGCAGTCTAAGGTTTGATAAACTTATGTATATACCTGTAAAATCACCAACATAGTCAATATTATCAGAGTTTACCTGATGCCCAGGATCCTTAGCTCTCTGTGTTGGTTAATTCTACATGCTAACTTGGCTGGGCCAGAAGGTCAACATTATTCTAGATGTTGTTTTGGAAGTATTTTTCTTGAATGAAATGAATGTTTAGATGAATGGGCATTCAGTAAGGCTGTTGGGTCTCTATAGGGTAGGGGAACCACATCCAGGTAGTAGAAAGTTTAAGAGAATCGAGAGTGGCTCCTTCCCAGACAGAAAGAAATCTGCTAGGATGCTATCATGAACTCTTCCCTGGGCCCCATGGTGGCCTCTCCACCGGATTTTGTTCCCATGGGCCCCAAGTCATGTGGGCCAACCCAGTAGAATAAATACCCCCAACATGCACCATGATAGTTATGTTCTCAAGGAACACTTAACTCCCTCCTCTGCCTCACCCATTCTCACACCTGTTTCCTGAGCATACATTGGTCTATTTCCGTCACTACAAATTACTTCGTATTTTCAGAACATATAAATGAATAAATCATGTCCTCTTTGACTTCCTTAACCACTGAATCATGTGGCATGGTATGTTCATGCCTCATTTACTGTTAATCCATTTACTGTATGTGGGCATTGGAGGCTTTTATTTTCTAGATCATATCTACTAGAAATAAAATTACTGTAAATATTTCTGCTCAAGCCTTTGTATTGCAGCACGGCTCTGTGTTTCTTGGGTAAAGAGTTGTCTTCTTGGGTATGGCATTGTCTGGCTGATGGCAGATGTGGCTAATGATGTCTTAACTCAGTGCTGTTCTCTCACACTGTAATAGATCAGAAACCCAATTTACTATTCTTTTATAATTCTGTCTCTTGGCTGTGATTAATTTCATTCCTAGAGTTCCGCAGAACGTTTTCACGAATATTTACGGGGTGTCTTTCAACTTCTAAAGAAGGCAAATCTACACTCTCAAGCTTTGAAATAGAAATGTATTTTCAAGTGAAAAGTATAATGTCTTATAGTCTTTATATTTATCCAAAGTTCACAAAGAATGGAATAAAATTCACTTTGATGGCAGAATAGAATTAAAAGCTCCTTGCAGATGTAAAATATTTTAAATCTATGCCTCAGTCTAAAAATAGCTTCAACTATTTTTTTTCCTGATACTGAGAACTCTGTAGTTCAATGTAGGGCTTGACTTGACAAAGTAAATTGGTTTAAAAACTGAGAACATTAAAAGCTAAAAGAAATACTATTGAACTAGAGATGAGTGCGCATGCAGAAAATTATCTGGGAAACGATTATTAGGTAACACACTAACGAAACCACCATCAGCGTGTTTACTTTTCCATTTTTCTTAGATTTTGATTTGTTTGTCTCCCTGTGTGTCCAGGTCATCTGCCACCAAGCCGGGCCTTCACCACCAGTGGGCTTATCTTTCACAATCCCTTGGTGGCAAGTGTAGTGAATCAGAAAGGATGTATATTGAGACTGCGAAAGCACCTTGAGACACAAAGAGAGACATTATTTGAAGTGGTATTATCATTACTCTATAAGCAAATCCCTGTGTTATCTCCAGCGATAGAAAGATCATTTTAGCATAAATAAAATAAAGTCAATCAGTTACTGAGCCTCAAGGCACTATCAGATAGGAGAGGTAATAAATCAGGCTGATAGCCTTAAAACAGCCCTGGATTCTTCTTGCTAATCAAATAAGATCAGAACCCAGCTATCACTGCAGGAGAAAAGCCAAATTTAATTAGCTTATCCAACAGTGTCATTTAGTAAATCAAAAGCCTTTGAAAGGTCAATGAATCTTGCCCTTATCATCTCGTTATCTCCCACCACTAACGAGGTACCATTAACCAGCCCCACAGCTAAGGTTGTTTTACTGCCTCACCAGAACCCACTCGAGGTAAGGACACTCTCACTTCAGAAATGGTCCTGCTCAGAAAAGTCCACTTATTTCCAGTTCTGCCTTAAAATGCCTTTAACCATAAAATTTGTTCCCGTTGGTACCCATCAGAAATGCAGTGACTTATGACGAGCTTTACTGTTGATTACTTATCTGTTCAGAATACTGGCGATCCTCTAGATGTCAGGAACTCTGGTTGGTACCCACAATAGACTGTCTTAACAACATGGGTAGACTGTACTAGAGTGACATGTCTAATGGCATGACACGTGGGTGTGTTTCTTCTGTGTATATGGGGATCCTATGTCAGGCGTGGTGTGATTAGAACACTAAGTCAGGAAATGAAGCCTTGCCCCTTGGTGCGCATTCACCTAGGTAAGAGGAAAGACATACACATTTGGGAATTCTATGTCAGCCTTCATTGAACTGGTTCAGGGTAGTGTGTGTGAGTTAGGAATTCAAATGATGGAGAGGTCAGAGGTGAGGAGGGGCAAGTTGGCTGAATTCTGAGGTGTGAATATAAATGGCCGTGTGGAAAGGAAGTTGCGGGAGAGAAGAGAGCACACGTGCAAGCCAGGTCCACTTTATCAGAACTTGGTGTCTCAATGGCAGTGACTGCCTCATAGGCTTCAACTATGAAACCCCTTTACGCTTGTGAAGGCCTGATAATGTGGATAGAATAGCAGCAGCTGGCTGGAGCGATGACTCAGCCAGCCAAGGGCTCATCTCGTAGGCATGAGGATCTGCATGTAATCCCTCACGACACATGTCAAAAAGCAAAATCTCATTGGGTTTTACACTGTTAAGTACCTATAACCCCAGAACGAGGGAGGTGGACACAGAAGGATTCGGGAGAATCAAGGGCTCACTGGCCAGATTACCTAAGGATATCAGCCAACCTCGGGAAAGTGAGAGACCCGATCTCAAAACATCAACTTTACACTTCTCCTTGGTAACAACATCTGCTGTTGAGCACTGTCCTACACACACACACACACACACACACACACACACACACACACCCGTGCATGCGCACACAATGATAACAGCAAGTGTGCAGGGAGTTGTTTTTCATATATCACCTAGCTTAATCTTCAAGAGTGCCCACCAATGCCTTCAATGGTTTAAAGGGTCCAGATGCTTTAAATAAAGTTTATGCAAATGTCAATCAGCAGTCAACAGGGTCAGACCCACACCTGCCTCTCCTTTCTCTGGAAAGACATGCAGCTTGCTTTCCTTCCACAGTTTCTATAGACAGAATAGATCCCAGCACAACAGGTGAACAGTGTTGATCTATAGAGTAATTGGCAAAGGTATTGGATTCGCATTGTTCTCGATCTGAAACGCCAATGCAAGATGCTTTCTGTTGGACACAATCAGTAGGGAGCATCCGGAGGACGGGATGGCGTGTATGCAGAGAAGGCTATCAGTGCTAATTGACTGGTACACTAGAGACTCCTGCCAGACCCGTGAAGCGGGTGCTGGCATGCCATAGCTACTCAATCCTCATTCACCCCGAGGCATCATCTCTCTCATGGTATCTCCCTTCAGGCAGGGTAAGGAACTAGGTCTTCCAATAGTTTAATTTTCCCAAGGTCAGTGCAGCAAGTGGGCCTTATCCTCCTCTTTTCCTCCAGGAACCAGTGAATCTACATTTTTTTCATCAGCTCTGCGTATCTATGGACATGAGATTTTGTGAGCAACCTGTCAATGACATATATCAGTTACCTTCGATATAGTTGGTAATAGGACTGCTGCCCTGCTGGAGAAGAGACCGGAAGACTCCTGTGGATATTAGAGCCTTTGCCAATATGTGGGTCACATAAACTCTGTGTGCAGTTAGCTGCATCAATCCCAAAGCTTCCATTACTAGCCTAAAGATGAGCCCTTGATGTGCTTAATTATTACAGATAGGAGCAGCTGGAAGGAAGGCATGGTGGCAAGTGACTTCATCATCAGCACACTGAGTTAACAGGTCTCGGTGGCATTCTCGGTTTCCGTGACACAGGTCTGAGGTGTGAGACTCTTGCACTGTTTGTGACCCATGGAGTGACAGAGCCAGGGCTGTATGCCTTTGCCACACATGGTGAAGACTTATGGAGGCTGTGACCCCTCAGCATGTCAGTGATAAATTAAACGTGGGCATCGGCAGACGTGAATCACTAGAGGAAACACCATGGAAAAGCAAACGTGTAGACTCTGTTGATCCTTTCTTTTCAACTTTTTTTTTAAAGAAAATACTTAAGCTCAATGAAGGTCTGTGAACCAAAAGATCTGAATGCAAATTATAAACATGATTATTTAACAGTTTTTTTTTTAATTTGTCGATGTTATGTGTTTATTTCCCACATGTTTTCTCTGGAAAGCTCACTGAAGGGATATTCTTTCTCCTTGGGAAACCTCCACTCGTGTTTATTTTTATTTTTGTCCTCTTTTCATGTATCACATCCCAACCACAGCTTACATTCCCTCCTTTCCCCCTGTCTCCCCCACCTCCTTTATCCTCCATATCCTCCCTCTTTCTCTTTTTCCCTTCAGAAAAGAGCAGGCCCCCCAGGGACATCAAGCAAATACGGTATACTCTGTTGCCATAAGACCAGACACATACTGCCACATCAAGGCTGAATGGGGCAGTCCAGTATGAGAAAAGGGTCCTATAGGTAGGTAGCAAAGAGTCAGAAACTGTCCCTGTTCCCACTGTTAGGAAGCCCAAAAGAACACCAAGCTATTCAGCCATATATGCAGGGGATAGTCAGACCTCCTATAGGTTCCCTGATCTCTGAAAGCCCTATGAGTCCTGGTCAATTGATTGTGTGGTTCCTGTGGTGTCCCTGACCTCTCTGGTTCCTCCAACCCTTCGTTCCTCTCCTCCACAGGACTGTCTGAGCTTTGCCTAATGTTTGGCTGTGGGACTCTGCATCTGCTCCCTTGAGTTACTGGATGAAGGCTCTCTGATCTCTTTGATGAGGATTCTGCTAGGCTCCGGTCCCAGAACACTGTGCCGGCAGGACAAGCTATAGTTTCAAGATTCTGTGGTTGGGTTGGTGTCCTAATCCCTCCACTTGAGGCATTGCTGGGTTATAGAAGATGGCCAGTTCATGCTCTTTGTCACCTATTACTAGGAGACTGCTAGGGTTACTCTCGTAGATTCCATGGAGGTTCCTTTCTACTAGGTTTCCTCCTCATCCTGGAAATGCCCCCCTCCACAATTCCAGTCATTTTTCCCAGTGTCTATTCCCACAAACACACACTTGAACCTTCCTGTTCCCAACCCCACCCGCCTCCAGTCCACCCACGAAATCTATTCTATTTCCCCTTCTCAAGGAGATCCTTGAATTTCCCCCTTAAATACTCCTGTTTCTTAGCCTCACTGGGTCTGTGGACAGTAACAAGACTATCTTACTTTTGAGCTAATATCCACTTATGAGTGAGTACATACTATGTTTATCTTTCTGGGTCTGGGTTACCTCACTCAGGATGATCTTTTTTTTCAAGTTCCATCCATTTGCCTGCAAATTTCATGATGTCATTGCTTGTAACAGCCAAGTAATACTCCATTGTGAAAATGTACCACATTCTCTCTATCTGTTCCTCAGTTGAAGGACATCTAGGTGGCTCCCTGTTTCTGGGTATTATGAAAAAAGGTGCTATCAATATAGTTGAGCAAGTGTCCTTGTGAGAGGATGGAGCATCCTTTGGGTATATGCCCAGGAGTGATATAGCAGGGTCTTGAGACAGATTGATTCACAATTTTCTGAGAAACTGCAATATTGGCTTTTAAAGTGCTGTACAAGTTTGAACTGTAACCAGCAATGGAGGAAGAGGCGTGGTCTCCTTACTCCACACCCTTGTCAGTAGAAGATGTCCTTGTTTCATCTGTTCGTTTCCTTAGTCATTCTGACAGGAATAAGATGGAATCTCAAAGTTATTTTGATTTGCATTTCCCTGACTGCTAAGAATAGTGAATATGTCTTTAATTGTTTCTCAGCCATTTGAGAGTTTCCTCTGCTGAGAATTCTCTGTTTAGATCTGTATCCCATTTTTAAATTGTATTATTTAGGGTGCTGACGTCTAGTTTCTTTTTAGTTTGGATATTAGCCCTCTGTCAGATGTGGAGTTGGTGGGAATCTTTTCCCATTCTATATGCCGCTGCTTTGTCCTGTTGGTGGTATCCTAACTAAAGGAGATCAAGGGGATACAAATTGGAAAGAAAGAAATAAAAGTATCTTTATTTTATAGCACACATTAGTGATCTCAACAATTCTACCAGGGAAATCCTACAGCTGATAAATGCCTTCAGTGAAGTGGCCAGAAACAAGAGTAACTCAAAAAGAAAAGAAAAGAAAAGAAAAGAAAAGAAAAGAAAAGAAAAGAAAAGAAAAGAAAATCAGTAACCCTCCTATATAAAAATGGCAAACAAACATAGAAAAAAATCAGGGAAACAACACAATTCACAATAGTCACAAATAATATAAAATATATTTGGGTAATTCTAATGAAGCAAAAGAAAGACCTGTATGATAAAAATTTCTTGTCTTTGAAGAAAGTAATTAGAGAAGATATCAAAAGATATAAAGATCTCCCTTGCTTATGGATCTACCGTGGATAGTAAAAATAGTCATCCTACCAAAAGCGATCTACAGATTTAATGTGATCCCCATCAAAATTCTAACACAATTCTTTAAAGACTTTGAAAGAACAATACTCAATTTTGTATGGGAAAAAAACAAGACAGGTAAAACAATACTATACAATAAAAGAAATTCTGGGGGTATCACCGTTCTTGACTTCAAGCTGTACTACAGAGCTGTTGCTAATAAAAAAAAACACAAAGCATTGGCATAAAAACAGGCATGTTAATCAATGGAATTGAATTGAAGACATAGACATAAATCCACACACCTAGAGACACTTGATTTTTTTGATAAAGAAACCAAAAATATACGATGAAAAAGAGAAAACATCTTGAACAAATGATGCAGGTATAACTGGAGGTTGGTATATAGAAGATCCATATCTATCACCCTGCACAAAACTCAAGTCCAAGTAGATCAAAGACCTCAACATAAAACTACGTACACTGAACTAGCTAGAAGAGAAATTGTGGAATCGCCTTTAATACATTGGCATAGGAGATAGCTTCCTAACCAAAAGACCAATAGTGCAGGCACTAAGATCAACAAATAATAGTGAGACTAGGGTGTTCAGTGGAGTGCATTACACACCGGTACCCTTTTCTTTCGATTTTCTGCAGCCTATTTATCTGTGAGGACACACTTGTGTGAAACTCTGCCAAGAGCCTGAATGGCAGTGAGAAAATGTTTAGGGGTGGGGGAAACCGGTGCATATGGGGTTGAATGACAACCTCTTAATGGAAGGCCTAAAAAATGTAGATTTCTGGCCAGATTTTTTTAATGATTGCCTAATCCAGGCAGGCCGAGCCATCTGCTGCCTGGGTTCTTGTCCTCAATTTAGGGAGGGACTGGTGATTGGCTGTTCTTCTGTAAGGAGCCATCTCAGGCCAACATTTGTCATCTGTCAACAACCTAACTGTAATGATGGGCTAGGTTGCTATGGGTTGTCAATGGGCCATACGGACCGATCATAAATGAACAATCTGCAGCCATATCACATACATGCAGTACGTATATAGGTGAACCACGATGCTGTTCACTGCTTTGTAGGTTGGAGCCCTGGGTGTGTGCTGCGGAGGATGGCATGGAAGGGGGGTCGTGGGTGTGACTCATGAGGAATCTTTTCTTGACCTTGACCACAAAGCTCAAGTGAATAAATACATATAAATAAATAACTTTTAAAGACAACAAATCTGTGGGGGTGAGCATGAGATATGAGTCCATCTAGAAATACACTTCCACAACAGCCAGAGGCCTTGGCCCCAGAGGTGTCCCCAGGAAGACAGCATGTGTGCTTATTGAAAGCAAAGCACCCCTAGGAGCAAGGCTTACGAAGTCTTGAGATCCTTGTGTATATCAGCAAATGATCATGTGGATTATTTGAAATAGTAATACAGAAAATTTAAACATAGTCATCAAATAGATTATGATGTAATCTTAATACCAAGTCCACGTGATCAAAGGACATTGATTTTCCTAATACTTTTGCATTGATATTCTCTGATACTCTAAGACAGCATTTTAGGAGGGCATTGTATGGGACTGGGAGAGGGCTTGGTGGTCAGGAAGATGTGTTTCTCTTCCAGAAGTCTCAAATTCAGTTCCCAGCATCCATTCAGGCAGCTCATAACTGCCTGTATCTTCAGCTCCAGGGGATCTCTCTCTCTCTCTCTCTCTCTCTCTCTCTCTCTCTCTCTCTCTCTCTCTCTCTCTCTCACACACACACACACACACACACACAATTATAATAGAACTTAAGAGGGTATGTTATTGGGAATTTCCTGGGGAAAGCTCCACTGAGAGTAACTAAACGAAATTAGAACTTGGTATTGAACCCAGGGTAACAATCACCTCCAGAAACAAAGTCAAGAGCACATAAACACATTGAAGAGACCATTTGGAATCACTAATATTTTGGCTCCTTTTGGCTGCAGACACCAATATTTCAGTGTCAGTGGTTTTCAATCCCAGCTGCTCATTAAATGAATTAAATAATCATCTTTAAAGAATGGGGTCCAAAAAAAAAGACTATCTTTAAAAAGAATTATCAATCATTCCAACATATAATTGACAGCCATTTCTTGTAACTTTGGCTCAACAGACTTTTGAATGGAGTGTGGGGAAGACTGGTAGACACTGAAATCAGTCTAGCCCCAGTGAGCAGGGGTGTGAAGCAAGCTGCCTGTATCCCAAGTCTGGTATCTTGTGTGTGAGGGGTGAACCCAAGCATACAGGGCCTTACCAAGCCCCAGCCACTCCTTGCAATTTCTGTGTCCATATATATCTATGAATGTCCTGTGAGCCTTTCCATCCCGTCATCAGGTCACACGTGTTCCCTGAATATCTGTCCACTTCCTGTTCTGCAAGAACGCTAATTCCCCGGAAGACTAATGCCACCTGTCTATGCATAGCCAGTTACCCAGAGCTCCTTCCAGTCCAGGCTCCCTGGTTTCCATAGCTACTGGAAGAATGGGGTTCTTAACCTGTTTAATACATGATACACTCAAGCATTTGCCTCCTCCTTTGGTTCTGAAAAGATAATTTGTTTTGCCTCGCATGAGGTTTATAAGGTGAGAATTTGAGTAACAATGATCACCATATTGAGGACAAGAAAGCTATGTATCAATATTTTGCCACAAAGTTGCAAAGATGGATGTCATCCTGGGGTCTCTAACTCCAAGGCTTCCAGTTGTCACTCACTAGCTTTTTCTAGTCTGTTTTAGTCCACTGTCATAAACAGCACAACCGAGAGCAACTTGGGAAGCAAAGAGTTTGTTTCATCCTACGGTTCTCAGGGCTTAAGGTCACAACCCATCAGTGGCTGAAGTCAGGGAAGGAAGTTAAGGAAAGAAGCTGGAGATGAAAACTACAGCAGGCTACGGAGGGATGCTGCTTACTGGCTTGCTCAGGCTGCTTTTACAGACAACACAGGACCACCTGCCCGGAAGTGGCAGTGCCCACAGTGGACTGAGTCCTCTCACATCAATACTTAGTCAAGAAAATTCTCTCAGACTTGCCTACATGCCAATCTGATGGTGGCGACTTCTCAATTGAGATTCATTCTTCCCAGATGACTCTAACATGTTAAGTTGATTAAAAACAAAGCAAAACAAACAAGCAAAAAAACCCTCCCACTACATAAATACCCTTCTCATAAACTTAAAACCTGAGAAATGACCTGCTCTGCTCAGTTGACGCGGCCAGTTCTGTAGCCTTAGCTCCATCAGCCTCACTTGGTGTAACCAGCTCTGCAGCCCCAAACTCCATGAATTTCACGTGGTGTGGCCAGTCCTGCAACCCTAGTTTCATCAGCCTCACTTGGCGTAGCCAGCTCTGCAGCCCCAGCTCCATCAAGCTCAGTTGGCATTCTCCTTTCCAGGTTGATGACACCTCATCCCAGCTGAGGCTAAGCACACCACCATGCCAGCTTGCCCTTTACCGCAGACCAACCAAGACTCTGCTGGCTTCCTACACTCTTGACTCGAGTCTTGTAGTTTAACGTTGCACATCCCTTCTACTGGGAACTCTCTTTCTATTCAGCCCAGATGTAGAGAGAAGTGGTATATGGAAGAAACAATCTGTCCAAATCTACATTAGGGAAGTAAGTGGTTTGCTAGTGTTCCTGGTGAGAGCACTGTGACTCAGGCAATGGGGTAACCGAGAAGCACGGGTGACCCTCGTGAAATTGTCACTACTCAAGTCCCCCCACAAGCTGCAGAGATCTACAAGACTGAGCAGTCTCCCTCACCCCAGCAGTTATTTATCATGGATAATTGAGTGGACCTCCCGAGTCTTTCATGGACCCCATGAGCCCTCTCCTTTCATGGGGGGACGTTTCATCTAGGAGCAAACAGACACACCATGTCTATAAGCCAGGCTACTCTTGGATGCTTTACGGTAAATTTGTAAAATAAAGAGCTTCGTGCACAACTTGCCTTTGGAGCAAATTCTTTTCTTATTGAATCTTTGATATAATTGTTTTAAAACTTGTGGTTTATTTTTCTTTTAAAAAAATCAAAGGAGAAATGGCTTTTGGCAAACATGATTAACAATAGTCATTTAATTGACTCAGAAGTAGTGTAACTCTAAATTCAAATAAACGGGGCAATTTTTATTTTAGATTTTTCTTAAGTGAATGAATCAGCTGTGTGGTACACTGAGGAACTGCCACATCTCCACACTATGTTCAAAGCTGTTGCTGGTTACAAGTGCTAAAATAAATACTTAAAAATATTTATTTAGCTTATTTTAATGCACTTGCTTGTGCAATATATTTTGGAAAATTAGAAAGCTGATACATTTTATTTTAATTAAGCAATATTATTGATTTTACTTACATGTATTGAAAGGGGGCAATAAAATTGAAAACATGCTAAAATTAGAGAAATTATCTCCCTCACATGCTTATAAAGCCATAAACCTCACAAAGTTCTATTAAAATGTTCAGAAAGTAGATCACTATATACAGAGCGTTAAGTCACTTTCTAGAATGTCAAACTGTGGGGAAACAGTTACAGCTTGTTGGTAAAATAAGTCAAAGCATCATGGTGAGGTGAGGAGAGCATCTGGTCATCCTCCTCTCTCCTGGGCCCCGCGTGTTTGAGTTGTCTGTTCCAAAGGGTTTGGAACTCCTCTTCAAAATCTACCAGTTGGTAAACGTAGTAAAATGGTGGGAGGGATCATGCTTTGCTTTCATCTCCCTTCTAGACTCACTTAAAACTGAGTTCTCTTTTCTCTGAGGAATGGAGTATCCTGTCCCATAGCCCTGAGATTCTGGGGCCCCTGTAGTTCGAGGCGTCATTTCTCTGCCTGTAGTTAGCCTTCTTGTGTTTGCTTTTTGCCGGCACGAGTTAGATACACCTTCTTTGAAACTAGCGTCTTCTTTCTCTCATTTATGTTAGAATTTATTTTATTGACTATAATTTTAAAAAAAGATGCACTGTAGTTTGTGTCGCGAAGGTCCGTGTGCTAATAGCGTGGTGACCACTGGAGAAATGGGCACTGGGGGGAGGGGTGCAGCGTACAGAGAAGGACGGAGCAGGAGGTAATTAAGTCATTGCACTAATGCTGACTTTACAATAGCAGTTGTAACAAAAGATGGACAGCACCCACCCACCCTGCCCGCCCCACTGTGCGATGGTTCCTGCTTTCTGCTTCTCGCTTCCAGTGCAACCTTCTCCGGCACATACTGTTGTGTAATGACATGCGCTGTGGTAGCCTCACAAGAGCCACACAGAAGCTGGCACTGTGTTCTTGGAACTCCAGAATCACGAGCTACTTAAACCTCTCATCTTCGCAAATGACCCACCTCAAGCATTTGGTTACAACAACAGAGCCTGGACAAATGCAAAGTACCCCAAGGAGCTTTGCTTTTCTTCTTTTTTCCTTTTTTCTCTCTTTTCCTCCCCTCCCCTCTCCTCCCCTCCTCTCCCCTCCCCTCCCCTCCCCTCCTCTTCTCTCCTTTTTTCTCCTCTCCTCTCATTTCCTCTATTTTCCTCTTCTTTCGATTTTGTCAACCGGGATCAGACACCCTGGAGTCTACTGTCAGGTGGTGTTTAAAACACAGAATAATTTGCACTTTGCAAAAGGAGGCCTTGTGTTTAAAGCTAAGGCGGGTTTCCTTGTCGGCATGGTTCATCCACTATCATCAGACGTCATTTTATTCTAAAGAGAAGTCTCACGGTTGTGTGATACACCACCCCATCTTTATTTGTCAAGGACTGGAATTTCCCGTACTCTCCGGGTTCTGAAACACCTACCACTTTACACCCGAGCCCCCTCTGTTGGGAGCAGTGAGACCCCAGATCCTGAATTTCTTGTAATCCCCTGATCTGAGTGCCTACAGCTGTTCTGAGCACGAGACATTCAGGAGTTCCTGAGTTCCGTCAGAGTGGTTTCTGGTGGGTTTGGCTGGGGCGTGGCTATCTCTATATAATCTGCCCCTGAACACAATAAAGGGGGCATTCTTGGGGAATTCAAGGATGACCCGTGTCACTGTCTTTCTGTCTGTGTGTGTTTGTGTATTTTAACCTCCTGCCCCTTGCCTGAATCTCGTGAACTGGGTGCCAGCACACCGAACGCAGACACGGGGGCGCGGTGCGTGGCACCCCTCTACTTTTTCAGATCCCCTCTGTACTACTCAGACTTCCTTTTCATTGGTGGTGTCTGTTTCATGTTGTTTTCTGCAGGGGATGGTCAGCGTTCTCACAAACTAGTATTGTATATTTCGCTTTCCATTTGACACCAACTGATGAGGGGAACAGAGATGAGAAGGGGCAAGCCTGCCATCCACAAGGAAGTACAAGGTGAAAACAATTAGTAGGAAGGGAGCTTTGGGTCACGCAATTACCTTGACTTGTGATTCTCTGGTGCAAGGAGGCCAGGAGTCAGAAGGGCCAATGTGGGGCAGAATGTTGGTAGGAATGGTACAACTGAGAGACAGGCAGTGCCGTGTGTGTCTCCAGTGCAGAGGTTGGACTCATTCCTCCAGAATGGACATACAAAGTGGAAGGGGAGTTTCACTCACTCGCTGAAACAGGAACAATAAGAAGGAAGCAGATTGGAGCAATGAGTCAGATATGATATGGAGCACAAATCCTCTGGGAAGAGTTACTATAAAGCCGTGAGAAGTGTACCTGCTAGGTCCTATGTCAACTTGATGCGAGCTAGGGTCTGGCAAGGAGGACCCCTCAGCTGAGAAAATGCCTCCCTAAGATCTGGCTGTAGGGCATTTCCTTAATTAGTGATGGATGTGAGAGGTTCCAGCCCATGGTGAGCGGTGCCATCCGTAGGCTGCTGTCCTGGGTTCTATACAAAGGCAGGCTGAGGAAGACATAAGGAGCAAGCCAGGAAGCAGCTCCCCTCCATGGCCTCTGCCTCAGTTTCTGCTTCCAGGTTCCTCTCGTGCTTGAGTTCATGCCCTGACTCCCTTTGGTAATGGATCGTGATGTGGAAGTATAAGCCAAATAAACCCTTTCCTTCCCAAGTTGCTTTTGGTCATGGTGTTTCATCACCCTAACTTGAACAAGGGGTATTTAGCAAAGTGGTATGATTTAATGGGTACAAATGTATAAAGTAACAAATATCTATACATGTGTATATATTACTTGCATGCACATATATGTATAAATATGTATTCATACGTACATATTCAGAGTAAACTTCTCTGGAGGTGTGTTATGAGTTGAGGCTCAGTTATGGAATATTATCCTTGAAGGAACGGTTATAAAAAAGTTGGATTTAAATCAGAAGGAAATTGGATGGCAATGAGGCTTTACTCCCAGGAGAGAAGGATGAAATCCATTTTATAAATATAAATATGACAGTAGTTTATGGGATATAACAAACAGAAAACATCTAAGGGCCCCCGAGCTCATTAGAATGATCTTACCAAAGCCCATTTGTGAAATTTAAGAGTAAATGAAGAAGAACGTCAAAGGCAAAAGCCCGGTCATCAGCAAGCTAGGCATAAATTGGTGCAAGAAAGAGCAGTAGCAAGGGTCAGGAGACGGTCACGGGCAGTGAGTGAGCTCAGGCAACCGAGAGGCTCAGTCTTAGAGACTCTGCTAATGAGGGCACCCTAAGGAAAAGGGTGCACAGCATGTCTTGCTGAGACAGGAGTTTGAAGACCCTGCACTGCACGCAGCACATCTAAGGAACACCCACTCATATTCCCGCCCCTAAGTACAACGGAACTTTAGCAAACCTGGCTTGCATCCTTTAATAAGATGGGCTTGGAGTATGACTTGCCTTCAGGTTTTTTTATTTTAAAATTCTTTAACTTTTACCTGTTTTGGCCATCACTTTTGGTGCTGTTTATTTGGTATCTTTATCCAGTTTATTCATAAGTAACACATAAATTCTACTTCCTGTATCAGTGTTGCTCATCTTCTTCCCCATCTCACCTTTGGAGGGGTTATTTTTTTCACCATCCCTCATACTCCCCTTCAGATTCCAGAGCAGAAGATCAAATGAAGAATTTTAATGTGTATTTCAGTTTTCCGTATAAATCATCCTGTCATTTTGGCACAGCAGCTGACTTCCCTCGTATTAGCTGGAGAAGATCATGAATAAATTTGCAGCATGCTGCACAGGGGATTATGTGTACATGAAATAATTCTTATTGGCAATTGCTTTTACAACTCAGTGCACAGAAAATTTAACATGAGGGCATGGAATCCCATTTCTCACACTGGGGTGAAACTTGAGAGCTACAAGCACAGACTGAGAAGAGATGAGGCTACTTCCAATCAGCCTGCTTCTTCCAAAACCTGCAGGAGCATCTTGCTTGGCCCTAGAAGTGCACATCCCCATCTTCTAGGGAATTCTTCTGGTTCTCAGACCCAAGCCCTTGTCCTTCACCTTGGTTCTGAAGGTCTACCACACCCCCAATCCATTCGAGTTCCATCTCTCACTTAGCCTAGTCTTGGTTAGAAAGGATGATCACACGACTCACTAACCAACCTCTGTCCTGTGCCATGACTTCAAGTGGGAACCATCTTCCAAGCCTTAGAGTGGTTCTAGTCTCTAATGATAAGGGCGGGCAATAGGGCTGCCATTTTTAGTGTCCCATTTCCCTCACTCTCTAATCTTGGTGAGCAGGACCTCTTAAAGTTGATCTCCACCTCACTGCTTAACCCAGGTTCTGGTAACAACCTTTCCTGTAACGAAAAATGAGTAAGGAGATAATATTTTAAAAACTCGAAAAAAATTGATACTTATTGGTGCCAACTTTTGGCTCTAGTGTCTGAAGTTCTCACGTGTTCCTTGTGAACTTGTGACCACAGAGTGTGATCTGAGTCCATGACATGTTGATGTAATAAGGGCACCACACTCTTGCAAGAATTTGGTTTTCTTACTGTCCTCTTCAGGCATCCAGTGCCCATCCTTGGGTGCCAACTTATTGCCTATCCATTGTTTCCAGTATTCTCTAAATGCTGGGGTTCTTGCACTCTGCTGAGTCACATGCTGGGCATCCTGTGTGGCATGCTTTCTAAATTCACTACCTGCCAAAAATAGGATGGCACTTACTTAACACATACAGAATTTCTCGGTGAAAAAGACTCATGTCTTGTATCATGGTTTATGTTACCTGAGTGAAGGGTATATAATTCGATGTGAATCTTGAATCCAACTGGCCCTGGTGGATTACATGATTTCCTGACTCCTGTAGATTTCTTCCACAGCATCTGCTTGACTTCAGGCTCTATCTAAACACCCTATAAATGTTCCCTCCCTCAGTCATCCAAATCCTTATTAGATCCCTATCATATTTGAAACTCAGTTCTTAAAGCCAACACCATCATTAGCTTTATAGCTTCAAAGCTCTTGTCTTTCATTTCAGCAACTGTAAAGACAAAAGGGTTAGGATAACATGAGGGTCAGGCTGTGTCAATATCACTCTGGCACGATGTGGTTTAACTTCTACGAGTCTCAAGTGTATCCGTAAGCCTGACAAGGAGCTCACCACCTCTTACATGCCTGTAAGCATCTCTGTACTTAATTATGAACTTCCTGTTTGTATTGTCTGTTGTCTTGATATGTATACTCAAAACCCTGCCTTTTCTTGATGTGCACACTGTGTAGTCACAATACCATGAGATTGAAATCCCTTAGCATTAATGAAGACTCTTCTGGGATGTGCAATCTCTGGCCCTAACAGCATTATACATCAGTTATTACAGGTAATATATAATTCAAGATAAACACTAATCCAATGTTATCACCTATTGCTGCTTTATCTTCAGATAGACTCATTAAATTTCAATTTCTTCTTTTTTGTATTCTCCTAAAGAGATTATTGACACTACCTAGACAAAGAGAATATACATGGATAAAGTCACTAAAACTCATTTTAATGAGGATGTGTAAGTTGGAAGTTATTGTCTTTGAGTGAGCTTGTATGCTCAGTGTCTATGGACACTTATCCCAGCTTCATTTCTTGGCCTTGAGGCCTAAACTTTATAAGAATAGGACAAGTGGACTGAGCAAAGAGCATGCATGAATGTATTTCTCTCTGGTGTTGACTATTGACGTGATGTGACCAGCTGTTTCAAGTTCCTGCTGCTCTATCGTCCCTTTAGTGATGGGCTGTATCCTGGAACTATGAACTAAAAGAATCTCTTTCTCCCCTCAGATGCTTTAATCAGGGTATTTTATTTATCACAGCAATAGACATGAACCAAAAAATATCCAAGAGCTCTAGTGTCAACAGTGAATAGGACACCCAGTGATTTCAGCAGAGATAAAGGCCTCAATTAGCCCCGTCCACTAATTACATCTATTGGGAAGCTGTGGAACATCCCAGCAACAGTAGTAATGGGATGGAAATCCCTCCCTAAGGCACTTGGGCATCCCGAGGACAGCCCATCTGTTAGGGCATAAGCAAGTTTCTCAATACATTTTAAAATTATTAAAAGTTTATTTTCCCAAACAAAGTAGGATTAACTGAGAGATGAGTAGCAGAAATTTGAGACATGTGCCCTCCTGAATACCTACAGAACCAAAGAAATTACAAAATAAACTAAAACAAAAGAAAGCATTTCGGAACTTACAGAACAAAACTGAAGGCTTGCTTGAGGGGAATTTACCGACAGATGTAGGTTGGTTGTGCTGCTCTCCGTCATTGTGACAAATTTCTGAGAAAAACCACTTAAAGCGGGAATGATTGATTTCGCCATCTGCGATCCAAAACTGAAGCTAAGAAGCCAATTCCATTTACAATCACATCAGAGAACAGAATCCAGACACAGAGCTTGCTTCAGATCACCTGCAGGGTCTGAGTCCCATCCCCAGCACAGGGTGGGGAAGAGAACACTGCTTTAGAGTGGGCTTAGCAAAGAAACGCAACATTTGTGTACTGAAAGAACACAGAACATTATTAAAAGATACTTATGAACCACACAAAGAAAAAGGCATTCAATGCTTCCAGGCAAAAAGACTTACCAATGTTAATGTAGCAAAAAAACTTTCCCATCTGCAGATCTTATCAAAGTCCTAGGGTCAGTGCTGCAGATATTCATGAGTACATTCTTAAATTCATATAGAACGTTGAAACTGTGTTGGTACAGCAGCCGACACAATCTGAAGATGCAGGTAAAGCTGGAGCCCTAATCTTTTCCAAGAGAGCATCAGTAATAGACAACGGATGCTGGCATAAACAGTAAAATGTTACAACATGATTTGATCCAGAACTCAGAAAGAAGCTATGCCTTGCGTTTCTGATTCTTGACAAAGGTGTCAAAAAATTCCGGTGGGAGAATCTTCAACAAATGGGACTGGCACAAGTAGATTTCCACACACTGAAAAATAAGATTATTTGCCTTCTGTTGTTTTCAAAACTAACTTAAAGTGGATCAGAGACTCAAGAGTAACACGGTAATACAAAACTAGTAGGAGGAGTTTGTGTGTCCTCGTGCTCTTGGGTCCAGCCGCAGTTTCTTAGACAAGATACCCAAACATGAGGAATTAGAGAAAAAGTGCAAGACTTCACTTCACCAAAATTAGAAATATTTTTGTTGCAAAGGTCACCACCAAGAAACTAAAAAATGCTTACAGAACAGAAAATATCTCAAAACAGATATGGCCAGGCCTTAATATCCAGAAAAAGCTCATAATGCTGGCAGACAATGCAACACTAGAAAGTATCACCTAGCTGGGTACAGTTGGATCAAATCTACTTCAGAGGCAGAGGCCAAGGGAGTCAGAACTCCTAGACTGGACTACATGATCTCAAAATGGTGGAATTAAAAGCACAATTTCGACATTACCAAGTGGTTTGGGTAGTTTTATCTTCAGAGAAGGCACACAAACAGATGATAAGCACATGGAATAGAATAACTAGTAACCATGCCATTAGAAAGCACACCACTAAGGCACGGTGAGGCACCACTTTGACCCTCTCAGGGGATACTGATGATAATAGCAGCAAAGCAGACACTGGTAATTGTTGGTGAGAATGTCGAGAAGCTGTATGCATTTAAAACCATGGGTACTTGCAAAACAATTGGCAGTTTCTCAAAACATTAATTTGTATATGACCTGCAAATTCTACTGTGTATATATACACAAGAGAACTGGAGACATGCATCTATCAAAAGCATGTCACTGCATGTATGTAGAACCTGTGTGCAAAACACATATATATGGGTGTCCAGAGTGGGCAAAGGATTATGGGAAAATGGAAAAGAGACACAGAGAATCTGTTGCTGGATACAAAGTTTCTTTGGAAAGTGATGCTAATGTTCTCAAATGGATTGTTACACTTGCCTAACAGTGGGTGTTCTACAAATCATCCCATTCTACAGCTTAAGTGCATGGATTGTGTGTCCTGTGATTTATACCCAATAAAGCTGTTGAAAAATCTAAATCGATGTTTCTGGAAGTTTGAACATTGAGATACATTAGTTGCTATCATTTGTTTTCTTAATAGCTAGCTAGTTGTGGGAGCCTAATCCACAGCAGTAACTGTTTTAGATGTTATGAGTACAGGAATGGAGAAGACAGGCAAGTTCTGTCATCATGGTACCCAAGGAGAGGAAAATTCCCAAGGCTGATGTGCCAGCAGATCACAGTGCCTGCCACACATCACCCTGACATCCTGCATGCAGAACACAGATACGTGTCGTCCAGAGTAAATGACCCACAGTATGACAATATGCGTGTGAGAAATCGGACCTGTCAGGGCAGCAGCTCTAGTCAGTGCATGCCCGGAAGTCAGAATGGATGAAGGCCACAGTCTTATAACTTATAACACTACATAAAAGCTTCTTTAAATGGGAAGAAAACTTGGCTTTCCAATACTCTCATTTTTAAGACCATTTCTGTGAGACCTAATAGTTAATCTTTAGATATAAGTATTAGATAGCAGGAACTTAGACAATATATGTTGATTAATTTTTGTAAAATAAATACTATAATCACGCTGCTTGTCAGGCTAAAACATCTATAAAAACAACTGTGACCATTGTGTGCCCTAATTGACCATTAATGGGGTGAATTAACGGAACACTATCAAAAGAAACAAAATCAAAGATTTTTAGATAAACTACAAAAGCTTCTTGCTTCCTTTTGTATCCCCTAGGCTGACACATTAGAAGGAACTAGAGATGGCATCCTCTCCTGCCTCCAGGCTCTGTGGATGGTGGAATTCTGCTGGTTGGTGTTGAAACAGTTCTTGTTGCCACTCAGCTAAGGAAGGCCTCAGCACAAAGGATTCAGATGATTTCCAGCCCCACATTCCCAGAGTAGGGAAGCAAAGGATCCCTCTTCTCTTTCCCCAGTAATCTGTCTCTGCTCTGCCGTGGAGAGCACCACCTCTTGTGAACAGATCCTATCTGGAGATGATTCCCCAGACTCGGGTCCATTTGGTCTCTCCCATAGCATATATGTCCCATCAAAATTCAAATATTGATGTCTCTCTGCAGGAGACCCCAGGTTCCTTTGAAAGGCACAAGGCAGCTCATCCATCCCTGCCATCTACTGTTGCCACGAGGCTACAGTGAAAGACTTGCTGAGTATGAATCAGGAAGGCCTTTACCACAAGGCCTCCAAACCTCCCCGGAGCCTTAGCCTTCCCAGCCTGAAGAATGGTAAGACGTTAACTTCTTTCGGTTATAAACTGCCAAGTTTATGGTATATGGTCTAGCTGCCCAAACAGACTAAGGTGGTGGCTATGGAGAGCCAGCTCAAGGCTTCTCATATGTTCTGGTTCCAGTGCTCAGGAAATTGCCTGTCTTGGTGTCTTTTGCTCTTTTCAGGATTTTTCTCTACCAGTATTTTCTGGTTGTATTCATTACTTTTCTCATAGCTAGCATAAGAGAAGCAACTCAAGGGGACAGTTTTATTTGAGTTCCGCTTCAGCCCCTCATGATGGAACAATTATGGTAGAGATCCATTCTGGAGTTTAGTGGGTGGGACCCAGAGGGCTCAACCCCAGACCGAACAACCTTCACCCTTACTCTACGATTCACTTCTCCTAGCTACAGCCAAGCCCCACAGAATTCACAACCTCCCCCAACCCTTTTTCCTGCTGGACACAGTGGTCACACACATACGAAGCTGTCTGTGAAGGACATCTCAAATCCAAACATGGCCTCTGTCCCAGGAGCTGGTGGTTCTCTCCAGGACTCCGAACTTAGCCTGTTTCCCTACAAGAGTGTTGATATGAACGCCCCAGGGAGGCTTCGAAAACTTGAGGTCCTGTTCTTTCAACTGTCTAGCTCAGGATGAGCGGAGAGCAGTCAAGCTCACTAGTGAACAATTCGATGTCGTTATGGACCTCTAAGAGCCACAGGACATTCGTGTGTACAAAGGCTTATGGACAAATATTTGCTCCTCTGTGGGGAGCCGTGAGAGTGACAGCAGGTGACAGCTAGCGCTCAGATGTCAACCCACCAGAGTGACTCTGATGGAGGAGAATCCTGTCCGGCAAGGCCTGCAGGACCATCAGCTCAGGAAACTGTTTCTCGCTTTTGTTCAAGCAGCCTGGTGTCTTCCCAGTACCTACACTGTAGTCTGTAATCTCACGTGATGTGTGTGTAATCTCATGATTACACCCAATCTACTAGGCACATATATCTGTGGATAGGTAGGAAGATGACTTTTCATTTGGCTGTATAATGTTGGTGTATAGAATATACATTAGGACATGCTTCATAACTAGATCTATTTGTCCCATGAGGACTAAGGACACTAAAAAGCCTGATTTGTTCCTTTTGGCTCAGATTAACTGCATAAGATTAGCTCACTTTTACCTCAGAGCAAGTTCAAACTAGACTAAAGGCTTTTTGTAAATGGATCATAAGTGTAAAGCCTTACAGCTATGCACAAGGTCAGAGTTGCAGGTGTCCAACCAAGCACCCTAAAATAAGTTTGCCAATTCTTTGCTTGTCAAGTCTGTTAACAATAGACCTATGTCTCAAAGTTTGTCACTGGGCACTGTGCCCTCCTCCCCATACAGTTACAGTTTTACTCCTGAAATCTTGAAGCATTTGTGTTGCCATGGCAAAGGCTCAATTCCTAATCACTTACCCTAAGAATGGACTTTTGACCAATAGGGGAACCTTTGAATTTCTTTATCACTTCAAGGCTCCTGGGAGAAAGAGAGCTTTAGGTTAGAAAAAAAGAAGCTAGAAGAAGAAGCTAGGAGAAGTTAGAAGTAGGGCGGGAGAATTAGAGCAAAAGCACAACAGTAAAGAAACTGAACAGGAAAAGCACGGAGTGAGAGATTCACCCTCAGCTCCCGAGCCTTTTGCTGGCTGTTGCTCCTTCTCTGAATCCTAGAGGGCCTTGGGGCTGACCCCCAAAAGGTCCTTGTTACTCCTCAAACTACTTATAAAAGAAAACAAAACAAAAAGGAATTTCCCGTAATGTGATGTCGATCGTCTTCGTGATCGCTGCAACACAATACGGAGCCGCCTGGGCGTGCCTACGCAATACGCCACCTGGGCAAACCTGTGTGTTATCTTGACTACTTGAACTGGTGGGGAAATCTCCGCCCACTGGGAGTGGCAATCGCGCACTAGACCGCCGCCCACTGCCACTGTGAGCCGCCGCGTCCTGCTCTAGGTTTAAAGGGTCCTGAACTGGCAGAGGGTAGAGCTAGTGAGTAGTGAGGGTGAGTTCGCTCCTCTCTGGCTCTTTTGAATTTGAATGCGTTGTGAAGAGCTGTTTCAAGTTCCTGCTATCCTGACGTGTTGAAAAGTCGGGCTGAAATGTAGAACTGCAAGCTAACATCAACACCTTTTGTCAGAGTCTTTTTTTTTCATACCAGCAGGAACGAAACTAGGATTCACCAGTCATTTCCTTAAGATTCTGGAGTCTGAGATGTCCACAGTCAAGATTCCAGTAATGTTTGTGTCCTGAGGGGCTGATTCTCCTAGATGGTACCCGTGACTGTGTCTTTATTCCATGGAAAGGATCCACAAGCTTCCCGGAGCCTCTTCTATAACTAATCCCACTCTCAAAGCTCCACACTGAGGATCTAGTCACTTCCCAAGGGCCTGTAGCTTCATGTCAATGGCTTACGGATTAAATATGTGCTGGGGGTTTGGAGGAAGGAGCAAGCATGCGTACTACCGCAAGCAGCCAGCGTTGGCCTACTGTTTCCTTTGGAGAAGCGTGGCTCCGCTGAGTATTTTCTGCATATTCTCAGTAATTAGACTCTTGTATTTTAAATTACTCTGAACTTATTCCTACTGTATAATTTGGATGTTTTAAATCAAGTCTATTTAATTTGATCTGTGCACTTCATTTCAAGATGATAAATGGAGCACTGTAGACCATGGATGGTTTTGAGAGAGAGAGCCCTGCGTCTGTGAACAAGGAGGCCTGCAGCTCCCCACTTTTCTGTTTCCTTTATTGAATTAGTTGCCTAAGAGGATCAGAGGCGCGCCACGGATCAAGAGAATTCACTCCTCTACCTGCCCTCATGTTTCTCCTTATTCTGTTGGCAGTGCTTTCTCTCCTGGAGCCTCTGCTGTGGTCAGGCAGAAGATGACAGGCAGGTTTTCTCAAACTTAATATTTCCTTTCAAACCCAGCATTTGCATGTTCCGGAAGAATCCTTCAAGTCAAGGAACGTTACCTGATCCAAGGTAACATCTAACGAACTCCTCTCGTTTCAGGACACAGTTTCTTGCCTGATAAATGTTTGCTTACAAAAAGAAAAAAAACTTGAAGAATCATACAGTAAAAATGACATTTCACTAAAGGAAAAAGGCATTGAAGCAGCATGCCTCGGTTCTACAAAGATGCTACACCATTACCCCAACAAGGAATTGATATGAGAAATCCTGTATGAAGGGCCCCGTGATACCACATGACTACAAGAAGCTCCCCTAGCGGTCCCATGACCATCTCTGTGATTGGTCACATGGCCCTGTTGAAACTCAGAAATTCACCTTTACTTGGAGCAAAAAATTAACAAAAATCTCCCCCTCATAAAGAATAAGAATTGGGCTGGGCATGTGGTTCCACTGGCTGAATGCTTGCCAAGCCTTTGGGATAGCGATTGGATCCATAGCACTGTTTAAGCCCAGAGTGGTGGGTCATGCCTATGATCCCAGTACTTGGGAGATGATGGGAGTGCAAAGTAGTTCTCAACTAGACTGATGGCTAGCCTAACTTCATAAAGACCCTTTCTAAAATAAATAATTAAAAAAACAAAGTAATGAACACATAAACAATTTCTATTCGAGAAAGAACATCAGAATAGGATCTTTATAGTAATGACTTACTGAACTCAAAGGTCACAAGATGTTCGCTCTCCTAAACTGCTGTCTCATCTGCCTCTTTCCGCGATGGGCATCAGATTCCCCAAATGGAAGTCCAGGGTGTCCTGCCAGCATGAGCACCTAGAAGTAGGGAAACGACACCAGAAAGAGCAGCCTCGTAAAGGCCAGGAGAAGATGACCCGAGAAACCAAAGGCCGGCAGAGAACATGCCTTGATGTGGGAGGTCCTTCTGTCTATGTGTTGCTTTTATTGGTTAATGAATAAAGAAGCTGCTTTCGGCCAATGGCTTAACAGAATATAGCCAGGCTGGAAATATCTAGAGAGAAAGTAGGCAGAGTCAGTGAGAAGTCATGTAGACACCACAGGAGACAGACTCCTCTGCCAGAGCCTGCCGAAATTTTGCCACATTTGTATGTGAATGAAAGGTTTGTAATTGTGTGCTCTTTGACATCTTTCTCCTAATTTCAGACACTAGTGTGAAAATAATCATGCTTTAAGAGCATGTCACATTTTAAAACTGCTTTTTCCTTCATTCCTGACCTTATCTTGGCATTGCAATGCCTGGCTACCCAGATGACTAAGTCATTCGTAAACACACACACACACACACACACACACACACACAGAGAGAGAGAGAGAGAGAGAGAGAGAGAGAGAGAGAGAGAGAGAGAGAGAGAGAGAGTTTATTATTTAAATTTCATTTTTAACCACCACTGGTAAATGGGCCATAAAAAGGAAGGTTGAGCCAACAACAGAAAGAATATGGTTTATGGCCTGAAAGAATGCTTGGAACTGTAGGTGCTAGTACATGAGCTGCAGCCAAACACTGACTTCCTCCATGGCCTTTGCCATGTGAAATCTGGATTATGTGGAACCTACTTATAAAAACTCCCTTTGGATACACACTTGGAAAGAGACAAAATAGAAGTAAGTGTGGGAATGGGGCAATTTCTTGGCCGAACAGTGAGCTGAGAGCTGAGGTGTGCCCCCACCACGATGAGGAAGGTTGTTTCTTGCCAGCACCCTGAAGCAGCTTCTGTTTTGTTTCCATCTGATGGGAAAGCACTGGGCTCTGATGGAATTTTTGTCAGATGTGTTGGCCATAAAATATAAGCAAGCACAATAACATTGACTTTGTGTTTTCAAAGCATAGCTACATTATTTTTAATGAAGCTAGCTTAACGTTCTCTTTTAAGTAAACAATAGGCAATTCCCCATGAAGATTGTGGTCACCGTGAGTTGTGCTCACGGCATAGGGCTAAATTACAAATAGGAACCCAAATGGCAGGGTGGCTCCTGAAAGAACCAGGCAGTAAAACATCCTCTAAATGGAGCCCAAGATTTCCCCTAAAAGTTAATATTCTTAAAGTGACAAAATTTAGCATGTGGAGTGGAGAATAATCGAAGGAACCTGTTTGCATTCCCCTCCGTAAGGTGCCACAGAGCTGCAGATCCTCACGGGGTGAGGAGAGAGTAGGTGGAAGTGCTGGGTGGAGGTTGAACTAAATGAGGCTCCAACACAAGGCAGACTAGGAGGGTGAGTAGAGCAAGCACATCTGCTTTGATAATAAATAAAATTCTTTCAATATGTGAAGAATAATTTTTGTTCAAAGTAAAATTGTTCTTTAAAGAATTTCTTTTAAATGTAAATCCACTTTAAAATATTTGGGCTTATGGGAGATTGATTTTGTATCGAATTTAAGAGAATTAATTGCCACATGACTGAGGCATTACTGCCTAGTAACAAAAATCCTGAAATAAAGACGCAAAAACCAGAGGGTGAAAACTTATTTTCTAACAGATACTCAGATGATCACTCAAAGTTTCAAAACAAGATTTCCTGCTGCCACCATCATCGACCTGGACAGTTTTATGAAAGGCCTTTTTGATTGGCAGTGATGTGGATTTTTTTTGTGTGTGTGTGATTATCACTTTGCATAAAAAGAAATTTCGTGAACAGTTCATATTTGATGGTCCAACCTTTTACTGATCTGATACTTGATGACAGTATGGGCTGATGACACTGACATCGTATGTCATTCTAAGCCCCAGAGAATTGAAGGAACCCTGTATTGAAATGATACACACCAATACCAATTCCAATACCAAACTGTAGCCCATAACTATGTTGAATTAAAGTGTTTTTCCAAGAAGTTTATAGTCTTCAATGAGACAGAAATATTAAGTACCCTAACTTGATTATTATACCTTATAAACAGGAATCAAAACATCACCTTCTATTCCTTAAATCTGATATAAAATAAAATGCAATAGGAAAAAACTAAAAGTCTGAAGAAGCCTCAAATACAAGGAGGCAGTAGGTGAGAAGCTTTTAGCCTAGTGAAGAGTGTGGTCCCCAAGCAGCAAGAAAACATCTGGACATGTGGTAACTCTACCCAAAGAGCCTGAACCCTTATGGAATGAGGACATAGTTCATATGAGTAGAAGGTCCAGCCTGGGTGAGGCACAGCACAGCTGGGTATAAAAGGATGGAAGCCAAAGTTAAGTCCCAAAGAGAACTTAACACTGTATGTAAATAATTTCTCGCTGACAGGCCAGAAGATGGCCAATATGAGATGAGAAAAACCCAGAAAGAATTCTGTGCAATTAGATTGGCAATGAGGCATTGAATAACCTCATGCTCGACATATACATACAGATGCAATAGTAATGTAAACACCAATTTATATTCACATCTATAATTCCTTTCTTCCAACAGTGAGGAGATCATTCTGTGTGATTCTTAATTGACTTCCTTGCCTGATACAGTCTTTAACTCTGAGCAAACCTGAGTTAGCCACATTCCACAGATGAGGGACCCAAGAAGAACTGTGATTGACCATTGCTTTTTGTACACTCTCTTCTGCATCCAGGAATAGGGCCCTGGAAGGACTGACTGACCCTAAAGATGGACCAGAAAAGGCACACAGTGAGCTTCAAACATCTTGTGCCAGTGAATAAATAAATGCTCTTTAAAAATCATGGGAACAGGTCAAAAGGACACAGAACCCATCTGAATGAGCTTTGTGTGGGATAAATCTAGGTCACTTTGGCCACTAAAGTCAGTAAAGACTAGCTTGCTGCTCATTAAACACCATAGGTATCTGCAGGTGCCTACTGATTGCACACACACAGGCACACACTGGCAGTTTGATGGAAAATAGGATGTCTATGTCATTTCAAAGTACTCTGTACCCTCCACTTCAGGCTCATGCAATTATCAATTACAAAGGAGGAGAATGTCTTCAGAGTGGAGATATCAGGCAGACAATAACTTAATCAACTCCTCAGAATTAGAGCAATAAATGAAAGGACGGATTTTCCCATCCAGTAGGATGAGGCTAATCATTCCAGCTTGGCTTCTGAGAAAGGCAGACCCAGGGCTCAGCCAAAGGAGTCTTCATACAGACCCCAACTGAGGTGGACCTGCTAATGATACAGTCTGGAGTCTTTGGCATTTCCAGGGTCCTGAAGGCCAAGCAAAGGCTGAGGACCACTCCAGGTTCTGTGAGTTAGCCGCTCATGACAACCAAAGGCAATGGATGGCTCGTGGCCTCAATGCTTTGCTGTAAGAATGTCTTCAGAACAACGGAAAAGGAGTTTGACAGACTCTAAGGGTTTTATGGAAACACAGTATGAGTATTATCTTCCTGGCTGTGGCCTGATGTTTTCATGTCGGTTTGATGGAAGAATAACCTTGTTTATATTCAAAATACACACTGAAGAACTTGGGCTTCATAACAACAGCACAACATGTTTACAGGGTTCTGGGATAAATTTATTTTGTTTGCAACTTTTCTGTAAGATTGCTTCCAAATTAGAAAAAGATAAAAATTAAATGTGTCCTAAGGCCCCACCCCTAGCTAAGGAGCTGTTGGCAGTTGATGGCTACTGGGTGAAGGAGAGTCTCTTTTCTTTAAGGGAGCTGGCCACTGGCAGGCTGGCCATACCCTAGAGCAATGGTTCTCAAACTTTAGGTCACAATCCCCTTGGGGTCAAACGACCCTTTCACAGGGGTTGCCTAGAACCATCAGAAAACTCAGATATTTACATTACGATTCCTAACAGTAGCAAAATTACAGTTATGAAGTAGGAACAGAAATAATTGTATGGTTGGGTTCACCACAACATGAGGAACTGTACTAAAGGGTCACGGTATTAGGGACGTTGAGAACCACTGCCTTAGAGGATGACATCCTACCTATGTGAACATCGAAAGCACTAACTGAACTCGGTGGGTTATTTTTAGAAAGAGAGAGGACATGCATTTGAGAGGGAGGCGGTGAGACGGGAGTTAGGGAGCCCAGCGTGGGTGAATATGATCAAGACATATTGTGCACCTAATGGGCTGTGACAAGGACACGAACCAAACCCATCCTTCCTTCCCCAAGTCCTTTCTTGGTCATGGTGTTTGATCATAGCAATATCTAGGACAATAGGCATAGCTTTTTCAAAGAATAAATTTTAAAATAGAATAAGCATAAATGAACATAAGGTAAAACAAAGGGGAAATCGCTGTAGGATGGTGTGGTTGTACTCCTGCCTCCGTCTAAGCCCTGACACTGCCAAGGACATAATTTGGGAGCGAAAAACCAGTCAGCCACTCGGCATTTGTGCTTCTGTAGCTTCTAACTGAGATCTCTGTTTCTGAGATGTCCCCTGTTGTCAGGAACAAGGTGAGGAGAGTCCGCTGGGACCCCAGGACTGCTTTACATCTTTCCAGAGCTCCCGGCAGTTGTTTGGATTCCACATGAATTCAAGGACCTGGGTAACACCCTTCGATTTTGCCTGATCCCTCGGTGCCTTGTGCAGACTTTTGGATGTTTTTAGACCACTCCTTCTTGTTCATTTTCAAGTAAAAAGCCTCCTGCCCCAAACTCCGCTCTGTGGAACACAATTCTATTGTGCCACAGCATCCTGTCTCTTGGGAACGTGGTGTCCATCCTGCACTAACCCCCACCTCTCCAGGCTCACCCTTCATGGTTTTGCTTCTGTGCCTCTAGTTACTGGCCAATAAAAAAAAATTGAAATTTACTAGCCTAGGTTCTGGTTCTGTGCATTCTTCCTAAAAATTGTATCTTCCTTCTTTAGAAGTCCTCAAGGTAGCTGAATCATCTCTCCGCCTGAGAGACCCTTATCCCAGCAATCCCAGCACTTTGATCCAGGACCAGTCCCCTTCCAATTTAGGTCATGTATTGAGCAGTTGCTCAGTGTTGAGAGCTCCTGATATCACCCTTCCTTGCTCTCTAAGCCTGTCTGCTCCTCGCCAAGGGGCTGCCCATGTCTCCAACTCTTTCAGAGACATGGCTGAGCAATGTAAATGATCCATCTTGGAGTATCAGGTAAGGAAATGTGATGTTTAGAAAGTCTGAGCTGAGAGAATTTCCTGCAGAAGAGAACACTAAGTTGAATGCAGAGGGAGAGGGTGTTATGACTTCTCTGACATTTTTGGAAGATTCCACAGGGTCCCCTTGACCAGAATAAAAAGATTTTATGGCAAGAAGAGAAAGTCTAGATTGTTTGACTGCTGAGTGATAAGTTTATTCTTGCAGTCCCTTGTCTTTATTTGAACTATCTGGGGACACAATATTCTCCGTGGGTTAAAAGAAAACACAGCATTGGTCTGGGGAATTTTTAAAACTATACAAGAAGATTATTCAAGAAAGAAGCATAAAGTTAGGTACTTGCGGTGCAAATATGAGGATCAGAATTTTGACATCTAGAACCCACAAAAGAGCCAGATGGATGGATTCGCCCGCCTACAATCCCAGCACATGGATTGAAGGTAGACAGGGAACCCCAGGAGAAAGCCAACAAGTCAGATGAACAGAAAGCATTCTGTGTTAGTCCCTTCCACCGTATATAAGGTGGAAAGCCATGGAGATAAACATCCTACATTAACCTTGGTCATCCAAGTACATATGCACACGAAAGTATACATGGTAAAGTAAATAATAAATAAATAATGAAAGTAGTAAGTAAATAATTTAAAATTTTTAAAAGGGCAAAACTGAAGAATCATCTGTTGATACAACTACCTTCTGGGGAGTTTCAAATTAAAGGTGGGCCAGGAGGTGGTGGCGCACACCTTCCATCCCAGCACTCAGGAGGCAGAGGCAGGCGGATCTCTGTGAGCTCGAGGCCAGCCTGGTCTACAGAGCAAGTTCCAGGACAGCCAGAGCTACACAGAGAAACTCTGTCTCCAAAAACAAAACAACAAAAACAACAAAAATTGTGCTGGAACCTTGAGGCTGAGATGAATCAGGAAAGGAGAGGGAAGAGCTACCAGTGGCTCGTCTTAAAATAGTCTCGAAAAACTGCCCTTAAGTTGGGTAAAGGTGGAAGAATAAAGACACATGAGTCAACGCTGGTATTTTCACATTTTCTCCAAAGCCTTCACATGCCAGAATTACTAACATTTAGCACCAGTGTGGAACAGTTAGATAAACGTCTTTGGTGTTGTTAAGGGATGGGTTAGCAGTGAGGATGCTGCTCACCCTCCCAATTCCCCTTTGAGTCTTACCACACGTCATCCAAAAGCTGGGAGCAGAATGCTAACAACTCGTTTCTACTCCTTTTTACTGTTGTTCAGTAATAGTCAGCTTCTTCCATAAATTGTTGTAACATTGTCCTATTGCCTATGGTGCTGAACCAGAAAATAAGACAGGACAAAATACCCAAAAGAGTTTGTACAGAGAAGGGATGGGAGGGAGGGAGGGAGGGAGGGAGGGAGGGAGGGAGGGAGGTGAGGGAGGGAGGGAAGGGAGGGAGGGAAGGGAGGGAGGGAGGGAGAAAGAGATCCAATGGTCTGATAAAGACAGCCATGGTTTAAGCCATGGTCTTCATTAGTGTATTAGCCTATAAAATATTATTAAGTACAACTTATTAAGACCTAAGTGGCTATTTAATAATAAAAACATTCTGCAAAATTCAGAAAAATTCAAGATTTCATGTCATTTGATATGATTAATTGGGCATTCTTTCTAAAATATGCCTTTATCATATGCCAGAGGCTTTGAAATGAATAATAAGTCTCCCTGTGCTTTTAGTTCAGTAGATCAGTAATGCATCAAATAACTCATCAGTGTATAATAGGGATGCCCGTCTTTTATGCTTCCCTGAAGTTATTGATAGATATCTTGGTAAAGGTGGAGAGAAGGACAGGTACCTGCTGGACCACTGGGTTCCTTCAAAGCAAATCCAGAGCTAAGTAGCACGTGGAATGCAGATGTCAGCCCACTGTAATAGTACCAGCCTCTCCCATCCCTTCACCAGCTCAACAGCATTTAATTGTCAGCTGCTTGTACCTCCTAACTCTGGGGAAATTTGCAATTTTCCGGGCTGAGCATGGCATATCCTAATAAAGCCCAGAATTACTGGCTTCTTTTCCAAATTCCCCCCCAAAAAAATCCCTCTGAAAAAGCCAATTATCGTCCTATATACAGACCCTCCCCATGAGTCAATTAAATTATTCTGACAAAACTTACAACAGTCTCTAGTTTCTCGGAATTCCAGAGTACTTAAGATGTTTACCATTTTTTAGTTGAAAGTAAAATAAACTTTTATATAATTCACACGCTATTAAATACTTTAAAGTCTCTTAGCTTGTATTCATTTAGCACGTGCTGGTGTGATAGGCGTGCACGCAGACAACTAAATTTAATTCATCAGAGTCTTCTGTTTCAAACGGTCTTTGAAGTTAGTTTGAGTTTGGGGTTTTTCCATTAAATTTGCCTTGCCCTTTACAGTTTAGAACAATGATCTGGGTTAAAGGCCTTAACATCAGATGGAAATGGCACAAATTGCCTTTGACCAGCATTACATCACATTATCCAAAATCCTACGCTTCAGTTTTTTTAAAGGTCCATTTTTCCCAGCATTTTCCATAAACTTCATCTGTCATGGACCTAAGGTTTTTCTGGCAATGTTCTTACAGCTCTGTCACCCCCTTCCCTCGTGATTTTAGTTAACTTTGCATACACTCGTTCTACACAGAGGGCAAGCGGGCTCACTGAAAGACAGCTGAACTTTAATCACAGGTGAAGGGCATAAAGTGGACAGAGTCAGAAGCACAGGTTACTCAGATTGGTTCATCTGAAGACCACACAGGCAACTTCTCAGAGACCTGCTTCCTCACCAGTATTTGGTCCTCAGAAAAACCTTTAGAAACTGTTTTGTTCTGAGTGGGAAGTACATACCACCACCCCTGCTCCCTTTTAAGAGACTCCCAGTGATTTGCCAAGGAAGGTAGTTCTAGTTTTCTCATTCATTCATTCATTCATTCATTCATTCTTCTTGGTGCACAAGTGCTTACTGTATTCTGTGCACTGTTCTTATTACTTGTCATCCGCAGGACCCATACCCTCCACACGCTGGCACGGAATGTAGACATTCCAGTGGATCTTGAAGGATTAAAAAGAAAGAAAAGTAGGGATGGTGGCGTATGCCCAAAATGACAGGAACGGCACTACTAGCTGAGAAAGCAATCACTGTGAGAGAATCATATTCACACTAAAGAGCAGATAAGAATTCAGAGCAGTGGGAGGTTCAGTGTTCTTCGATATGTGGGAATTTCTGGCATGTACTAATCAAATATTGAAATAAAGTTTAACATATATGACAAGAGGTCCAAGTGTTATTGCTATAATCCTTTGGTACACTGTGAAGATGTGTTGCTCTCATTGTTAATAAAGAGCCATGCAGGGATAGGTTAGGCAGGAGGGCCAAATGAAGAGAATATTGAGGGAAAGGACAAAGACTGGAGTGGCCAATGAGACACAGAGAGAGGCAAGACGTACAGGCCACGCTGAAAAAGTATACCGCCACGTGGCAGAATGTAGACAAGAAACATAGGTTAATCTAAATTTTAAGAGCTAGTTAGTAAAACCCCTAAGCTATTGGTCTAACATTTCTAATTAATACTCAGTCTTTGCGTGGTTATTTGGGAGTAGCTGGCAGGACAGAGTTGATCTATACTCCCAGTGAAAAACTACATCGACATATTATTGAGACAAATTCAATAATTCTTCTAAAGGCTGTTAATATATGGGAACTCAGTAGAGTTTTGAATATGTCATTTCCCCTAGA
The DNA here is from genome assembly GCF_903992535.2 of Arvicola amphibius. NCBI lineage: Eukaryota > Metazoa > Chordata > Mammalia > Rodentia > Cricetidae > Arvicola > Arvicola amphibius. Next base: position 157,856,392 of record NC_052050.1, read on the forward strand.
ACTGGGTTTCATAAGGAAGATTTAGCTCAAATATATTATGTATTTTGGTTACATTCACCTCTACACCCTCCCTTTTCTCCTATCTATTTTTCTTCTTTTACCTTGTCCCCTTTATGTTTTGATGACATATCTATGCATGATTTTATGTACTTATTAGATTTTCTAATCTTGAACCCACAAATTTCACTTAATATGATCTCCAGTAAAATCCATTCTCTGGCCAACAACATAATTATATTCTTTCCGACTGAGTAAATCTCCTCAGTGCACATGGTGCAATGTTATCTTTTCTACTGACAGACATCTATGCTGATCCCATAACTTCATGTAGCCTTTTAACTGATGAATAAATGAAAGAAGGAATGAGTAACAGAATTACAATAGCAGGATGGTAGGTCAGATTTACATTTTTGTGCAATAATTAGTATGTCAGTTTAGCATATCATTTGCAATATGAAAAGACAGGAAGGAATGGCCAGATAAACAGAAGCAAGATGCCCAGAAAGGATAGTAGCCTGATAGGTGCTCAGACCTCACAAGGACCCCAAGTTACGGGCTTGCATGATGAGCCAGACTTGGCACAAACTACAGTGAAGACAATATGGAAAAAATTTGGGAGCAAGATAAATGATATCATAAAGTTGATCTGAACTTTTCAGGTCTTTCATCTGTAAACTTTGTGACTTACAACAAAATTGCTAAAATTTACTCATCCTATCCCTTTGAATTCCACTTGATTGATGATAGTGTCCAGTCTAAGGCTAGCAACGCTCAGAATGTGAATAACATTCTGGGAAGTGAGGTTTTATTTACTTGTTACTAACACAAAAGCCACTGGATAGTAAGGCTGATGGCAGACAGATGCACACTAGTGGGTCAAGGGTCCAGTTCCGCTCCTGGATGATCAAATTGAAGAGCCCTGTGAGTTGCTCTGCCGATCACTTTGGTCTTGTCTTCACCTAGATATCTGCTGTACGTACTTCATCCACATTGCATGCAGTGTTTCCTGATTCATGTGGATAAGTCTTCCTCCACAAGGCAGCAATGAGGCAAGGACACCTAACTAAGGTGTCTTAGTTAGGGTTGCTGTTGCTGTAAAGAGACATCATGACCACAGCAACTCTTAATTGAGGTGGTGGCTTACCATTTCAAAGGGTTAGTCCATTACCATATTGACACTGAGCATGGCAACATGCTGGCAGGCATGGTGCTGGAGAGGTAGCCAAGAATTCTCACATGTTGATTCACAGCAACAGGAAGTGGGCTGAGGCACTGGGAGTGGCTCGAGCATATTTGAGACCTCAAAGCCCACCTCCACAGTGACACACTTCTTCCAACAAGACCACACCTACTCCAACAAGGCCACACCTCCTAACAATGCCACTCCCTTTGGAGGCCATTTTCTTTCAAACCACCACACAAAGTGACATGCTGGTATAACTGAATGGGAGGCAGGCAATTAATTATACCCCTTAAGTTTAGTACAAGACTCCGCAATAGCGAATACTAAGCCCAAGGAAAACCATTCCTGTTTTTACTTTTATATTTTCAATCAAGTGATTTTTTTCAAATGTCCTCAGATAAAAACTAATGTGCTAAAAATGATGATAAATGTCTTCCTATCTTAGCAGTAGAACGATTCAAAGTCACTGATCTGTTCTTTGGGGGGATTATTTTTTTTTCATTTCGAAAGTTTATTGCAAGTTTGTAAGATTGCATGGTTCTCGGCTGCTATTTCCAATGTGTGGATGCTACTTCTATATTTGTTAAGAATGTGTCTGCGTTTTGCACATTTTTCTAAGATGATCTGCAGGTGTGAAGTTTCTGCTCAGATTCTTAAGTAACTTGATTTAAAGGGGGAAAAACCTTATCTTTACATTAGAAAGTCAAAGGTGGTGAGGGTTGACTTTCATTTCAAAGATGTGGCTTCATTCTAGAGGCTAATTCATCTTACTTTTCTTAGGTATTTATTTTACTTTTTGGATTTTGGAGACAGTATCTCACCATGTGACCTTGGTTGGCCTGGAACTCACAGAGACCCATTTGCCTCTCTGCCTTCCCAGTGCTGGGACCAAAAGTGTGCACCACCACACCCAACGCTTATTCATTTGGAAGTCAACCAGAACTATTTATTAAGAAAACACCCTTTGTAGTAAAACTGTACCACTGGCCTTTTACAAGATGAAGGAGCTGTACTGCAGGAGGTACAGTAAATCTGGATGGGACTACAAAGGGATCATATCTTCCAGATGTTACTGAGATTTCCTGGAAGAATATTCTGGATCAGGCAAGAGTTGGAGACCAGGTCAATCACTTTTGCTGTAAACGACCTTAACGCCTAAAGTCTATGCAACATCACCCCTGAGTTTAGGTGTCATCAGGGGATCTAGGATGCTAAGCAACAGCATTTCCAGTAGAAAACATGTCCAGGTTGGATCCTGGGTATCAAGGTCATTTGTCTGCATGGTCAGCTTGAAAAGGGTCAATGAGGTTGACCTCCCTTGAGCAGTGACTTCTATCCTCACTCCATAGGCTTTCTTCTTCAAACAGAACATGGGATGACAGAACCCACCTAAAACAGAAGGTTACCACATGGCCAGGGATATATAAGTAGCTCTACAAGTTCACCAGCAGTCCAAGGCAAAGTAACACACAACGCTTGATTTCATGCCCAGAATCATTCATTTACCCTAATTGCATTACTCTGATAAAATAGAGACCCTGATCAGGACAGCAGGGAAAAAACGGGGCGTGAGATGACACCCACAGCTCCATCCCAGCCACACTGACTAATCAAGGCCCCTTCCGAACACTGCAGCTCAGGGAAGGGGGTCAAGGCAGAAGAACATTACTGAACCCATAGCTTTTATGACAGTAAGAAAGACACTTGTGCGCGTCATCTTTTTATTTTTAGTCTTTGCATGTATGTTTTTGTTTGCATGCATGTGTGTGAGTGGGCATGTATGTGTGTGTACATGTATGCATATATTGTGCGTGTAGATGTGCACATGTCTGTGTGTGTGTATGTGTGCACATGTGTATGTGTGTGTGTGTTCAAACACGAAGGTCAGAGGACAACCTTGGGTGGAGATTCTCTCTTTCTACCTTCCTTGCTATGAAAACCTTCAACAGTTCAGCACAGCCTATGCCAGGCTAGCTGACCTATAAGCATCCATGGATTCTCTGTCTGCCTCCCATCTCTCTGCAGGGGTAATGGCAGTTTGTGTTGCTGTGTCTGGCTCTATGTGTCCTCTTGGGATTCACACTTGGGTCCTCGTGCTAGTCTGGTAAGCACTTTACCTACTGAGCCGGTGCCACAGACCTCACCTTTAACCAGACTTCTTGGGTTCTTAGTAAGTCTCTCTCCAAGGATGACTTTCTGGAGATCATCAGATGACCCTGACTGGGCTGTTACCACTCCCACCACCTACCTCCTGGTCTTTTGCTTCACAGTTACAGTACCAAAACCACAGATCCTCAGAAAAGTTCCCAAGCTGTGAGTCACCAATTTTAGACAACTGCCTACCGTCAATGGGATGCTGAGTTTCGTAGGTTCAACTGGCAAAGCTGTGATTCCAGTTGGGCCAATCGTCAGTCTAGAGAGAGTGTTTCTTAGGTGGCATTTACAATTGAATCTGTGAACTCCTGGTAAATTAGGTCACCCCTATAACGTGGTGGATCTCATTCAAGGACAGGAAAGTCCTAGAAAGTTGATGTCCCATGAGAAAGAGGGACTTCTCCTTCCTCTATAAAGACCTCAGACATGAGATGGCAGCCTCTACTTTTTTGACTTTTCTACCCTGTTCTATAGGCCCTGCACTGCCAACCCTATAATCTATGAGCCAGTCAGCTGCACAGACACTCTCTCTCTCCATATATATATGATACAAGATATGATGCATATTAGGGATGTATAACCACTGTATCGCAATATATCACTCATTAATCCATCTTTGTTTATGCATGTGCACACACAGAGCACTGTGCACAGACATATAGGCTGCTGGAAGCTGAATAGCTAAACTGCTGTTGAGCCTTTTTCCATCTACTGTCAGGTGATCGAAGGTATTTGTGATATTGGCTTTTGTAAAGATACTCTCCTGGGATTGATTCTGAACTCAATCAGTAACTGGTTGTCTTGAAGCAAATTCCTTAGGCTTTTCTGACCCTATCTGTCCATATGAATAAACATCAGCCACGATTTTAACTTTGATGAATTCACTGTGAATAGATTCTGCTGTTAACTCACTGTGTTATTATCATGGTCTTGTTGGTGTGAGCTTCTCAGATTCTTTCTCGGCCATACTCTGCGTTTAAGGGCCACCTTTGGTGGTATCATCATGAACCCAGGACAGAAGAGACACCCCTAAAATGAAGTCTCCTTTCATTTTTCCCAGGCAGGGAAGAGACTCTGCTTGGGATGAAGGATGACAAATAGCTGGCTAGCAAGAGGGAGTCACAGCTAGCTGAGTGGAAATGGGAGACAATGGCTTGAATAGTTGATCGGTCTGAAGAACTCAACTACCTTTAAAGCAGAAGAGAGGACATTTGATAGATTTAGTCAGAAGCCCTTGTGAAGCGAAAGGGATGAGCGGTCTATGCTAAGGCACAGGGCTACACGGAGCCTTTCTTTCCGAAAGCTCACACCTTCATTCACTAGGGAACACAGACACTGGGGGTATGATTGCTACCTTGAGGTAGGCATTGGTAACCTCAGGGAAGGTCAGCTCCGTGGCCCCCTGCCTAGGAGGTCATTCTCAAACACTAAAGAGAACTGTCAAAAGGAGACACAGAAGCTGTGTGAGCTTGGCTCACACTTCATATCTAATTTGTTTGACACGTCTAGAAAGTCAGGTCTCCATGCAACATGTCCCACCCCTTACGTATGGTTCCCGCTCTGACTATCTTCACTTTTCTTTCCATATTTGACCCCAAACTACTTCTGGCAAGACACAGACAGCTTATTATTTCTTAGTCTGTATCTGAATGTACTTATTACTTTAAAAGAAAAAAAAACCTGAGAATCATCTTCCCAGAAAAATCTCACTTTTTTCTCTTAAAGCACACTTCAACTTGATAGTGTGGCATTCACACAGCCGAATGAAACCCTGCGTGGAAAAAAATCAAGGCAGCTGTGACTCTGAAATGGTCGAGGGCCAGGAAGCACAAACCCTCTTCTCCGAGGATAATTCAGTTCCAAAACCAGACCAAGCAAGAGACGCCCACTAGGCTTGCACTGAAGATCATTGCTCGAGGTCGGCGGGAGGTGGGAGAAGGGGGAGCTGCACCAAGTGGGACTCTCAACACCCAGTGCTGCCTGCCTTCAGCTTCTGAGGCCTGCAGATGTCAGAGCAACTGCACAAGGCGCCCAGAGATCCTAGTCTCACCCCAGAGTGCCGAAAGCAAAGATCATGGAGCAGACATTGAATGAAGTCCAAGGAACACAAACCCCAGGTTCAACCATGACATGTACGGAATGTGCTGGAAGTAATGTCTGGAGTAACGTATAAAGTTAGAGAATTTGAGTAGTCTTTTCTTTGGGAACAAAGAAAATGCAAACACTGATAAAAATTTTATATTTAGCTGCTACATTATTTAATCTGTCACTTTAGGGAGGTAGAGTATGAGAAATGATATCCTCTCTACATTGGGCTCAGAAAATACCTAGGAATTTTTCCATATGTGGAATTAGATCCGGAAGAGTTTTCTCAGGCAGAACACTTAGCTTTTCTGTCTTCTTCCTGTTGATCTTCTCTTTAAGGAGGAGTGCTTTAGAGGCATTTTGATTTGATTCGTCGGTAACACTGGGTAAGGCCCTTTTCTCTGTGACCCCGTGAGAGAGTTCACAGGATCAGGAAGCAGCTATATAAGTCCAAAAGAATAAAACCCCCACTCTCTGGAATGACCTTCAGCAGTTATTCTGGCAGCCTGACCTCTGACCTCGGTGGTTACTCAGGAAGAACGGCATTCTGATATTTCTGCTGTTTCTGACATTTACAGCCTGAGCTATCTGCCTCCTTGTGGGAGCTGTCTTAGCAGTTAGTGCTCATTTTTTTTAGGGAAAAAGAAATAAATTATGCAGTAATCCTTCATTTTGTCATCACAGATAACAGGTACAAGGGAAAAAAAAGCCTTAGCTTCAGAAAGCACTAAAGAAAAATATTTTATTAAAAATAATACTGAGAAGATAAAAATAAGCTGTCTTGATTAATGATTTTAATCATTATTGATCCTTGCCTCCCATAGAAACTTAGAGTATTTAAAATTCTATCAAACAGATGCCATTTCTCTCAAATATTTTTATTCATATTCAAATTTCATGCTCTGTGTGTGTGTGTGTGTGTGTGTGTGTGTGTGTGTGTGTGTGTGAAAATCAATGACTTAAATTTTTATCCCTTTGGTGTGTGCTTTTTTTTCCTTTTTTCATGCTGGATAATATGTATTGCTCAATTTTAAATTCTTTACTGGGTCTGCCATTCCCTGTGTGAATATGCTTATCTGCGTGCACGGGTAATAACAGTAAGACAGAGAGCTGATTCATTCCACAGGGCACCCCTTCAGTCAAGGCAGAGGAGCGGGGAGGGAGTGCGTCCTTCCCCGGGACTAGAAAGATGGCACCAGGAGCCCAACGTAAATATGGCTAAAACTTTACCTGGAGAAGTGAGGTTGCTAATGAGTTTAATAAATTCTCTTTTCTTTGGTGTAGGTCCTTATGTAATTAACTGGAAGAGAGTAAAGACCAGCAACAAGACAGCCGGCGGGAAAGCTTGAGTGAGAAGGGGTTAGGAGAGACGGAGCCCAAACGGGAAGCTGAACCATCAGTCTCATAGGCGTCCCCCACAATGAGGTAAATGACAAGATGCTAACGAAGACACGGGACCCTTCACCTGTCTGTGGGGTATAGGATACACTGCAGAGCTATCATCAGGAACACCAGGGAGAAACTGCCGCAGCCTATGGGCATGGGGGTTGCTTGTCAGAGGTGTGGTGCGCTGCGGATGTTTGTTCCGGGGCTATCACTCAAAGTCCTCCCTCCATGCCTCCACCCTAGAGCCTCATCTAGCAAGCCCTCCTTCGCCAGGCTACCAACCTTTCTTCTTTAGTCTTCAAATCAGATCCTCCATTATCTTTCTCTGGTACTTGATCTGATTTTTGCCTTCCTCCTCCACATTCCCCTGGCCCCTGAATCACGAAATCAATCCCAGTGTTTGGTCATGGCTGCTCTGTTTGTTCTTACTAAAGGTAAAGACTCCATCTCCTCGCTGCCGAGCATTCTGGCTCATGGCCTGGAATATGATCAAACCGCACTGAATGTAAATGAGAGAACACTGCATATGTACAGAACGCTCCTAAGTGCTATTAATATAGATAACAAGAAATCATAACACAAACGCGAGCATAGTTTTAGTAGCAAGCTGTCTGAAAATAAGTCTCCTAAGAAATTAATGAGCAGTTTTGCGAGGAAGGTCGGTCCTCCCTGAGCCATGGTGGTCACGATTTGCTTTCAGACAGCGAGTCTGGGCTTCACAGCTGCTCTAGGTTATGCAACCAGGCATTTAGTAGGTGCTGCAAGCCTTTCCTTGTCAGGTGAGAGGCGCGTGGGTGGGTGAGGAAGGAGGGACAGCAAGATTTCCTGCTGTAGCACAGAGCTCCTGTGGCCTTCCCCACAGTGATGCTTTATAACATTTCTAAATACATAGATAAATAAACATAAAGGAAAGATGGCATCGTCTATGCAGAAAGGCTACGTTTATATATCAAGTCGTTAACCTGGAAACACCCTTGTCAGCTAGGTACAGATTAACAGTGATCAGCCGTGAAGCATGTAAGTCCTCTATCTAGGCTTAGGAAGAAGTTACATCCCCTGACTATAAAAGCATTATTTGCTGCAGTGTTCCTCCATATATAATATACATATATGCTCACCATATGGTGTGGGACCATGGTCTGTATTCTGTCAATTATATTTTAAATAAACGCTGATTGGCCAGTAGCCAGGAAGGAAGTACAGGCCGGACAACCTACTTGCTTTTTTTTCAAGAAGATATTGTTTTTCCATAATACCATTCCAAGCCATCACGTTATATAGTCAGCCACCGTGGGCCTCCATCACAGTTGTGAAACGTCACACGGACCATCACCATCCACTGTAGCACAATGGAAAAGAAAAGAATAAGCCCCAGCTCATGGCATAAATGCTGCTGTCCCACCATTCAAAGCATTTTTGTTATTTTGACCACTTACTTAATGATGCCCAGGGATTAAACTTTTCTAGACCCTATTATTTACACTTTGTTATATTCTCCCTTACACAATATTTGATACTGTTTTATTGGGCTTTTGTTGTTTTATTCTGTTTGCATATTATGCACTCTCTTTTAGCATGCCTTATTGTGTTCCTTGTTGCTATGTGCAGGTTAATGGCAAGACAGTCCATAGACCACGTGAACGTGGTGGCTCAAAGGTAAGCTTTGGAGGAACAGAAGGTGAATGAGATTGACAATACACAGCATAACATTCCCAGACCTCAGCCTTGCCTTTTGACTCCTCTGAGCATAATTTATACTGCAGTTCTTATTATCCAGATTTGTCTTAAATATGTTTCTGATCTGGAAAAACAGAGAGATGTAGAGAAATTAATTACTTAGAAAAATCAATGTACTGCCAATCCCCAGTTTCCCCATTTGAGTTAGAGTAACAATGGCGAATTTGCAGAATGATGTTGAGACACGGTCTCCAACTGGTAGAAAGAGACTATGCCCTGCGGATGTACAAGTTCTGTATCCACTTAACTTCAGGCCAAGCAGGCAAGTCATCCTCCAAGCTATGCTTTGATTTCACATCTCCTGGTCTTTGGGAAGTGCTATGCTAGAAAGAATTCTACTCTTTAGCTGACCCACCCCCCTCTCCTTGTGTAGACTTCTCTGGTGTTCGACTGGAATTTTTCCCATGGTGTCATTGCTAAAAACAGTCATGAGTAGAAAGCCCTAGACAGCCAAGGTGCAGCTAACCTCAAATGTGACTTGGTACATGTTTGCTTTTCTTCTGTGGAAGCTGAAGAACGTCTTGCCTCTGATATCTCTTGGTCAGAGTAGTCTAAAAGTCCACATCAGAGAGGAAGAATCCAAAGCCATTAGTAAGCCCTCAACTATTTTCAAAAGAAGAATATACTCTCTTGCTGGGAAAGCACTCACATTTTCTTTCATTGGTCCCCCTGAGGGCTCCTGGTAGAGCTGAAATAAAGTCTCTCTGCCAATGACTACAAATACCTCATATGGGGGGGTGGGTGTGGTACAGAGGAGCCTTTGAGGGCCTGAAGGGTGGGGATTAAACTCCAAAATATCCTCACCTCTCCCAGCCCCAGCTTCCTCCTGGCTCTCTCTGAGTTTGATTGATCTCCCAGGATCCATCCCCAAGGTTAAAAGAGACAGTGTATATTTACATGAATTTGGCAGGGCAGGGGAAGCAGGTTGTATTGCATCCACCCAAGAATCTAGACGTTTTTTGATGGAGAAGTGTCTATGTGTTACTTTTATTAATAAAAAACTGCCTTGGCCCTTTAAGAGAACAGAAAATTAGGTAGGCGGAGTAGACAGAACAGAATTCTGGGAAAGAGTTGGGGAGACGCTTCAGGCAGTCGCCATAGTGAGTCTCCATGCTTCTCCTCTCTGAGATGGACGCAGGTTAAGATCTCTCCTGGTAAGCCACACCTCGTGGTGCTACACAAATTACTAAATATGGGTTAAAGGAAGATGTGAGAATTAGCCAATAAGAGGCTGAAACTATGGGCCAGGCAGTGTTTTAAATGAATACAATTTCCGTGTAATTATTTTGGGTAAAGCTAGCCGGGTGGCGGGACACGGCCCCGCCGCTTCCTTCTACAGTTTTTGTTTCTAGTCTTCTCTGAATCTATACCTAGTCTGGGTTGTCTTTATGCAAACACATCCCTGAAGCCTTCTATGACATCCTTGAGTCCTCCCATGAGCTACAGCGCTTGAGGAACCTTTTCTCTTAGAAAATACCTTTACTTCCAGTTCAGCGCATTTGAATCCAATTCATTTTATTCACACTCAAACCAACCTGTGCCTGGCATTTTTCTTTAAAGTTAGAGATCATGCTTCCCAGCTGCTAGAGGTTAAAATAGCAGAAGAATAAAATGTCACCCTTGTAGCCATCCATCCATCCACCTATCCATCCAAGCATAGGTATTTTCTGAGATGTGCCATGTCCTCTCTTATAACTAAGTACATATGCAATGATAAACAGCCCAGGCTTCAGACCCAAAGGTGGGACCGGCTACTCCAAACACATCCCATCCTTAAAGCATCTTCAGTTTTCCAGTTGTTCATCTCACTGTCTTTGTAACTGCCACTGCCCTCACCATAACTCAAGCCCCAATTATAGTATTCATCACAGTGAGCCGTTCCCTAGCTTCAGTGGGTTCCACGTAGCAGCCAGACACATCCTTCCAATGCCAATTCCTTGGTCTACACATACAGAGGCCATAGAAGAATGGGTGTCTTCCTCTGTCTCTTTCCTTTATTCCCTCGAGACAGGATCTCTCACTGAACTGGAAGTTCACCATTTCAGCTGGGCTCTCTGGCCGGTGAGCTCCCCATCTTCATTCCCCAGTGCTGAAGCTACTTACTTCTACTTTGAAATCTCAAATTCTAAAGCTGCACCTGTTTCTAAGAAGACTATCAAAAATACTTTTGAATCAGATGTTTAACTAATGCATATTTGAAAGAATAAAGCTATCAAATAAACATGTCTTTGGTTTCCCATGATTTATAACGTATTTCGATCCCCAATATGAGACATGTATGCATAAATGTGTTCTAAACATGAAAAGAGGCTATGGCCGTTCATGCCCCTAAAGAGTAGATCTCTTGATGGACTGCATGTCCCAGTGGGAGTGAAGCTGGTCACAGAGAACCTGGGAGTCCCACGGCCCGGAGCCAGCTCCACTGCACATGGAAACCTTTACTGGTTTTTAAGCTAAACACATCTCCTTCACTCAGAAGTGCTTAGGCCATGTTCTAGTCTGTTTTACTATGGCTGTGACAAACACCATGACCTAAAGCAACTTGGGGGGAAAACTCTTCTTAGGCTTGTACATCGCAGGCCACAGCCCATCGCTGGGGGAAGTCAGGGAAGGAACTTAAGAGCAGAACAAGGAGACAAACTGAAGCAGAAGCCATGCAGGAACTCTGATTATTGGTTTGCTTTCCATGACTTTCTCAGTTTTGTTTTTTATATACTCCAGGACATGCTTAGGGATGGCACTACCCACCATGGGCTGAGCCCTCACTCATCAACCATCAAGAAAATGCTCCCATAGTTTTGCCTAGAGGCCAATCTGATAGAGGTGTTTTATCAATTGGAGATCTTCTTCCAAGAAGACTCTAGCTTGTGTAAAGTTTTTTAAAAGCCACCCCATCCTTGTTTGGTGGTGAGTTGGATGGGAACAGAGGGAAGGGCAGGCTAACCATAAAAAGGACCACGGCCGCTACTCAGTTCTTTGGGGCAATAGGCTCTCAATGTCAAATGATGTCAAAGTTCAACTTTTGGGTTGGAGAGATGGCTCAGTCATAAAGTGTTTGCCTTACTAAAGCTGAGATCTAGCCTAATACCTATGTAAAAAGAACCCTGGGTATCAGTACATGCTAGCAATCACAGGTCTGGGAAGACAGAAGCATTAGTCAGGGAGCTTAGCCTACTTGGTGAATTTTAGACCTCTCAAAAGTATAATAAACTGCCCTCTGTCCCCTACAACTGTATCCCTACACACACACACATGTGCATACATGCACACATATGTGCCATACACATTACAATAAAAATAAATTAAAATTTTAAATATTCAACTTTCCCTGCTTTAAATCAATTTTGTTAATGGAAGTTATTGTATTTCGTGTGTGTGTGTCTGTGTGTGTATGTATGTGTGTGTGTGTGTATGTGTGTGTATGTGTGTGTATGTGTGTGTATGTGTGTGTATGTGTGTATGTGTGTGTATGTGTGTGTATGTGTGTGTATGTGTGTGTGTATGTGTGTGTATGTATGTGTGTGTATATGTGTGTGTGTATGTGTGTGTATGTGTGTATGTGTGTGTGTATGTGTGTGTATGTGTGTGTGTATGTGTGTGTGTATGTGTGTGTGTATGTGTGTGTATGTGTGTGTATGTGTGTGTGTATGGTGTGTGTATGTGTGTGTGTATGTGTGTATGTGTGTGTGTATGTGTGTGTATGTGTGTATGTGTGTGTGTATGTGTATGTGTGTGTGTATGTGTGTGTATGTGTGTCTGTGTCCATGTCATGTCATGGTGTGCATGGATAGGGAACACTTTCAAGAGTTTAGTTGTCTTCTTCCATCATGGATTCGAGGGATGGACCTCTGGTCAAAAAGCTTATGTAGCAAGTATTTTACCCCCTGGGCCATCTCTCCAGCCACGCATTTACCCTCGCTGAGAAACTTCTGAGAGCTGTGGGCCACTCATTTGCGGTATTGCATATATAATGTTTTAGAAAGACTGTGTTTCTCTAGTGGTCCTCAATTCCAATGGACCCTCTTCCTAGTACCTGAAGCACATACAGGAAGGAAGATGATGCTTACCATGACAGTTTCCCTTCTAGGAAAACACACAGGATACTCGTGGGAAAATGGGTTCAGCCCCAGCTGGCTGGGTCAGTGAATCCTCTAGTTTGTAGACTAAAAGAAAACTGGGATGTATTTGACATGGCTGCTTCCATCTGTGCTCTCTGAAGACTGGCCAGGCATACTGAGAGAGGTAGGAAATCCTGCACTGCGAGGCAGCAGGCTTGGGGTGTGAGATCCATGAAAACAATTCTGGAAAAAAAAAGATTTGCCAAGGAGTCACAAGAAAACAGACAGGGCTTTCCCCATTCTTTAACACTGCTATGCAATCTGTGACTATTCACTGTGTGCCTCTTGTTTTTGAAAACACCTATGGAAACTATTGTTGTGGGATTCCCCTCTTTATCCTATGAATATGTTAAATTACCATTGGTTAATAAAGAAATTGCTTTGATCTAGAGCAGGGCAGAAAATAGCTTGGTGGGAAAACTAAACTGAATGCAGGGAGAAAGAAGGCGGAGTCAGGCAGATCCGATGTAGCCACCCAAGATGCAAGATGTGAGGTGACAAACCATGAGAATCATGGTAAAATATAAAATAGTAGAAGTGGGTTTATTTAAGATGTAAGAGCTAGCTAGGAATATTCCTGAGATATTGACCAAACAGAATTGTAATACAGTTTCTGTGTGTGATTATTTGGGTCTGGGTGGCCGGAATATGAAAACACAGTCTCCATTTACAAACTATACATCTTTAAAACTAAGGTCCATTCTCTTTCTCCTTTCTCATTTCTGCTGAGCTGGACTCCATAGATAAATGCAGCTTCTAAGAGGCAACCAATGACAGCAGTGTATTTCTTCCTTTTGAGATTCTAACGACTTCAGCAAAGGTTCAATAATCCAGGGAAGTGATGCTTCATATAAATCAGCAGGTTCCATTACAAGAACAGCTCTCAACCTTCCCAATGCTGCTTAATACCATTCTTCATGTTGTGGTGAAACCCCCCTTTTCATAACATTATTTTCATTGTTTCATCTTGACTGTAAATTTGCTACTGCTTTGAATCCTAATGTAAATATATGTGTTTCCTGATGACCTTAGGCGACCCCTGAGAAAGGGTCATTTGACCCCAAAAAGGGGACAGGACCCACAGGTTAAGAACCACAGATTTAAAACAATCTCACTCACATCTGTAATACAGGTTTTCCCATGCATCTGAAATAAGAAAAGCAATCCGCACGCATGTCTGAGCTGTTAGTACCACGAGATACTTCCAGGGAAAGAGCCTAGCCCCCACAGTGACTGCTTTTAAATCCTACCCGCTGAATCAGGGAAATCCACTCTATCTTGCTGATGTGTTATGGCAAACCTTGCTATGAAACCCAATAAACAGTTCAGCCTTGAAGATAAACCCATGTGTGTTGTTCTGTGTCCTTACTTCTACTGATAAAACTATGTATAAATCTTGCTAAGCATATCATTAGAGTAGAACAAAGTTTTCACCAAGAGAAGAAGCCAAAGGGTCTGGTTATGTCATACCTATAATTTATAGCTACCGCAAGTCAATAATAAATGATAATTATCTCAGCAACACCTGGCTCTGTGCTCACCATCACCCATCATCCTTTGTGATGGGTGAGCCTTTGGAGAACACAGAATTGTTCCACAGCTGAACTTTGGTATCTACCTTTATGGTTTAATTTCATCTTGTTTGAAATCAATGGAAAAAATCTTTACTCATATTATTTAATAGGAAAAGTTTCCCAAAATGCTTTGCTGGTGGAGCTTCTAGCAAACTATAATTACTTAAAGCAAAATTTCATAATTAGATGCTCTTACATGTTCCTTAAAGAGTGAAGAAACACATGAATTTACTGGTGAGAAGCCAAGATTTAAATTAAAATTCTGTAATGATGTTCTGTCCACCCACACATTAGTCAAGGAACAGCTATAGACCCATCGGTGGCTCCTTTAGGTCATACTGACATCTTTCCTCTTTCTCTAATGGATCAGATTCAGTACTCTCTCAAAAGATTCTATTACCAAGGGTTATTATAAGCCTTAGACTATATAAGCTATAGCCAAAGAAACTAGCACAATAGCAAAACTGCCAAACACCAAATTCCATATCCCCATCATTAAGTAATACATGAGAGAAATGGGTTTTATATAAATATTGTTAGACTATTATGCTCAATTTAATTCATTTATTTTGTGACTTCATTCTCTATCCAGTCCTCTAAAATCACTTTATGAAAGCATTTTTTGGATGAAGGGTCTTTCACGGGAATAAAAGGAAAATGTTCCATCTGAAATATTCAATATTTTAGTAAGAGGCAATAATAATTTGTTTGGGATTTATAAGCTATCTTAACCCTTATAAAAGGTAGTTTTCATGATCTCAAAATATCATCATATGCCTTTTTTTCCTTTGTCTTCTGAAATCCCCCTGAAAAAAAGAAAGAAAGAGAAAGTTCCAGAAGTGGAAAAAGTACAATTACCACCCAGTACCCCTAATAGATTCTCTAACAGGAAGACCCAGAGTTCTCTGGCTGGCTGGCTCGATCCAGTTTGGGTAGAGGATAACAGGAAGAGGAAATACACACAACGAGACCATCACACCTTCCCGGGGAGTAAACATGGAAAAACTACCAACAACAACAACATCCTTACAAGACAGTATATTCCAGAGGAATGCAGACCAAATAAAGCCTCTCTCAAACACTGGGGGGCAAATAGTTTGAGTAACAGCAACAACATAAAATGATAAATAAGCAACTCAAAGAAATAAGCAGAGCTCAAAGATGCTTAAGGACCCAATGATATAAAATAAAGGAAGACCAACCTCTCACCCAGAAGAAACTCAAGTAATTTATGTACCTATTCTGCCTTCAAGGAAGTGGGGCACTGTCCTCCTCTATTGTGATATGGAAATAGTGACTTCCTAAGGCAGACGTGGAGGACAGGGAGTTGAGACACCTGGTGACCACCACCAAAGCCAGGTGCCGGAAGACAACTTCCACACTGACATTCACACTGGGAGCACATCCTCTCACACTACAGGATAAGGATGACATTTACCTCTGTGATCCTCCCCTCATACATTTTATACCCGTGTCTCCAAGAACAAAACCCCACGCAGAGAGAAGCACCTCAAAACCCATGCCTAGCCTTCCTCAAAACTCACAAAAACGGCAATATTAAAGTCTAAGGTGATGTCATAGCTAAGAGAAGACTTGGGGACCATGACAACTGAGTGAAATTCCTAACTCCTGACAGGATTCTCTAGGAGGAAAATGGCAGCAGATAAAAACTAAGGAAAACCAAATAAGCTATAGGTTTCAATTAGCACCAGCAATAGTTCACTGATTAAAATGACCTCATCACTGTAGGAGGAGGCTGGGTAGGGAGGTCATGGGAACACTGCGCTGTATATATGCAATTTTCCTATCATTCTAAAATTGTTTGAAAAATAAAGTCTAGTTTAAGAATAATGAAGGCATTAGATAAAAACACTCATTTCTCCCTAGCCTTGGGCTCCAACATGGCTGCCAGAGAGAATGACTGTTTCCACCATTCACACAACTGGAGATGCCCTGTGCATTAAGTATTTACCCAAGAATATGTGCTCATGTTTTCATAAAGTCTGAGAAGATACTGGAGTGTGCCGGGCCTGGGAGATGTCTAAGTCTCAAATAAGCGAGCGCTGCCAGATAAACACGAGGTGTATAACAGAAAACCAATTTTAGATTCAATAACAATGGAACAAAAGTTTGGGAAACATTACCAGCATATCAACAGAATGGCTCGGTGAGTGAAAGCACTTACGGTCAAGCCTGACGGCCTGAGTTAGTTCCCAGGATCCAATGCAGGATGAATGCATGCGCGCACCACACACACACTACACACAATGGTGTAAGAAAGAAAATGTTACTACATTACTAGCAATATTGTTCTAAAATACTATGATTGAAAAATTCTTTCTTTTGCTAATGCCCCTGAGAAGTAATACACATCTTTCAAGATGTTTTCCCTCAAATGATTTCTGTTGAATTCACTCTTGATTTTAATGAAACATCCTCCATGAGACCTGCAGTTTTATAGAAGAATCTGTGAGGACTTCAAAACGAAAGCACCTTTGTGTGGCCCTCTTTTCTGCACACGGTGAGCGCACAGAGCATTGCTGTCCTGTTTTGTCTACTGCTGATAATTTTTAGCTGGTGCGTGGTAAATGTTTGGGCCCTGAATGAAGACATCTCTTTTTGTTCATGTAAAGGTTTGCCATTATTTGGGCTTGGTTTTCTTTCCCTACCCATTTCCTGAGCAAGTATTGCTACATAGTGAACACTCATGTTTCTTCCTTGTATTTCATAGGCCCTTTCTTTTGTTTACTCTTTCTGCATTGCATGCATCAAATTCTTGATCATGTTCTTTTGGTCATGAAAGAGCATCATTTCCTCTCATTAACGTGATTGGCTTCTATTGATTGTACATGGGCCATGCGGTATAGGCATGTTGGCAAAAGTGATGAGAGACAATTGCAACCAAGAACATATTTGTTGGCAAAATTCAGGTTCATTTTAAAAAAAAATCTTTCTGTAAAAAAAATTCTCATTTGTTTACCAGCTTCCCAGACACAAATAATTACACAAAAACTATATTAATTACAACACTATTTGGCGGATGATTCAGGCGTATTTCTAGCTAGCTCTTACATCTTAAATTAACCATTTCTACTAATCTATGTATCACCACGAGGTTGTGGCCTACTGGTAAGGTTCCAGTATCCTTCTCTGTTGGCAGCTACATGGAGTCTCCTTAACTCCACCTTCTTTCTCTCTATATCTTTGTTCAGATTTCTCGCCTGGCTTTATTCTGCCCTGCCATAGGCTAAAGTAGCTTCTTTATTAATCAATAGTAATAAAACACATTCACAGCATACAGAGGGGAATATCACATTATCTCCCCATTTCTGTCTAAATACAACAAACCTCAAAATTACCAGCCCTCCAAACAACAAAGACTTTTTCATGAAACATCTGTAAAGAGAAACCTAGAAAGAAGAGAGCAGCTTAGTGAGGCCTGGGCAGAGAGGGAATGTGGTCACTGGAAATGAATCCAGCTGATTTGGGGAGTGATGAAATGTCTTAAATCTAGATTTTGTTCTCAATTTACCAAAATTTACCCAATTTCACTCTTACAGAATGACATTTGTACTATGCAAATCACACATCAATAAAGCTGGTCTGAAAGCATTGTCCACCATGATGACAGTGTGGGTCACCAAACTCTGTCGACTGGCATCTTTCAATAAAAATCTATGCACACCACGGTTACTCTGCTTATGGTGTCTCAGTCCATGCCACAGCTCAAAACCTCATGGTAGAGAGTCCGCAGATGCACACGCTCCCCAACATGTGGCAGAACCCACAATTGCATTGAGTAAGGCTCACAGAGAACCCCAGAAACTTCCAGCCATTGTAATTATTGCCACTTTGATCAACCACCGCCCTTGCTTGACAACCTAAAAGCAAATAACTCCCTGCATCTCTTCCTTACTGAGCAGCAGGAAAAGTCCTGGTACCCCTTTATGTGAACACAGAGTTCCTTTCCCTCTGTATATGAGACTATGAGTTCAAGCAGTTTTACCACAGAAAACATTAGGAGATTTTGCTGTTTTCCTCTGAGCAGAAGTTCCCAGTCTATTAATAAATGTGAAATACACAAGTCATGAACGTTGGGGTGGGGGATGAGGATGGGGACTCCCAAGATGGGAAGAGAGATGGCAGATGCCAGTACATGGGGGTGAATAAGAAAAAAGTATTATGATACATAAGAAAAATTCACAATGGAATCCATTTCTTTGTATCAAGCAAAATTTAAAATGTCAAGTAAATGAAGAAAAAGGAAATTGGATATTTATATTACATTTATTAGATAAGAAGGCTTGTGTGTCTACCAGTATGGTGAGCACTGTGTGTAAGAGTTGTGGTATGATACTTAATAAAATTATTCTAAACATGATAAAACGCCATGGATAGAAGAAAAGTTAATAAAGAAAAACAGCATAGGAAAGGCTTCACGTGTGGCTGTTCCAGCAACGCTTCAGTCTTGGAGATTTGAGGAAATATTCAGTATTCTGAGTATGAAGCAAAGGCATTATACATACTGCTCTGTTTCATTAGGGAGAAAGTGATCATTAATTTAAAAAAATAAAAATAAACTCTAGTGAGAAATTGAACATATCGACCATGAAATTGTGCTAATTTGATAATTAAAGCGTCTCCATTCCAATGCAGACCCCGGACGCTCACAAAACGGTGACATAATGCTTCAGGATGGAGGCATACTATATACACAGTAATATCTGCAGAGGGGAACTTTTAAGGCTCCCTGCAAGAAAATGAGTTCTGAACAGCCCTGAGCAATTATGCATGGGAGGCAGGGAGCTGTTCTAGTTCATTACGTGGAGTTCTGGAGGGCAGAGTCAGAACCATGAGGAGGGAGATGAAAGGCAGGTGTGGGAAGGCTGAAAATGGAGATGGGAGTCTGCATCCCGCCCTCGACCTCCAGCCTCCACTCCTTCTTCCTCCCTCTCATCCTCTCCTTCCCCTCCTCTCTTCCACCTGAGCGCCCATGTAAGCATTTCTTGAGCCCACTCAGAAATTTCGTCTTCTCTCTTTCCTTTCCTTAAAACCATTCAGTAAGGAGGGGGGAGGGAACCTCTTGAGAAATGGCTGTGAAAATGAAGGCGTTAATTTTTCTGCTCAATTTAAGAGATGGAGCTAAAAGAAGGAAAGCAGTGTATCCTCTCTATAGCTGAAATGCCAAGGCTACCTTAGGAGAGAATAGCAAATCATGGAGCCTAAAGGGGGGGCCTCCCGAGGAGAGACTCATGACAGTACCCATTGTCCTGCAGCTGGTGTTTCTGTGGCTGTGTAATTGGGATCTATCACTGTCTCCTTCCCTTGCTTTTAAACTTTTCCTTTTATGACTCTAATACGGAGATGAATCAGTGGCCCGTTTTTTTTTTTTAACTAGATTTTTTTTTTATAAAAAAAAATGTGGTTTACAGTAGAGCTGCAAAGGAAATAACTCCAATTTACACCAAGGCCTTCTCTGTGAGTTAACTGTCCTGGGAACGCATGTAGCTCTAACTTGGAAGGAAGAGAGAAAAGGTAAATACAGATGATAATATGTAACATCGGATTGATATTCGCAAAGTCATTTTATATTACCAAAAGAAATAACTCAATGCTTATTATACTCACCTCTAGTGTGAAGTGTGTTTACCGTTATGTTCTTATTTCTATTATATCTGAAGACATTGACGCTCCTTAGTCATTAGGAGACCACTAAGAAAACTCAGCTTCGGATCTAAAACAGCACATACTTTATTGTGCAAAAGCAGAAAGAGAGTCAGAGAAGTCAAGCCCAGCTCCAGAACACAGGACTAACTACGGGACATATTTAAAAAGAGAAATCAGACTTTCAAACTGGATGACAAGGTAGAGAAGTCTTACATAGAACCATGTTGGATACATGTACCAGGAGGTACAAACATGGAAAGGGAGAGGCAGTGACTTATGTGATCTGGGCCTTGAGATGCTCTCCCAGGTTTTCCAGATGTTGTGAAGACCCAGAAGGCAGACCCTGAAGGTGGTGGTTGATAATAGATACATGGCAAGAAATTTCAAGCGTATTTCATCTCTCTTGTCTTTCTCAAAGCCACAGTGGAAGCAGCCAGTATTGCCTTCCTTGTTTTATCTTCTCAACTCCTAATAAAACCGATGTTTATCTCATTGAAGAGAGCCTTAATACTTATTTTATGTTTTCTGAAAATGTCAGATTTCATTCCCTGGTGCTGTCTGCTTCACCTGTGGGCTGACCTTGATGGGGCTGTAGGTATCGTTCCTTCACTTCATCAGAAATGTGACTCTCTCCTCCAAAGACCAACTCCCCCTTAACCTCCCAGGCACCCGCCTTTTATCTGGTGGTATTTATCTCCGTGGCACTCCCACAGCAAAGTGTGGGATTCATGGTGGTTTTCTACGTTCTCTATTGCTTCCCTCTGTAGCTTCTGCAACAAATCGGACAACAGCGCACACCTCACGGGGTCCTGAGGAAGATTCAGGAAGCACATATGTGCCGGCAGAGACTAGCAATGCGTTCATGATCAGACCTGCATACTCCTGGCTCCTGCTTTGTCCTACGGTAACCTGAGCCATCTTTTCAGTCTCCTCTTGGAGCCATGGACAACGGGCATGATACTGAGCCATCTGCCTTGAGACGCACCCAGGTTTGTACACGTTAGGCTGTCAATCCCCTAAGCTTATGGCTAAGAATGGACAGAAGTGTTGAACTCAAATCTTTCTTTTCAACCTCAGGGCTCAATCTGAAATGCTAGGGGATTTATGGTTCCTGTGCTTGAAAGCAATGCTCCTTAGAAATCATTAACATCTGGGGGAGTACATCTTAATTATGGAAATTAATATTCTCACTGTTTTTATTCATTAATATTTTAATATGCCTGTGATGAGGCTCAACCTAAACCAATTTCTAAATCAAATCTGTCCCTCAGTAATTTGATTTGTCAGAACAGAGAACAAAAAGCATTACCAACAGGGTACTTTGAATGAAATTTTAATTAATTAGGCATATGAATGCACTAACTAATTTTGGATGAGTAATTAGATGACTAATTATGTTGAAAACAGAACTTTGTGCTTAATGAGATGACCATGGTCAGTGCCACCCTTCAGAGGATGTTTGTTTTATTAGCAAAATTCAGGAAATGCGGATGGAATGGGGCCACCTGTAGCTCACAGGGGACAGGCAGAGGTGAGATTGCATTGCTCCTAGAACTCCAGCAAGGCTCTGGGCCCAGGCAATGTAAACTTATCAGACATCTTACCTTTTCTATTTCACCACCAAGACACATGCACACGAATGTCCACATATGAGAATGCACCATACACAAATACAAGCACACAAGTACACGCGCAGACACACAAGCAGGAACGCACGCATACGCACGCACACACACACACACACACACAGACACGTATGCATGCATACATACTCATGCATGTACACACACAAGCCCACCTAAACCCCGCTTGTGTCTCCTTCCATCTAAGACATTCACAGTGATAAATTCAACAAGGAAAGAGACAACACATTGATTTATCACAGATGACATCACTCATCCTGGAGAATGTTGCAAAATGGCAATCTCCCCCCCTTTGAAAAGGCTGAGCCGGGGTTTTCTCAGATCACAGGCAGCCTTGAAGCCTTCAGCAGTTCCGCTGTGGGCAGCTGGTTCTAACTAGCACCTATTTGGCAAAGAACTGCAGTCAGGATTTCTGGTTTTTGAGTTCAAACCGATATTTCATAGCAACTGCGTTGTCAGAATTCAGGTCGGGAAGATGGCAGATGATAATTTAAAACAAAGGAACAAAAAAAAGAAATCCTTTCAGTTTGGGTTTTCCCTCAAATTGCCAGCTCCACACAAATTCAGAACACAGAATAAATTCCAAGTAGGTTAGAGGCATTGGAGGCGGAGGAAGCATTCTTATATTATGGTAGACACTGAAGAGGTACTCAAGTTGGCCAACCTAATGGTGGGAAGGCATGGGTCCTGGTGGTGGATCCGCTCTGGCATTGTCCTTAGTCTCCAAATAAAAGTGAAAGCAGAAACACATCAGCTTTCATGAAAATTATTTCCTACTGTCCACACCATCTGATCACCCCAGGAGCAGTCCCCAGCACCTGTCTGAAAACGAAGATTCACACACAGAATCCAGGCAGACTGAACCTATTCTGTAGCTCAGATATTTTAGGGACCGTGGCAAATGAAGAGAAAAGCCCCTTCTCTTGCAGTTTTATTGGGGGGCGGGGGTCATACATATGCATCTGGGTTTGCATTGTCTTTCTCCTCTTGTCTTACAGTTCCCTGAAACACAAAAATAACTTTCTCTTGGAATTGGCCTGTTCTACTGGAGATCATATATCCAAATAGTGTTTTTCCCATCAAAGCTACCATTTAAAAGAATTATCCATCCTATCATTCAAATCAGTTACCAATTAGTTCCCCAGTGTTTGAAGACTGTCAAGCAGAATTGCCTGCTTGATCGATACTTTGTCTCTATAGACCAGTAAGCTCCAGAGGCTCCCACTTCCTTCCAAGGCTAAGGAGTTGACCCAACATTTCCCTCATCCAAACATCCTTGCTGCTCTGGTCTCGCTGGTTGTGAGGTAGTCTTATCGGCTTCCTCTTTTATGCTGGTGATGTTTGCCGACCTCTTCCTTGCCCTGGAAAGCTGATGGAGATGCAGGCTCTCCCTGAGAACAGGGAGTCACTATTTGTTTTAGATTAGGGCTTCAGAAGGTTTCGCTCAAGAAGTCCTATCGCACTTCTACATCCGCTGGGCGGGACCTCGGCTCCATTCACACGCTGTGCATTGTGGGTTGACACCGCAAGAAATGTGCTGATATTGGAGGCTGGGAATCAGGGCCTCTGACCACCTACCTGACCGCCTACACTAGCTCAATATGGACTCAACGCTGGCTCTCAGTATGGACTCAATCTAGCTCTCAGTATGGGCTACTTAACAAGAAATTTTTAAAGATAACATTGAGGGAGAAATATGCGCTTTGTGAAAAAGGCTTCACAAGGAAAACAGAAGTCAAATTTGGACACTCACTCCCAACAGTACTAAGAGGCGCAATAGTTTCTCTTCTTTCCGCGCTAGCTCTACCACGGCTTTGGTCACAGGCCACAGTCTCCTTTAGTTATTAGGAACGTAAGAAGTTTTTCTCCCAATCCAAAGACATTGTTTTCATTCTGAATGAGAGCGATGTTTGTAAAAACCGACAGTCAGATGGGTTGAGAACATGAACATGACATTCACCCAAAGCAATCACATGCCTCTGCTTTTTCTAAATGGTAGACCCCTGAGAGCTATCAATTTCACATTTTCAAAACTTTGGGCCTTTTTCCCCTGAGCCTAACAGTTGAACACACTACAGAAACACAACAGAACTTGACATTCAAACTCTCTAGGTTGTCCAGCCCATCACTGCCAAAAACGACTTTTCACAAGTCAGTCAGCCAGTTCAATTAACTTAAAATTAAATATTTACTTACTATTCTTAATCTGAGCTGAGAACAAGGCTGGCCAAAAATATAAGTAATTCAGAGAAAAATCATTTCTTAATACTATTAGTTTGAGTTTCTGTGGTACTTGGTGTACTGTCCAATTTTGTGTGTGTGTGTATTTAAATATACTATTCCTATATATACACATATACATTGTACATGAATGCACCCCTCTTCCACTATTTTAAGAGTCTATGTTTTCAAATCTATAGCAAAAATATTTATTTTAAATTATTATGCCTCACTTAATGCTTTCTATATCTGATTTTTATGTGTGGCTAATTATAAAATTCTACTTAGTAGCATAAATATATAATGAGATATATATTTCCTAAACTTTGATATTTTTGCACAGTTTTGCCAAAATAAATGCATAGGCACATAGCTTAAATTGTATGCATAAATAAGCTAGCTGGGATAGCTATATTTGTTTGGACCTGTTAATATCTTCTTTGAAGCCTTTGTGGAACAAATTTATTTTGCCTGCAAAAATTCACGTCCCAATGGACTTAGTTCTTTCCACAGCATTTCGTGATCTGGAATTCAAGGCACATCTCCACTGCAGAGTGCATGTGTGCATCTGCTGCAGGCAATGCTCCAGCTGCAGCGGAGTTCTTTCAGCACGTTATACTTCAGTAACACATTCATCAAGACGCAAGTTGCACGACCCTGAGAGATGGGAAGGCATGAGCATCCCTTTTCAGACACGGTTGGCTAGAGGAGTTTATTGCTTCTGAAATTACTGGAGCTAAGATTACAATGACTTTATTGTCTTTTATTGCTTTGCAGTTATGGGGATATGATAAAAAAAGAGCATTAAAACTATAAATGGCGAGGTTCTTACAGTCATTTATTAACTGGTACACAAAGACCTCAGTGCCTGGAATATTGACAACAGGTGTCAGCTCCCTGCTTCCCCCAACAAAACCCTTAGAATGTGCTAATGCTGGACAGTAGAAAGTGCTGGCTGACACTCTACAGTCAATACAGCCCAAGCAAGGCTGTCATATTTCCTCACACAGAGAATACACACACACACACAAAAAAGGACAGAAAGTAGCTATACAATATTATTAATTCATGCACTAACTATTTGGAAGCCAGTTGACAATGCTGTTAAACACAGTTCTTAGTGGCCTTATCAGGGCATGGCTGTTCCCATGATACATGAGGTAGATAGTGACGTTCATCCTCATCAGACAGTTTTGATACCCACCACGGTCCACACACAACCCCCGTGAGGTGAAATATCCCGGGGTCAAGTGTAGATCTCAGCTAAGGAGAATCTCCAAGAAGAGAAACTGTGATTGCTTCAAGATGGCCAACAAGTCCATCTTCCTTAGGCAAGAGCATAGGCAGCTGCAGTGCAGGTGGGTGAACACCTGTGTCCCCAACCCCCACCAGCCGGAGCACGACGTGCAGCTCAGCACACTGTCTCTTCCTAGTGGGCAAGGTGAACAGGAAGGCCAGCCATAAGGTTCAGGAGTTGAATGTGTCCTCTCTGCCAGATGGTTACCCAACACATACATCTTAGTGGGGATCTGAAGCATGCATTTTTCAGCGGGATTTCTTCAAAGCAGAGAGGTATACTGTACATCTTAAAGCTTTTCAAAGAAAACGAATACTTGTGAATGTATTTAAAGTAGATTAAAAATACTGATTCATAAAAGAGAATTTTTTCAAATAATTGTAGTCAGTGGCAAAGCAAATAATTAAATCCTTCATATAATTTTAGTCTAAAACTGGGAGTGGTAAAGTTATAGGAACAAAAGATTATTATATTTCCCTGGCTGCACTTGACCTAAAATGTACTCTGAGAAGATTTGAAGCAACAGAGCTACAGTGTGGAGAACAAACGTCTCATTGTTGCTGGGTTTGGGAAGTAAGGAAATTAAGTATGCTCTGCAAAAGAAATCAGGGAAAAGTCGGAGATCAGTTCTAGAAATGAAAGACAAAGATGTGCAGTAGATTTGACCATCAAATGGCACTTGGGTTCATAACAAAGATGCAAGCCCTTGTCTCGAAAGCACAACTCTGGATAAAAAAATAGTAAATACATGAATAATATAAGAGAATGAATGTGGTGTGTGATCTTGGCTTAGAATAGTAGTATCCATACTAGTAAATATGTATATTATAGATAAACATATATTATATACATATGTATATGTGTATATACATACATATAATAATTTAACCTGGAACTCTGGGATGTGTCTTAAGAATACAGCTAAATTGCTGCTTTCTATAGCCATGCCCTAGTTCTTATGAAAATTACACACCAGGTGACCGTGGAGCCACCTGAATAGTTGTGACATCCTCATTTCGCAGATAAGATGTCACGGTTCACAGAAACACAGTGGCTCTTTCCCAGGGAGACCCACTCCTCTGACAGCTAGCGGGTGACTTTCACAAGGAAACAGAACTGGTTAGTGGCTCAGCTGGGTCATGTTAGGAAAGCTTCTGGAAGGGCATGGGGAGTTAGACGTGCAATCGCATCTGCATCGTGACATTGACCTTCACTATCACCACATGGTTTCCAGCATGCCTCAGTTTCCCAGCTGACGAGATGTGCTATGAGCAATAGTTTTTCACACTTTGCTGGGACTGTTACTGAGGTGTGAAGGATTTTGGCACAAAGTATCTATCCTATCCAAGAGTGCTTGCAGTTATGGCAACACTATTATTTATTTTTATAATCTACTCATTTATTTATAAATATGTATTTACTTGTCCGTTTTTAAGTATGCTGTCTAACATTAATACATGTATATGATTCACTTCTGTCCCATTTCTCCCCTTTCTCTTCCAGGCCCTTTCTCCTCCCAGCTTCATTCCATGCTCTCTCTCTCTTTCTATATATAAATATATGTATATATATATATGTGTGTGTGTGTGCGTACATATATATATATACATATATACATATAATTAGATGTGAGTATATATATGAGAGTGTATAGATAAGAATTTAAAATTATGTGTGTGTGTGTGTGTGTGTGTGTGTGTGTGTGTGTTGGTTACCTCCAGAAGCCACCAATTTCCAAATGCCAATAGATTTTCAGATAGGAGTGGAACACCATGAACCCTTCTCATCCATATGAGTTTGGCCTGCTTGATATTGTTTAAGTCTTGTGCATTCATCCCCAGCTACTGTGAAATCATGGTGTAACTGTCCTGTGATACCTAGCAAATACGATTTTACTATGACATCTATTCCCTCTGGCTCTTACAACCCTTCCAGCCCTTCTTCCATGACGGTCCCTGAGCCTTGGAGAAAGGAAATATGATCTAGATGCTCCATTTAGAGCTGAACCAGAGAAAAGGTAGCATCTCCAGCAATGGATGCTAGGCAAATAGATAACCACATGCAGAAGAATGGAAGAACCAGACCCTTACCGATCATATTGCAAAAATCTCTGAATGGATTAAGGGCCTCAGTGTAAGGTTTTGTTTCATGACCTGATAGAAGAGGACACAGAAAAGATACTTGAACTTATAGACAAGGGCAAGGTCTTTCTGCACAGGACCCCAAGAGCACAGACATTCAGACCAACAACTGACCCATGAAACTAAAAATCTTATGTCTAGTAAAGGACACCATCATTAGAGTGGAAATGCAGCCTTCAGAATGGGGAAAAATCTTTATGAGCTGTATATTGATATACAGAAGATTGATATATAAAATATACAAAGAACTAAATAAAACAAAACAAAGAAAACCAAAAACCCAACTAAGTAATAGACTGTGGACCTGCATAAGAGTTCTCAAAACAAGAAATACAAATGGTTAGGAATTTCTTTTAGATTCAGCGTCCTTAACCATCAAGGAAATTTAAATTCAAACTACCTTGAGATTTCACCTTATCCTACTTATAGATAAGATTTTTCTTTAAAGACAGTAAACGCTCTGGAGCAAAGGGACCACATTCACCGATGTGGGGAGCACAAACTTGTGCAGCCACAGTGGAGACAACTGTGGAGGATTCTCAAACAGCTAGGCATGGCTCTACCACATGAACCAGCTGTATCTCCCCTAACATATTCCCCAAAGACTGCATCCCACCACAGAGATACTTGCTAAATATTATTATCTTAAAACCCTTGTTTCATTTCTAGGTGGGAACACCTAACACACAGAAGTTCTAGACATTTCTCTGGCAAGCAACAGCACAGAGATGTCATTTAAACAGATACCCTTACATGACTAAACAGAGACAGTCTTTCTCAGGCACATAGGTAAAGGGTCCACTCTGTCAAAGAACCATCAGCACGTCTGTAGTCATTATGTGTGCAATGACTCCTGCAGATACACAAAGCTTTGCCCAATACTCTATCCTCCCACCGAGCTGCCGACTGATGGCTATGAAAATCCCCATTGTTTTATTTCACAAAAATAAAATTCCTAGATAACACCGGAGTTAATTATGCAAACTTTTTTTCTTTTCACAGACTTGTTATGTGGCTTTTCTCTGTTTAGAAACCTCTTCATGTATAACACACTCAAGCTGAAGATAGTTAATGATCATCAGAAAAGTTAACTTCCAGTTGGATAAAAAGGACTCATTGCTGGGGCAGGGAGATGAGGACATCTCATCTTTGAAATGTGGCTCTTAACTTTGATAATGTAAGTCTTCAATAGATAATCTCTTCCAAAAGAAGTTCAATCAGATGAAAAAGCACTCAAGATGTGTATGATTAAAAGGTATCAGCCGCCTAATCCATCAATGTGTTTGGGGGATATTTCTAATATGCCCAAGGATAAATTCTTTCCAGATTCCGCACCACAAATCCTAGTCTAAAGCTATACAGCCAGTCACTACTTTGTGTCTCTTCATCCCTACCTCCCTTTGGTGGGTCAGCAAATGCTCGCTGAATACATATTGATAATAATGTGTCTGGGGGCAGGTAAATATGCTCTAATCCTGGAGAAAATTAACACATATGTAAGTGAAAATGATGATGGTCCAAGATCAGAATATCCTGTGGTAAGCATCAGCAGGCTTCAGAGAGCAGGGGAAGCCATCTGGTTGGTTAGAGATGGAGAAGCAGGCCTGACCAGTGCACCAGAGAAGCAGAAGACCTTAAGCAGTGTCACCATGACAACCACGAAAGGCAGAAGGCACAGGAAAGTTTTGAGAGTGTATTTTACACTTACGTGTTGGAATCGGTCTTGGGTATGCTTTTTCGCTGCAGGTGTGAGCCTGTTCTGTGTACTGTCGGTGCAAGAAATTCAAATGTTTTTATTTTCTCTGACTTAGTGGAATGTACATTCTGAGAATCCATGATGAAATAAAGACCTATTGCATGTGACATATACAATGGACATATGTGTGCTTGAAACCCCAAATAGAGGAATCAAAGGAAGCTCCCACCTTTAGGGTATCTCTTAAGAGGAGATACCCTGCCTGCCCCCCCCCCGCCAAGAAAGGAAGTATAGCATACAATCATGAAAGTGTATGGGGTGAACATTTAAAATAGAAAGAACAGCAAGAGCTGAAGCCCTGAGGATGAGAATGTGCCCAGAGAGTAAAGACAGAGAAAGGCCAATGTAACTGGTAGATCCAGGGTCAGGTCAGAAAGAGCAGAACTGAATAACTAGCCATACCCCTTTAGAGACTGAGCCCTCTCCTTGGGTTTATAATGGAGACTCAAGAGGAATGAGCCAGACTGTAGTGATTAGCTGCGCAGGCGGCTTCCCGCTTCCCTGCTCTCGGCCACCAGCTAGCTTATGCCCCGAAATAACAACACATAAATTGTATTCTTTTAAACACTGCCTGGCCCATTATTTTCTGCCTCTTACTCACATCTTGATTAACCCATATCTAATAATCTGTGTAGCACCACGAAGTGGTGTCTTACCGGGAAGTTTCTAGCTTACATCCATCTTGGGCTGGAGCTTCATCGCGTCTCTCTCTCTGAGCAGAGGCATGGCAGTCTGTCTAACTTAGGAGAGGCGTAGCATCTGACTGAGCCATCTACCTCACTTCCTTCTTCCTGTTCTGTCTACTCCACCCACCTAAGGACTGGCCAATCAAATGGGCCAGGCAGTTTCTTTATTAGCCAATGAAATCAACTCAAACAGAAGACTCTCCCACACCAGACAATAACTTCAGGTGTCCAGATGCTAAAAGGGTTACTTGGGTCATGCGCCATCATGATCTCAAGGCAGAGGCAGAGGCCTGTGCCAGAGCTATAGTATTTCTGGACATCCTAGCAGCAAAGAATTGGAGAACTGGCCTATGAAGAATCCACAGACATCATCCAAAGGGGGTCCATGCTCAGAGTAAGGCATAACGCCTCAGACTGCATCTCCCCTAACTCACCTGTACCTCGTGATGGTTTAAGGGCATCCACTAAACGGGGAAACAACCCACCTCTGGAAACATGGCCTGCTCCCACTTCTAATTTGACAGGATTTCAAATTTCAATCATCCTCTTTAAATCCCTAATCTTTTCATTGTTTCATTGGGAAATTACCAACTCCTTTTCAATTTTCTGCATATGGGCTTTTTTCCTAAATCGATCGTAGAAAGTTACCAATTGCAGAATGTTTAGGCTGGAGGACTCCCTAAAGCCCATTTGCCATTAATGATTTGACCTCAGCCAAAACAAAAACAGAAACATCATTTAGTCTGTTAATTGCAAATTGTTGATGCAAAAAAAGGTAAGAGCTGCAAAGCGGGAAGCAAAACAAAGCTTTTTTTGAGACTCCCTTCCCTTGAGTGATAGCCCGAGGGCTCATTAACCATCAGTTGACCAAAACACAGCCACGAAAGAACCATTCCTCTTGTTCTGAATGCACCTAAGAATAAATATTGTTTCTACCAACAAATCATGTAACCTGGCGTTAACGCACTGGGAAATGTCCTCTGTCAGCAGATGACCACAGAGACTAACTTCCAAGAGCATTCCCTTTAAAATACAGAGTATATTACTTTCCTCCAAACGCTGCTGCTGACCTGAACATACAGATCACTCTATAAATGAATCAGAATCCCAATGTCTCACACGGGAAAGAATGAAGACAGACCAACAGAAGCCCCGACTACCCCTTGTGGAAAACACCAAAGGGCCATTATTACCTTTCTTGTGGGATCTTGCTAAGATAAACCTGAATATTTAACCAATACAGAAACTATGTGTATTTGAGGACTGTAGTGTAGTATTTTCATACAAACACACACTATATAATGATTAGATTCTGTCATCAATGCTTCCTCTGTGTTGGGGAGTATCTTAGACCTTCTCTCTACAAGTACCTTAGAATATTTAATTGGTTGTCATCAGCTGTGGCTCTGCTACCATGGGAGATCATCGTGCAACTCCTCCTACCCAGCAGCAGTCTGGTGCCCACACACTACTTTCTCTCACCCATCCCTAGCCAGTTCTCTCTCCAGACTCTTGGTGATAACCACTATGCTGTTCTCTACTGAAAACCAACATTTTGGCTTCCATTAATACTTGAGAATATATGCTATGTGTGTTCTGAACCTGGTTTATCTCACCAAACACGATGCCCTCTAACGGCGGCAAGTGACAGGATTTTCATTCTTTTTTATCCTCGGATGATGTTGCACTGTTTGCCCAGCAAGGAGTGGATGCCTTCTTATTTCCAACACCAGCCCTGCTGTACCGCATCCTCTGGGGCCAAGCTGCCATGCTCGGAAAGAAACTTACACAGAACACAGAAGAAATATGACATGCCAGGCAACCTGAGATATAAATCCTCCCATCCATCCATCCATCCATCCATCCATCCATCTGTAGATAGAGACTTAGTTGGTTCCCTGTCTCAGCTTTTGTGGATCCTAGAACAGAAATTAAGAACTCTCTTCAGAACTCTGCCTTCAGATCCTGTGGACGTATGCCCAGTAACAGGCTATTAGATGGATTAAAATTTTTTTTTCTGTGACCAAATAATGGACACTAAGAAACTTAAAGGCAGAGACATTGACTCTGGTTCATGATCTGAGGAGACACACTTCATCATGGTGAGGAAGACACAGCAGAAGGAGGAGGCCTGTAAGCAGGTGGTAGCAAGAAACAGTGATAAATGAGAGACTGAACAGGAAGGGTGGCCTGACTAAAACCTCAAGGCTCACACCCAGGGACCTACTTCTTCCAGTGAGACCTTATCTCCTAAATGCGCCACAACCTTCCCAAACAATGCCTCCAGCAGGAGCCCAAGTGTTCAAACACATGAGCCTATAAAGAACATCCCACGTTTAAACCACAACACTGGTACGTGATTACCTACATGAACGTCATGCCGTGAAAGTCACAATTAGTTCACTGGTATTTAAAGGATGTGCTGGGGCTGTTTTACTTTGATTTTCTAAAAATCACTAGAAAGGAATCCACTGGTTAGACCTTCATATTTACTTTATTTATATAGTTACCATATTTGGCATAGCAGACGTGTGATTAACAATTGCCTTCCATATAAACCTATGCCCATCCTTTTTCACATGACTACAGAATGGAAAAGCTTAAGGGCTCATCTCAGCATGGCAGAGGCCACACCCACCATTCAGTGCATCATCTTTGACAAAGTATAAAAGGAAGAGGACCACATTTCTGGGTCCTCCCAGGGCCTTGAGTGGGATTCCATGCAGGAGAAGAACGTGCAGCAACACAGGAGATGGCTTGAACAGAAAACACCCAGCTCTCTGACCCCAGTTTCTGCACCCTCCTGAGTCCCTCATCCCCGTCTCACTCAATGGCTTCCCTTCCTCAGTTTCTAGGTTTCCAGCAGATGTCCTGTGCTATCCGCTGACTTCTCACGCAATGTCCCAACTTCCCCCATCTCCCACATGTCTCTGCTAAGATCTAGACGGCAGCTTGAGAGCTGGGACCTTTCATTCTGGGTCACAGAAGCTTCCGGAGAGAAGATCCTGGAGCTGAACTCCTGATCTTCCTGTTGATGTCCAAGGAATAACACTGCGTGGGTGGCAGCTTAAGTGAGACCCAGAGGAAGCCTCTTCCAAAGTCCCCGTCCTTAATGCATCCTTCCTATTCCAATCGACCAGAATTGCTATGGAGAAATGTCCCCAGTTCTTCACCTGGTCACATTTAAAAGAACATTACAATGCAAATTGGTGTCACACAGAAGACTTCCGTTATCTCGGGCCTCTGCAAATCCTCTAGTGTGCTCTCATCCCTGTGTAAGATAATGAACATTTGCATGAGAAATATCATTACTCTAAGGCTAACCTAAATAGCAAGTCTTAGAAAAAAGCTATATAGTCTGGAATGCAAGATTGAACTAGTAAACATATATATATATTCAAACACAATAATTCGTGGACAAGTCTTGCTTCTGAGGTTTACAATTTCTGTTAACTGTATAACGAATATAGCTCCCACCCGTCTGAAGAGCTAAGTCTGAACACCTGGATTTCACACTGTTGCTACCACACCAGAGTCCTGTGTGGGTTTACATTCCTGTATTCCGGGGGTTGGAACTGTGAGTCTAACATCAGGAACATCTGACACCCACACTCTCAGAAGAAACTACCAAGGTTTTGTATTTTTTTAAAATGTGTCAGTGTGGAATGCAGTGTTCAGCATGGCTTCATACCTTCTTGGGCTGCTGCTTCTCGAAGCAGCCACTCCACTCCACAGCTCAGGAGCGGTTGCTATGGAATGTCATTGTCTTGCCAGTACTGACTCCGGCCAAACGTGGACAGTGGACTTTACATGGGGACACTGATCGACATTGGGTCCTCATTTAGTTTTGCTCTTGGTTTTGCTCTGTACTTTTGGTTTCTTAAGTGGTTTCTTAAGACGTAGTCTCACTTCGTAGTCCAGGCTTGCCTGGGACTCAGTGTGAAGCCAAGGCTGGTCTCAAGCTCACAGCAATCATCCTTCCTAGATCTCCCAGGTGCCGGGAGATTATGAGCCTGAGCCATCACAAAGATACTGTACGTCGTAACACTAGGGTAGACATTGGGGCTCTAACCTTGCAAATCTTTTCATGGTAGGCCAGCCCTTCAATTGATTCTATTGTGTCCCTCGACCCTCTCCTCTAGATGCCAGTAGTACCCCAACGTTCTAGAATGTGATAACCAAAAATATCTTCAGATATTGCCAAAGGTGTCCTGGGGACAAAATGAGTGATTCAGACACAAGCAGGTCCAGTGATTGTCAAAAAGGCAAAACACATCAAGAAGTCGATGCTGTCTTATTTCCAATGCCAGCCACATCCTCTGGGGCCAGGCCACTAGGCTCAGAGAGAGGCTGACACAGGACAGTTGACTTGCTATGTAAGTAGTGAAATTATACAAATTCAAAATTACAAGATAGTCTTCGGTTTTCCAAATGTCTATGAGGAGACAGAAAACTCATGGCTCAGTGCAGCAGCCATAAATAGCCTTGTGGGGTCATAAGTAGTTTAAGCTTTTTATAAGTTAACAGTACAGTGTGAATGACTGCCAAACCACAGCAAATTTGTTACCCGCTACATCAGGAGTTGAATAATTTATAATACGATGACTTTAATGTCCTAAATAACCCAATCACTTCTGGAGAGCTACATACTGGGACATGCTCAAGAAATTTTAAACTCTCAGAGAACTCATGCATCCCCCCCAAAAAATAAAGTATCTTAAGATGCATGAGATGCATTATTGAATAATAAAGAGTTCTGAAATAACACAGAACCCCCAGCAAGACCACTGAGACATGTCATAGAAAAGTCCTGAAGCTCGTATGAGCAATTAAAATTGAAAATCAATGCATTTTGCAATCCAGAGAAAATAAATTTCCTTCATTTGATTTTCTTGCTATGGCCTGTATAAGAAGAGGACTGAAAGATTGTCAGAGGAGAAGGGCTCCTTGCTTCTTATAAAGGAGGGCCCATGCACGGACTTTGTCCTTAGATTTCATATGTGCATCAGCAACTCTGAACCCTTTCGCAAAACCCAGCTGGGCTCTCACTATCTCATTCCCTTAAGAACAGGGCAAATATTCACCTTGCTTTGCTCCCGCAGATATGCAGAGCACATCTTAGACCCAGTAAATTATTGACCATCCTGTTCTACTAGCTCAGAATTTATCTTTCCTAAATAGCTTTAATCTCTGTTACCTGGTCCATAATTATTTGTACAGCTCGATTTTATCCATGAGAAGGTCACCACTCAGAATGCGATTAGACAGGGTTGAAATTTCCCGTCAATAATGCTGCCTTGATTTAGCTGTTTTGAGAAGACCCATGTAAGAAAAATTTCTAAGAAATTTTGTATGAAAATTTCTAAGATTAACTCTTGGCAAATGTCCCTTGTTTCTTGAGTGAGGCCATTCATAAATTGGGTCTTCTTGTCCAATTTTTTCTACATTTTTCAGTTTGTTGGACCTCTGAACCCAAGGGAACTCAATGTCATAGCATTATTGAGTCTCTATTGGATACTATCCATATTATATCTTAATTATTAATGTAACATTGGTTTCTGATTCGATCTGAACATGATAATACATAATATTATTCTGAATGTCTTTTATAGGAAAGACATGGCTCATTTGGTTTTTAAAGGCAGCATTGCAACTCCAATTAGACAGCTCTCCAAATCTTTGAAATCCCCTCTTTTAAATATCACCCTTGCTTTTTCATATAACCCCAACCTTTATGTTCTGAATCAGATTAATTCTCTACCAAGTACAACATTGAGCTTCCAAAGTCAAGCATGACTCCCAGGGAGGGGATATTGCACAAATAGCTGATGAAAGCCAACCACAAAGAGAAACAGAAAGCTTACATGGGTCCTCTGTCGGGGAAATTTTCACCAGGTTTTTTAGGCAAGATCTTTTCATTTGACTTGAAGAGATTTGTGTGTTGCCTCAATGTCCTCGCCGACTCCAGTGGAAAATACCAGAATCAGAAGCATTTCTCCCATCATCGTATTGTGCATCTTCCATTTCCGAATCGTGTTTCCCACCCCAGATGTCTTAGGGAAGTGTCTGAGAAAAGACACGATTGAATCAGAGAGTTCACAAAAGCACCACAGTTTAACACAGATTTAATGTTCTACGACTTAACATTAGGTATCATAGGCCAGAGGGCAATGAATGTGGAACTAAATTGATGTTTATGGACTTGTGAGGATGCACAAGCCCCTCTTCATCTCCTGGGGCAGCAAGAGTGACATCTTGGTCTTCTTTCTTTTTCTGTGTGTATGTGTACCCATCTGCAATCTATTCAGCTGTTCCTATTGCTTAAAGTGTCAACCTCTTACAAAGATTGCTTCTAGCAACATCTATATGAGATCCATCATTCTGTGGTCATCACATGATACTTGTTGGCCATGCCTAATGCATCCTATCTCGACATTCTCCATACCTTTCAGTTATTCCCCAATCTCCAACTCTCTCAAACTACATACTAAATATTGGCTGTTTCACCCACTTCCTTCCTGAACCCTCAAAGGCAGGTGGGATGGGCTGAGCCTAATTGTTGATAACTTTCCATCCTGTATGATTTGTAGTAACTTTTAGCTTTGCCTACTTGGTTTTTTCCCAAAGATTTGGAAACTGGCCATCCAGGGCATCCAAGGAACTATCGTTACTAACATGCCAAAGAAAGGGTAAGATTCCTCTAGTCTCTCCTCCCTGAAAAAAGATTCAGAGCTGAGCTTTGTAGCTTTTCTATGGGTCCCCACAGGGCTCAAACCCAGGTGGTGACCATAACATGCTTTGCAAAACTTGCTTTCTTGGCCCTCCTCCTTCCCTACTGACTTACCCCTAGAATGAGATTTGTCACAAGACCACTTGTACCCAAGACCTTTTCTTGGCCTCTCTTCTTTGGATATAACCAAACTTAGCCAATTTCTCAAATCACTACTTCAGGGAGTTTTATTGGCCATTCACTCTACAGTAGAATGCTGTGGAACAATCTTTGTGTACACTGTAAAGATGTGTCTTCTGATTGGTTTAATAAAGAGCTAAATGGCCAATAGCTAGGCAGGAAGAGATTAGGTGAGACTTCTGAACAGAGAGAAGACAAAAAGAGAAGATGAATCTAAACATGAAGGAGATGCCAGAAGACCCAGAGAAGAAAAAGGAAGTGCAAGATGGAAGAGGTAAAAGGTCATGAAGCAAAACGTAGATTAATATAAATGGGTCAATTTAAGGTATAAGAACAAGTCGAACAAGCCTAAGCTATAGGCCGAGCTTTCGTAATTAAAAATAAGTCCCCATGTCATTTCGTTGTGATCTGGCAGCCCAAAGGAAACCCATCTACAGTAGAACAGCATAATCCGCAGATAATCTGCACTCGGGAACAC
This sequence comes from Arvicola amphibius, assembly GCF_903992535.2. NCBI lineage: Eukaryota > Metazoa > Chordata > Mammalia > Rodentia > Cricetidae > Arvicola > Arvicola amphibius. Next base: position 157,893,427 of record NC_052050.1, read on the forward strand.
TCTCCCATCTCAAACTTGTTTTGTAGGAGGAAGACAGATACACAAATTATCACACTAGATAGTATAATGGCTATGGCAGATCACACTCAGTGGTTTATGGGAGCTCAGAAGATGAAAACAAGAAATCCTTTGCAAGGTCCAAGCCGTGGAAGCAGGGGACTACTTCCTTGTGTACTTCCAGGAAATGTACTTTTTGGACACTGGAAACACTAAGTTACAGTATGTTGCATGGAAAACAGAACACAAGCAGAGGTGATTCGAACACAAATCAAGCTCTGTGGAATCTTTATTCCTTCAATGCAGGGTACAGAGCCCATGGTACATGCTGGGTTTTATTCTAGGCACTAGGAAGGAGCCTGTGAGTGAAAAGGTGTTTTGTGTGGAGTTTTATAAGACCTGCAATCACACATTGCAGGTGCTTTGCTGGTTTCTAATTGTCTTGTATTTCGACATTGCATTGCTTGCAATTTCATGCAGAGCCCACAAAAAACCTTCCGTTTTTAACACCGTACACTCTTCATGCACCATCAATAAGCAATCAGATCCCTTGAGTCCCTTTGAGGCATGACTTCATGATACCCACAGTGCTGTGTCTGGGGCACTTCACAATGTTTGGTCTTCTTGAACAAGCTTCTCTATAATAAATGAACATTCTTTCGGTCCCCAAACTTCCCCTCCACTTGAGCCCACACTACTCTCACACTTGAAACAAGAGACAGTGTTAAACACTGAGCTGCATGAAGACTTTACCCATGATAATCACTCAGGAAATGTTGGTCTGTAAACTTGACCTAGAGTCATTCAGAAAAATCAGCCGTGAGACTCTCGTCTGGAAAACTCAGTCAGTGTGGCAGAAGTTGGAGTGGAAACAGAGGTGAAAGGGGCCACGATGGCTCTGGACTAATGAAATACACAGCCATCTGTGTCTGCAGGGGCAGATTTATTTCCTGCTAAGGCCTGCATTTCCTGTCTCATAAACACACTTTAAGTATACCTTTCAAATGCCCAAGGAGAGACCTCAGCAACAGGCGAGTGGTATAATAAATAGGACCAACTAAGCACTTGCTGCAGTTCCCTCTGTGGAAGGTCATGTTCCACCCTCTAAGTTCAGCGCCTACCTACCTCACTCCCAGCCCCAGCCCAACAGACAGTCTCTGTTTCTAAACGATGACCCTTCTTTCTTAACTCAGCAAATTGCTTTGTGTAAATAGTTTTCTCATTTATATTCTTCTCCTCTAGGGAACACAGTATTTCCTGACATCTGTTTTGAATTTGTTTTTTTTTTTAATTTGTATATATGCCTCTTTTTCCCCCTATCATCTGTAATGAATTGAAAATATTGTACTGAGTTGAATGGTCCCTTGCTGTTTCTAGGAGAATACTACCCATCACCCCAGGAGGCTTCAAAAGGATGTTCATGTTATTTCCATATTGGTCATGTTGCTCTTAGGTCGTTGAACACCTATAGCAAAGGTGCCCCACAAGCCTACCCTTGTTATTGAGTCAGAACCTTGGATGACTTATAAAAACTGCTAAGGAGAATGAAGGACGTGTCTGTCACAACTAATTGTGTCCCTTCCCAAATTCACATGTTGAAATCTGAACCCCATTGAGATAGTATTTTGAGATGAGAATCTCGGGGGAAACGTTCTCATTATGTGTAATCAAGTATCCGGAGCTTGGGTCTGACAGAAATAAATGAAAAAGTATCAGTGTGGACCCGCATGGTGCTCTATGTATGTGTGTGTGTGTGTGTGTGTCTGTCTGTCTGTCTGTCTGTCTGTCTGACTCTCTCCCTCTCTCTGTCTCTGCCTCCCTCCCTTCCCCACTGTGCCCACTCCCAGATTTTGAAAGCACAGTCACAAGGTGACCACCTTACAGAAACTGACTCTGGTCTTGAGTTTGCAGTCCTCAGCACGACCTGAAAACAAACTTCAATTGTTCCCCCACCTGCTATAGCATGTAATTACCACAGCCCCAGCAGAATGATAAACCCACATGAAAGAGATCAATACTGCAGGCCTCTGCACAGTTCTCTAGAAATATGGTTGGTGACATCTCCTTCGTCTGGGTCCCCACTGGTTATATTGACCTATTGATAGATTCCTGTGGCTATCCTTAACTCTGGCAATTTGTAACTAAGATAATGATTCTTACTTCTGCTAAATGAAGACCTGTCCTTTGGAGTGTGTTCTCAGCATATCCATTGGAAAGTTTTGGGGGGAATAAACGAAAATAAAATTAAACAAATTGCTTACAATTCTAGCATTTTAAGATAAATGACGTGTTATTGCATTTATGAACACTAGTTTTCAAATATGAAATTATGCTTAAACTGAAAGATGGACATTTATGTGTTTGCATCTATACATATATGTGTCTGTAGGATGCAAATATGAATTATTCCTATCAGTAGTAATGGGAAGCCCAGAATTTGAAGTAGAAGTAAAGGTAAAAAATGCGATGAAGAGCTGGGCAGTGGTGGAGCAGACTTTAATCCCAGCACTCAGAGGGGACAGAGGCAGGCAGATCTATGTGAATTTGAGGCCAGCCTGGTCTACATAAGGAGTTCCAGGACAACCAAGATGACACAGAGAGGCCCTGTCTCGTGAAGACCTTGGGACCCTCACCTCCACCAGAACTACAGTGGCAAAGGCCATGACAAGCAGCAACTGTGCTTCCATCAAAACCTCTGCCAGTACCACACAAGGACATGTGTCTGAGTCCCACAATGCCACTGCCCTCTCAGGGTGACCACTGCATGCCTGTCTGTTGTGGGAAATTGTTCCGACAACGGTTTTGGGATACCGGCCTTAGAGCACGGCTTCTGTGTGCGAATGGTCTCTTATAAGGAAGTGGAGAGGGTTCTCTCGGCCCCTTGTGTGGTGGTTGGAGATAGGATCACTGCATCCATTGACCTCAGGTCAGAACGGAAGACCATGGCAGTTCTCTACCTTCTTGTTATTCATAAGTGTTCCCTAATAAATCTTCGTCATCCTTTTTATTCAGGCTCTTGTGGATTCACTTAGCACTGCCTACACCCATCCCCATTCTCACAAACATTGGCCACTTGCCATCTGTATTTTGGGACATTCTTAAGAGTGGGAAAGTATTTTCTTCTCCTCTGCAGGAGGAAATATAATCTCATGAGTGACTGACTGAAAAGACTTCATCCTAGAAATCACATTTATTCAAAGGGCCATAGCCTTACAAAACGGGCTATCTGGTCAACCAGTCGCCCAAGTTCAGTTCTCATGATCTCCTGTGACCTGGGAAAGGAAAGAGTGCTACTTAGAAGATCTTTCTGGGATATGGTGTTCCTTCACTGCGGATTACCAACTTCTAAAATTACTGAGATTTAGAAAACTAGGACATTTCCCAAATGTACTTGAAGATCTCTGTTCAAAGTTCAAGCTGTGTGACAGCTTAAGGACGTTTAAGACATATTGATTTTTAAACTTCATGAGTAGCATTTCTAAATTTAAAATGGGCATAATACTCAAGACAAAAAAAAAACAGATATAGTAATAGGTTTCCTTGTTGGTTACCTGAAAGGAAAAAAGAAAATGTCCTGGAGGCATCCCAACAACCCATCCCATCACAACATTGCACCAGCTCTAAGGGATGCATGGTCACCAGCCTGGGGACACAGGAGAAAGGGAGCCTGAGCATGGGATCAAAGCCTGTGCACGACATGAGAAAATGCTTTTCTGGTGTGGCTTTGAAAGCGTCTTTTTAAAGGGACCTGTGCGCGCACACACACAGACACACACACACACACACACGCACGCACGCACGCACACACACACACACGCACGCACGCACTGGGGCTTGGCAGGTGGTGGATTCTACAGATGGATCAGAAGTAATGCAGCTGTTAAGTATCTGGCACTCTTGCTCAGCAGCGCCCTTGCCAGCTGGCCGGCAGCAGCCTGCGCTTCGAGAATGAACTGATTCCTCCCAGCTGCCGTGCAGAGGGGAGGATGGGAACGTTGCTGTTTGCCCATCTCCGCTCTAAGTCCTCTCCACTCCAGCTCCATCCAGCAACAGAAGCTTTCCCCAGACAGCGTCTTCTTGTGACACAGCAGGCTGCCTACAAATGAGGCCCAATTGTGAATATGAGGTTACATTTGGAAAAGGTTAAGAGACGGTAGAAACACTCGCGGTGGCAAGCTGTGAGCAGCGTACGATGGGAGAGAACCCAGCCCCTACACACGCCGTGAGGTTTGTAAATGTGTTCACTGCCGCGGGTGCCAACAGCAGCCAACATGAGCCCACGTAGTCTCGGCCAAGAAATCAATGGCATCTTGCTCGCCTCTCAGGAAGGCTCAGGACCATGAGATCCACCTCAGCTCATTTGCTTCTGACAAAAGAAAGCACCGAACACTATTTATGAAGATAGTTTAAAACAAAACAGAGATTCGTGAAACTGGCTGAAATCCTGAAAAGTGTCTGTGTGCTTCAAAACACAGAGGGTCCAATGAGAATAAGTCATATCTGGATGGCTCGTGACACGGGGAAGGGGGTGACCCGACAGCTTTCCCCAGTGTCATGAACCACTGGTTTCTGGAGAAGTGTCGGAGACATAGTCCCATTAGCACAGTCGGTCACCTCTGAGATCTGTGCTTTTGATGCTGAGGAACACAGTTCTCTTAAGGTCAATGTGTCATCTGACTTTGAATGTGGAGTGGCCTCTTACCACTGCATGTAGGAATTCCTTGATACTCTCACCCACGCGTCTCTGCTCATCCAAGCACATTCCCTGTACGGTGTGCTCCTTGTGCCGCGGTGAACAGCTGACTGGAAGGCAGGGGTGTATCTGAGGGCTGCCAAGGCATGCTGGCAAACTGAGATGCTGAGAAGGCAGCTGCAAAAGAGTGAGCAGACAAGAACAACCCAGGGCCACCAAGCTAGCATCCCCTGTGCTCTTGGCAATTGCTTGCTGAGCTATATGCCCGTTGAGCTTTCAAATACAAGCATTACACGAACCTAAAACCTTGCTCTATAGAGCAAGAGGGGGGTGACACTGCCGAACTTCTGGGGGGTCAAGCAGCACAGCGTCCTTCCCCCCCTGCTGTGTGACTGTCTGCAACGCTGCAGCCACAGCTTCTTGGCATTTGAAGGTCCTTCTTTTGCTCCAAGCTGTGACCGAAAGTACCATATACCTGAGAGACACCATGGCTGCGGAAACAGCACTGTTTCCACGTAATAATTGCCGCAGAACGCAGAGTGGAAACCAGGCAAGAAGCTACTGTGTAGTTTGCAAACGCCGGGAGCTATTTGCTGAAGGTGAGCAGGGTAAATAAGTCAATGCTGATTATTTTAATAACGTAATTGTAAAATGTAAAGAGAAGTAGAGGAAAGACAAGGGGTACTTTTGAAATCGTGTTTTCTGAGGCTGCTAGGTGAAATCGGTGAGCAGACACTTTCATGTAGCATTCACAGTGTGTCTGACTCTAGGGGACCCGGGGATGTAGCACTTCCTTGTGTTCTTCATCTCCTCTGGCTGTCAATTTCATCACACGGGGTAGTGGCGCTTTAGGAAATGACACCACCCAGGCTCATAAACACCGTCTGACTCGGTGATTTACTTCCCTCAGACATTATCACTGTGTTCAAAGTGATAACCAGCCAAGTGCCACACATTAATTTAGAAATATTTCAACAGAAAAAAATATATCCCTGAGCTTTGCAATAACACCAAGTTACTGTAAAAAGAATCCTCATTTTTCTGACTATTGGCAGCAAAAAAACCCAGCAACAACGGACCTCACAAATGCTTTAAAATGTGCAATGAAAACACAGTCCAGGCAGCTTCTGTCTGCAAAGCATTGTATGGTGGGGTGGGGGTGGTGGGGCGCGAGAAGGCAGGAAAAGAAGCAGAAACCTGCTTTGTAAAGTTAACCTAAAATGATTGATAATCTTAGAGTCAAGTCTTTCAATGCTTAGCCTATGTTTACAGGATTTATTTTTACTCTTTTATTTATGTGTGTGTGTGTGTGTGTGTGTGTGTGTGTGTGTGTGTGTGTGTGTATGCCACATGCGTGCAGGCACCCAAAGAGACTAGAAGAGAACATTCGGATCCCGTGGAGCTGGAGTTTCTAGGAGTTGAGAGCTGCCGGGTAAACTCAGTGCCTGGGAGCAGCAAATTCTCTTCATCACAAGCCACCTGTCCACCCTTGATGCTGAACGTTCTGACTCATGATTGCAGTGAAGGGGCTTATTCCGGGAGGATGAGGAGATGATTCTCCTAAAAACACCTTTATTCATCAAGACAAAATGGCATTCGATGAATAGCAAAGAAGATATAATGATAAGGAAAATAAACCATGCTTGGCATGCCTCATGGCTAGTAAATTTATACAACCATTGGAAAGACTAACCCAACAGTAATGATGTTTTAGAATCAACCAAATACTCAGATGAATGTGAACTATTCCACATACTGGGACATGTGGATCTAAGATACTCTCATCCAACTGTCAAATGCACACAGGTGGTTGGACCTTACAGCATGACAGCCTCTAATGACTCAGATCAAGCCAAGGATTCATAGATCTCCACCCTGTGTCCTCCCTCCACGGGGACAGTGCTCCTTCCCCTAGCATCTTTTCTGCAGTTCCTCTTTCCCCAGTCCCAGGAACCACTCACCCTGCTCTCACAGGGGTTTGTGGTGCTGGAAAGGCAGTTTTTACGGAAGCAGATCCTGGGAACTGAAGGACAACAGGAACCCAGACAACCTCAGAGGAGGTAGAGGAGCAGCAGGGCCATGAAAGGCCTTCCTTTCCCAACGCATCCTTCTTGTCTCTGGAAATACTCTCAGTGCCAGCTAAGCCAAGTCCCTTTCACACTCGTGACAAAAAAAGTCACCTTCATGCTCGTCCTTGCACTGGGGCAAACCTATCACCACACTACACATCTGCCCGTCACTACAAGACCTACTGTGTGGCTAGCTGTTGGTGAAGATTGGCAATGAGCCATAAATCTCATTATCTCCTTCTTCCTAAGCACGCCCAGGTGTTTTATCTGAACACTCTAACCACTATGATCTACTCGTGGAGGAACAGTCCTTCTAAATAAGAGATCTCATCTGTTTGCTATCCTTTAAGGAAGTCCCTCAGCTTCCCTCCTGAATACCAGTAACATAGTGACCACACACTCAGTACAGGGGCATCTCACTAAAAACGTCTATGTGATAGGAAAGTTGGAGCCTGTGACGGATCTCGAAAGCAATGAGCTGCAGATTTAAAATGGAAAACACAGTGTAAGAAATGATCCCTCAATCAAGGTGGCCATGCTCCGTGTATAGTGTGCTCATCATTGCTCCGTCTTAAACACGTCTCTAAATGGCATAGCCATCACCTACGATATTTCTGTGGTTTCAGCATTTTCTTCTAATTGCTTCTAATTCTATATGTCCTTGAAGTGGCAGTAAAACCACTCTGTTTTGATATTAATGTCCTCTGTAAAAACACCAGCTACAAAGAGGCAGTGATAAAGGGTCCAGAGAAAGCTACAGGAGTCTCTCAATTCAGCAGAGATGGTCTGGTGCTCGGTGGAGCATCTCCAGCTGCTCCAAGGTCTTTCATTCTGTGACAGTGGCTTCCTATGTCCCTCCCCACTTTGAAAACTCACTTGTATAGTGCCAGCCTCGTAGGTGACCCCAGGGATGGCAAGGGACCACAGTGCCGCTTCTCTGGTGTTTGTCTAACTTGCTGCAGAATTTTATTTCAAGTTAATAAGGCACTCTGTGGCGTGATTGATTGCCCTTTTACCCGTTTATTTAATAGACATGTTGCAACTACTTATGAGAAGCTGCCCCTGGCCTTAGAGTCAGCAGTGAACAGAAGAGATAAGGCTCTGCTCCGCTAGAGCTCATTTGCATAGAGGGAAGAAGACAAAACTGAGCAGCATAGCACACTGGGCCATCCACACACTAAACACAAAAGCAAGACGTGGAATATCAGGATGGAGACTGTGATGTCATGCTAAGCAGAATGGGCAGGAGTTGAAAAATAAAAAAGGTCACTCAGGAATGGCAATGTGGAGCAATAGAAAGTCCCTGAGAGCCCTAGGCTGTGGGTCAGGTCAAGAGGCAGGACCCATCAGACGCTTGCCAATGGAAATCTCCAGGTGCTGATTGGCTGTGAAGATTGGGAAAACCTGGATTAGAGAAGTAGCTCTGGGGAACCCTTCACAAGGTAATGCATCAGTCTGCAGAGTCACCTGGACGGGAAGCAATGAAAAGATGCGTGTAATCCCTGAGAATAGTTTCAGAAGACAGAGGAACCTGCAGAAGCCTGAGAAAGAGGAGATAGAAGGCCGGAGGTGTTTGGGGAAGTAATGGTGCCCTCAGAATCAACAGCAGAAATAAGGCAGAGAGCCCAGTCTGCTGATAGAGGATCAGGGTGGAGACAGATGACCCATCAGGCCACAGTAGCAGTGATACAGCCTTTTCCTCGTCACACTTGATGGATGAATGTGGCAGGAAATGCAAAAGAAAGAGAAAGACGAAGTTAGCTCTCACACACTGGAGCTGCCCTTCTTTACATTTTACATTGAGTAGTTTGGCAACAGAAGCTTTTCTTTTAAAAAAAAAATGGTTGAAAAATACAGGGACACATGTGTAGCCCCAGGGTGACAAGAAGAGCTTATCAACTGCCTTCTCGTTTCCAGAGGTCCTCATGGCCACGTTCCTGACGCAAGAGTGCTCCAGAACGCCACCCCCTCGCCTGCAGCCCCAAAGGCCGGGGACATGTCTTCCTTGTGAATTACAGTCCTAGAAAGCAAACCTCCTCATTTCACAGGGAGTAATCTCAAAGCATTTTCTTGAGTGCAAAGAATCATTTCTCTCGGCTCCCACAGCTTGTCATGAAAAACATTTGGAACCCGAGAAAGCAAAAGGTATTCAAGCTCAATAATTTTAAGACAAAGAGTCAGAAGACATTTTTAAACTAGTAGAAACCAGGGCTTAATTCTTAACAGTTATGCATATATATATCAACATACATGTAAAGGTAAAACTAGAAAGGTAAAATCTCACACGTTCTACATTTTATGACTAAAGGAAAGTTAGGTATATTTCTTAAGATGAGCCTCTCTGCCACACAAATAATTCCAATCAGGCCAAATTAAACCAAATCAATGTTCATGTTTACCAAAAAAAAAAAAAAAATACAGTGCTCCCAGGTGGCCAGGAAAACATGGCGGAGAGGGGGGAAACTTTTTTCTTGGCCTAAACAGCCTGTGGGAGTGGTCCAGACCCTCCCTGGGAAGGGGTCAGCCCTTGGTGGGCTTCCCAGAGATGGAGTCCAGACCAAGGCAACTCCCAGAGGGAGGGGACTTAGGATGGATGCCAGGGATTAGTGTGATGCTTTCCATCATCCCAGACTCCTTGAAATAGGAGTGTTAGAGGACTGGGGTCCCACTTTCAATCAAACAGAAAGCTATTGTTACACACACATGTTACACACACACACACACACACACACACTCATGACTGCATGCTTTCTAATAATAATCCGTTCTCTTTGGTGAATGAGATACACAAGGGTGCGGGAACAACACAGCTCTGCAGCAGGATTGTGGTGCATTCCAGAAGCCATGGTCCTGATGCGGGCTGACTTCCGAAACTCCCACCAACATTATTAGAAGTTACACATCAATGGGAAATGGGACTATCTATTCAATCATCATTTCAAGTCCACATGGCAACACCTTTGTAACCTGGATTGCCATCCATCAACTCGACTGTGATCAAGGAGCCCCAATTCAACATGGAGCTTCTGAAGTCTAATATTTACCAAATGTTCCCTTGAAACCTACCCTATCAGTTAGAAAATAGACACTGAGGATTCCTCAAGCCCCACAGAGACTGCTGACTACCACTGAGGCACATCTGGAGCTCCCCACATTCTTCCGTTCTGCCAAGCTTCTCAGTGTTCTAAGCTCAGTAAGAAAGCTAAGCCAACATGATGGTTTCAGTCTGTAGCATGGGCTTAAATTTAGGGGGAACCATTTGGGAAGGACATATGAGAACTAAAATTAGTCCTTACAATTAACTCAAAGTGATGGTCCAAAGTTTATATTATTATTTCAATTCCAAAATTGCCTAATTTCTGTCTTACAGCTTGCAGAGATCATGGAGAGTAACATAGCACCAGACTGAAGACATGCATTGTAGTGATATTTGCTTCACTGAAAAGCTTATTTGTACTTTTATCTGACAGAACAAGTAGAATGGAATTCACTTTCTGTGATTCAGTAGGGTTTCAAAGTATAGCAAGTCACTAGATACAATTAAGAAAAAACTATTTGATGTTCATCTTAGAATTTTACTTAAAATTGTACCATGCCTTTTTGGGTACCACAGAACCGTGTGACAATGCACATGAATACATCAGGAACATTCTGTGTTTAATTTGTGGGAACAGTGGAGAAAAACATCACACTTTTTAAAAACAGGCCCTACATCCTCTAAAACATGATATCCAGTTTTTTCAAACAAAACCCAGAAATGCCAAATAACCAGATCAATGACACTCACAACCATCCCTCGGACAGTAATCAGCACAGCCCTTCTCGGGACCAGCGCTCCTCACAATGCTCTCCAGGGATCCAAAGCATGGAAAACACCTGAACACTATCAGAGACACAGATTCTTAGCTTCCAGGCAGACCTACAGAATCAAAGACCCTAGGAGTGAGACCCGGAATCTGTGTTCAACCATACTCTCTTGGCATTCCAGGTTTGGTAGGCATTTAAGGTTCCCGATTCACTAGCAAAGAGATTGTTACCAATAAGAGAATTAAATGTGCTGGGGGAGGTGGAAATTAAACAAAAGCAAACATAGCTCAATTGCTGTTGTCTGTGGTGCAGTTATAAACACAGATATCTTCTCTATCCTAATCAAAGAGTGAGGTCTGGGAACAAGGACGAGAAGGTGAGTTAAAGAGAGGACAAGGTGTTGACATCCTACTTTGTCCAACTATTCATCCAAGGCTGACCCGAGACAGTTTCCCCAGCACCGAGATTATTTATTGACTACAAACTAAAGCCATTTAATCATATCAGCCCAGCTTAAGGTCAGGCTGGCTGGCGGTGGGGCCTCCTTATCTAAACAACGTTGGAAGTGGCTCCTAGGTGATATCAGGCTAGGAGCATTTTGAAGCTGCTAGGTGAAATGCTGATCAGAGTGTTCTGCACTTCATGTAATGTCTGGATCTAAGATACTAACCACAAAGATGTTACAGCAAAGAACATCTCAAGGGTCAAGCTGTCAGTGAGTCTCCATACTGGGCTGTGTTTGTCACCCGGGAAGAGCTGGAGGGCCTTCATTATCTCTGCTGCACTAATACAATAAGAGGGGGCTGAGCGTGTATATTTCATGTATTCCAATCATAGGAAATTGATGTTATCCTCACTTATCACAAAACATGGCCATCCAGCTACGATCAATGATTTGTGTTCTTTGCTCTGAATTCTGGCTCATTTGAAAGCCTTTGATCAAATAACTACGTTTTCTTTGTTTCTTAAACAAAGCAATCAGCATACATGAGCTTTGATGCTATTGACCTCGGTCACCCCTTCCTTTTTGAGATTTCTCTCTTAGGTTCCAAATGAAAAAAAATATAATTACTGTTTACATGGGCTATTATTGTCACCCCTTATGGTATGACATTATATCTTCTTTCAAAGAGGGCTGATTAAATGTTTCATTAAATATTTATAATTTTAAAAGGCATAAAAAGACATAAATACAGATGTGTATATCGGTATTTATAATATGTGTGCATAAACATATATATTGAATATATATTACATCTGTCAACACTAAGATTCTAATCATCTCAGTGGTGGTATAATACTATGCAGCAAGCATATACAATTGCCAGATAGAGCCTCTCTGTCAACACTCCGGCTAGCAAGCCGGGATGTGTGTGATAATGGAGGCAAACACCCAACATGATACCAAGAGAACGAGCAAGGCAAATGCAGCAAAACCTTCTTCTAAGCACAGAAAGAAATGATGAAGCTCATCAGAGTTTGATGCCATAGCTAATATATGAACAAACCGCTGAACAGCATCCAAAGGATGGGGTCTATATCCATGACCAGAGATAATGCACAAAATTAGAACAGTCAATCCTCCCAGGACATCTTCATTCCTCCAGGGTAAACCCAGTTTCAGCCAAAATTCAGTAAAACTTGTCTGGTCTTTAGAAGTGTAAACATTCAGGACTGTAGAGATGATTCAAGGGAATGAGAGCTACTCTTCTTGAGGGCCCCAGTCCAGTTCGCAATAGCCACTTCAGGTGGCTCCAGACCACCTGTCACTCCAACTCCAGGGAATCCAGCTCCCGCTTACAGCGGATGCTCCGTGGGCATCCACACACTCAGAGTCCCGAGCACAGATAAATAAAAATAAATGAATCCTTTAAAGGTGTGAGTATTTAGTGAGGCTTTGACACAGCTGTGCAAAAGAGCATTGGCTACCGTAGCATCTTGATGAAGGCAGCCGAGTACGCATGCGTTTGCAGCAGAAGGTGTTCTTGTAAGATCCGGTGAGTAAGCTTCTATGTGTGTACTCTACATAAGCTTTCCTCTCAGATCAGAATGATAAAATAGAAGGGACTGGAAGGACGGCTCAGCAGTATGTACTGCTATGAGAACAGACCCAAGTTCAGTTCCCAGCACCTGTATCAGGCAACCGAGAGCAGTCTGTTACACTGGTTCCAGGGTCTGTAATGCCTCTGATGCCCTCCGCATCTGCACGCACATGCACAAACATGGATAATTACCTAAAATCTGAAGGGTAAATCCTAAAACTAAGAAAGAAAAATAAAGTATTTAAGATGTAAACTGACTTAAGTTTAGATGGGAAAACAATTCTCTTTTTGAGAAATGAGTTCTTGATTTTATCGCTCAGGCAGCAATGGCTATAGGTAATTTCCTTTCTCACTCAAAAATTAAATACCCAATAGCGTATGAAGCAAGCCCCTAGCTTCCTCTACAGACTTGCCTCTGAATTTCTAATATGAGTACGCACCTCTTCTGAAACAGAGAGAAAGTCCAGAAGGCTCAAGTCTTGTCTTCACTGGAAAGCTCATTTTGAGTCTGTGAGATCTCATCTGCCTGACAACCCCTGTTAACAGTTGTACAAACTTACAAGTCAACACACGGCTCAGTATATGACATGAAAGCAAAGGATCTCAATTTCATGAAGTGTTCTAACATTTGCTAAAAACTTAGAACTAAAAAATACTACCAGTGAGCAAAGAATAGGGTTTGTCCTGATCTTGGCCCTGACATCAAAGGAAGTTCTTCTCTTGGGTATTCTGTTGGTGTGGTTGCCGTTATACATTTTGTAATGTTCACCTGGAAGCAGCCTGGAGCATTGCTTGATGATATAGTTTTTGCATGTTTCTATAGCCTTATTTTCATAGTAACTGTTCACCAAATACAGAGACAGTATGATTAAAAATGCTCATAAGACTGAATCCCTTGCCTTTCAGCCCTTATGCGCATTCTGGGTAGTAAACTATTTTATTTTTGTTCAAGAGAGTAGAGTTTGAATCCGAAGACCAAGGCAGAACATCAAATGTCACATCATAAAATGTGGCATGAAATGCTAAAATTATGATATGAAATCATCTCCTCCCAGAGAAATATGTAGGAAAACAAGATTGCTCCAGCACACAGGGAAGGAACTGCAGGACCCTGGGTGTGGAAGGTAGCAGTGGGGCCAAGTGGTTCCCAGGGCCCAGGGTCTGCTGAGCCGAGCCAGGCTCACAGTTCCAGAAACTCTGAGTCCATTCGAATCTCCTTAGAGACTCAAGGTGAAGAACATAGAGAAGATGAAACCAGGACTGAGAACTATGGACATGTGTGTGGAAAAACAGAAAAATTAATCAGAGGTCACCAGCTTTCAGAGTGGGCCGCACCAAGAGTCACACAAAAGAAATTACATCTAATCATTCATGGGTAGTGTGTCTGGAGAAGTGGGGGCCTGGGGAGGAGCGGGGATATATGGGCACATCAAACAGACGGTCACCAACACCTGAGGCCTGAATGAAAGCAAGTTCCAACTCCTTCCTTGGTTTATTTCTTTTTTTAACCAGTTTGGCTGGATAAAGATAATGGCCAGCTATCTTAAAGAATTAGCTAGTCTTACATGGGATGGTTGGTTTCTTAACTAGAACCTGTTCATCCCATGAAAAGTTCAGCATCAGATCCCTGAGTAAATCTAATTGCAATCCTTGTGTCATTTCCCACCTGGCTGCGCTGCCTCTGGAGGGATTAACAGACTTTAAACTCATGCTTCCTAGAGGTACAATTAACCCGAGAGACTGTTGAAATATGTGTGTTCATCCAGGGTCAAGAGGAGAATCTGTGCTTCCAACAAGTTACCGGGTACTGCCAATGCTGATAGATGCACAGAACATAACTTTAATACTTAAGTATTACAGATAACATCATTAAATAGGGACACAAACAGATATGCATAAACGTGGAATAGTCATTAAAAATCATCGTAACTCTGACAGTTGTTGGTCCCTTAAAAAACTGACATGGAAGTAGAATGGGGGACGAGGTTGATCAAGATAAGGCAGCAGCAGCAGAAGGAAGGGACAAGTCAGGGAGACGGGGTGAAAATGATAAAAATACATCCTATGTATGTATTAAAATATCATGATGAAACCCACTGTAGACAGCTAATATATACTAATGAAAGAATAAAAGTCAAAGAATCATGAAAATAAGACCTTATGTTTGTTTAGCATGATGGAGTATGCTGAAAATTTTCAGCATCATTACTTTCGGCACATATAAAATAATCTTCCTACCTATCGGTCAAGGGTGTATACATTTACATATTTTACATATTTTACATATTTACATATTTTACATATTTACACATTTACATATTTACACGTTTACATGTTTACACATGACACTGTTTAATAGGGTATCCTTCGTGTAATATTCATTCAAGATGACATAACTCCACCCTATAGAGAAGAACCCACAGGAAAGACTTTCCACCATCTTTTGGATTTCCAGGTGAGGAGAAGTGGGGTATCTGGGGTGTTCCTTATGGGCTGTATCCTAGCTGGATCCCTCCCAGTCCTTCTGGCCCCTGCTGTACTGAGAGGTGAGCAAGCTGAGCTACCAGCTTCCACCGAATGGATAGAGGTCCCACCCCCACCACTGCTCGGCCTTTCCCCTCACGAATCTGCGAACCCCGAAATCCCTCCCTCAATTTTTTTTTCCTGCCAGATATTCAGTCATAGTCAAAAGAAAAGCAACTAATAAAAATGCCTCGTGGCATGATTACATTGTGCTAATTAGCATATCCATCACTTCCTTTGCCTATCATTTTTTAATGGAGAGACATCTAAAATTTACTTTTGGAATGTGCGGCAATCACTCTCAGTGCAGCGAAATAAAGAGGAGGTAAAGCATCATCTCAGAGAGTACGAGTTTTCCGGCTAGTAGCCTGAGATCGGCAGGGGCTCTGCCTTCACGCCATGGTAGCATCCAATCAGTGTACACGGTTCTGAACAGAGCAACTCACTGAGAATGTCAGCATCTCTGTCTGATGGCGCAAACCACTGCATTCAAATCCTCTGCACCTTGAACCCAGACACGATCCTGCAGCCTTCAGCTCTTCAGCTCTTGAGCCTTCAAACTATAGCACAATCTTTCCTGGTGCACCAGCTTGCTGAGGCTAGACCGTGTGCCTTCTCAGGCTCCACAATCACGTGACATGGTGTCTCAGCCTCTCTATACATCCATCCTACAGCTTCTGTCTCTCCTGAGAGCTCTAAGGAGTACAGTGACTAAATATTTGTTTTCTCATCTAGAAATAAAACACCCTTAGCTAATCCTCAGGGCAGGCTTAATAATTACATACGACAGTGGCTTTGAAATGGAACCGTGGCCCAGAGAAATCTCAATAAATAGTAGTTGCTATGGGCATTAATTTTCAAACTTGCAAGTGGATCATTTCCACGGCCTGTAATTTTAGAAATTTCCTGTATTAGTTGTTGTTTTGGTTTTATTTTTTTTTTAATTCTCAAACTGAATCTGCTTTAATTTTCAATGGTTCCCATCACAGACAAGGTCCAGGTATGCTAAGCCAAACAATGCCATTGGAGCATGGTAGGTGTCACGAGAGGTTCTGCAATGTCATTAGGGCAAGGCAGGTGTCCTGGGAGGTTCTGCAATGTCACTGGGCAAGGCAGGTGTCCCGGAAGGTTCTCATATTCTCTCTGACCTCTCATTAGCATTCCAATATTTCACACACGGTGCCCCAGTTCTTCCATCCTCAACCATCTCAGCAGTTCTTTTTCTGATAAGTAGATGACGATTAGTTCATGTCTATTTGTGTAGATGTCTGTTCTGCCCCATCTCCAGGCTGCTGTTCTCAGTAGGGCACTGGAGTCCATGCTAATGGGGTTTTTGACCTCATGAATCTCCTTATAGTCACAGGCATTTACATAATATGACTTCTTCCTACCCAACTGGCTGGCAAGATTTTCAAGCCTGTTGGGTGGGTTCAGCTCCCCCTACTAAAATGAGAGAGCGGGCTGCCTTCATTCTATGTTAGCCCTTGTGATATATGTTCCTACAGTTTCACACTCTTATGTTTTAAAGATTTACTTTCCCTTTAGTCGTGCATGCGCGTATGCGTGCGTGAGTGCGTACGTGCGTGCGTGTGTGTGTGTGTGTGTGTGTGTGTGTGTGTGTGTGTGTGATGCCCACAGAGGCCAGAATACGGCATTGGATTCCCAGGAGCTAGACTCCAAATTTGGGTCTCCTGGAAAAGCAACACACATTCTTAACCACTAAGCCATCTCTCCAGCCCTCACGTTGGCATTATCAGATTCTACCTTTCACTTCACATGGTAATTCACATGTAATTTTTCTAAGCCACTCTTTACTTTGTTCCCAATTGCATGTTCACTTTCAAAGATGCATACAGTATTGTATACGCTATTGATACAGCTTAGGTAATGAAAAAGAACTCCTCTTTAGAATTTCAAATAAGAAGGGAAGAACATAAACAGAATGCGAAAAGCTGAACAGTCAAACCGAGCCTGGACTGACACAACAGATGACTGAGCCTGTGTCACACATTCCTCTACTGTTAAAACTTTAGCACAAGCCCAACTTGAGATGCTCAGAGAGTAGACAGAAGGATCTGGTCGGGAAGGAATCACAGAGCTCCTGGGTTACAAGCAAAGTACTTGCTTAAAAATGAATCACAGCCATTCTGCTTTTAAAAAGACAGAAAGACAAACAGGCAGACCTTCTGTGAGCTTCATATGATAGCCCTATTTCTACCCATAACAGAAGGTGTGGATGGGCAGTGTCCTCTTAACACTGGCCCTCACTGATGCTCTGAGAAATGCGCTTGCCTGTCACAATGCACAGGACTGGCCACAGGGGAAACAGTATTTGTAATTCTTGATTTCCTGGAATAGAATGAGCAGTCATTCCACTCTTAATACTGAGTATTCAATAATTGCTTATGAAAGCAAAAGGCTGTAAGTATAGAGATAAATGCCACTGGATTATATTTTCTGCACGTTAGACTATACCCTTGAATTTTATCAAAATAATGGGATTTAAGGCCCAGGATATTAAATTGGGTTTTCCTTAAATTCCTTCATCATAATCACTTATGATTAAAATCATCATCATCACAGTTATGATTCTTAGCCTGTCTCCCACTGAAAGAAAGATCACATTGGTTGTTTTTCTTTTGCATGCAGATATTTATCACCAATCCCATCCACTCGGCCTTCTGTTCTCCTCACTGGATCCAGGGCAGTATAATAATAAAGGAGTTTGGGAAGCGGATTCTAAATTCATTGGCAATTTCAACTTTGAGTGATCACTGCTTTGTGCTTGCTTGGGAAATGTGATTGCTGGATTTAGAGAAAGCTGGATACAAACAGTGGTGCCCATTCTTCTGAGGAAATTGAACTGTTCTTTTTCCAACTGGGTAATGATACTTAATCTATTGGGATGTAAAAACTCTATAAAAAAAAAAGGGGGGGCCTCTTTACAGAGCTCCCAGGCATCCAGTTAGGGAAAGTAAGCAGTGTTCTTAATGGAAGATAAATGGTTGTACTATAGGTTGTATCTGTCATTGTAATCTCAAAAAGCATCTCATATAATGCTAGAGTTAAAAAGGCTGTCAAGGCAGGCTACACGGGTCTGCAGACTAATTCCCAGGGCTTAGCACCCAAGTCCTGTGCATGCGAAGTGTTTAAAATACCTGGGGGAAAGCTTTTCTCTTCGAGTTAGTCTAGGCAGACTCAGTGAACCCAATGTGAGATAATCCAAAACAATCCAGGTTCAACAAAGGTTGGGAAAATATTGCCGTCGACTCGGAGCTTTGATGGAGCGCTTCTTTGATCTAAAGATTATAAAACACACAGTTTCTAATCTGACAAATTTTGAGCTGCAAAGCACAATATCTAAACATTCTTCTTTTGTCATAACAGTTTAATCCCTTAAGAATGTGATTTAAACCACTGGGGAGCAAAGGTTGCCGTGAGATTTCTATGAACGAGGAAAAGTGCCTCGGACACCTTGGCAGAAGTGTTTGGGGATCATTGAATGATAGAAGAAAATGCCACTCGCTGCTGGCTTGGCAGGTCACCCTCAGTTCAAGGCATGTCAAATATCCAGTTTTTTTCATTACAATGATAAAACATGTCTCCCTCCTTTCTTCCCCCCCCTCTCTCTCTGTCTCTCTCTGTGTCTCTGTCTCTCTCTCTCTCTCTCTCTCTCTCTCTCTCTCTCTCTCTCTCTCTCTCTCTCTCTCTCTCTCTCCTTCTCTCTGTCCTCCTCCCTCCATCTCTCTCATTTTACCTTTGCCTTTACCCTTTTATTTCTTTACTTGAAGATCAAATTTCCATGGTAACACAAAACTGATGCCTACAGGTCTTCGAACAGCTATGATTACACCCTCAATTAGAGAAGTCCTAGGTTATAATCATGTATTTTCTGTACATAGAGGTTTGGGGGGGGGGATGTGTCTGTGGTATTTTAACCAATGGCACTCAGAT
Source organism: Arvicola amphibius (assembly GCF_903992535.2). NCBI lineage: Eukaryota > Metazoa > Chordata > Mammalia > Rodentia > Cricetidae > Arvicola > Arvicola amphibius. The sequence continues at coordinate 157,912,512 of NC_052050.1, forward strand.
TTAAAGACAAGGATGGAAGTTAATCCATTTTTCTCATAGGGAGCCAAATAAAACAAAACAGGTGATATGACCAGAGGGCCTTCCTGTTCCCTAAGAAGGAAGGAGATGTGGAACCAGGGAACAGGTGGAAGCAGAAGCTTTCTGGATCTGAACTTCTTCAGCAGCCCCAGACAGAGCAGTGGCCCAACTATGCGGAATGGGGACTGGTCTGTGGTTGAGCGGGAAGCCCCTCTGTAGACCTGTTCTGACCACCTGTGGCCAATGTTCTCTTCTCTGAATCAGAATAGTATGGACTGTGGACAGTACTCACAGGCAAGGAGGAGGTTGTATAAGGGGCGTTTGCTGTGTTTGCACCTGCGGTCTTCTTTTGCCAAGAGGAGGGGCTGAGGGGAAAGGGCTGCCCTCAGGAAAGGGCTTCAGAACTTTCCTTGGGGAAATTCAGTGCTCTCACTCCCTCAGACTCCAGATGGCTGGAAAACCTAGAAAGCACGCATGCGGTGTCTCCCAGACATGCAGAGCTAGGAAGACTCTTGCAACAGCATCTGCTCCAAGCAGCCAGATTTATGTATGGTAATGTCTATATGCTTCAGGAAACAGATATTTTTCCCCTAAATATTTTATAAGCAAATTAACCCATAAACAGAGCTTGCCAAATGATTGGTTCAACATCTTTCGGGAATAAGTTCCAGAAAACACAGTTAAACGGAACTGAGTCTTATGGCCCTGGTTCCTTGGGCTCCTACTGTCGTAGGGATTTTGAACCACCTTGATGTTGCATGTCCATACTGGGGTCTCTGACAGCCCAAGCCTTCATTAGCTTGGTCCCAATAGGTCAATGCAAATCTAACCTGAATCATGAACTGACTGCCTCATCTGCCATGAGTGTGGACAGAATGCTTTACCCACCGCAAGGACAGATGTAGAGCTGGTTTCTGAAGGAGTTTCCTGTGATACCCTGCAGCTTTTGGAAACAGGTTATGCCTATGGTCACCTGGGCTACCACAGCCAGCAACAACCTTCCAAGCTGAGCCATTACTCATCTGGTGCTCCCCAGATGTCCTGGACTGTAGCTCCCAACACGATCTCTGCTCTCATAGCCCTTTCTGCACTGAACTAAAGCTTTGCTTCCAGGGAACACAGTGTGTTTGCATAAGGCCTGTACTTCTCTGGGGCCCAGGATCTGCCATCTAGGACACGTTTTGTGGAGACTAACTAAAACTAGCTTACCTTTCAGGGGCACAAGGTCATCCTCCCACAATGTGGTACAAAATTCAGCCTATACAAGAAGAGTAGGTATGGATCTTTGGGAGTTTTACAGCAGTGCCCTGCTTACGCTCTCCTCAGAACTGGATGAGCCACCATTAAATGGCTGTCTTTACCCGTGTGTTCAGCTTGCTACCTTTCACTCGGGGAAAAAAAAAAAAAGTGCCACAATTTTAACAAGTAAATAAATGTGTTTGCGCTCATGGAAGTAACAACTTCATATGCCACGCTTTAAGGACACAGCTGAAATATTCACCAGACCACCAGACATTACCTTTAAGAACTCCTGGAGGACATTAAGGAGGTTCCAGAGGACTTTAAAAGGGCAAATGTGTCTATATTTAAAAATGGGAGGAACGATGACCCTGGAACTCTGGGCGTCCGCTATTTCCCTTACCTGGAAAAACGGGAACAAATCATCCAAAAATCAATTTGCAAGCTCTGAGGAGAACACATCCGACTGTGTAATAACTCAGGGGCTGTGGCGAGGGGAAGGGCTGTCAAGGCTTTATAATCTCCCCCTGCAATCGTGATAGCCTGGTAAATTAGAGGGCAGAAATGCCATCACACTTCTTCACCAATAAAGTTTATTGTCTCTTGTAACATTCCCAAGTAAGCTGAATCACTCTGAGCTAGGACTGGAGGTCATAATAAAGTCACGGGGCACAGGCCTGGTGGGAGTGTTTCACAAATCAATTTGTACTTGTATTTAGATTTTTTTTTTTTTGTAACCTGCTCTAGTAGGATTTTGTAAGGTGTCTACCTGAGACCGAGGGCCGGTTCCTATGTCTATTTCCACCACACAGATTTTTCATTTGTTCATTAGACAATAATCTGAGAGGTACAACTCTTCCTTTTAACAACAATATTAGAATTCAAAATAGCACTGAGATCATGGACAGAATGGAGTTCCGCAGCCTGGGGGAATATAGAACAAAAAGCCCATAGAAAGGACACCGACAGGGAGAATTCCCAAGCACACCCTTTGAAAACCAGATTTAAGTTCAAACAAAAACATGTGATGATGATTATACAAGCTACCAGATTCATCATTTGATGTTAAAAATAATCAGCTAATGGAAGAGGCTTCCAGCTAAGTTGCATCAGGCCGAGGCCATGAATGCCATGCATCAGAACCTTAGCCTCAGACTGTGGGGTCTCGGGGGACCGGGCTCAGGCACTGGGGGACAGGGAGTTTATGACACAGCTGTGGAACTCTCACCGTCCTCCCGTAGACAGGACCTGTGACTGGGGTCACCAGTTAGGCGTTGGGAACAGCCTGACAGCATGATGTAGTCTGTTGAATCTAGTAATTCTTTTTTTAAAAGGACACTTGTGTTTTGTATTCTGTTTCTTTGATTTCTGTCTTCCTGGTATGCCATTTCATTGGCATGGTTTTGGCATGACTTTAAAATTTAAAATCCTACCTTTTCACCACAGATATTTGGAGGAAAAAAGAAAACCTGAAAGGCCAGTTTTGGGGGGAAAATTAAATTCTGTCATGCTAAGTTTATTTAAGATCACTTCCAGAAAATGAAAAAAAAAAATATTGCGGTGTTTGGGAAAACATTAAAAAGATTCAGCATTATGAACATCATTCAAGTGTAAGAAAAAAAGCCAACCAATAAAAAAATAAATCTATAAATATGAAATTGTTTCTTTCAGCACCTTGATGCTCCATGGTGCATTTTGTGTGTGTGTGTGTGTGTGTGATTCTTCAGGATGCTCCATGGTGCCTTTTTTGGTGATTCTTCAGGGTTGTTTTAAAATACATTCCTTTCTTCCAGAACACTTATAGCAAACATACCTATTTTAGCCTCGGTGGGCACAAAAGACTCTCAATATCTCCATATTAATGGGTTATGCTTTCGACTATTAAGCAGCCCAGGCAGAGACACTCGTTATCTCGAAGATGGCTGCAGATCAGTTGCCAGGAGCTGCCCCTGATCAAAAGCCTGAAATCACACTGACTGTCTCTGCATCTCCCCTTATCTGATCCTTATCATTCGGCCCATCACAGACCACAGTGGAGTGGCCATCGTGGCCATCGGAGAGCTGATCCTTGCCTGTTACTCAGGGCAGAAGTGATTGGCGTCTCCTTTGATCTACTAAGAGGGCACTTTTCATCAAAAGCCACATCTTCAACACGTCACTTGACAATAAAACATAATGGGAGGTTTTCCATATGCTGAAGATAATGGAAAGGACTGAGAAAGGTGCGCGTGCGTGTGCACACACCACACACACACACACACACACACACACACACACACACACACACACGAGCAGCCTGGTGTAAAAGTCTGTCCTTTGTCCCATCCACCATTGTTGCAGAGCTGTCTGTAGAATTCTTAGTTAAAGGGCAAAGGATTCACTAGCGGCTCTGGTCCTCACATGGAGACTCTCCCAGCTTTGTGAACTGAATGGAGGATACGCTGCCCTGCTGAACCAAGTGTAGTCCTGATGGCTTGTGGGTTAGGCTCTGCTCTGGTTTCTGGGTGGGTGTGCACAGGGCAGTTGTATACAATCAAGACAATCTCTTACGCAGGGTGTCTGGATCTCATAAGCACTTAACTCCTCCCAAAATTACTTGAGGACCCATCCCATTTTTTCTCAAAGGCCTAAGACTGAAGGGCTGTCCCCAAAGCTGTAGCCTACATTTAAGCACACCACTGTGTATGGCCCTGATACCTGCCATGCTCTTTCCAGCCCACCCAAACGCCCTAAATATCCTGTGTCCTCCCTCTACCCCAGTATCATCCTAGCCTCATCACATCTCCCATTCCAATGTCAGCAGTATCATTCTGTGTTCATAAAAACCCTCCAAAAAGCCTGGCCATATTAAAAACAAAAAACAAGGCTACAATAACAAAACAAAACAAACAAGAAAATGCTCTCTATACACCCCATCCCATGCTTACACTTTGATGTGTTGTCTTTAACTTATTTACCTGCTGTGGAATAATTCTCTTGTACACTGAAAATATTTGTCACTCAAATTAGTCTAATAAAACATGGATTGGCCAATATCCAGGCAGGAAGTGTAGGTGGGGTGACCAAAGTAAACAGGATGAGAAAAAAAAAGGTGGAATCAGAGGAGTCACCAGTCAGATCCAGAGGGAGCAGGAGATGAACACGCCATGCTAATAAAGGTACTGCCACGTGGCAGAGCATTAATAAAGAATATGGTTTAACTTAAAATGTAAGAGCTAGTTAGTAATGAACCTGAGCTATCAGTTGATCATTTATAATTAATATAAGCCTCTGTTTGATTATTTGGGACAGAGCAGTTGGGACAGGAAACATTGTTAACCTGTTAACATTTAACTCCAAAACCTCACAGCAGAGGCAGCCCCTTCATAGTCCTGGGAAACCCCCTTTCCTTGGTTCTCACCCACCTGTTGGGGACATGAACCTCAGAACACAGCTTCTTCATAGTCTGGGCTTGGATGCAACAAACTGAGTCAGCTGTGTGGTGGAGCTCTACCCAGTAGTCTCATTAGGAACCTGGAGACCCACTTACTTCACACATCCTGAGACCTAAGACATAAGAAGCCCTACTGGGTATAGATCCTACTTCCTGCCATCTACGTGGTCACTTCCTAGTCTTCAGTTTTCTCACAGATGACATCATCATCTCTGAGTCTTCCCCAATTCTCCCAGTTTTATCTGCATCCTCTGGAATGCATTTGTCTGTGTGTTCTTCCTTTGACTCTCTCTTCCCATCTTCGTGGCCACATCTTGAGATCATGTGCTCATCTTCATCCTTAGACCCTTGCTCCAAAGCCTCAGCACCAAGAAATCAACTGATGAGCTAAGTACTTCTGTAGAATATTTCCTCTATCTTTACTGCTTGTGCACCATGTCTGCTTCTGTGCTTCGTGTCTGAACACCACCTCCCTCACAGTCGGGGTCATCTACCAAGCCCACCCCTTGGTTATCTCATCATAAGGTAACGGCATCAATTTATGTCTCACCTTCTTCCAGCATCAACGGTTGCCCTTACACAGTCACCGATGAGGACTCCAAATCCACCTCTTTCCATCCGCCCCTCACCGCCATTGCTGAAGCTGAGATACCCTCATTATCTAAGACTGCCCGTCATGTTCTCAACTTCAAAGTCTTCCCCACAGGCCTGCGACTTCCAAATGTTTAGCCTTTGCACCCACTTTGACTTCTCCCAACTTCCCTTCTCCTCGGTTGTCACCGTCTCTTTGCCCCCAACAAGGTAAAAACCTTGTTGACTCCTCCACAGTTTAGCTTTGTCTGTATATTGGTGTGTTTTCCATTGCTATAATAAAAAGCAGAAAGCTGGGCGTTGTGTAAACAGAGGCTTGTTCTACCAAGTTGAGAGGCAGAAACTTCAAGGTCAGGCTGCATCGTGAGTTTGACCTCTGGGGAGGCTTTCTGAGACTGTAACATGACAAGTTGTCATGGCGGAAGCATGACTCTGCCATGGAGCTTCAGAAGTCACGCTTACTCTTTCCATCTCAAACTGTGAGGTGGACTCGTGAGAACCAGGCAGGGACCTATGAAAGCTTCTCTAATCCCTTCTGACACTGTCGCCAAATCACTAACCTTCCAGTGGGCGCCATCCACCCCTCAACTCTAGCATGAATAATAAAAACCCAGAGACAGATATTGGGGTTCAACCTGAAGGTCAGAAAAGCAAAGTAGTCAAGCCACTAGAGAGCTCTGACCGCTAAGAAATCCTCAGACTGAAAGAGAGCAAGTTCCTGTCTCATCCCAGCTTATATTCCTATCTAGCGCTCAGATAAAGGTGTGAGTCACCACCACCTGGATCTGTTTCTACATTGATCTGGTGTAGCCCAGGGTGGCCTTGAACTCACAGAGATCCATCTACCTCTGTCTCCCAAATCCAGGGATTAAAGGTCTGTGACACCACTGCCTGGCCTCTAGTGGCTTAGTTTCACCTTCTGCTCTTCATGCAAGCTTTATTTATAAAACACAAATAAATGATCACTATACTCAGCGTTGCAGCAGACACCAAGTCTACAACACGTTCCATCCAGATTCAAGCCGTGGAAATATCCGCATATGACAACTTGAGAAATGCTCTCATGTTCATCTAGAAATCCCTCTCACAAAGCCCTGACCCTTTTCTACAGAACCTTGAAGCAAAGCTCACAGAGTCAAGTATTCCCCAGACTTCCAGAAAACAAAATAAAATAAGGTTTTATTAACATACCATCAGACGTCAAGCAAACATCATCTATGTGTAAAGTAGAACCCACTCATGGACCCCCGTAGCTCTCCAGCTCTCCAGCTCTCCAATTCCCTTTGCTGGGCCTCTCGTTCCTGGGCAATGTGGTGAGAAGATTAAAACAGACAAATTCTTTTCAACAATTCTGTTTATCTTTCTCTACCTCACCTCTTTTTATAATAAAGCTTTCCTAATTTTAAGCAAAAAATTTATTAAGAAACTCCCAATTATAAAAAATAGATAAAACTGATCTAAAGAGGCCCTCTGGCACTATGCATTTTTATTTCTTCACAAAAATAAATATTTAATTTGCATAGCCCCAAAAACACCTGTGTGGAGCTCAGGGCTGTGCAAAGCTCATATTGAAAACTGCTCTTCTACACCTTTGAGCAGCAAACCTTATAAGAAAAGATACATTTTACAAAGTATATTTAGCTCCATTTAGACACACAAACATTTCTGTGTTCATGTATATGGATACATACACACACCTGTGCATGCATATATAATGTACATACAGGAGCGCACATGCACATCATTGAATAAACAGAATCTTTTGGAAAGATGAACATATAATTTACATTGATTTTTCCTCCACAAGTAAGAATAGGTAGAAGGAGGGAACTGTAAGCAAACAGCTCCTTCCTCTCTTAACATTAGTGTGGACATTTATAATTAAAAGCAAATAAACCACCATGCTTGGAAATTTCCTGGGGAGTCCTTTAAGTTCTGAGCATCTGCGATTCTTTTTCTTTTCTTTTTTTTTTCTTTTTTTTTTGGTTTTTCGAGACAGGGTTTCTCTGCAGCTTTTTTAGAGCCTGTCCTGGAACTAGCTCTTGTAGACCAGGCTGGCCTCGAACTCACAGAGATCTGCCTGCCTCTGCCTCCCAAGTGCTGGGATTAAAGGCGTGTGCCACCACTGCCCGGCGATTCTGTTTTCCTTTAATTCATGGGTAAATCTTTCTCCTATTTCCAGTAACAATATATATCAAAAACTCCTCATGAAAAGCATTATTCCATGATCAGTACTGGTATCTCCAGAAAGGGAAGCCTTTATCAGAAAACTGCTCTGGGTGCAGGTGTTTTGACCAAAAAGGTGTGTCTGCTGTCAGGAACCCATGTTCCAAAGTATGGCCTTGGGTGGACATGGCCTCACCAGAGATTCCTTTAATTGGGTGAAGATGAGTCCCGATTGTGACATGAGAGACTCAGATATAAGATAGCCTTGTGGCAGTAGACACACAGGGAAGACACTAGCAGAGAGAATTGCTGTTGGATAATGCTACTGTATTCTGTAAAGATTTGTCATTCATATTGGCTTAATAAAATGCTGATTGGCTAATAACAAAGCTAACCAAGCAGGAAGTATAGGTGGGGTGATCAGAACAGGAGAATTCTGTGAAGAGGAGAGGCAGAGATGCAGTTGTCAGTCGGATGCAGAGGAAACAAGATGAGAATGCTTCACTGAGAAAAGGTACCAAGTCACATGGCTAAACATCGATAAGAATTTTGGGTTAATTTAAGTTGTAAGAGGTAGTTAGTAACAAACCTGAACAATAGGCCAAACAGTTATAATTAATATAAGTCTCTGTGTGTTTACTTAGAACTGAATGGCTATGGGACCAGGCAGGACAGAAACTTCTGCACACAGAGTATGGATAAGCATTGGGTTATATGGATAAGATATGGATTGAGCATTGACCATGACTAGATGCTTGAGAGCAACAAGAAAGGATTATACCCCAAGTCCTCCCACATTATAGCCTCCCGCTATAAGCAAAGTCTCCACACCTTGATGTGGACCTCTATCCAGCCTGCAGAACTGTGAGGAAAACAAAACCAAACTTGAACTGTATGAAGGCCCCTGGATCCAGATCCTCACTAGCAGACCCTGGTAAACCAACAGGCAAGCGTTCTGGTAGAGACTCCTCTCCCAACAACCGCCCTCCCATTCCACATGCTAAAGAAGATAATTTTGTGTGGTATCTGTGTTAAGTGCTCTTGGTCAAAAATTCAGGAAGTATTGGAGATTCGAGTCATCTTCTGTCTGTGAAGAATGAGATGTTTAAGACGACATCAAACAGAACATTTGTCACATTGAGTTCTCTGAGGTCCAACAAAATCATACTGAGTTATTGATGTTACTCCCTTCAGTGGTCAGAAAAGAGCTTGTGTTGAACCATGAATGTTTTTATTAATATTTTATTTTATTATAAAGCACCTTCAAGAGTAAAAATATAGCTGTGACCTGGAGTCAGTCCGTTAGATAAGGTCCATTAGACTTGGTTTAATTTCCAATGTCTGTAGATCATTGAGGTAGCAGCATGTTTCCTCTGTGATAAATTTCTATTGGACCATATTCTACCACAAATGATGTAGGTGTGTCTTCTATCTATCTGATGATTTCATTGGATAATTAATAAAGAAACTGCCTGGCCCATTTGATAGACCGCCCCTTAGGTGGGTGGAGTAGACAGAACAGGAAGAGGAAGTGAGGTAGAAGGATCAGTAAGATGCCACGCCTCTCCTAAGTTGCAGACTGCCGTGCCTCTCCTCAGAGAGAGAAGCCAGACGCGATGAAGCTCCAGCCCAAGATGGACGTACGCTAGAATCTACCTGGTAAGGCACCACTTTGTGGTGCTACACAGATTATTAGATATGGGTTAGTCAAGATGTGAGTAAGAGGCTGAAAATAATGGGCCAGGCAGTATTTAAAAGAATACAGTTTGTGTGTTGATATTTCGCGTGTAAAGCTAAGCATGCGAGAGCAGGGCGGCGGGAAACTGGCCCACAGCTCCCCCCACTACACACAAAGCCTAGGAATAAAGTCTCACACGGTAAATAAGAGAGCAAGTTCAACGGTGGCATATTCCATAGACATAAAATACCTCTAAATGGCTGAAATGCTTGTTGTTGATCTTGGCCTAAACTCATAAATGACTTCTATGAAGAGAAAACATATTTCAGCTTGGCCTATTGATTGTGTAGCTGGTTGGTTTTCATATTAAGCATTATTCCTCCTCCTTCACCTCCTTCTCTTCCTTCTTCCTCCTCTTCTTCTTGGTCCTTCTTTCCACGTCCTCCTCTCCTCTTCATCTTTCCCCTTTCTCCCCTTCCCCACCTCCTCCTCTATTCACCCTCCCCCACCCTGTCTTCCCCTTCTGCTCTCTCTTCTTCCCTTCCTACTCCCCTACCTTCTTGCCACACTTTCTCTTGCTGTTTTTGTTTCATGCTGCTCTTCCAGCTTTGAAGAGAATGCTTTAATGAGCTTCTATTGTGTGCCAAGCACTTCCATCTTTATATCTCTGGAGATGAGCAAAGTGAAGAACAGCTCTTGTTTTATCAAAATTCACAATTGTTCTTCGGATATCTAGGTGGGAGAGATAAACAAACTAAAAATTCAAATGTGAATGCATGCCTGGCTCTGTTCCAGACCTGAAGCTCCTTTGAAATGTCCACCGCTAGCATAAAACTCTTCCCCTGGGGCCATGAGGAAAATGATTATGCAGTGTGAAATGGTCGCTCTGGATGGTGGTGGGCTCTCAGCTTTCCCTCGTATGCAGCAAAGAATCCAACATGCCCATAGATGTCTAGCCTCACTTCCCACTCTGATGCTTAAATCAACATCTTATTCTGCCTCCTCTGCTCCTTCCTTCTCCTGACAGCTGGCTGGCTTTGATACGCTTTGGTTTAAACCACTTCTGATGCTGTCTCACACTGTGTTTACCTGCAGGGAAGCCTTGGTGTCTACAGGGGCGGGAAGATGAAGTGATGGAGAAAAAAGGAGATATGTCATTCACTATAGGAAATGGACCTACAAGGGCAGGTTGAGAGCTAAGATGCAGGGAAATAAGAAACAATGCCAACTGGCAAATGATACATTTTTTTAAAAAAAGTGTGTGTCCCACTCTTTGTAAAATTACTGTTATGGTTTGAACACTACACTTCCTACTTCCAGAAATATACATGCCCTGAGTTCTAGATATAAATGTTACCATAAGCAGCAGAAAGGGCAAAGATGTCCTAGATATGTGATCACGTTGAAGGTTTTGAGACAGGGAGATGGTCCTAGATTATCTGGACAGGATCTAAACACATATTTGTCATAGGAAGGAGAACAAGGGAGACTTGACTCACACACTAGGAAGGTGTAATGAAGCCCAAAGGGGAGCTGCAGCTGCTCCCACAAACCAAGGACACACAACCAACCGAAGAGGCAGGAGTTGTATCCCAGAGACACATGGCTTAGCCCAGAGATAGTGACTGAGACTTGGATCTCATAGCCACAAAAGAATAAATTAATTCTGTTTGGGGCCACCAATATGTGAAACTTATTACAACATTCAAAGAAAATGAATATTGTCAAGGATCATCGTGATTGAAAGTTGATATTAAAGTGCCAAATAATCTCTAAAATCTATTTCTTTTACATCTACAAAATATCTCCAAAACCTCCTTTAACTTATAAACTGAGGGAAAAGGTGATGATGCAGTCAGGGAAGATACAACTGCAGAAGCTTATTAACCATGGCAAAGGAGTGTAAGTCAAGCCAGTGTTGGCGTTTTGAGAAGACTTCTTAAGGTCAAGGTCAAGCTATTAAGTTCTACTCACCTAAAAGGAGAAGATATTTTCTCTAGTTGTTCTCTCACACACACACCCGTGTGTGTGTGTGTGTGTGTGTATTTATGTGTCTAGCTTGCTCTCTTTCTCTCTGTCCCTCTGTGTGCATGTGTGTATTTGTGTGTCTAGCTTGTTCTCTCTCTCTCTCTCTCTCTACCTATCTATCTCTCTCTCACACACACACACACATATACTCACACACATGCACACACTGAACATATGTCTCTTGTCTTTTTTGTTAGCCCAGACAGTTCAAGTGATTTTGCTAAGCCATAATGACAAGAAATACATGGGTCAAATGAGGGCTGGAGTGTGCAATAGTAGTGTTGCAGTAATGGATTGTCCCATGGCTCACATGTGCCCCAGGATAGCTATTAATGTGACCTCAACATAAATAGAAAGCTTCATGGCCATTTTTGGGGGGTTCTGGGGAATTTTTGATAACTCGATTATCAAGCATGACTTTTACAGGTGACAATATCACGTTGCGATGTCAAAAGGTTGGTCATACCTTAACTCTAGTACATGCAAAAACTACCTGGGCATCTAGTTAAAATTCAGACTCAGGACTGGATACACTCCCACCCAAGTGAGATAACACCATCATCAAGAGAGGTCAAAGTGGTACAGCCAGAACGAGCATGCTGAGTTTCCTTAGACTGTAGAAACAATCTCATGATTTTACGGAGCTCCCACCTCCACATTTACGTCAGTCTAGTGAGATTTGCATGATCCGGGATGCATGTCCCATGCCCTTCAGTGAGTGGACAACCCCTGTAATGTGGGTGCTGAACACACAGCAACAACTTTTTCCGTACACAAAGACCACTGTGGCCTTGGAAGTTAAAGTGCGTAGGTGGAGTCCTTCCAGGGACCCGCCCTCTGGCTCAGGGACCCATCACTGTGTCCATCAATGGTGCTGTCTGCAAGGTATGACATCAGAGCTGCCGGGCAGCAAGGTGTTGGGCAGGGGCATTTCTCATCACTCACAGCCCGTTTGCTAGATCTGGCTGTGTGGTCACACCTAGCCGGGAGAGTGTAGGTAAGTGTGGGGAGTTCATGGATATTCAGGGAGCCATACACCTCTCTGATAAAATATGAGCTGCAATAATGTCACCCTGATTGCTCACATTCAAGTTGTCTTGTGTAAGAGACACAAAACTTCCAAGTGCTCTCAGAGGATTATGCTGCTCACGATGATCACATCTAGGGACACAATGCTAGTTAAAAGGCTTCACGGTTAGGCTAACAGTTCATCCACTAGCGTGACGTGCTATGCTTGCTATGCTTGCACCGACAGTATCTGACTTTAAGCCACTGGTGGAAGAGGATCTGAGTATCCATCCAGATACCCTCCACTGCAGGTTGTGCCTAGATTAGCGGATGTCTATAAATGATCCTAACGAAAGGCAGAGGAAAGAAATTAATGAGAAATTGGCAGATTCCCCTCCTGTGATGAATGATATGTTGGCCTGAAACAATGCAGTCAATACTCCATTTAAAGTCAGACAAGGTTTTGTGCAGTTATTAAATATAGCGTCAACTTGCTGATGATCCAATTGCTTTTACCATAAAATATAATGTGTGCCTACGGGAGATACATGAAGCACACATGTACATGGTAGGATTGCTTCTGCTTGAGATCATTTTGACAAAATGCAAGTTGGGTCAAATGTAAAACCGTGTCTATAAAAAAACATAATACATGTACATCAGAAGAAATATCACAGGCTATTCACTAGGTGTGATGAAATAATACAGCATATCACTGCTGGGAATAAAATGAGATCTTTGCCTAAAACTTTGGTCCTTTGGAAAAATTTCATGCCAGCAGCTTGTTGGTAGCCTATGTCCTCAGACCCCTTCTGCTATGCGAGTGTTCCCTCCCCCAAATCTACAATAGACCTCTTTCTAAAACTTTCCCCTCAAAAGGAAGTACTTCTAACAAAGAAATTATGAGATAATTGAAACGAATGATTATCCTTCATCTGGGAGAATGTATAAATAAGCCGGTTTATTCCAATTTCAGAATTCCATAAGGGGGTGATAAAATTAACCATGTCAATATGGATAAACTTACGTCTACTCCGAAGAGCAAAGTGAAAGGGGTAAAGAGATTGTGTGAGACAATTGCACTAAAAATTTCAGCAGAGTAATAATATAAATCAATTATGGATGTAAATATACAAAGCAGCTCGAATTTATGTACAGTAATGATATACACATCTTTGGCCTTCAGGAAGGGAGGAAGGAGTTGTGGAAGGAAGCCCAGTTTTCATTGTATCTCCATTCTTCCTTTTAAAACATAAAAGAGATCCCTGAAGCCAATACTAAAAAAAAAAAAAAAAAAATTAACATCTGTTGAGTGTGGGTGGTCGGAACCTGGATGTCTGTTGTATTATTTCATTGATTTCAGCGTGTTTGAAATATATCGTATGAAAATTAAGATGTTTAAAATAAAAATTGCTGTTTATTTTTCTATTTAAGTGGCACTCTGATATCTACACATGACTGATTCCGTTACTTCCGTGCTTTTAAAGACTTCAATAGCCATGGCAGTAAAAATGCAGCATGGGCTTCCAGTATGGGTGAAAGCATGTGGGAATATGGCTGTGCCCAGAATATGACAGTGTGTTACAGTTATCGACTGGGTTGGGGTGATATAGAACGGAGACACAGAAAGATGCTACAGTAGGAAAACTCGGGGCAGAAGGAAGGAGTCTGGGAGTGGGGCCATCGGTGACAGTAGACATCCTGTGTCACTGGGCTCTCGCGGAGGGCTATGAAAGTAACGACTTTTGAAACTACTTCATGCATATCCAAAAAGAAGCAACAATTACATCATTACAGAAGAAAGTATAAGGAGGCGGGCTGTGACTCAGTTCTCACGGACATTAAGACCTCTAGAAACTTAGCCCTTTACATGGAGAGGCCGGTGACTTCCCATTTAGAAATCTAAAATTTCATGGGATTTGTATCAGGCGCTAAATGACTTTGTACTGTGACCAGATGTTGCTATGGTATCTTGAGTTTCACTGACAATGAGTGGTAAAGTTTTCTTCTCCATTATATGAAGCATAAGATGGGTGTTAGCAGAGATCAGAAACAGGAAGATGTAGATCCTCTCTGATTTCCCGCTGGTTTGTGCACACACACACACACACACACACACACAAACACACACACACACACACACACACAAACACACACACACACAAACACACACGTGCATGCGCACACACATGTGTGTGTATGTGTGTGTCCATCTTTTGCTTTCTTGTGTATGTGTCTTGTGTGTGTGTCTCTGTCTTCACCTGTCTCTGTCTCTCCCTGTCTCTCTGTCTCCTCTCTCTCTACCTCCCTCTCTCTCTCTCTCTCTCTCTCTCTCTTCCTCTCTCTCTCTCTGCCTGTCTGTCTCTCCCCCTCTCTCCCTCTCTCGTCTCTCTCCCTTTCTCCATACTGTACACATATTATTTAGTTTTGCTCTGTGACGATGTCTAACAGAAAGAAAACAAGGAGGAAGTTGCTTTGGCTAGACATTTCAGAGGGTTCTGTCCCTTGTGGTGGGAAAGTGGAGCAGCCCAGCTGAAGCATACCATAGTGATATAGTGATAGTTGTTTTTCACACAACGGCAGGCGGGACTCCAAGAGTTATACCATATCCAGGGGCAAGAACAGCCTTCAGAAGTCCACCACAGTGACTTCCTTCCTCCAGGCTCTACCTTAGAAGTTCCCACGTCTTTCACATTAGCTTCCCAAGCTGCGGATCAAGCATTCAGAATGTGGGACAGAGAGGGAACATTTCAAAACCAGCACGACAAATCCCAAAGCCACAACTCTGGTTTTAGCACTTAAAGCGTGTAGTATCCATTATCTAAGTCCTCACAGGCTTGGGAAGCCCCTTTGCAGTTCTGTGGATCCTCCCTCGGACTAACTGTCCTCATCGCCTGCAGCTGTCCTCACACACATCGCCAGTATCTCCGACATCCAGGGATCTCCACTGACGCTTAGGTCTCACCCTGAAAACTTCATGCCCAGCACACGCTGGGCTCCCTGCTACGCACTGCCCCCCGCCAGTACACTCTGGGTTCCCTGCCATGCACTCCTTGACTTTTCAGGCTTTTATCTGGAACCTTGGTGTGTTCCTTTATGACCTCATAATCCCTACATTCTGCATGTCTGCAAAACCAGTACCACATGGACAACGCTAGCTTCTACCACCAGTTCGAGGAGTAGCCTGGTCCTCTTTAACCACAGCTGTAACAACCTCTGAGTGCACAGGAGTCTGAATCAAGAAAAGCATATCCTTACATGACCAAGGTCCACCAGCTCTCTCTTGGGGCTGTGTCCACAGCAGAAACTCTTCTTCAATGTGAAAATATTTCAAATTTGTGTTTATTTCTATAGTCTAGTAACTCTTATGAGTAAGGCTTCACCCAGAAAGCATCATCTTATTTTTTTATTATCCTAACAGAAAGTGTTTGGCTTCTCTTAAAAAGTGCTAATCTCATTAACAATTATAGCACCCATCCTGTCCACAGCCAAATGTGTTCAAGCTCTTGCTTAACTTGTTTGACTGTACAGTTTTCAAATAATTCTCATCTGCTTTATGGCTTCCTGCTCTAAATAAAAACATAGCTAAAAGCAGCCACCAACATCCGCAGGCTGGAAGCCATGCTGTATTGAAAGATAGTATATAATATACTATATTGAAACTTCCTTTGCCAAATAAATTAATCCATTTTTTAATGCAGCCTCTCTCAAATTTTCAGTACATGAGCAGAATATAGCAAGAGTCATTGCAAAAATCTTACACGAATGATCTCTAACCAAATCTCTGTAAGAAGGAGCCACTTATTGGTTCCTGGATGCTCAGCCCCAAAATAATCACACAGAAACTGTTTAACTAAATCACTGCTTGGCCCATTAGCTCTAGCTTCTTATTGGCCAACTCTTACATATTAATTTAGCCCATTTCTATCAACCTGTGTATCACCATGTGGCTGTGGCTGTGGCTGTGGTTCCAGGCATCTGTCTCCGTCAGGGCTACATAGCACCTCTCTAACTCCACCCTTCTTTCTCCCAGCATTCAGTTTAGTTTTTCCCACCTAGCTCTGTTCCCCCATAGCTTTGCTATAAGCCCAAAGCAGTTCCTTTGTTAACCAATCATATTCCCAGCATAGAGAGGAGAATCCCACATCAAATCTCCAATTGAGTTCCCATCTGACATTCCATGTACTAGATGCTCACAGTCCACATGCCTGTCAGCATTGTGGTTTTCTGGACTCTTATCAGAATCAAGAATAACTCTGTTTATGATATTCCGGGTGTCTGTCACCCATGGGTCCTGATTTGTCTAAATTCCTCCCACAGATTTTATTCTGAAGGCCCAAGAAACACACGACAAGTTTACAACAGCAATAACCTCATTTCCTGTACTAATATTTGCTGAGTTGTATGTTGCTATTAGAAATATTCCTGAAATAGCTCAAGGGAGGAAAACTTTATTTGGGCTCCCAGTTTCAGAGGGTCACACAGAGCATCACAGTGGGAAGACAGCAATCAGGCATGTGACAGCTTCTCCTGGTGACTGAAAGACACAGAGATGCTCAGCCAGAACCAGGAGCATGTATGACCAGGCCCGCCCCCATCCACACACACATGCAGTGATCTTCTTCAGGCTACACATCACATAGGTTCTGTGATCTTCCAAACAGTGCCATAAGGTAGGAAAAACAACCTTTTGGGAGATGTTTCAGATTTAAACCATCGTACTTCAGGTTGCTTTCTACACAAAGCTGTGACTATTGAATATATTTTTAAAATGTTGGCCAATATATCTCTTTAGGGTGAGATTATTGAGTGAATGGCGTGAATGGCATTGATTTGTTGTGTTTGTCTTGCATGCTTTGCATATCTTGCTGACACCCTCTCCAATGTCCATCGTCCTTTACAAATTCACCGAAGCTTCTCTGTGTGCTTCGTTGCTTCTAGAACCTGCAGGCTCCAGAGATCTTGCGAGTATCGTTGTGTGCTGTGAAAAGCAAGGGCCCCACCAGGGGGGTTACATGGGTCCCTCTGCAGTCACTACAAGAGTGTGGGCCTGAGACAGAATGCACCTATGAGTTGACTAGGTCTCCATGTGTGGATCCCTGGGGGTGACGGAGATAAAACATAGGAGCAAATTGAATGGGGTAGCTTAACTATTGCAGGATTCCACCATCATGGCTGGGAAGGCTGAATAGTCTTTATTTTTGATTCTGTGAGCAGCCATAAAGCTGTGAGTTTGTAGTTGTTGATTTGCTGTCTGCATGACATGGGATTGAGACACCCATGTTCTATATGCCATGTATTTCTGCAGAAATCAAAACAACCTCTAAACAACTGGGTGACATGGGTTGTGAATACATATGAAAAAAATAACTACTGTGTTGACCCATCAACAGGAAGTTGGTCTTGCTGAGTGAGGAAAGTGTGGTTCTATCCAGGACACCACAAGGCAGCCTTCTCACACATACACATTCCTGAGAGAATTCATCCGGTGATGGAGGACCTCATTGGCTAATAAAGAAACTGCCTGGCCCATTTGATTCGCCAGCCCTTAGGTGGGCGGAGTAGACAGAACAGGAAGAAGGAAGTGAGGTAGATGGCTCAGTCAGATGCCACGCCTCTCCTAAGTTAGGCAGACTGCCGTGCCTCTCCTCAGAGAGAGCCAGACGCAATGAAGCTCCAGCCCAAGATGGATGTACGCTAGAAACTTCCCGGTAAGGCACCACTTTGTGGTGCTACACAGATTATTAGATATGGGTTAATCAAGATGTGAGTAAGAGGCAGAAAATAATGGGCCAGGCAGTATTTAAAAGAATACAGTTTCTGTGTAATTATTTCGGGGTATAAGCTAGCCGGTAGCTGCAAGCCGGGCAGCGGGAAGCCAACCCGCAGCCCCTCACTACAATTCGGCTTTTGGTCGATGATGGAACCATCAACATCTCAGACTGGGTAACTTTAAGGACTTTATAAGACTCCCTTCTTCATCGGAAATTTTCATAACATTTCTACAGAACTTTACATAACACACAAGCAAGAACTGAGAGGAAATTCTTACTTATTCTATTATTCTAACCTTCAAGCATCCCAACTCTAACATAAGACTCTCAAAGAAAGGAATATAGAAACGTTATTTTGCCCAGTATAATTTATTTAATATGATAGGCAAAAAAAAGCTGGGGAATAAGTTCCAGTGATAAAATTTAAAACTGATGCTCTGGTAGTTTATATTTTAATAAAATATGCTAAAAATGAGAGTACAATATTGAGCAAATAATTATACTGAAGTAGGAAAGGTGACTAGGTCATCCATCAGAGAGGGAAAGACTTGCTTAGTTTGTGCTGATGGAAAGGGATGTCTATGCAGATAACGGGCAGATGAGTATTCCAAGCACCAAGTGTGCAGCAAGTGCAAAGGGCCTGAGGTAGGGTTATCTGGAGTGCATGAGAAGCAGCAATGAGATTTAAGGATTTATATAGAGGACTGAGACGGGGTGATCTCACTTAGGGTGGTCCTAGAATGTGCACGCTTAGGAGGTCATGCTGACCTCCCAAGACTTGATGATGTCTGTTACACTACAATTAGACCAAGACCTCAAGACCCAGCAATACCACTTTTGGGTATGTACATAAAGAATTCTTAATCGCACCACAAGGACATTTGCTCAACTATGTTCATAGCAGCATTATTCATAATAGTCAGAACCTGAAAACAACCTAGATGCCCCTCAATCAAAGATTGAGGGATAAGGGAAATTTGATACATTTATACAATGAAATACTACTCAGTGGTTAAAAAAAAAGTAAAGACATCTTGAAATTTGCAAGCAAATGTATGGATCTAGAAGAAAAAACATATTGAATGAGGTAATCTAGACCAAGAAAGATAAATAAAATATGTGTTCACTCATTAGTGGTTTTTAGACATAAAGCAAAGAAAAACCAGCCTTCGGTTCACAACCCCAGAGAACCTAGAGAACAAAGAGGACCCTGTGAGAGACATACAGAGATCCACTTAGGAAGGAGAAAAAGACAAGATCTCCTGAGTAAACTGGAAGTGTGGGAGGCAGAGGGAAGGTAGAAGGGGCAAGAGGAGGAAGGAAGGGGATTGGGAAGTTGTATATCTCAATAAAAACAATGAAAAATGTTGATGATTTTACTTGGAGTAAAATGGGGAGGAATTACATGTTTGACTCGATAGATATATGCAGGACTGCTGTGTGCAGGCCACACTACAGGTAGAGAGAGAAGTAAACGGGCGTTGGACTGTCTTGGAAACGGAATATAGATGGCAGGACGGTAAACTGGAAGCTACAACAGGGCACATCTGTTAAAGGCTAGTTCTGGGCTTCCTGGTGGATTGAATGAGGCTGTAAGTAGCCGAGAGAAACAAACATTCACAGCCTTGGGGGAACAAACATCCTTATGTTCTGGTGCGGGAGGGGGGGCAAAGGAGTCAATGCGAACATGAGAGTTTACCTTTGGAATCGGCAGACATTGTTTCAACATGGTCTCCTGTGTGCATGAGGTTGAAAGGGCCTCACCTTCTTTTCCTCATGCTGTCTAGTGTCCTATGGATTCCCATGGTCACCTGACAGGAGGCACATGTGTGCGTGCAGACACATATGCATGCCCATAGGCTCACGTGCACACCCCTTTGAAACAGTCTTCACAGACATTAGAGGACAATTCCATTTGTAAGGAAACTTACCTGCCTGTGAGTCCAGGGGGCAAACATTGCCATGCAGCCAGTGTACACCTCCACAGAGACCACTCAGATCACAGGGTTGACCCATGCTCCCCAGAGACACATGACAAGATGCCAAACTCACAACATACTTCTTCCCAGAAGAGGAGAGACCCACAAAGACAAACTCTTCTCACTCCAGAACACAGAAATTGTTTACTCTCTGTCTTAGTAAGGGATTCTGTTGTAGTGTTGAAACACCATGACCAAAGCAACGTGGGGAGGAAAAGGGGTTATTTGGCTTATACTTCCAGATAATAGTTCATCGCTGAGCGAAGTCTGGACAGAAATTCAAACAGGACAGGAATCTGATGGCAGGTGTTGATGCAGAGGCCAAGGCAGGATGCAGCTTACTGATTTGTTTCCTATGGCTTGCTCAGCCTGCATCTGTAAAGAACCACTAGCCCAGGGATGGCACCATCTACAATAGGCTGGTCTCTCCCCATCAATCACTAATGAAGAAAATGCCCTACAGGCTTGCCTACAGCCAGATCTTATAGAGGCATTTTCTTAATTGAGGTTCCCTTGTCCTGATGACTCTACCTTGTGTCGGGTTGGCAGGAAACTAGCCGGTACACTGTGGATAATTCCACCACAGTCGATACCAGGCTTTAATATACAGTAAACGTCATATTAGCAACTGTGGAAAAAAGTGTGATATTTTTCAGAACATAACAGATTTCCTTCGTTCCGTTTAGTAGGTTTTTTTTTTTTTTTTTTTTTTTGGTTTTTCGAGACAGGGTTTCTCTGCAGCTTTTTTTTTTAGAGCCTGTCCTGGAACTAGCTCTTGTAGACCAGGCTGGCCTCGAACTCACAGAGATCCGCCTGCCTCTGCCTCCCGAGTGCTGGGATTAACCGTTTAGTAGGTTTAAAGCCAACGTTAATTAATCCTCATACCAGGTCGCCACTGGGGCTGCGATGACACCTGGAAGAGGAGCACCTGCCTTGTATGCATGACACCGTCAGTCCTTCCCCAGGACCAGGAAAAAAAAAGGTTTAATTAATAAAATGTGTTTATCATACCAAAATAAAACCATGGTTCAAGCACTGAGATGAATAGAGACTTACTCTTTCAAATTTTGTCTATACGGGTGATTATAAAAGTTTCAGTTACCAAACTGTTTCCTTGAGATGCTCTCATCTGACTCATCTGACCTGCTCTCGTCCACCATGGCATCCTCTCCTTTGAGATGGGAAGGGCTAGAGAATTGAGCTCTAGTCCTCATGCAACTTTGGTTTCCAGGTTTTTAATCCTAATTCCTTCTAGATCTGCACAATTTGAACATTTGGGCTCTTGTTTTTGGCATTGGTTTCCCTCTGCTTGACCTCGGCCAGCATTAACCTCTCACAGCTGTGCCCAGAGGCTGCTCCCCCAGGTCATGCTCGACTGATCAAGTTGACAATTGGAACCAACCACCAAATGTACATATGTGTGTGTTCATGTGTATTATGTGTGTGTATGCAGAATATGTGTGTGAGCATGTGATACACACACACACACACACAGAGGGGGTGGTAGTGAGCCCTTCAGGTTGGGGACAGAAAGCAGAGCCAATGTCACAGTTTAAGTACAAAGGCCGTCAAGCTGGAGAACTGACCATATCCTGCTTGGGAGAGGTCAGCTTTGTGCCCTCTAGACCTTCACCTTGGATAACTTCCACCTGCATTCTAGAAAACAGCAGACTTTCCTCAAAACTTACTGATTTAAATGTGAGTCTCATCCAAAAACGTGCCTATGGAGACATCTAGAATAATGTCTAAGTATGCAGGAACTAAGAATCAGCTTACACACACACACACACACACACAGAGAGAGAGAGAGAGAGAGAGAGAGAGAGAGAGAGAGAGAGAGACAGACAGATTGAGAGCACACACACAGAGTGAACCAGCAGAAAGAGGAAAAGCAAGGTCAAGGGTGGAGAAGAGGGAATTTGCTCTATGTGCAGAAGTCTGTCCTGTCGCCCAGTGTTGGTCAGCCAGAGGAATCCTAAGAAGGGTGGGCGACTTCTGAACAGAGGACAGACATCAAGAAGGCAGTGAATTAGGATCCTAAGTAACTTGAAGACTGAGTCAAAAGAAAACGCTCACTGCCCTGTCCTCTTCAGAATCTGCAGGAAGGTTTGTTCTGTGTGTGAACTTCCCTAACATCTACAGATAGGTGATAGCTGTGCCCTTTGAGAATTTGCACTCCTAGGCTATGTCCGTGCAAAAGGAAGGAATTTTGCCATAGTAACCGGTCACAGACATTGCTGGGTGATGGTTTTGCTCATGGGTCACCTCCCAGGGTTTTCTCTGGACCCGCTCATGCCCTGACTTGGCCTATTTGATTTTTTAAACCATTCCATAGTATATATTTACAGGGCTTCTCTGAATACAAAGTGAGATCGGGCATTCCTTTACTCTATGCCCAGTTTCCCATGCCCTCTTTCTCACTTCCACGTCAAACAGCGCCTCCCATCAGCAGCCGGGTGTCTGGAGAGTCCCTCAGTGCGCTTTTTGACAGGCCTCTCCGCACATTGGGGCTCTGGCTCTCATAAAGAGCTTTGTTGTTTCTCTACTGTTCCCTGAAATCAAGGGTGTGAGTGACCACAAGGACAACGTGAATGACCCCGTTCTCACAGAGCCCTGGGATTGCTTGGAAATTGTCTTCAAAAGAAAATTGGGGAAGTAATTGTGTCTGTGGGAAAGTCTCCTCTCCCCAGATTGACTCCCTCAGATGATGAGGTGGCTGAAAGCTGCCTATGGAGAGGTCAAACTCTCTTGGAAAAAGGAAGTTATTCAGATAAGGGCTTGAAGGATGGTACTTTCTATAGCCCCAACCTAATGTGCTTGTTCTCTTGGTTAGAAGCACTGGACTCAGCCATCCGCTGTCCTGAACAAGAGTCTGTTTGGTTTACTCATAAGCAAGTCTAGACTTCATTGATTCAGCCCTGCGTGGTAACCCATCAGCAGGGAAGACCAAATGGAGTGAACACTGTCGAAAAGTACCCAGGAGAGGTGGCTGCAGTGGTGGGGGGGGGGAGGGCGGTAACCAAACCGAGCCAAGCCACTTTGTCTCCTACGTGGTTCCTATCCAGATACATAAAATATGGATGTGCATATGTGTGTATGTGTGACATGAAATAGACGTGGAAATAGAAGCAAAATCATCTATTGGGAAGAAAGATTAACAGCAGGGGAAACGTGAGAAAGGGAACGTAGAGGGTTATGGGATGATTGTGGGAGATACGCTCAGATCTATAAAACAGACTTGTATGAAAGTATTGTGTTCGTAAAACCATGTCGTGTACAATGAATATACATGATGAAAAGCAATTTACGTAGGAAATTAATGGGGAAACCCTCAGAGAATGACTGAGGGACATTGCACGTATCCAGACAACTTTCCCAGATGAGGGATGGGGTGACTCCATTTCTTAAGTCACCTCTTTTCTGAGTGATGAGGACGGGCATCCTTCCAATTCCTACATGGGCTCTAGCCGAAAGCTTGTTTTTCTAATTCAGTGCAGCCATTATTATGCTGCCTGACTGTGAGGGCAAGTTTGTGAGTGATTAACACACTCACGAAAGGTGACTTGATAGCTCGATTGCTTGCAGGTCCTCTTCCCTCATCTTTTAATGGAAAGCGATGCTCGTGCAAAAGTAAATGAACGTATCTGCTTTTGACAAAAAAAATGCCAAGAAATTATCATAGAAATCCTGGAACTGCCATTTAAAAAAAAGAATAGAGATACCATACGTAGAGATACCATACGCTGTCTAGGCTGTCTCTCCTTCAAGTCTTCTCAGTTTCCATCTTGGTTCCTTTAAGTAGGATAACATGTAAGGTTATATAATATATAAGAGATTGTAGGCATTGTTGTTATAGCCACAGACATCAACTTGAAATATCAACATTAATGTCATAGTAATTTCTTCCCCAGTATCACACATCTTAGTTACTCTTCCTGTGGCCGTAATAACACATCCTGAAAAAGCCACTAGTGGGTTGATTTTTGACTCGTAGTTCAGGAGGACAGTCACACCAGCAGGAGCTTAAAGCTGTTGGTCCCACTGGCAGACAGTCAAGAGAGCATGAATGCTTGCCATGAGCTCTTTCTCCTTTTACATAACCCAGGATCTAAAGTAGGGAATGGCGCCATCCATGGGGGACAAATCTCCCCACCTCAACTGACCTATATCACAATAATCCTCAACCCACCCATTTCCCAGATGATCCTGTCTCAAGTTGATAATTGGGGCAATCCTTAACTGCTACACACACCATACTCAGAACACGAGTGGGCATAAATGATGACACTCAATGCCTCCTGACAGATATGGAAGCTGTGGCATTCATCACCAGTGAGGGATG
Organism: Arvicola amphibius; assembly: GCF_903992535.2. Taxonomy (NCBI): domain Eukaryota; kingdom Metazoa; phylum Chordata; class Mammalia; order Rodentia; family Cricetidae; genus Arvicola; species Arvicola amphibius. The sequence goes on from NC_052050.1 coordinate 157,936,768, forward strand.
ATACCAGAGAGATGGCATCACCAGCTAAGGGACACCAACACCACAGATTAATTCCCTCCACAACCACATTCACCTTGCTTCTGAAGAAGCAGAAAGTAAACAGAGAGCAAACTTGGTCTTTGACCTTAAACTAAAAACTAAAAAGAATCAGTACTCAGTTCACAAAAATTTGGAGCAACACCCTTTCACAAAGGGAAGAGATCTCTGAAAGGGAAGGCAGGGGGTAGAGGTACCAATTACTTGATGTCCCTCACAGTCTCTAGTCGGCGTATATCCATATGCCACAAATTCTCTTTCTAAATTCATAGCTCAGTTCCCATTTTCTCATTTTATCCAGTTAATATCCTTACAATATTTCAAGTACCCTTCAGGCCCTCAATCACTTCCAGGAAGAAAAAAGAAATTATGATTTTTTTTTCCAAAGGAGACTGTTCTTTAAGGAGACTCATCAGCGACACAGTGAAGAGATTTAAAAGCAAATTCAAAGACTTAGAAAGTAATAAGGAACAAGAAATCTTTAGAAACGGCTGCTGCATCTGTAATGTCTTAAGGTGCTAAAATTCAAGTTAAGCAAACGAATTCATCTGCAGAGGGCATGCCACAGAACCAGGCACCCTGATTCCTAGTCCGGGGTAAATGTTTTAAAATATCCACCCCCAAGGCCAATCTTCATTTGTTTGTCGAGTACCAAACTGAAGAGAGAAAGCTATAAAACACCTGTAGTTAGCAGGAATGACACTCTAAGAACCACAGGGCAGCTCATGTTCATCCAGTCTTTTCCAGGATATCATAAAAAGATGAGCCTAATTGCTGAAGCCTTGCCTGGTTAGCTAGCCAAGCCCAGGGCTGCTTCTCACAGCCTGAGATGCCAACTGCGTGATCCTGAGGGAGAGCTGGGGAGAGAGGCCTCAGCGGAAGGATTTTTCCAATCCTCCCCACCTGTGCAGCCTGAAGCAGGGCCTGTCTGGGTTCTGCCTGCCTTCCTTGCCCAAGGGCAAACAGGAGATTCCTCTGGACAAGTTCATGGTCTGTCTAAACAGGAGATACTGTTTTTCCCTAGGAAGAAGCTTCAATCTTTCCTGAGAAAATGAAGCTTCCAGACTAAACCTGAGCAGTGAAATCAGCCCCTTCTTAATGTAACACTTGCAATATTTATCTGTTTGCCAGCGGAAAGTGATTTTCACTTCAGGGACCCTCTTCTTTTCCTTTTGTGGTACCGAGAGTCAAAAGCCTCATGCATGCCCATCAAACACTCTACCCCGGAGCTGGGCTCCCAGCCCCTCCCTCGTCTTTGCTAGCCCTCCTTCTTCCTCGAAGTTTCCTTGGTTGTGGTTATTGGTTATGGTTGTGGTCGCTTGTATGCCACATGTGATTTGTCTTCTGCTTGCTGGTGTGTCCTTCCACGATTCTTTGAGCACACAAACACGTCTGGTCAGTTAAGCTCATTGTCTACATCGGCCGTTTGGAATAGTTCCTCTGCACTTAGGATTAGGGTATCGTCTGTGACAAAACCCAACCAAGTGCTTGTGTACTTCCTCGTATTGGAAACAATTATATGGGAGAGGAAAAAATGCACTGTGGGTGAGAGAGACAATAATAAATTTCTGGTAAAGTTTTAACAGGTAAAATCAGGTCAGCGGCTCAACCGTGAGAATTAGGTTTCTCATTGTTTCATACTCCCCTGACCAGCAACCACTTATGGAAGGGCGAGTTTATTTTCACCCATGGTTTGAGGTCAGTCCATCATGCTGGAGAAGGCATGGGGTCAGGGCTTGGGGCCTTAGTGACTGACAACAGCATGAGCCTGTTTGCTGACATTTCAGCCAACTCAGAGGCAGAGAGTAGGCATGAAGTGGGTTCAAGCTCTAGAGCTCCCCAAACCTGCTCTATGACCCTCTTCTTCCATCAATTCTCCATTGCCAGAGAACTTCCCCACACAGAGCCACCCGCTAGGGACTGAGAAGGGGACGCGTCACATTTAAACCATGGTATTTATAAAGTTAGCAACAGCAGCACCACTACTGACAGGAGCTGTGTGGAAAGTCCTAGGGCTTGCTGATTTAAAGTGCCACACAGTTCTCCTGGGATCTGAGTGGGGCTTAGTAAGGAAGACTTGCGGCTGTCCATAATGGGCTGATCCCAGGGAACTGCTCATCTAGAAGATGATGACAATTAGCTCTGGTTGGTGACCTCAGAAGAGGCTGACTCCGTCTCCACGGGGAAAGGAGAACAAAGGATTGTGGGTTCTGACGAAGCCTAACACAGCACAGCAGCGAGTTGGGCAGCCACTGTTTCTGCCGAGAGGGGTTGAGCACAACAGGTCACAAGTGTTACTCAATTTTGTACAAAGTTTCTATTCTTTCGAAGTTGAAATTGAGTCCAATTTTAACCTCCTTATTATTCTCTGATGAGAGCAATCACATTTGCGTTTACTTTTTTTAAACTACAACGTTGATTACATTTTGTCTCACAGACTCGAGTGGAAAGATATCCTTAATGACCCAGGGCTGGAAGGAAGGCTCAAGCGGATAAGAGCTCCATTCTTGCAAAAGACCTGAGTTTGATTTCCTTCGCCCACCTGGCAGCTCACAACCACCTATAACTCCAGTTCTAGGGGATCGGATGCTCCCTTCTGGCCTCGGAGAGCACCAAACATGCATGTGACGCACAGACGTACATACCGGCAGCACACCCAGACACAGAAGATAGAATAAAATCTTCTTAAAGGATACAAAGACCTGCCGTGATAGACACTATTCCTGCTGGGGTTGCCACCGTTAGTCATGATCGGATCATTTTAGAACACTGAGAGATGAAGGCGAGCCTTAGCCTGGGAACAGCAGAGTGATGGGTCCATATTGACTACTATTTGTGTGACGCTGAGTGTGAGACCCACTCACCATGACACCGAGAGGTCGGTGAAGAGACCGCGTAAAGACGTTTCCTAAAGTGATCCCTGCAGCCTGCGTTGGATGTTTATCATTGGAGATTCCTAACTGCAGCCTCCGGATTAACTGCTGTCCACACCACGTGCGGTGACATTTTCCAGAGAAGGAGCTTTCACTTTGCAGGACGAGAAGACTGGCCCATGTTTCCAATCTCTTTTCCCTCACCAAGGCTGCTGCTGATCTTCGGGATTCACAAAAGATTTTGTTCCATCGAAGGGTTGGAACTTTGGCTTTCAACACCATTTTGAAGGCCACAGAAAACGAAGACATCTGTTTCACGTGGTTCTTGTCTATTTACATGTCTGCGTGTTTGTCTGGAGGAGCTGATGTTTATGATGTGCCCTTGGGTGTGGGGAGCAGGCACCTGTGAGTGTGTACTTCCCACACATGTGAGTGTGGGGTTCCTGCTGCTGGGAGTGTGGGGTTCCTGCCCCTGAGTGTGGGGTTCCTGCCCCTGAGTGTGGGGTTCCTGCCCCAGGGAGTGTGGGCATCATGCATGTGTGAGCAGGGAGGTTCTGCACCTGTTAATATGGGGTGTCTGCCCCGTGGGTATGGGGTTCCTGCACCTCTTCCTGAGCAGGTCATCAGTGTCTTCCTCTGTTGCTCTCCATCTTTTTGCCTTTAGAAAGGGTTTCTCACTGAGATGTAGCTCACCATTTGGGTTTGTCTGATCTATGTAATTCCCCTCACAGTTCAATGAGGTAGGTTCAGTATGTCTCACATCACAGACAAGAAAAGTTGGTAAGATTTTTTTTTAACTTGTTTAACTAACTCTACAGTTAGTGAGGGAGAACTCTGACCCTACCTGACATTCTCCAGGACCTACCTAACATGCATAAGAACAGCACACAGTCTAGCATGGGCATAAATCAGATGTGTGATGCATAAGGGTACAAGATTCCTATAGAGGCTTAGGAAATATGCCTCGTCTTTTCCAAGGTCAGAAGTTGTGCTTAATCCAAATGCAGCAAATGAAGAATTAAATATTTTTGAAAAAGTTGTCTCAGCAGCCATGGAGGTTAATTTTGGTTGTGAGTTTAACAGAACCTAGAGCCGTCTAGGATGCGAGTCCCGGGTTAAGTGTGATGGGAAAACCCACCCTAAAGGTGTGCAGCAACGTTCGCTGTGGAGCTAAGCACAGGGTTTGTCTCTCTTGGCTTCCAGGTTCCACGTGCGATGTGACCGACTGCTTCTGGCTCCTGCGCCCCTGACTCCCTCACCACGGTGGACTGTATCCTCGAACGTGAGCAATAATAAACCCTTTCTCTCTGCAGTAGACTTTCTATTTTCATCACAACAGGGGAAGTAACTATGAGAGCTAGATGCATTCGTTCTTCAGTCAAGGGAGCGTGAGAGCCAGAGGACGATTGTGGGGAAGATTATCTGATGCCCTCAAACCCTGTGGGACCTTCCACTGTTCAGTTGGTGAAGAGATGGCACCTTAGTCAGAAGAGGACTGCCTGAAGTCTGCAATGAGGTGAGAAAGCTGGGCTGGAGACATAGAGTTAGAAAAGTCGGGGGCGTGTGCTTCAGGGCAATGGGGAGCGGTGCCAACAAAAGGCTTCACCCTCTATTCGCCGGCTCAGACATTCTCCTTGCTATAGACACGGTGTTTGTGGCTTCCCATCCCTATAAGCTGAATCCTAGTTCCTAGTGTGTGGCAGGTGAAAGTGTCTTTTGGTGGGTGATTAGGAATGGGATCGTTGCTTTTTATAAGCCATTTTGATAGTCTCCTCGGTTGTGTGGCAGTGTGAAGACCCAGGAAGAGGCAAACATGAATTGAGCTCTCACCAGATGCTGAGTCCATCCACACTTTCACCTGGGGCTTTCTAGCTCCTAGAAACTCTCATCATGAATGGCTTTTGTTTCAAACCACCTAGTCTGTGTTATTCAGTTACATGCCTAACAGACGCAAGCAAGAGTAGTGTGGGCGATGCTGGAACATATTTTAAAATGCTCTAAATATCTTTGGAGGTGTCCGGGGGACAGAGAAGGGAAAGGCTTGAGGCGATGTGCTGGATAAACCTCTGTAATTCTGAGGAAGACCCAGTAAGCATGTCTGGTGAAACTCAGAAAAGAAACAGGATATCTGCAGAGAGAGCTCCGACCAGTTTTGGAGACCACCCCGGCAATCCTGAAGGGAATGACGATGGTGTCTGTGTTCTAATGTTCTGTGGGAGGCAAGCAGGGATGATAGATACTAAGATAGACTGATTTCCCGTGTTGAACGGGTAGTCCCTGGATGTTTATAGCAAAATGGAAGAGGGAAAAGAATGACTTGAAGAGAGAAGCAGGAATTTAAACATTGAGGCTTTTTCTTCTTACTCATTTTTCACAGTATGAGAACATTAAAGTCCAACCAAGTGATCACTGAAGGAGAGATTGGTGTGGATCAACCATCTCAACAGACATCACCTGTGGCTCACTCAGACAAGGGAAGGGTGACCTGAAGGTGACTCACAGAGGATTTTTCTCATACCTCAGCCTCAGAGACATTGCCCATATCACAGCCCAGAGTGCAGAAGCCTACGTAGAGTTGGGAGCCATACAACACCCACAACTTCCACACCCTACCAGCCCAATGCCTTGCCACAGCTCCAGCTCCACTCCTCACATGTAGCTCTAGAACCTTTGGCTGCCTTAGCTTGGTGCCAATTGGTCTTAATTACATGGCCCCCTCAAAGCAGTAGCATCACCGTGGGGCCCCCTCTGCTGGCTCACAGAATACAGAGAACCAAGCTGTAAGGCCACCTCCACTGTGATGACGAATCTTCGTTATCAGCTTAACCTAGAACTGGAATCTCATTTCTGGACATGTCTATGTAGGCATTTCCAGAGAAGTTTAACAGACTCTCTCCTCCCCTTCCTTTCCCTCTCCTTTCCTCCCCTTCTCTTCTCTTTCTTTTCCTTTCCAGTCCTTCTCCTCTCTCTCTCACCCACACCCTCTTATTCCAGCTTCCAAGCATCTTCAATTATTCCCTAATATAAAATAAAATCACCAGCTCTGTGTCCCCTCCCTGCTCTGTGTCCCTGGCAGCTCGGTAACTCTCCAGCTCTTACTCCGCTCAGACTTGCTGCTTCCAGGTGATAAAATTGACACTGGGTCCCCCCTCCCCACCCTCACTTCTGTTTTCTGCCCCGAAGGCTCACAGGAAATGACTCCTGAAAGTGTTGCTGAGACATCTTTATCACCAGAGCCCACAAACACTTTCCAGCTTTTGCCTCCCCAGACACCACAGCCCTTCTGTTTTAAAAATGTCCCTTGGACAACTGTCTCCTCTCTAATACCCAGGTATTAACTAGCCTGCTGTGTTTGGGGATGTTAGCAACAGACATTGAAGTGTCCACGAAAGCTGTCAATCAGACATGTTTGTCCTTAACAAGTTCTGCTTACTTCCTGGTAGAGCCTGAGCTGATTCCCCTTCCCTTTGTTGTGACATCCTTTTCCTTGGACTGCTTTATAACTGAGGCAGAAAGGGGGCTATTTAAGGAAAGAAGTCTGCCTGCAGTCAGTCCTGTTAGATTTGACCTGGCAGATGCTCTGCCCCCTGAGGTGACCTGACTCTTCTTTGACTTTGAGATGATTCAGTTAAGGATATGGTATGACAACATTTTGTACATGTCTGGGGGGCTCTGAGATGTGGGTTTCCTCTGTTCTTTAGCAAAATACAGTATGAAGAACAGAGCATGAAAAGAGCCCCCTGAGCAGTAGACAAAACCCCCTTTCTGAAGATGGCCCCCCTCCATTGTGCAGTTCCTATAAATCTATCCATGGAAACCAGAATGGATCTCTAGCACAAATAAAAACCCAGAGCAGATATTGGGGTTCAACCTGAAAGTCATAAAGCAAAATGGCCAAGCCACTAGAGAAGTCTTAACCTCTACCAAGGCTGGGTGACTACAGGCTAAGCAGACTAGGCAGACTAAACCTCTCTCTCCTGTTTTATATTCTCTTTAGTGCTGGGATGAAAGGCGTGTGACTCCCTAGTCCTAGGATTAAAGGTGTGAGCCACCACCACCTGGATTTGTTTCTGTATTGATTTCAAGTAGCCCAAGGTAGCCTTGAACTCACAGAGCTCCATCTGCCTCTGTCTCTCAAAATCCTGGGATTAAAGGTGTGTGACACCACTGCCTGACGTCTAGTACCTTAGCTTTGCCTTTCTGATCTTTAGGCAAGCTTTATTAATTAAAACATCAATAAAATATCACTTTATGAATCCAATGTCACAATTTGCATTCCCTCAGCTGGCCTTAACCAAATCTCTAGATAAAAGAAACTTGCTTCATGATAAAAAAAAAAAAAAAAAAAAAAAAAAAAAAAAAGGCCTTAGTCAAGGTTCCACAGGGGTTCCTGAGGCCATCTTTGTGGCAACCTCAGGGATATTTTGCTGTATCTTTCTCCCATTCCTTAACTGAGAGCGTTTCCCTCAGTTGCTCTGTAAGGTTTCCATGGTCCCTGGATTCTTTGTTCTGACTCTCCCCCACCCAGGGAATCTCATAGTTTGAAGGCTTTGACATCCACAGTTTGGAAGCTCCTTGCCTCTCCAGTACCTTCTGCTCCTGCTCTCAGGACATCAGGTCCCTAGTCACTCCTTGTGCTGGGCTCCACTCCCAGTGCCTCCCAGGGACTTCCCAGTACTCTCTGCATCTCCAGTCTCAGCACTTGGGAGGGGGAGCAAGATGAACAAGAGAAAAGAAGGGAAGGAACCTAGATGACAACCCTGTTTATAAGACATGCTTGGTGACAGAAGTGTTTCTGTGTCCCCAGGAGCATTCCCAACCCCACCATGCTCCAGTGCCCTTCCATGCCCACAAACTTAAATCCCTCACCCCGCCTGGAAACATCTTTAATTTCAACAGATGAAATAAGAGATGAAATAAAAGGATAATAGATAAATGAAAACACCTGAGACCTCTGTCCTGCACACTCTGCCAGAGAACAATGGCCATTCCATAGAGCCCCTCTAGGTGGACTTTTTGAATGGGGATCTCTTGGGGGACATGTTTTGAAAACTATGAACAGAAATCTCTGTATCTGGTTCCTATGGTCTGTTGATCTGTTAATATTGCTCAAGGCTTTTCTCTCTTCTTCCTTTTTGTTTTGAGAGAGAGAGAAAGAGAGAGAGAGAGAAAGAGAGAGAGAGAGAGAGAGAGAGAGACTCATGTAGCGCAGGCTGCCCTCAAACTGATTACGTAGCTAAGGATGGATGGCATTGCTTCCTGCTCCCAGGAGCTGGGATTGGAGATGTGCTTCAGCCTGGCTGCTGAGCGAGGTTTATATCAGAGTAAAACCACAGAGTAAGGAAACAGCTAACAGGCTCAGCTCTTAAGGGCACTCGCTGTGTTAATCCGAAGATGGAAGGAGAAGGACCACCGACCCAAATCATCATGGCCAAATTAATTAAAGCAAATGACTAATTAAAACAAGCTTTTTATTCGTGTACGTGGGCTGCCTCCCCCTAAGGCGGAGCTCAAGATGTCAGCCCTAGGTGTGAGGAAAGAAAGGCTTTTATAGTTCAGAGGTGAGGGGTTTCCAAATGGGGGGGTGATGGGCAAAATAGGGATTACAGGGATTACAGGAGCAGAGCAGAAGCTTAAGAAAGACCCAGTTATGAGGTGGGCATAGCATGGCAGCCATAACAACAGGCTGTGTGTGTGTGTGTGTGTGTGTGTGTGTGTGTGTGTGTGTGTGCGCACAGAGAGAGAGAGAGAGAGAGAGAGAGAGAGAGAGAGAGAGAGAGAGAGAGAGAGAGAGATGTATAACCTTTCAAAAAAAAGGTAGTGTTGCAGAATGGTTATAAACAACTTTTGAAACACAGACATGATTGCCATTCCTGGAACAGGGAGTACAGAACCATTTGTAGTTAATGTTGTAGGAGGGGCATAGCCCAATCCTTGAGAAACAGGTTTAGTCATAAGCAGGAGTGAACTTGGTTTTCTTTGCTGTAAGATGACTTTTAAACCTAAGATGAAGGCAGGGCTCTTTCTTCAGCTGCTCAAGAGAATCAGTGCTTTGTTCCCAGCACCCAAGTCAGACAGGTCACAACCATTCCAAACCCACCTCCAAAGGAATCTAATGCCCCCTTCTGGCCTCTGTGGGCATCTGCACACACATTCACATAAACACAAGCACATGTGTTTATATAAATGAAAATAAAAGATAAATACTTACGAATATATCTTTAAAAAGAAAGAGAAAAAGAGGACACCAATAATGCCTATTCAAGAGTAAGCATTAAATGCCACAAATGACCTCTCCACCGTCTACTGGGGCTTCTACTGATCTGATCAAATCCGTGAGTCACGTCACAGAAGCAGGGGCCGCGTCTTGTCTATATTCCTGTTTTGCAGTGAAGCAGAACCTATCTAGATATTCCTGGTATCTAGCCAGTCAGGTCAAGCTGAATCCAACATGACTCTCCATGTGTGCTCACTGAAAGGGAAATACCCACTCCTATAAGAGGGGAACCGCGTACGTGAGCACAGGACAGAGAGCCTCCCACCTAGGTGACTTCTTCCTAAGACAAAAGTGGGACTCATATACTTACCTTTTCCAAAGGAGTCAAAGAGGAATTCAAGAATCTACAACATCTGCACCTCTGAAAGCCTGCCTATGATCTGACCAGTTCTTGTCAGTCTAAACTTGCTGTGTGATTCACTGAAACTCAAGGGAACCCTGGGAGAGCCCCCGCTGCTGAGGTAAACAATGAGATCTGAATCTGAATGAGCTCCCAGGGCCTCTCCTGTGCTGCAAAGACTCACGCTGAGCAACTGCGGTCCTACAGAAGCTGTGTCCCCAGGAAGTGTCCACCACACCCCAGCCTGGGTCCCCTTGATGGAGACTCCTGACTGAGAGCTTCTTTCTCCTTCCCACCCCTGCAAACCCCTGCTGTCCAAAACAGGAATCCAGAGACTCAAAAGTGCCTTTCACACACCAGTGCCTGGTGGACTGTGTCTGCTCTCAGAACCCTTTCATCTGTCCGCCTCCAGGAGGAGATTTCCTAATTGATAATGAGTTCCTTGGGGGAACATGATTTCGGGCTGTAAATTAATAACTTCTTCCAAAACATAGCACCCAATTTTTAATAATATTATCTACTACATGACATGGGTGATTTTTTTCCCCAATAAACTATTCCAAAGAAAGCAAATTTATGAGGAGAAAAATTATAATAATTTTGACGGTGAATAGTTAAACAAGTCAATAATTGCAGCGACCTACTTTTCTCAAATATGAAAACCACACGTGTGTTGTCTCAGGCAATTTGTTGAGTTTCAAATTATTTCAAACTGGGAGCTGAGTATATGTAGGGCAGGTGTCTCTTAAATCCCAAATCACGGGGTGCATCAAGGGGTGCGTGTTGATGCTCGTCTTCAAAGCTTGAGGTATTTAGAAAAAAACAAAAATAGTAACAACAGTGTTGAGAGGGGGTGGACTAAGGGAGGGGGATGGGGAAGTGTAGAAGAGAGAATAAGAGGAGGGGAGGAGGGAGGGTGGGGAAATCTGGGAGGGGGTGGGGAGAAGAGAAGGGGGAGAGGAGTAAAGAACAGATCAGATCAGCTCCTGGTCCAAAGGGTTCTTGGTGTTTCAAACAACCCACAAACAGGATCCTGGGTAAAACGCTAATGCTGAAGCTTTGGATCAAATCATTCGCGAGCCTGCGCAGAGTCACCCTACCCAGCTACGGTTTGTTCTCCGGGGCTGGGTTTCACCAGCGTGCCTCTGTGGCTCCGCCATTGTCGCGCCTGAAAAGAACATTCCCACAGTGCTGGCTCTAAAAACAATAAACATCGTATGTAAAAAGAAATGACATAACCTTGGCACTGATAAGGAGCGTTTCCCAGGGCTGTGGGGACCGTCGCGGGAGGGGCGACAGGCCACCCCCACTCTGGGGCCTGGGAGGAAGTGTCCTAGGAGGCCTGCTGGGGCCCTTGGGCACTCCCAACACAAAGGGCTGGGAGTGGGCAGGTCCCTCCCAGCCTCTGGAAATCAATCCAAGGAAGTCTGATGCCATGGAACGGTTTCCTGTCCACTGTGTGGGAAACCTAGCTGAGTGCAAGCGCCAGTAACAATGGGACAATATATTATAATAAACAGGAAAAATAGCATTGGCCACGGAAATCAATAGCCTGAGTTCACCAGGCATTCATAAGATTGACAAGTGAATAAATTAAAACCAAAAGGTTAGCACGCTGAAAGAGAAGTTAATTTTATGTCTGCCCTGGAGCCCCTCTTTTGAGGCGCAAATTAAGACTGTATAATAAAATGAACATACAGTCTTGCATTTAAAATAAAGCCTTCCTTAGGACTTACATGGTTAGACAAGCAGAGATTCCTTTGCCGGCTTCCCCATGCATGGGTAGTTTCAGACTGCATTGGCGACCCCCTCCACAGCGTGACCAAAGACTTATTTAAAGAAATTTCTTGCTTTAGATAAACCTGCTCTCAGCAGCCAACTGTTCCTCCAGGAAGTGGCGGGACACCCCAATTCACTGTAGTAGCCTACCCGAGCAGAACCAAAGGAAGCCTTCTACACGCTGCTCTGTAATTGAAAGAAGCGCAGAAGAGGCCACTGGAGGCTGCTCCAAACCCCCAAATCATTATAAACAAGAGAGCGTAACCGACTCTAGAGCCGACCTCAGTTAAACAAACAGATCGACTCCCGTCTTTTGTGTTTCCTCAGCTTTCCCTTTCTGAAAATGCTTTCAAGTTTGGGTTTTCTTTTAAGCCCTAAAATGGCCCTCATTAGAATTCACGGTTGGACCCTGGCTCGTGATAAAATGTTCGATACACGGAACTCCTTCCCTTGGTTGCTGATAAAGACACCGCTATGGGATTTGGGGGACAGTTAAGTGCCATCCGGGTTTTGCAGCGAACTCTCCCTGCAGCACTGATCCCTGCACGGTTCAGCGTTGGTCTTCGCCAGTTTCTGGACATGTGTTTGATCATCTCAGAGTACACAAGACGGCTCTGGCTGCAGGTGAATGAGGCCACGGACCCTCGTGTTTGAGTGCCCTGACTCGAAGGCGCCTGGTGAAGTTTTGCCGGGCTTTGAAGACGCTCCACGGCATCCCTGGTTTTTCCTCTTTTGTGTAGCAGTTTCTGTCCACAGTGAGGAGTACTGGTAGAATCCCATGTTTAGGGAAGTCGAATGGCTCAGTCTTTAATAAATATTAATTAACCAAGGAGGTGCTGGATACATGACGATGACCTTATGAAATGATCCACCTGAGAGCTCATTAAAGCATAAATACAAGACAGCCAGAGTTTATCTAAATAAAACACCACAATGCTTGCTTCTAAATAGAATCCTTCCATCAATTTATTATGTACAATAAATCCCTAAATTTTAGGTTGCGGTGAGAATTTGGGTTTGCTATTGTTTATGTTTTGAAGATTTGCCAAAAGGGGGTAAAAAAAAACCCACATTAGTTAATTTATTATTCATTTACTTATAAGCTCAATAAGTTTTTATTTAAGGAATTTCGCATGTGACTTCTTCATTGCCGCTGAGGGTATTAATTAACTCATTTTCCTTCTATCCTCTGCAGCTGAAGAAAGAGAAGGGAAGTATCTATTCTAGCCAGCAGAGGGCAGTATATCCCAGGAAACGTTCTAGTTACTTAAAAGGTAAATCTTACTCTAGTAGTCAAAAAAAAAAAAAAAAAAAGTCCCAACAAGAAGCTATTGCCAACATTCTGGCGTCAAAACGCAGGAAGAAGACCTCAACACTTCCTGGAAAATCCACTCTGTTGGTGAACTTTCCCACCCAGGACTCCAAATGGTCTAAAAGAGCCAAAAATAGAAATTGACTTCCCCTCCCAGCTTTCGGTTTAATTTAGCATCAATCTCCCGAGCAGTAGAAAGGTCCAAGACTGTATTCTGAAAAAGCACAGGGCTTCTTTGCTTCGGGTTCACCGGCAGCATCAGCAGGGGCCGGGGCCGGTAGCCAGGCCTGCTGTCAGCAGCCAAGAGGAGTACAGCACGGTTGGCTGAGTCCACATCCCTGCGGGAGGCCGACCCTATTCCCTCCCACGACGTGCACCCGTCTCTATTGTCTTCCCTGTCTAGGCTTTCACTGTACACCTGACATCACTGGATTCTTCCAAGTGCTCCCCAGAGGGGACCAGGAAACACAGAACTTCAAACAAAGCTTCCGGTCCACCCCTGGACCTCAGATTCTTCCATGGACTTTAATAGTCGTTGGGTTAGAAAAAGAATTCTTGCTTGGGACTCAGACCTAGGTTCTCCTGTCTCTTCAGCCAATGGGCACAGTGATACCTATGAGGGCCTCCTTCCCGCGGGCACCACCACCCTTGTCTCCATAATGGGCACCACCACCACCTTCCCCTTCAAAACTCTTGCCCTGTGGCATTAAATTGAGAGCTGCAATAGCCCACTGGCCTGACTTTCAGGTCATTCGTGAGGCCGGCCTCCAACACTCCTGCGCGCTGGCTTTTCTCCCTGCTCAGGTGTCTCACTTCTTATGGCTTGGGGATTCTTCTCGGTTTGGTCTCTTCCTAGGAAAGCAAATCCAAAGGCAAAGGCCAAGGACAGGCATGATGAGCACAAGGAGGGGGAACAAAGGCAGCTGCTCCTTACGTAACTGCAGTCAATCAACCTGACTTCGGTGAGTAGGACTAGGGTAATTTCAGTAATGAGTGGGCTTGCTTTTTAAAATTCATTGTATTATGAAAAGAAGGGGGAAAAATCGAGTTTCTGAGTAGTTACCTTCTACTGAAGTCCCATTTCTTCCCCACTGAAGTCGACACCAACTGTAAGGATTTAAAAGTCATTTCCTTGTGGTTTTTTGTTTGTTTTAAAGGGCACTTTTGGCTTCAAATGTGTCTTTTGGGTTGCAAGTTGGTTTGAACTAGAGGATAACTTGAAGACAGCACTTTCAAACACTCCAAATGAGAAAAGAATAAGAACTCATACTCTTCAAAGAAATTCTAGTTATACCAATTTAATTTTAAAGGTAAAAAAAAATTAAAGCTAAATAAGGGTCATGCAGTTTTTAGGAGCTACCCAAACTCACACTGCCCAACAAGCACTATTTCTCCCCTCTTGCTCCCAAGACTTGGCTGTTTCAGCATACTCTCCTGTTTGTTCTTCTGTTCTCTCTCTCTCTCTCTCTCTCTCTCTCTCTCTCTCTCTCTCTCTCTCTCTCTCTCTCTCTCTCTCTCCTGAGTAAAGCTTCCAGGTGCAGTGCTCAGCTGCATCTGGGGTGATCTTGAAAGTCATAACGTCACTATCACCCTTTGCTCTGCATCCAGAGGGTGTCTTTATCGGCTTGTTCTGTTGTGTACGTTCCAAAGCTGTAATTATTTCCATTGATCTCAGGGGATGCATGCTGGTTCTCAATACCGAGAGGGATTTATGGGGCCAGGGCCTTAGGAAGCGTCTGGCAGTGACTCAGAGACTTGACCTTCAGGCCAGCCTACAAGAGCAATGCAGTCGCAGACGCCCGTGCAAGCCCTCGCCTTTCATTTCCTAAATATCCCCGGAGCTAGAGATACCACTGTCTCCAAAACAGGCTCCTTCTGTCATCAGAGGGTAGGATGGCTGGCCCGCGAGTTCTCGTCTCAAGCCCAAATTTGTTCATCTTCATTTTCATTGGTCAAACTTTTAACATCCGGGCCCAGGATAGAAAACTACGCAAGCACTCCTCTGAGGGAGCATTTGAAGAATGCGGCCATGTCGTCTTGAAACTTCTCCAGGCTAAACAACCTCTGCTCTCCGTGTATATGGTGTCATAACCAACACCCTGGCCTCACTGAGGTAGTGTGTCTTCATAGTTCATGGCTCTGGGAACTGAGTGGTCTGTGCAGTGGGGCCTGGCTAGCGTAGGGTGGTGACACCGGCTCACCGTCTGTGTCAGCCGTTCCAAAACATTTAGGTACACCTGAATGGCTTTTAGGGATTGGTTCAAAACAGACACACCTAAGCCCTTTCTTAGCACCTCACATTTCCTGAAAAACTGTTTTTAAATAAACAGACCACGTATTGCGAGCAAATACTGTGTATTTTGAGAGGAGTTTCTGTAGGGGCCCAGTTTGTTCCCACATGGCCTTCGATCTACTTCGTTGGTTTTACTGTGTTTTAAGATCTATGCTGATGTCACTCAACCTGAACATCTCAGATCGCCCTTAGCAGACGCCCTAGCTGCATTCATATAAGTTTAAGGTTACATTGAAACATGTCGCATTTACTCTAGTGGTGTGCTGACGGGTGAAACACAGGGGACCCATTAAATCTGAATGCACACACACACACACATATACACATAAACACATATACACACATACACACATATACCCATACACACATACATATACACACACATACACACATATACACACATACACACACATACACATATACACACACACACACACGCACACACATGCACACACACATTTACATACATATACACACATGCACATACACACATACATACACACAAATACACACACATATACACACACTTACACACACAAATAAAAACAACCATCTCCTTCCTCTCCAAAATTCAAATTTAACTGTTTGTCCCAGATTTACAAAATTCAGTAATCTTGCCCTATGGAATTATCTGGTTTGATCTGCTTCTTCTAGTCAGGCCTTCTGTGGCTACTTTGGATTTTAGGACTGTCCTCAGAGGTTTCTGTTTCTTACACATGCTGCTTCTATTCCTGACTATCAGATAAGTTACCATCCCATTCATGTAAGTTCCCAAGGACCATTGGGGTTGATGCTCTGGACATTGTGTCTCACTGAGGTTTCCCGTTGTCTACAACAGTCCCCCAAATCTATGACGGCTGCTATTTTTATTCCAGAAAACTTAATAATAGAATTGAAAGACCCGAATTTAAATACTGGACCTACCACTTACCAAACAATTTGAGGCAAATGCACAGACATCATGAGCCTCAGTTTTCCTACTCATAAAATGGAGATAGGAACATTATAAGAGGTTAATGAGATGAAATATACAAGATCTAAGAGCTGTGTTTAATAATTAATAATTCCTTTAAAAAGTCTTCATTCATGAATTTTTTAACTCCTTATAAAAGCTTCAAATTCAAATTGATAAAATCGGGGACATAGATTGCTTCTTGTTACCCTTTACGTCCATCACAAGCATAAAAAGAAATAAATCCATAGCTATAAAGAAGGGAAAGGAAGTCATTGCAGACAGCAGTTACTGGAAGACCGAAAGCAAAGCCTGTGGGTGTACGGAGCAGAGGCCTGGGAACGGCGCTGTGAGGAGGCCTCGGGAAAAGCATCCAGGAGGCT
This sequence comes from Arvicola amphibius, assembly GCF_903992535.2. NCBI lineage: Eukaryota > Metazoa > Chordata > Mammalia > Rodentia > Cricetidae > Arvicola > Arvicola amphibius. Next base: position 157,953,013 of record NC_052050.1, read on the forward strand.
CTGAGGTAAAGGGGAGAGGCAAGTTTGTAAAGAATGAGGGAAAAACAGTATGGCTACCAACCATGTCAGTACATACTGCTCCTCTTAAATGAGGGTCTTCGGCTCACAGTTGACCAGGGATCTGCTTCTAGTAAAACGATGGTAGGAAACGTAGCAGGGACACTGGGACTTTAGTGTAGAGCCCCGTGGCTCTAACGCAGTCTTGTCCTTTAGGTGAGTGGGGGAGCTGGAGAGAGTTCTTTTTACACTAGAGAGAGTCCAGGTGGAAATATATTTAAAGGGTTCCTCATGAATCTGTCGCATGAAGGAAATCTGGGAGCAGGAGGGAGGCAGAGCCTTCACTTGGGAGGTGGGGAAGGTCCCAGCTATCTCCCCTTGCCTTCAGTCTCCTCAACAAGCGATTGCCAAGAAGGTGAGACCCAGAAGAAGAGGAGGAGTCCTGACTCCAAGAGACAAGCTGTTTAGAAAACAAGGATTTGAAAAGAAACGTTTAAAAAGGACCTCTCATTGATAAGAATCAGAGAAACCTGAGCAATTGTCCTGTTTACAATGGACAGTGCCACAAAATTATAATCAGAGCACAGTTGACTGCTGAAGTAGGCAATGCTGGCTAGTTTTATATCAATTTGACACGTTAGACTCACCTGAGAGGAGGGAGCCTCAATTAAGAAAATGCCTCCGCAAGATCAGGCTGTAGGCAAGCCTGTAGGGCATTCGCTTCATTACTGAGTGGTGGGGAAGGCCCAGACCATTGTAGGTACGTCTATCCCGGGGCTGGTGGTCCTGGTTTCTGTAAGAAAGCAGGTTGAGCAAGTCATGGGGAGCAAGCCAGTCAGCAGCACCTCTCCATGGCCTCTGCATCAGCTCCTGCCTCCAGGTTCCTGTCCTGTTTGAGTTCCTGTCCTGACTTCCTTCAATGATAGACTATAATGTGGAAATGTAAGCCCAAATAAAGCCTTTTCTCCCCACCTTGCTTTTGGTCTTGGTGTTTCATTACAGAGATAGAAACCCTAAGACAAGTGGAGACAGAAAGTAGAGTCTAGAAACCTCCCTGAATGTGGAGCAAAGTGACAGAAAGAGGAAGTCCATGGTATAGAGCGCAGGCACAGAGGTCCAGTGCTCAATGGTAATATTTTAGAAGCCAAGCAGGAGGGGTAGGGTGTGGTGGGGGACGGTGGGAAGCCATTACAAAGCAGGTGAGAATATGTCAGAATTCATGGTCACAACAGGACAATTATTTTATTTTATTGGTTTTGATTTTGGTTTTTCATAACAGCATTTCTCTGTGTAGCCTTGGCTGTCCTGGAACTTTCTCTGTAGACCTCGAACTCACAGAATTCAAACTGGCTCTGCCTCTCAAGTGTTGGGATCAAAGGCTTGTGCCACCACGTGGCTGACTAATTCTTTTTTGTAAAGTTATATTTCAGTTGATTTGTGTGTGGGTACCCATGACATGGTGCACAAGTGGAGGGCAGAGGACAACCCATGGGAGCTGGTTCTTTGCCCTCGCCATGCAGGTTTGAGGGGATCAAACTCAAGTCATTCAAAATGGTCAGGATTCAAAAATCCCAATCCACTGTGAGCGTGCCCTTGTGGAGCTGTTGAGAGGACTGAAGGTCTAGTTCCCCCACTCTCTGAAGATCCCTGCCCGCACAAGCCCACAATAGCAGGTGTGGAAGGCTAAGATCCCACATCACAGAGTTTAGGAGGCAAAGACCCCAAGCCCAGAGAAGGAAAAGGTGCACTCCAATGTGACAGGAGACCAGGATGGAGCAGACTCAGAGAGTGTACCATCCAGATCGAACTCTGGCTGGAAGGGCAGATGTTTAAGTATAAACGTTAAGACCAACAAAAATGAAAGCCCTGATCTGACTGTCAGAACAGGCATGAGAGCATTGACAATGGCCAACTCCGGCAGCCAGTTCCTTATAGTGCTGCCGTCCTCATCCACAGCTCGTAGGTGATCTGAAGACAAGAGGCATCACAACTAGCTAAGGCAGAAGTCACGGGTTAATGGAGACAACCATGAAAGAACAAGTTAGCAGGATGCACAGAAAACCTGTGGACAAAAGTCACCAGTGCGGGGAATGGGGGGTGACTCTGTGGGTGAGAGGCCATGCTGCACAGGGAACCACGGTGCTTAAGCAGAATGCTGGGCATAGCTGTGTGAGCCTGTAAGTATTGAGGAGTAGAGACAGGGAGATTGCAGAGCTCGCTTGCTGGTCAGCTTAATGGAAAACCAGGTTCATTGAGAGACACTGTTTCCAGATAAGGCAGAAAGACACTGGGAGTCCTGATGTAGCCCTACATGGCCAGGCAAGGGAACACACCCCTGCACACTCATGTGTATGCAGCACATATACACACACTCTCATACCACATATAAGCACACACACACACACACACACGCACACATACACATTCACATGGAAATATCACAAGCCAGCACACACACATGCATGAACACATACCACACAGAAACACACACATATACATAAACCGTACATGAACACTCATGTGTGCAAACCACATATGAGTGCACACACAAACACACGTAAATACAGTCATGTGCATATACCACAAGCCAGCATATACACACATTCATGTGTACACACTATATGTGCACACACGCACAATGAATAAATGGATGGATCACAGAATGAATGGATGAATAATGAATGAATGAATGAATGAACGGAGTTACCACTGGCAGTGACTTTGCAGGTGTTCCAGAAGCTTAGAGGGCTCAAACTACCTAACAAGAGAAGTTCTTTGAAGCATACTATCTACTCGTAAGTAGTAGGGCCTTATATCTGGAATACATGTACCAAGGAAATGAAGGCTGGGGGGAGTTTTGAAAGGTGAAATGAGTATTATACATGATGCTTGAAATAATAATCCTTGGCTGCAAGAACCCATTGCTAGAGCGAAGTTAGTCTGAGACTAGGCAATCATTGGGCAGGTAACCTTACATATTTCTGAGGGAGTCTTTTGCTTTGTTTTGTTTTGTTTCTTAAGGTGGCAGTAGCCTTTGTACGGGTCTTGTTCCTGACATCATTTCTAGATAGTTCTTGTTATCGGGCATGCATACGTGGCCTCGCCTCTCTCAGCATCAGAGCATCAATTACTCTGCTTATTCAGCAGCAGCTTTGGTTCTGGCGATGCCAGCGTGGCTGTGGGGGTGACTGAAGGAGGACTGAGAACTAAGGAGAAAGCTCAGAGCACAGAGGTCACCCACACAAATGGAAGGCTGTCTGGGAAGAGGATGACAATGTGATATTTTCCCAGTTGGGAGGTGACTTGGTGACTGCCCCAGCCAGGAAGAGGGGTGATGGAGTAACTGCTCTGAGCTTCACAGATGTCAAAGTAGGGAGTTGCCATTTCAAAGCAGAAATGGGGGTCAAGGAAGGAACCGATGTCATGTTCTGCTCCAGAAGTACGTGAAGTACAAGAAAATATGCATGGCTTGGTGGCCGGGTTCTGGGGAGGTTCTGGTTCCTGATACCAGGTGATAAAGCGGGAAGCTGGGAGCCTTTCGAGGAGATTGATGGCTATGGTGTTGGAATGAGAGCGGCCACCATAGGCTCTGTGTTTGCTGTGTTTGAAAGGCTGGGAGGTGAGGTGACGTCATTGGAGGAAGTGTGTGCCTTGGAGGTGGACTTTGGGGTCTTGAAAGTCCACACAGGACGCAGCATCTCTCTCCTCTCTCCTCTCTCTCTCTCTCTCTCTCTCTCTCTCTCTCTCTCTCTCTCTCTCCTCTCTTCATCTCTCTCTCCTCTCTCTCTCCTCTCTCTCTCCTCTCTCTCTCCTCTCTCTCTCCTCTCTTCTCTCTCTCTCTTCTCTCTTTCTCCCCTCTCTCTCTCTTCTCTCTCTCCCCTCTCTCTTTCCTCTCTCTCCCCCCTCTCTTTCTCCTCTCTTCTTTCTCTCTCTCTGCCCTCTCTCTGTGTCCTCTCTCTCTTTCCTCTCTCTCTTCTCTCTCTCTTTCTCTCTCTCCTCTCCTCTCTCTCTCTTCTCTCCCTCTCCTCTCTCCTCTCTCTCTCCTCTCTCTCTCTTCTCTCCCTCTCCTCTCTCTCTCCTCTCTCTTCTCTCCCTCCTCTCCCTCATCTCTCTCCCTATCCTCTCTATCTCTCTCTCTCTCTCTCTCTCTCTCTCTCTCTCTCTCTCTCTCTCTCTCTCTCTCTCTCTCTCTCTCTCTCTCTCTCTCTCTCCTGCTTCTCCAGCACCATGCCCACCTGCATGCCTCCACATTCTCTACCTTAATGAATATGGACTAAGCCTTTAAGACTGTAGGAAAGCTCCCAGTTAAATGCTTTTTTCTGTAAGTTGCCTTGGTCTTGGTGTCTCTTCACATCAATGGAATACTAATCCATGGTGGGACATATCCATTGAAGGAAGGCCGGCAGGGTGGGGGGTCAAGGCAGCAGTGCTCACTACTGAGCAGATTGTCACACTTCTCCTCTGGCACTGGCTTAATTAAGATAGGAAAGATGTGCAACGCGACTCGCTCTCAACACACTGCTCGGAGTTAGCTGCGGGCTTGGCATGTGTTTTAGCTGAGGAACAAAGGAATCCTCCAAACTTCAATGCTCTGGATTCGCATAAATACCAAATCTGTGGAGCAATGGCTAACAAGATTTTATTGTAATATAAGGCAAATAAAAGAACCACACTGCGAGAGGATCTTCAAAGAAAAACTCATTTGTAAAAACTGGAGAGGAAGTTGAGGAAATTTAGTGATTCTAGTTATCTAAGAAATGGCTTGATGATACCAGAATTGAGCAGCGAAGCCCACATATTGGCCTAAGAGCAAACACGGCATTTATATTTTAAATAACAGCAGACAGTAACCAAAGGCAAGAACAAGTCACCTTTGACCTAGAGATGAGGGAGGTGACAGATCATGTGTGTGACCATGGTGGTGTGAACATGGTGGTGTGAACATGGTGGTGTGACCATGGTGGTGTGACCATGGTGGTGTGACCATGGTGGTGTGAACATTGGCCATGATGGAGTATAGTCATGGTAACATATGGTATGTGGCCATGATTTGTGTGATTATAGCATTGTGTGGCCACGGTGATAGCTAGGGTGTTGTGTGGTCATGGGTTGTGAGGCCACAACACTCTGTTCACATGATGGTTCAAAGAAAATGTGGTGTTTTTGTTTTGTGGGAAGTCTTTCCAAATGGTATCAGGATTTAAATGTAAGATAATAACATAACAAGCCGGGTGGTGGTGGCGCACGCCTTTAATCCCAGCACTCGGGAGGCAGAGGCAGGCGGATCTCTGTGAGTTCGAGACCATCCTGGTCTACAAGAGCTAGTTCCAGGACAGGCTCTAAAGCTGCAGAGAAACCCTGTCTCGAAAAACCAAAAAAAAAAAAATATATAATAACATAACAATAATCATGAAAATGATTCGTTGTCAGTACATCTGGCAAGAAAACTCGGAGTCAAAGGTGATTTAAACCGACACAAGCTTTGCAAAATAGCATCCCTCAGATTCTTCTGTGGAGAGCGCATTTCAAAGGCAAACTGTGAGCGTTCTGCTTAGAAAATCTGCCGATTTCCACAGAGCCAGAGGAACAACCAGGAGAGGCGGCAGCTGTGTCTGTGTTTCCAAAGACCTGTGACTACCTCCGACATCCCTAGCAGGTCACCACAGATGATAAACGCTGGTTCCTCTCATGAACATACACAGAAGGATGGTTCCAGAATCTATCCACAAAGGACACCAGATGACTTGGGACCTCAGGACGGCACAGAGCAAATCACAAGATGGAAAGTGATTACTGCTAACGGTCACGGGTGTCTGAGGGTGGCGAGGGGATCAGCAGGACCAGAAGATGGAACGGAAATGCTGCTCTAGAGATCCACCACAGGTCAGAACAGACAGCGCAAGGACATGGGGCAGCCTGAGCAACAAATTATGATGCATGGCAAATCAATTCTGAGTTCTTCTGTAATAGAGACAAAGTACTGGAAAGGAGGCTTCTAATTATTGGTAGCACTGACACCATACAGGAGCAATGGCCAGGGTTTCTACTTAAGAGAGAGAAGAATTTACCAACACACATGAAGGCAAGGCAGAGACAGTAGCGTCTGCAGCTAGCTGTGGCCCCATGGCAAATGTGGACCCCCTAAGTAGCATGCCCCTTGACAGGAGACAGACCTATCACCGAGCATTAAATGGGAACATGCTGATATGTCCCGGAAGGAGCACAGTCAGGGATGGTTTCTCCAGACACTTTGTACATGAAATGCATAGAAAAGCTTGCACTGAAGAGGTAAACAGACAGGCAACGCGAGTTGAGGGGTGTGGGATGGCACGTGTCGGAGCTCCCCGATGCTGTTAGGAATTGGACACAGAAGGGAAATCTCAGAGTAGGGGAGAAGTGGGGTGTGAGATGGGGGAAGGAACGGCTGCCTGGAATGGCAGGTGGCACTTTAAGCAGGAAAGAGTAGCCTCGTCTGTGGGAAAAGGAGTCGGCCCTGGGTTTCCAGGCAGCATCCTGGCTTCACGTATTTGAGGAACCGTTATTAAACCACAGAGCTGGAGGCATTTCTGTCACCAGGTGAGATGGTGACAGGAGGCATGGCCACCGCTTTACCAGTGTGACCTGATTTATTCCATCCAGGAATCACGTGAGCTGGAGCCAATCATGTCTGTATCACAAATGTGGGCTTCTTTCTGAAGCCGGTTTTATATCCGTGATATTCCAGCAATATAGTCTAAAGCCTCCATGTTCATGGCTCTAGAAATACCCTGTTTACACACATGTGCTACCGAGGGACAAGACTCTAGGTACTGTTTGTACCTAGACTTACTATGGCGAGGAAACAGCTCATGCCTCTTCCCTTAGCTTCTGTCTGCGTTGCAGGCCATACCACAGTGCACGGCTTTCTGAAGAAATATGGAGAGCTGACCCGCACTCACTGATACCAAGCACTGTGTCACTTAGACATTGGCTCTCAGCAGGTGCCAGGCACAGGGGATGCTGAATCCTTGCTTGGGAGGACCAGGGAATCTCCTCTGAGCACCTTGCTGGCTCTAGGTAGCACGTGTGTGAGGCATGGGACAAGAGTCAGTGTCCCTTGTCACCCAGCAGGCTCTTCCTGGAGGAACCTAAGATGGAAGCTTCATGCAGAGGGGGATCCATCAGGATTTTAACCCTGGCTCAGACACAGAGTAACCCGCGTCTGGACTGAATACTGACCAGGATGCAGGCAAAAGAGCACAGGAAGCAAGTGAACCTAGAAGCTAAAACACCTGCTAAATGTGTAAGTGAAAAATCTGTTCGCAGTGCGCGGTACCTCTACAGAGCTAAATGACACCGCCACCTGCCTTAGAAGCCCTTCCTAGAAAATATGTTCTACCTAATGGTGAGCTCAGGCTTCAGGGTCCCTGTACTTCAGAAACCTCAGGCGTGGGACGGTAGACATTTCTTCAGCTTGGGCCTCCTCAGGAGCTCATGCCGGTCAAGGTGTTCTTCTCCTTGCTACCCACCCTTGGCCCACTCTGCTACAGAGGAGGCCACTTGCAATATTTAAGAGATTGGTGTGTGTGTGTGTGTGTGTGTGTGTGTGTGTGTGTGTTCCTCTTCTAGCACGTTTTCCTCTTCCCTCTGATTTCTCAGCTTCTTACAAGGGACCCGAGGGCAGGAAGCAATTGTCATCACAAGAAACCAACAGTCTTTTATCTGACTCTCCAAGTCTCTCCTCCTGCTGGTGCCCCGGAGGCCCGCCTTCTTTCTTTTTCTTTCTGAGACATTGCCCTCGGGTACGCTGCTGCCTGATCAGATCTTTCATTGACAAACAATGGCTTTTCTCTCTCACTGCCTTATCGTCTCAGGTCCGAGAAAGTGACTACCGCTTTCCCACAACCAAACTTTAAAAGTTTGGTTTTAAAAGACTTTAAAAGACCTCCATATGTCTTAAGTGCTTCTGTCCTCTAACCATCGAGCTTATCGCTTGTGTAAATAACTTTCCCAGCCTCTGTGAGGTAGGAGGTACAGTTAAAAATGCATTCGGTTGCACTTCTATGCATGTTTTCCATTTACACAAGTCAGTACCACCCCAGGGGAAAAAAAAGCCTAGGGCTGTAAATAAGAAGGCTGTCCCCAGTATGGCTGTACTGCAGGCTGTCTGGGGCATGGATCTTAGGCCTCTCCAGCACCCGCATTGTTAATGGATGCAGCAAGAGCCCAGCGTGGAATCTTTTCTTTCCCCTCTCTTCCTCTCTTCTGCCTGCCTCGTCCACATAAATGCATGCAAGATAAATAGCAGCAAATGGGGCACTGGAGAGAAACCTAAACCCAAGCTGCGGTCAGAATATTATCCACCCCCACATGGGGCTCGCATCCCAGATTCCTCCATAGTCTGCCCCTTCCATGGGTCCTTTTCTTGTAACTCTTGGTCCATCGTAACCAACAGAACCAGGAGAGCAGTGTTTGCGTTCCAAGATTCTAAACTCCCTACGGTAACTGACTCCCTGCCATGGAAAGGAGTCTCTGACTCTCCAGGATGGTCTCCAGCTGCAGAGCCCCTAGGAGCCCCATGTACACTCACAGTCCTGGCCATGTCCTGAGGGTCCTCTGCTGTATGCTTGAGCCTCCAGGAATAGCCAACAGAACCAGAGCATCTCCCCTGTGCCTCAATCACAATCAGATGACCACCATGACCATCCCATAGAAATGAGGAAAACCGTCTCGCAATGTGGTCCTGTAGGTCATTCATCTTCGCATAGAAGAATCATCTGGAAAGCTGCAAACATTGCAACACCTCCAGAAGCTAGGCTTTGGCTCATCTCTGTGCTACCTGAGCATGGACACTCTGTCAATGCTACCCCGTTCACTCTAACATGTAAACATCATCCAGCACATACAGGCACACACACAGGGACACACACACATGGGTACACATGCTCACACACACACAAGGACACACACATGGGTACACATGCCCTTTCACACACACACACAAAGACACACACATGGGTACACATGCTCATACACACACACAAGGACACACACATGGGTACACATGCCCTTTCAAACACACACAAAGACACACACATGGGTACACATGCTCACACACACACACACACACAGGGACACACACATTGGTACACATGCTCACACACACACAAGGACACACACATGCATACACATGCTCACACACAAAAAGCAAATAAAGGCAGACACATGCACATACACAGCAGGTCATGTGTGTGCACATGCATGGACAAACACCTATCAGTCTAAAGGTAACCACATAAACTCTTTGAGATTTTCATCTACAAAATAGGGGTTGTAGTTTCTTGCTTGGCCAGATATTTAGGAAGACCAAATATAATTAGTATAAATGAATTATGAATCTCTCTATAATTTATAATGAGTAGCACTATAAAAAATTAAAAGCACTTTGAAATGGGAATTATTAACTCAAAATGCTAAGGGATAATTTGTTGGCTTACTGGCTCCTACTTAATCCGTTATTGCTGTTTTGCTCTGTGTGCCTCTGTGTTAGCAATGACTGGGTGTTTTCCGGCTTTGTGTCTGTATGAAGGTGGGGAGGGGTGAAGGGGTGCAGGCAAAACAGAAATTTTCAAGGACTCTGAAGCCTAGTCTAGTCCAGGCTATTTAGTAAGGGCTGAGGTCCAGGGAGGTGAGATCAGGTGTTCCACCTTCCTGGAGAGGGGCTTTGGAACCCTGTGTTTGTGGTTAGGAAGAAGTGAGTTGTATTTGGGGGAGTCAACAAAAATAAACAATTCTTCTCAAGCTTGATTAGGATTGTCCGGGTGCAATGACTGCAGCATACTCCTATTCACCCTAAAAGAAACAAGCCAACCACAGGACAGCCCCCTGGAACTGAACTCTGACAGAGACTCTAAGGTGATGATGGCCCAGGGAGCAGGTCCAATGGCCAAATTTTCAGTTCAAAGGTCATGTCCCACTGTGCAGTGATTTTGAATTCAACTTTCTTTTTTCTTTTTTTTCTTCTTTTTTATTTTCTTTTATGGAGTACAGACCTAAACAGAGAACTCTCAACAGAGGACTCTAAAATGGATGAAAGACACTTAAGGAAATGCTCAACATCCTTAGTCATCAGAGAAATGCAAATCAAAACAACTCTGAGATTCTATCTTACACCTTTAAGAATGGACAAGATCAAAAACACTGATGATAACTTATGGTGGAGAGGATGTGGGGTAAAGGGAACACTCCTGCATTGCTGGTGGGAGTGCAAGCTGGTACAGCCCCTTTGGATGTCAGTGTGGCGATTTCTCAGAAAATTAGGAAACAACCTTCCTCAGGACCAAGCAATACCTCTTTTAGGTATATACCCAAAGGATGCTCAATCATACCACAAAGATGTGTGCTCAACTATGTTCATAGCAGCATTGTTTGTCATAGCCAGAACATGGAAACAACCTAAATGCCCCTTGACTGAATTCAACTTTCTATTCACTGGGGGTGGGGTGGGTGTATGGATGCCTGGGAACAGATCTATCTAAGTTACAGAAAATGTATTAGACAACTCTTACATTGCAGATTTTAATGGTATTTAACTCATTTAGCAAAACCTGGGGTGTAGCATGAAGCCCCTAGCTAGTTTAGCTGCACAGTTTAGTAAAAATGTTAGTATTAGAAAACCCATATATTTGTCATTTTTGTAACAAGAAGCAAGACAGACACAAAGAAGCTTGAATATTTGACCTTGGAACCCATGCAGTCCTTAGAGTAGATTTAAAAAGTGGTGGCTCTTCCATGGTCAAGCTGTGAGCTGCCATGATAGTGGAGTACAATCTAACTGTATAGCCTCAGAACAACTAGGAATGAGTAAAGGATCGAAACTCAGCGGCCAAAGCAGTCGTTTGTAAACTCAGGGAGGACTGACCTGATGGTGTGGGCAGGCCCAGCTAAAGCCCTGGACCAGGGAGTTGCAGATTCATATCCCAGTACAGTCCACCCCCATAGGGTGTGGATGCACAATTCAGTGTGACCAAGGGACTACCGCAGAGACCTCAGTCCACACCTCACAGCTTTGAGGGAAGAAGTCACCCCGTACATTTACCCTCATCTCAGACCCTGGCCCAGATCTCTGTGTGAAATGTCAGCATGTTGATCTTAGAACACGGGGTAATAAATGATCTCCAGCCAACAGAGGATGGGGGATACCCCAGAGGTCTTTGGGATTAAGTGTATTGTAACCTCAATTAAATTCATAGTGTGAAGGCTTTGTGTTATGTTCAAGGATAATAATCTGGATATTTGGTATCTAAAGAAATTGTCAAATTTGAGAGGAACTGACACAGTGAAGAACCAGAAGACCGACCCTGGGGTTGTAATTGACTTACTCACCTCCACGTGAAACTTTCATGTGCATGTTTGGGCACGCCTCCTTATGCAACTATCATTCCCTGGGTGCTGTCTACGATGATGCTTTTGATACAGAGTCTCTCACTGGCCTTGAACTTGACAAGAAATGAATAATTCGGGCTCTCTACCCAATGAGGATCAGGGTTCTACCTGTCTGTGCTTCCCCAGCACTTACATTTATGTATGTGGTACCACATCCCGAGAGAGAAGGTGGGGGGTGGTCAGGTACAGCCTGTGACCAGCCTTCCTCTGTGTCTGAGACAGGATCTCTTCTTTACAGCCACATAAGACAGGCTTGCCAGCCCTTGAGCTTCCGGGAACTCACCTACTCACCTGTCTCAGCCTCCCACGCCACTGTCTGAGATTACAGATGTGTGTTGCCGCATCTGGCCTTACAAGCTTGCTGGGGACCTGAACTCTGGTCCCCACGCTTGCCTGTCAGGAGCTTTATCTTTTGAGCCATCTCCCTGTCTCACACCCGGCTTTTAAAAAAACAAAAACAAAAACAAAAAAAACCATAGGTTGTGTGGGATCTAACTGAGTTCCTCAGGCTTACGTGGAAAGCATTTTAACAGCCAGTCCTCCATCCCAGCCCATAGATTTGCCACGTTAAATCTGTAAGTAATATTAAAACATTTAGAACCAACTATCTTCTCGAATCAACACTGACTTTGCATTTTCGTATGGAATTATGGTCTCTGTCTTTGTTCCGTAACATAAAAATTATCAAATAGGAAAAGCCACACCCTTTCCTTCATTCTAGGGAGTTTTAGTTGTTCTCAACATGTTTAATCTCCTCCTTTTTTAAGCCTTTAGACATAAAAGCTTTGAGAATAAACAGATCAATTCTCTAGCCATATAGAGGAGGAAATGGAGACTCAGAAATGAATAGATTGCTTAAGCCGCAGGGCTGTTTGGGATAGTACCAAGAAGAGGTTTCATGATGCACGGGTATTGTGTTTGCCACTGTATTATCAGACTGGCTGACTCGGCAGTGATGCTATTTGCCTTGGGTAGTGTGGTGTATTCTCTGCGTCTAAGACACTACTCATTGGTTCTGGTGTTTCCAGCCAAAGAGAAAGTATTTAGGTTATGGCCATCTTTACAACAGAGAACATTCCTCTTGCAGGTTTTGAAATATTCTTCTGCGTGTGTAATAGGAAGACAGTTATCCCAACCAAACCTCAGGCATGGCTTTCCTAAAGCCACTTTGAAAACACCCCACATCTGTGCTCTAGAAAGTTCCAGCCACAGTTTATCTAGCAAACAGCAACAGTGACTTTTCCAGAATCCAGGGTTCAGTTTCATAATGATAATGAATAACTTATTCCATGTAGGACTCCAAGAAGTGCTTAAGACACGAAATGATCCTCCTGGGACTGTCTCGAGGTGTACTTTCTGCTGTAAGGACACGGATTCCTTTGTCCCTGCTGCAGGCGCAGATGGAGCCCTGCTCTGAAGTGTTAATATTTCTCTAGGGGTGCGCGGAGAACAGTTGAGCTGGGGGAGAAATCTGACTCACTGTTGACAAAGCACTCGCAGCTCTGGGGAAGACAGGAATTGTGCAAATGCAAAGCTATTATTATATAAAAGCATTCAGAGGATAATATTAGGCACAACTGGATTAAATATTAATATTAATGCAAATAGTGGCTAAGAGCTCACAGAACCATAAAAGTCAATAGCAAAGGCAATGAGGGTATATAAAATTTGTATATTCCCCACTATGCACCCCATGCTAAACCAACAAGCTAAGAAATAATGGTGAGGAAGGTAACTGGGCTGTCCAGCTCTGCCCATGCTTTCAACAACAGACGAGATGGTCAGACGTCTCTCAGGCAGCACTAAAATGAGACTGTAAAAAAGTTTATTATTCTTTTGTTTCCATGTGTGGTGGGCTCCTCAACTGTCAGCTCACCCAGCCCCTGACCCAGGCCCTTCTGGGACAGAACCGAGGCAATGTGATTAGAGTCTGGCTGGCTTGGAGGGAAGTACAGAGACTTGCTTGGTTGTATCTGATTTTATCAAATGGGCCTATTGAGATCTGGTTTAGCCGTGTGGAGGTCAGCAGCTGTGTGCTGTGTAGTTGTGTACTGCAGCTTCTGGGGCATCCCTTCCATGCCTGACCCATGGACTTCAGGGTTTCTGAGACAGATCTCACAATCACGTAAGCCAGTTCTTTGTAATAGATCAAAATAGATCTATCTACCTGCCTGTGTACCTTTCTAACTACCTATGTAACTACCTAGACACACACATACACACACACACACACACACACGTCATCTATTTAGCATCTATGTACTTCTTGATCTACCTATCCATCTCATCTTTTACTCAGCTAAATTTTGATCTGTCTACATATCTATATATTAATCATGTATTTATCATCTATGTATCACCTATCTATCATCTATCTATCCTCTATCAATTTATCTGTTTCTATCTATCTATCTATCTATCTATCTATCTATCTATCTATCTATCTATCTATCATCTATCTGTGCTGGCTCTGAGGAAACATTTCATAGGTTTCACTTCAATGTTGCTAGCCTCTTCTTAATCACCAACAGTGTTTTAGATCCAGCTGACCAACATCAATTGTCCCAGCAATGTAAAGGTTCTAATTCAATGGTTGTGGTCTCTTGTTAAGCACAGCTAATTCTTCAGTCCCAGTTGAGGAGAAATACAGATTCTTAACTTACAATATGTAATGGTCCCGATAGAGACATTGAGTGAATCTCAAACTTCCCTCTGGAACGTCATAAGCCAGGCCTCTGTTCATTGCATTTCTCTGAAAGTTCTTATCTTCTACTCTCCCACAGAAGTTCACCAAGCTTTGAACCTTAAATGTCTTTTCTAGCCCAAATTTCCAATGTCTTTCCACAACTGTCCCCAAAACAACACAGTCAGTCTGTCACAACAATACTTCTGGTATTAAGTCCTGTCCTTATTGCTGTAGTGAAACATCGTGACCAAAAGCAATTGGGGATGAAAAGGTTTGTTTGACTTACACGTCTATATTACTGTTCATTATAAGAAGTCATGACAGAAATTCGGACAGGGCAGGAACCTGGAGGCAGGAACTGATGCAGAGGGGTACCGCTTACTGGCTTGTTCCTCATGGCTTACTCAGCCTGCCTTCTTATAGGATCCAGGACCACCAGTCCATGGGTGGCATCACTGGGCCCTCTCACCAATCACGAATTAAGGAAATGCTCTGCAGGCTTGCCTACAGCACAATCTTATGGCAGCATGTTTTTTCAATCAAGGTTCCAAACTCTTAAATGACTATAGCCTGTGTCCAGTTGACATAAAGCTAGTCAGTTAGCATTAATATACCTACTTATCTTCCAGTGGTTCTACCTTTTTGCTTGGACACCAACATATATATCACATTTTCCAGGAAATATGATTTAGCTTATTGGGTTTTTTTCATAGATTGAAGAATGGGTGTTTTAAAAATAATTTTATTTTGTACTAATTGCACTTTAAAGAAAAGCAATTATTGATTAGTTTTGCTTCCATGACAGACGACATAAACCAGCATGTATCAAGGTGTGTCATTACTCAAGACTAATGAGTCTTCAAATAGTTCCAATTAAATTTCAGTTAAAAATTCCAATCACAGTTATTGGTGCACGAAAATGAAGACATCAATACTTAGGCTTAAAGTTTTAATAATAGTTGGGATACTTGGTGGATTTAAAAATAGAATGTTTGTATTCTTGATGCCTCACTTTCTCCATCCATTCGACGCAAGTCACAGGAACATATACATATCTGCTAGCCAAGTCAAATAGAACATAAAAGCTTGGCCGGTCCTTAGTCAGTCTTATGAATACTAACAATGTATTGAAATGTTACAGTCTAATTCCATGTTATATATGTGTGTGTGATATATAGTATATATTATATATGTAATAATATATATCTTCACCAATTCTACTTCGTTGTTGTTTTAGTCTGTCTTTCTGTTGCTGTGACAAAGCACTAACCAGCTTGCGTGGGAAATGAGGGTCTATTTCAGCTTACATCTCTCGGTCACTCTCGGTCTCCGAGGTGCATCAGGGTAGGAACGCAAGATAGGCACCTGGAGGTAGGAACTGGAAAAGAAAGCAAGGAGGAACGCTGCCGCCTGGCTTGCTCTCCGTCTCACACTCAGCTGCCTCTCTTACATTTCTGAGAACCATTGCCCATGAGTGGTACCCCTACAGTGAGCCGGGTCCTACTACATCAGTCATGAATCAAGAAAGTATCCACGGGTCAATCTCATGGAGCCATTTTCTCAAAAAAGATCCCTCTTCCCGGATGACCCTAGCTTGGGTCAAGTTAGCACAAAGCAAAACAAAACCACCCACATTTCAGGAAGGTCTTCCACATCAGTTAAGGCCACCAAGGCACTTCGGTTGATCTTAACCTGAGGTAAACTGATACAAGGACCAGCCCCATTACTTCCATATCAGTGAATTTTTAAATCTATGTATTTCTGGGAAAATGAAGGATGTCAGTGTTTGTATTGGGGATGTACAGACTTGATGGACAGAAATAGAACCACACATAGTATCCCATTGCACAAGTGGATCCTGGCAAGCATTCAAGTACGGTATTCCTAACCATCAGGATCTGTTTCCAGAAATTAAATACCATTTCTATTCCTCAGCCCATCTTACTGATAAATTATTAAATACATGCTAGATTACTGGTGGAAGAAAAGCTTTGCAAGTATATAGTACTAATGATTGCTGAAGTAATAGAAATCCCAATTAAAATAGTAACAGAAACCAAATCATACGGCGGCAGGGAAGGCCAGAAATCCTATAACTTGATTAAAGTTATGTTCTCAAATCAATAGTCAGGAGCGACCTGCTAAACCAACGTTCCTTTTAAGAGACGAAAGGAACCTCGTTTGCAGTTACCAACAATATTCGTGGTAATTAGAGCGAAGACATCAGCAATAAGCAAGCAAGCCAGAGGAGCATCTTAATAGAACGGTATAAATATTATTAGCACTAGAATATAATTTTCAACAGAGGAAAAGTCAAATAGAAATCGAATGACATAATCCTTGTTGCAAGTCTAATCTAAATTACAGCAGAATTCTGAGCAAAATATTATAATCTTATTTTAAAACTTAAAGGAGAACACAAGACTAGGTCAATGTGGGAAGTCTTTCTGTACGATGCATTGAAGAACTGGTAGAAGTCATATGGCTTAAAATTCTGTCACAGAAGCAAAAATGTACAGACAAAGCGGAAGGCAGAGACTCCAATGCATTGGAACCTGGTCCATCTGATCAGAAAGTAGCACAGGGAACAGGTGAACGAGCACCTACCTGGGGGTAAGGAACATGAGACAGATGGGTACATAGCGACATGATGTGGAAACAGAGAGAACGTTAGACAGAAAGCAGCCAGAAACTCCTTGCTGAGTCTTGTTTTCTCGTGGTCTTCACTCCTTCCAAGGACTCTGAAGTGGACCCAGAACAATGTCAGACTCTGGGAGTCAGGCCCTCCAAGATGGGAGCCCCAGCTTTTCCTCATTTTGTATAAGCCGGCCACAAATCATGGGGTTGCTGTCTGTTTTCTTGCTCATCTCTTAAGGATTTGATTTTTTTTGTTGCTAGTTTTAGTATGTATGCGTTATGTAAATGAATGTCAAGTGTGTGTAGGTACCCACAGAGGCCAGAACAAGGCGTTGGGAGTTGATTCCCTTGGAGATAAAGTTACAGGTATGGGTATGGAAACTGAGTTTAGCCCTTTGGAAGTGCTCTTAATCACTGAGCCATCTGTCCAGCCCCTACTTCTTCTTCTTATTATTATTATTATTATTATTATTATTATTATTATTTATTAATTTTTAAAAGCATGGTCTTGCTATGTATCTCACTGACCTGAAACTTACTGTGTAGCTCATGATGGCCTTGAATTCATGATTCTCCTGCCCCAGTCTCTCAAGTACTAGGATTACAGGTATAATCACTAAGCAAAACTATAGAAAACAATCAGTTTATCTCTCCTGTCTGCCTGGTGCCTTGTGGTCATGCTCAGTGTAATTAAAATTAAGACTCAAATAAGAATGTATCACGTACTCTGAGATTTTCATATTAAGTCGGGTTCCATAAATGTAACATTTTTTCTTCAGAAATTAAAGTCACATTCCTCACAATTGATTATTAATTGTCAAGCATTCTGTGACTGCTGATGTAGAATTGATGACATGGGTGTATCTAATCTAGAAATAATCACTGAAGAATGCAGGTAAAAAAATTGTTATGATCACAAGAAAAATCAGTATTTCTTTAGCAGTTCTGAATTTTATGTTGATGTCTTCATTCTAACCCCCTTTCTCATTCTCCACATTGATGTTGCCCTGTCATCTGTGCCCCCGACCTCATTTTGTGTTATGGGCCAAAGCATGTTCCACCCCAGGATTCTGAGGAGGTCTCCGGTCATCTCTCTGTCCTATTCCCCATTGACAAGCTCATTGTCCGAGGAAGCAGGATGGCCAGGTAGCTGCCCTTGTAAGCAAGCATTGGTTTGGGCATTGTGGCCACAACTCCTGTTGGCCACCTTTCTGAGCTCAGGTCTCTCCAGGTCTCCCGTGTCCTTTAAGGAACATTACACAATAGTCAAGTGGACCCAGGACTTGCAGTGCTATGAATCTCTCTTCCCCCTTCTTCCAGGCCAAGGCGACTTCTTTGCTGCTGCCCTATCTTAAATCAGCATCCATCCTATGAATACGCTCAGGTTTTTGAGGAGGTGGCCAGGTTTAGTGAGCTACAGGTATCTACTTCAAACTCTTTCACAGAAACACTAAAGCCACTTTCTCAACAAAGCTGAGGAAAATATAGGAAAGCTGCACTAATTAATATCTTATTAAAGTGTACTGTTACACATGAATCCACAAGAGAGGGGTGGGGTGTTGTAGCTTTTGAAGTTAACATGGCAGGAAGAAGTTGGAAACAAACAGAGAGGAATTGTTGATAGAAAATGAAGCTCCATCCCTACTCCCCCTTCAACTGCAAAATTGGGTCCATAGGTGTAGTAGTATTTTGTTTGTGTTTTAACAAATAAAGCTTGCCTAAAGATCAGAGTGCAGAGCTAAGTCACTAGAGGCCAGAGAGTGGTGGCACACACCTTTTATCACAGGACTGAGGAGACAGAAACAGAAGGATCTCTGTTAGTTCAAGGCCACTCTGGGCTACACAAGATTGAATCAGTCTAAAAGAGAAACAGAGCTCACACAAAGATGATCCCAGTACTTGAGATCACAAACCTTTAATCCCAGCATTAGGGAGGTGGAGACAGGAGTGATATGGCTGGGTGGAGAGAGGACTATAAAGTGGGGGGGAGGGGAGACCAAAGCTCAGTGAAGTCTGAGGTTTAATGAAGACAGTTGCAGCCTGAGGATGCCGTCTGAGGAGAGGGTCAGCTCCCTTGAGTCTGAGCATTGGTGGAGGTAAAAGGTCTCTCTAGTAGCTGGCCACACTGCTTCTCTGATCTGTCAGCTTTCACCCCCTAATATCTGACTCCAGGTTTTATTTATTTAAGAACAATTAGAATTTGTGCTACAGGTAGACCAGCTCATGGTACAGACTCACTCCATCAACACTTACAGAGCTTTCTTCTGTTCTGTACCAGGAAGAGGAAGAAGGAAGAAGGAAGAGGAGGAAGAATAAGAAAATGGAAAGAAAAACAGAAAGGAAGGTAAAAAGAAAGAAGGGGAGAGAGGGAGGGAAGGAGGGAAGAAGGGAGAGAGGGAGGGAGCGAGAGAAGGAGCGAGAGAGGGAGGGAGGGAAAGAGGAAGGAAGGAAGGAAGGAATGAAGGAAGGAAGGAAGGAAGGTGCTCAAGGCTACTTTGGGCTACACAAGATCAATGCAGAAACAAATCCAGGTGGTGGTGGCCCACACCTTTAATCCCAGCCTTAGGGAGTCACATGCCTTTAATCCAAGCACTAGAGGGAATATAAAGTGTGAGGAAGGAGAGGCTGAGTCTATTCAGTTTGCGGTCACCCAGCCTTGGTAGAGGTAAGACTTCTAGTGGCTTGGCTGTTTTTTGCTTTTCTGGTTTTCAGGTTGAACCCCAATTTCTATCTCTGGGTTTGTATTATTCACACTCCAAGGACAGCAATGCTGTCCAAGGAAAATGTGGCCCACAGTAGCATTCGTACCTAACCCCATGCACAGAACAATTGCCAAGCCTTTCATTGGCATGTCCCTCGTTCTACCCAAAGGTTCTGATTTGTAGATGAGTATATTTAATAAGCATCCAGTTGATGCTATAGCAAAACTTCTATGTCACTCTGAAAATCAGGTTGAAACCCATATATGATTATGTGTATATGGATATGGATATATATATACAATACATACATATCCATAGACATATAATTTCCCTGTGGCTGTATCCATCCAGGCTATTGGGAAGAATGAGGAAATTTAAATAACAAACTAAAAATAGTTGTTCAAAATATTTAAATTGTCTTGATTGAAAACCTAGGGGTGCCTTTGCCCTGATTTTAAACATTAATTTACTTCCTTACATGTACTTGAGCACAAAATAAAAGCAGTCATTCTTCCCAAATATTATTTGTCAGAAATCATAATTCCCCTCCAAACTAGCTCGAATTTAAATATTTGAACAAAAAGAAGAAAACTAAGAGTAAGATTGGAGAAAGAGAACAACTCTTAACTGAGTACAATGGGGGCTCTACCCAGGAGGCCCACACAGTGGCAAACATTGACGCCTACAACCCGTTTCCGGCACGAACACTCGGCCCTACACACCCCTTCTGTTTCAGGCCTCGGTTTGATTTTAAAGCACTGGCAGGTAGCCGTACTTTGTTCTCCGCAGTGGATGGATTTCCACATTGTGCTGGAGGATGTTGGGGAGCACCAGGAAGGGACTCCTATTGACTTAGTCTTCTTAGATCACAGATGACCTGTGTATTCATCAGCTGAACCGTCAGTTTAGAAACATCTCACTTCAGCCCTCAAGGATGGATGTCTCAGCGCGTTTATGGTGAAGTTGAAAAGCATTTTAACAAAATGAATACAGTGGATTTAGCGTACAGCATGGAGGTGGGCAGTCTGGCTCACTCTCAGTCCCAGTACTCAAGAGGCTAAGGCAAAAGTGCTCCCAGGATTCCCAGGCCAGCTGCAAACGAGGCCACAGTGTGAGACTGTTTACAGGAAAAAAAGAGAGGGTGATACATTTTATAATTATTAATTATGTGTGTTCATTTGTGTGCACATGTGTGTCGCAGCCAGATATCAACCTTTAGTATTGTTTCTCAGGCACAGTCAGCCTTGTTTTTTGAAACAAGGTCTCTGATTGGCTTGGAGCTTACAAAATAGGCCAGGCTAGGTAGCCCCAAGCCCCAAGAATGCTCTTCTCTCTGCCTCCCTATCAGTGGGATTATAGGCTACCATGCCCGTTTTTTTTTTTTGTTTTGTTTTGTTTTTTTTTTTGAACATGGGCTCTGTGGGTTAAACTGAGGTCCCCATGCCTGCCTAGCAAGCAGCTCACTAACTATGTTGTCTTCCCAGCTCTGTTATGAATTTTGACTCAGTCAGTAACGTTGGGTTTGCTCGTGTGACATCGGCTTATCACTTTTTGCTTCTGCCTACCTCTTTGTCACCCGTGTCTGCCCTCGAAAGATGGATCACTACAGAGTCTGGTAAACGCAAACATTCATTGAACAAGGAATCCCTCTGTATCTTCAGTATGAGAAAGACTTAGCAAAATGATTTCTAAAGCCTTTTTGTGGCCCCCGACTTAGATCGCAAGAGTAACATGTAGAGAAAAAACTTGGTACAAACCCACAGAACACATGCTCAAGAGTGCGCAGAAGTCTGGGCTCAACACCCTGGAGTCTAGGATGCTGGCACATGGAGGTGGAAAGTCCTTACCAGTGACAAAACAAATCACACAGTCAAACAGGAATGCCTCCTGGGACACAATGAGGAGACGGATAAAACTCTGAGAGAGGCTAGCGATGGAGATTTTTTAAATCAAGGAATAAGAGTTAGTTTTGAGGTAGTGGTAAATATAATCATCCCACCTACAAATGGGCAGCTCTGCACTTGCTGTCTCCACATTCTTAACTGTTTTATGACAGGCATTTCGTTTGGTTAGTGACATCAGGTGGACTTATATAGAGAACAGGTCTGGGAAGTTTGGCGCCTTCCCGCTCCTGGAGGAGTGTGACATTCTTCTGTTCCATACCTTCCTGCTGCAGGCATTGCCCAGCCTCTCCTTCTCAAACCCGGTTGCAACTGAGCATGCTCTGAGTGAGCAAGGGGATGGCTCTTCCCTCTCTGGGTTGGCAGCACAGTGGCAGATCCAGCAGGTAGCTCCGAGGGACCCCTAGCCTACGGGTGACCCAGGCACATAGAGTCCTGAGACAGTGATGACAGTGTGGGAGGGAGGCATGTTGTGGGCGACAGAGAGTGGCTTTGCTGCCTCGCCAGGCCCTGCAAATGATGTCACTGACCTAGTTCAGCGTGGAGTTGGTTCTGCTTTATTCACTTACAGCTCACTGCAATTTGGGGTGGATAATGAGAGCCATCTTGGCGTGAGGACGGCTGCTTGGGAACAAATGAGGGACTGGAAATTGAAAGCAGAGGGGAAATGAAGTCAGGGTTCTCTGCCCAGTATGCGGAGAGAGCAGACTGTAGCGGGGACGGGTGGAAAGGAAACTTTAGGCTGACCACCAAAGGGACAGGCAGTGGTTTAAGGGGAAAGATGGTTATTTTAGCTTCCAGTTTGAGGAAGTATAGTCTGAAATGGGTTTCACCAGCCTATTGATGTTATTTAAAGCCCAGTCCCAGGTTTCTGTGCTGTCACCCTGGAAAGCAGCCTGCATGGCAGATCATGGAGACAAGGAAGCTGCTGGTTGATGACCAACATCAGAGGCAATCCGTGCAAGGAACGCCGAGGAGACACAGTTGGGAGAGGACAAGGGATTGGAGTGCAACAGAAGCCCTCCTCACGCATCTTAATTGAAAACAACTTCGGGGAATTACTTCTGTCACTGATCGGGCACTCTGTTTATTTAAGGTGCCATAGATAAAAAGACCCATGAAGAAGCCATTGCGTTTTTAGATGATTCTAATGTCAGGCCAAAGCCCTCAGCATTCACAGGCCTGTGCAGGGTCTGAGGGATGCAGGAGGAACGGCAAGTGTGTTCACAGCATCTGGTTGGCATTACCACTGAGTAAGGACTGCAATACTTTTGTGACTCTAGGAGCCTATAGCAAAGTCAGAAACTTCCGAAACTGAGCTTGTTTGTTGGTGAGGAGCATGCACGTTCTTTACTATTAGAGGGGCATGAACATCCAAAGTGCAGTGTGCACGTGTGTGTGAGTGCCTGTGTGTGTGAGTGCCGTGCGTGTGTGTGTGTGTGCCGTGTGTGTGTGCGTAGTCATGCCTCAGCCTAATCCTTAGACCTATTAGAGACCCTCTGAAAGTGTCATTTGGAGGTGGAAAGAGGACAGAATGGTCAGGAACCATGAGACTGTTCTCTTTCCCAGGATGTCCATCTGCCTGCGAGGAGCCTACAACTGTTGACTCTGAACTGGAACAGAAGAGGTAAAAAGACAATTCTCTCTCCTTGAGTACTTTGCTCAGGAAATCCTGGCCTTGGAGATACAATTTCTAGATAATTTGCTGGCGGTTACAGCACAGCACCAACGTAAAAAAAAAAAAAAAAAAAAAAAAAAAAAAAAAAAAAAAAAAAAAAAAGGATTTTTTTTCCTGTTTTCCCCGGGAAATAGAATTCTCCCTATAAAACTATAATGCAGGAGAAAATTCTATCCTGGTGTTACTTTGGTGGGAATTAATACCCTTCACTAAGCCATTTTGCTATAGTGAGCACCTGGTATTCACAGGAACACCTGGCTGGTGAGGATCGCCGACGTTTCATAGGGGATGTCATCCTCTCTGATGCTGGAACATTGGGACGTCCGCAGACGCACATAACAGTTGCAGAGATATGCTTTGCTTCGCAGTGAAGATATGTGTGCTCTCCTGCGCCCCCCGTCATCCCAAATGTATGCACTGAATTGTTAGCTTTTCAACCACTTTAATGGTCTATGTTTTCTCCATGCTAGGCCCCTTCAGTTCATTTTTGTGACAAGCATGTGGGTAGGTTCTACGCTCAAATGCACTGTACAGAAATGGAAGAGTGAACATAGAGACCCAACTGCATGAAAGACTCGGGGCGTCCAGGCCTGAGTTTATATTTCCTCAATTTGCACAAGCCTGGCTGTGTTTATCATCGAGGACAAGTATGGGCAGAGTCTGTTTCTGGGCTTGAAGGGGCAATGAAGGTGTAAAACTAACCACATACTGCAATTAAACCATGCAGTACTCTCAGTGGCTCTACAATGGAAAAAAAAAAAAAAAGAAAAAGGCAAAAAGGAAGGAAGGAACTTAAGCAAAATCCTCAGTGCTTTTGCTTTCCCTCCCATGCTCCCTCTTCTCTTTCATTTAGAGACCGCTTTTCTGTAAAGTGTATTAACCCAAAGTGCTTGTGACAGGTTTCCAACCCCATACACCTAAGGGCTTGAATGCTAAACACTTATTAATGAGAAAAATGTCTTAATAGCGTTAAATGTGCACGAAATTGTATTTACTTAAAGAATATGCTGAGGCATATGAAAAAATGTTTAAACAACAAGAAAATGTAGCTCCCAGTGAATTTGAGTGGAAGTAACACAATATCTCCAATTGGAAGAAGAAGGGAGGAGAAGACAGCATGTATTAAAGGCAGTTGAACACTGCGCTCTCTCTGTCCCACTGACATGCAATCTCTATGGCTCTCACGCCCTCACTGCAAGACATGGCACGAGAGGGACCTTTGTGACATCCCATAGCCACCATGGGTAACAAGCACACCATGTAGAAAGAGCTTGAGCATGGAGTTTTATTAAAAGGGAGGAAAGAGAGAATGAGAGAGAGATAGAGAGAGAGGGAAGAGGAGAGGAGAGAGAGACAGAGGCCAACTTGTCTAGGTGGGAAGAGAGAGATCAGGAGTGGGCAGAGCTTGTCTCTTAAAGGGACAAGCACTAGTTTGCACTACTCACAGTGGAAATGCTTGCCATATGCCGAGGGGTGACTGCGCCCAAAGGCAGGGCCAGAGTGTGCCTGGAAACTAACCCTCAGCACCAAGCATCCCTGCTACACCCCTAGCACCCTCCATCCCTGCTACACCCTCAGCACCAAGCATCCCTGCTACACCCTCAGCACCCACCCACACCCTCATCCACCCTCAATGGACCTGTTCCCACAGACAACACTTTTGTATTATTGATTTTTATTGAGCTATACATTTTTCTCTGCTCCCCTCCCCTCCACTCCCCTTCCTTCTACCCTCTCCCATGGTTCCCAGGCTCCCAATTTACTCGGGAGATCTTGTCTTTTTCTACTTCCCATGGAGATTAGATCCATGTATGTCTCTCTTAGGGTCCTCTTTGTTGTCTAGGTTCTCTGGGATTGTGAATTGTAGGCTGGTTTTCCGTGCTTTATGACAGACAACACTTTCTAAACCTCTTATCTCTTCAGTCTTTCTCCAGGTGACGTCATTTCACTAAGCACTCTGACAATGTCTTCACCACCCACTGTGAACATTATCAGTTATTATTATTATTACACTTATATATTAATATTTATTATCATTATTATATATTATATATTATTATATATTATATATTATATTTATTATAAATTAATATTTATTATCATTATTATTCCAACGGAAGTTGATGAGGTTTCATCCATGAAGAAAACTTTTTGATGGACAAGGAAAGCTGAGGAAGAAGGGGGCTGGGGGAGACTCGAAGTCAGAGACAAATGGACCTCACCACATCGTCCCCCTCAAGATGGTTAGCAGGAAAGGTAAGTTTTGGAATCTGAAAGAAGGAAGTGTCTGAAGTAACTAACCAACAGTTATTTGTATTTCTCTAAACGCTAAGAATGTGACCTCTGCCCTCTCCTGTAATGAAGAGAAGAGAGGGCTCCACAGAGAAAGCCCAAAGGCCCTTCATCCCGGCCCTTGCTCTTTCTTCTTTATTTTAACCCGTCCTCTTCTGCTTGGCTGACTCAGTAATCCAGGACTTTTTAAATTCCAGGGCATTGTATGTACGGGCTAAGAAACCCAACACCACGCACAGACTCCAGGAAGTCATCTTAAGGGACCCAGTGTATTTTGTCAACAGACAAGCAGCTTTGGATTTAAAGCAAATACACATAAGCCATCAAGTGTTTCTGTTTGCTAATGGTCTTCAGGATTCTGGCCAAGCTTCAGCTGAAACCCAAATTTAGCCAAAATTAGCATTTGCTAATTACAATCACATTATATCTTTTGTTTAAAAATGATAAACTTTAAAAAGTGTAATATTTTATTTTTATAAGCCTACCAAGGAAAACTACAAGCTATCTTTGGGAGATGAGGGTGGGAATTGATTGAGCAAGGACTGGGGTTTTGGAAGTAGACTTAGAGAAGTGTGGATGGATGAGACCTGAAATAGTTGGATGTATTATTCCGAGCTCTTGTTCTCGGAAACCTTGGGATTATTTATATGATCTTAAAATACCCTTAACAGTCCTGAGATAATAACAGACCTACCGTAGTTTTGATCCGAGAATCAACATAACAATCAAGCTCCTTTTTTGGCATATCTCCTAGTATTACTGAAGCAGGAAAATACACCAAGGAATGTCCCAGGGCATATATTCAAACAGGCATGGATTGAGTAGCACAGGAACATATGTGTGTGTGTGTGTAATTTATATGTCTGTGTGTTATATGAGTAGCAGAATAACTGTATAAGTAGCTCTATAACATACTGTTTATATATAGTAAATATAGACATGTTTATATATGAGTATATAGATGCATGAATAACTCATATCAACCCAAGAGTTTTAAAAGAAACCTGATATTATAATACTAAACCTTTCATCCTGAGCCATTCAGGTCATGTCTCCTGCTCTGCCGACCATGGGTTTCTGGTCCTTGACCTCACATCAGAGCTTGTGAAACATGGGGTGGTGGTGGGGGGCTTGGTTAACTCAATTTTCCTTCATGTTCCTAACATTGTCTACAAGAAGGCTAGCACTTCCTATTTCAAATCTGCAGTATGTAAATGTCATGATCGCAGATTCGGGGGAGCGGGGCTTTCCGGTGTGTAGTGGGGCAGCTGACTAAGGCAGTTGAGCAGCCATCTCTGTGATGAAGGGAACTTAATGGCAAAGCCAGACGGCTGAGGAGAAGTCTCAGCTGGTACAAGGGAGCTAGACATAAGACCCTGAGGTCCATCTCCAGAATTCATGCCAAAAAAGCCAGATATAATAATACCTGCTTTTGGTACCCCCCCCCCCACACACACTCACCCTGGGAAGAAGATGCAGGGGCTTCCCGGCCGGCCAGTCTAGTCAATCAGAAAGTTCCAGATTCGATGAAAGCCCCTGTTTCAAAAATAACATGGAGAATGAGTAGGGAACAAACCTAACATTGACCTCTGGCTTCTACAAGCACATGCACACACACATTCACACATACATGAACACACACATAACACACACAAATAAGAATAAAAAGAAGCCAGTATGCACAAAAGAAGACTCTTCATTATAACAAACAATAATTTCCAGTCGACTAAGTGGAAAACAGGAAGTCATTCGGTTTCGTCGATGGGAGCCAAGGCGTCGTCCATAGCATGGATGTTATTAGCAGACATGTTTCTTCTGTTTCCCTCTGAAGTTTTCCATGACACAGTGACCTTCATATCTATCAAGAGCTAAGTGAGGAGTGTCCCCCACTGTGTCCCCTGCTGGAAGCCTTCTTTCAGGAGATGCTGGACGCTCTAGCTGGGGACCTAGCAGGGGAAAGCAGCCCACTGGTGACATGTCAGAGGGATGACACATTGTCCTGGTCCCTCCCTGTGTCTCTCTGGTGTCAGGAGGTGCACAGCCTTCCCTGCCCATCTGTGGTTGCTGCTGCAGTAGCATCCTGTCTCGCCTTGGGATGAAGCAACAGACTGAAATCTCAAACCCTTGTCCTACCTACATCTCCTCCTACCGTAACATGCTTGCCAAATAATCCATTTCTATGAAAGTTCCTGTGCATTACCCTGTTGGTACCCCAGCCTGCTAACTCTGAACGGAAACATTTAAGGCTGAATTTGCCTACCCTTGATGGACTCCTGTCACACAGGCTAAGCTAATGAGGTTTAGAGAATGGGCCCTCCTGGTGCTTCATACGCATTTTGGGAGATGCTGCAAATTCTAGTTGGTAGACCAGCAGGAGATTGTAGCCCATCTTTATCACTGGTTTATTGCTGAAACCCAAGAGTTGACCCCAGCTCTGGCCCAGAGTTATGCCTCCTCAGACAGGTTACCATCCTTGGAGCGCTGCTTTATATTTAGGTAACAGTTACCTACTGCAGAAGAGGATTGGCAGGTCCTGTGGCTTAAATGACAGACCAAACACACTGTACTGTAAACTCCTCTCAAAACAGACATGATCAAGGCAAAAAGGCCTTGATGCTCTTTTGATGTAGACCCCAGGCATTTGTCCTACTATGTAACAATTGTCATGATGGCAATAATCTGTCCCTTACAGTATTAGCTCCCAACAGCTAAAAGTGGAGAACATTATCATCAACACTGGGCTGTGATTTAGAAGTGCCGCAGAGATGCATGGGTGCCGTGAACGCTCACCAGTGAGACTTTGCCTTAAAAACAAACAAACGAAAACACTCTGTTCCCCCAGATAGCTGTTGCCTATAGAAAGCCACCTTAACACAAAGAAACCTGGTATGGTCTTAGTAAGGTCATGGGTTTGATGTGCCCTGAAAAAGAGAAATAAAGACCGAGGAGGCTTAGTTCAAAACACCACGGGAACCTCTTCCAGCCTCTGAGGTCGTGTTTCATGTGTGTTCCAAACACAAGGGGAAGGACGGAATGGACCTCCATTGGAGCAGATTCAGTTTCCCATGAATCAAGTGACCTTCTCCTCGGTGACTGGCCTCCTTACAGACCACTTTGGAGTTGTTTCGCTCAATCACGGAAGGTGCACGATAAACGCTTGCCTTTGTACTTCAGAAGCATTTTCCTGACAACATTCTCGTTATTTTCAGTAGGTTTTTGAGCCTTTCCTGTTTCCTGAAGAAATGATAGGCATGTAAAAAAAAAAATTCACACGGGTTTCATTTCTTCTGTGGCCTGTGTATGGCCGCATGTGGGCGGCTTTGTTCAGAACGACCACAATGCTGTCGTAAGTGCCCCCACAGCAGCCAGAGAAGAGAAAACTGAGACAGTATTCCACACAAGGGGGAAGGTGGGGCGTGCTGGGGGTCTGGGAAGGTGGGAGACACTTGGAAGCTAAGGGCAGGTAGGGGATGGGTGGAGGAGATGTTGGAGAGGGCCTCGGGGTGGGAAGGCAATGTGTGAGGGGCTTGAGGGGGGAAGGGGAAAGTGAACATGTGGGGGAGGGCCCAGAGGTGGAAGAAGGGAGTTGGGATGGAGCTAATGAAGATATGTCACATACATGAATGAAATAGTTGTAGAATAAATTAAAAAATGGACCTAAGGTAAAGAAAACAGAGACGCGTCTCTGTACTCACAGCCTGGAAAATGATACTTTTAACTTTATGCTGTTGTCCAGCCCTTCACCTCATTCCTATTACAAACCCTGCCGTTTCAGAGAACAAAAATGTTATGGAAAAGCCAATGACAAGAAAAGATGGAGGGAGACATAATAAAAATATATCACACCAGTAGCATTGCAGGGTCTCCCCATGCAGCTCGCTGTGTGGACAAATAGTCAAACACACACAAGACTAGAGAATGAGGGGACCACTTTTCTTTATAAAGGGCACCCTCTGTGACAGAGAGAGACTCAACCAGCCAGAGAGGCTCAGTCACGAACTCAAGAATTTGCCAACTCCGTGCAGGATCATGTACATTCATGACTCCACATTGTACGTACAAGGTAGTGACTTCCAACCCCCCCCCCCCACCTGAGGTCGTGTAACTGTGCTGATTTTAGTCACTTGATCTTTCCTGAAGATGTAGATCTTTTAACAAGGTCTCTCAAAGCATGGGCTCTGCTGTCAGAATGTCTGTGTTTAGGCCCTTGCTCTATATCATGAGCTGTATCACTTTGGTCAAGTGACCTAACCTATCTGTGCCTTCATTGCTTTGACTAGAAAGAGGAGGGGAGAGTAAAGAATCCTGTTAGCTGTTTGAGTTTTAGATCCATTCCTTCAAAGAGCCTGGGTTACCGCGCCACTCACTGTACGCTCTTGGCAGGATCATGGTCTCATGTTTACAGCTGTCATTCTTTTCTGTTTGAATGAATGATGATCAGAGTCACTTGGCCACTTGAGAACAAATCTGGAAGGAAATTCTGCCCTATCGCTTACAAGCTGAGGGATCCTGGGACAGTCCCACGGTCTCTGTGAGTTCCAGCTTCCTTGGGAAATGGTCTTTCTCAGATTTGGAACACAGATTTGGGGAAACAATCCCAGGACGTACCTAGAACAGGCTGAGCACACAGCAAAGACAAGGAACGCAGCAAATCTGAATCCTGCTTCTCTCTTCCCAGTTCGTGTGACTAATTCCATCTTGAGGACCCTTATCCAACTACTTGGAGCCAGAATTGTTTCCGTTCAAAGATTTGTGTACATGAACAATCTGGGGCACGAAACTCAGGCTCACCATGAGCTTCCTTCACATCTTGGATAAGCTATTCTAGGAGAAAAGTCCTTCTCAGCCAGATGTCTCGTGTCATCCTTCCTGGCCAGCTGGACAAACGGGCCAAGTCATGCACTCCCTGCGTCTGTTGTGAGAACTCTCCCTTCCTGTCACCTAGAGCGCGCTGTGTCCCATGTCTTTCAGCATGGACTTCCTGAGAAATCCTTTGTTTATCTCTTGGTGTTTATTAACTCTAGGAGAAGGAAGTGGAGCCTTCATCTATGGGCCGGAGACCAGCAGGATCCCAGACAGGTGGTAGAAGATCAGGTTACCATAAGGAAAGGAGTTCCCAGAAGTGTCCCGTATCCACAGTGAACCAGAACTCACAGACCCAGACCAGAGTGCCCCGATCTAGAACAGAGACTGCCAAGATGCTCCCATCCACCCTGTGATGGAAGCCTTGTGCCTGCTGGTGCCCTTTGTTACACATGGGTAGATGATAAGAAATACATTCCTCCTCTTTTCCATCTTCCTCTCGGAGAGGCAGCTTCGCCTCTGCCTCTCTCCCCACTTCTCTGCTTCCCCCCCTCTCTCCCTCCCTTCCTCCCTCCCTCTCCCTCTCCCTCCTCCCTTCCCCCTTTATAACCCCCTTGAATAAATATTCAACCTCAAAAAAAAGAAATACATTCCAAAATAATAGGAATAAAGTTGCAGACCAACACTGAGCAATTGGCTCTTTCCTCCAGGATACAGCTCCCTGAATCTGTGAGTAACTTCAAGCATTTAGAGTCACCTCCGAGTGAGTTTCCAAAGATGAAAGTCAGTGCATCCTTTCTCTTCCCTCTAGGTGCCCCTGGGATTTGCTTGCTTCCTTGTTACCCACAACTGCACTCTTGAAGGCAAACTGCCAAAAAAAAAAAAAAAAAAAAAAAATTCAAATTGTTTCTGTGGTTTTGTTTTGGAGAGTCCTGCCCCCACCCGCTTTGTCAACATGTAAGCTACAATAGTAGCAACGGTGGCCAAGCTGATAAGAAAGCAAAACCTTGTAAAAGGACAAACCTTGGACAAGAAAGGAAATTACCAAACAGAAGATTTCATTATCCTGAAATTAAAAACAGGCTGACAGGAGAGTAGTGTGGAAGGGTCCTCAACATGTCTTGAGTCATCAGGGAATTCAGAGAGGAACAGGGTCATCCCTCCTCACCCAGCCCCTCCCCCAGAGAGCTGCAGTGTTGCCGAATACAACCCAAAGCCAGGAGGCACAAGGACCTGCTTCCTGACTCTGGTTGCTCCTCTCAGGTCCTCTGGCCCTTTAAGACAGTCAGTAGCAAAGTCAAGAAGTTTAAAACAAAACTATTCAAGACAGACCTTGATAAGGGACTCTGGATTTCTTGAATGGAAGCCTTAGGGGTTGGTCTGTTCTTATACGAAGCTGATGCAATGAGGCTCTGTTGAACAACGGGGAGGTGTTCCCAGGATCTGGGTGGCGGGTGAAGGGTTGGATGAGGATGTGGGGTGCCAGGAGCAGCCATACCTGGCTTTTCTAATTCCTGCAGCTCTGTTTGCCTCCTTTGATTTTTCCTTTCCTTTCTTGGATCAATTATCTGATGATGCAACCGGAACACTGAGAAAGGCCTCTTTCAGTAGATAACCCTGAGCTGGGAGCTCAGAAAAGGTGGGTGTACTAAGCGACCCTCTTTCTTCCACCAGTCTACCTCTTTAACACCGAGAGGATAATGGCAGAGTAGAAGATACTGATGGGGAACTATAGAAAGAGCGCCCCCTCGCGCCGTGACGGTCTAAGACGCCTTCTTCAATTATTGCCGCTGCTAGATACCCACCCTGCTCACTTCAAACGCAAGCTGGATGTGGAGCCGTGTCTCTCGACGGCATAACACATCAGGTCGGGCTTCATAACGACACTGAATTCCTTACATCCCCATTCTGCCAGGGGGAGCTGAGATCACGTGAGGTTACTAAGTCCCCTTTAAAACGTAATTAGTAAGCAGGAGGATCGCTCATCTATCTCCTTTGTGAAACTAAGGCCTGGAGAATGATTTTGGTAGCTGAGCCTCCCAACTCTGTCTCTGTAAATCCCAGAGACAGCATGTCTAAAATGCATGACTGTCTTTCAGTAGGAGTTGGGGCTTTTCAAATCTTTTGCTAATTGGGTTTTTTTAAATATGCATTTGATTTTTTCTTTTGCAGCTCAGTCCTTGATAGGGTTTCATAAGAGAAAATTTGTGTGTGTGTGGGGGGGGTTGTTTTGTGTTTTTTGTTTTTTCTCAGGAAAATAAGCCAGCTAAGAAGATCCTCCCAACCACTCTGAATCTTGTGACGGCTATGATAGCTACCTTCTCACATTTAATTATGAATACTATTTTACATGCCCTCAAAATGCCTAGATCCAATGTGAACACTTGAAGCTGCCCTAGTCTTATTTTTCTGGTAAGCAAAGACTTTCAGTGAAGTCTGGGAGAGGAGGCAGTAAGAGCAACTGTATCTAATTGTACTGATGTTAAGGCAGAGCCCCTGCTAGGGTACCAGCATCCCAGTGACTCTGTATTGGGGTCTCCCTGACACAGAGATTTACTGAGCAGTAAGATAAGACAAAACAGGAAGAAGGAGGCTTAAAAATTTGGCCAGTTCCTCAAACGGCTTTAAGATCCCCCAAACTAAGAGGAACATGTTAAATTCTGTGGAGTAATTAGATAAACATCCAATTAAGGGATTCCTGGTCAGAAGAGAGTATTTTTCTTAGTCCCAGTGAGCCATCAAAGCAGGACATTATCCAAGGGACAGTCCCAGGAAAAGGTGGGCTGTGGTGTCCAAAGGTTAAACAAACACTAGGTCACGTCCCATGGGTGCCGTGATTAATACCACGGGCCTTCCCGTCTCTCTAGGTTTCTTAGTATAGTTTAAAATAATTCTATTTAAAAATGTTGGTTCTATACAGAAGATACTCGTAGTCAAGGGTTTTAAAATATTTTTTAAGTAGCATTGGATGAATTAGCTAATAAATGCTCTAAATTATCCACGGCTGGCAGCTTATGTTAACTGAATGTACCAGGGTTATCCTAATAGATAGAGGAAATGTGGCAGCTATTGAAATCATCAACACAGCACCAGAGAGAAATAAACAGCACCTACAAGAGGGTAAGCCTTTCAGAACCAATCTCATTATATTAACTGACAAAATCACGAACAATGAGTGGAGGAGAAAGAATGAATGCTGAATAGTAACATTCATGAATGAATTCAAGGTTCTCAAAAGCCCGTATTTACAGGAAAGAACATGATAATAAAGAAAGCCATGTTTTCATAATGAAATTGTTATCCTTTGAACACGGTATTTAGAAGATTTAAGCATGAAGTCGTGTTTAAAATACACTTTTTAAATGATATGTAATTACCAAGGAGAACAAAGCCTTGTGACAGGCAAGCATCCTGTCCTAGAAACAGAACACTGCCACGTCCCTGCTTAGAACTTGAAATAATTAATACCTCTGACCTCAATTTTGTAAAGTATTATTATTTCTAGTTTGCCTATAGGGGAGTGCTTTGTGAAAAATCATTTATAGCTAGCTCTACATAAGGCTGTGTTTGACTGAAAACTCGAATCGGAAGTGACTCGCCTGAGGCCACTGATAATAACAGTTCAGAGAGAAGAAAAAAAAAAATCCAGGAAAGCTAAACTGTCAATGTTTTTAGTTTATTTGGATAACGTTTATAACACATTTAAATATGCATTGTTTTGTGATCTGTGATCAGATTACATATAGATTAATACCATAAACATACAGGGTGTGGGTCATTACGAGAAGGACCGCACACTCAGAACTCGTGATGTTTGTCACATGGTCTGACTCCCAGAATCCTTGTGTGCTGCTGAAGCGAGAAAGATGAGCACAGGCTGCAAATGGCCTCCGTTAGAACCCAAGGTTCTTAAGTCAAGATGATTTCACATTTGCGTAAGACAACTAAGGATGTAAATTGGCTGATGGAGTCCTTGCCTGGCATGCATGAGGCCCTGAAATAGCTCCCCAGAGCCAACATTTCATAAAAAAAAAAAAAAAAAAAAAAAAAAAAAAAAAAAAAAAAAAAAAAAAAAAAGGCATAGGGGCCTGTGATCAGAACACTTGAGACACAGAGGCAGGAGAATCAGAAACTCAAGGTCATCCTTGACTACATTAGCAAGTTTGGGGCTTGCAGGAGTCCTTGTTTAGGAGGAGAAGAAGGAACGAAGAAAAGAAGGGAGGGAAGGAGGGAGGAGAAAAGGAGGAGGGAGGGATGGATGGCGTGGGGTTATGGGCTTGCTAGGTGTAAGGCTTGAGTTCGTTGTTCTGTCTTTCTTTCTTTGTTATCTTTCTTCCTTCCTTTTCTTTGCTCTCCTTCTTTCTTCCTTCCTTCCTTTCTTTCTTTTCCTTTCTGTCCTTCTTTTCCTTCCTCCTTCCTTCTTCTTCCTTCCCTCACTAATTCTTCCCGAACTCCACAAAACACATATTTCCCATCCACACACACTCCACACAAAGCGCTGGATGACCTTTGCACTTAAAGGCAGCAACACCATCCCAGCTGGCTCCGTGGATTCTACAGTCTTTCTGTCTGGGCACGCCTCTGTGTTGTCTCCACTGCTGAATACTCATCTCAGAAGTCACCCTCCTGGACACACCTTTTCATATTTTCAGTCACCACAGTTTGAGTGTAAAATATCCTTCTCGGATTTGTGTAGTGAAACACCTGCTCCCCAAGATGCTGGTTCTCTTTGGGGGAGGTTATGGAACTTCTGGGAGGTGGAGCTGGAGGAAGTCGGTTGTTAGATAGAGGTGGTGAGCTCTGAGGTACACAGGCTGCCACCCCTTCCTCATGTCCCTGCAGCCCCACGGAAACAGTGTGATTGTATGGCTGCAATGGACAGTATCCTCAAACTGTGACCCTACAAAACCTTGTTCCCTCAAATTGCTTCTTGTCAGGTGTTTGGCTATAGCAACAAGAGAATATCAACACACCAGCGCCAACCAGACCTTCTTCCGACCTTTTACCAACTTCCTTGACTCATCTTGATGAGTGTCTTTGTATGTTCTAATTCAGTGGATTTGTTTTGAATGAGCGAGCTCTCATAGAAATCTCTCTCTGATTATGTGTTTGGGACGACACATTATTAATGTGTGCACGTCCTATCTCCTGCTTCCATAGGTTTTATGGAGTCTCCTTGTGAAGTCCTAGATCTACACTCAGAAAACTAATGTTCTAACTCTGAAATCCTTCCTCTTTTTTCTGGTGTTTGGTCTTGGACAATAAATCTCATTGACTCATTTTCCTCTTTGACAAATGAAGTGATAATGGTACCTTTCTGTAGGGTATATAAGATAAAGTGAAATCACTGTTAATTTTTCAGCAGAATCTCTAGTAACATTATATTTTTTTCAAAAAGTTTTGCCCCCTTTTAAGGGTAACTGCTCGTCATCCATGTTAAATACATTTCTCTGTTATTTTTCCCTTTTTCTTTCTTTTTTAAATTTCCATCGTCTGGCAGTTTTGTACATTTATATAATAAATTGTCATGTTTACCTCTCTTCCATCCCACTTCCTCTCCTGTTGGAAATCTTCTATATATCATGTCTTTATTTTTATAAAATCTTCTATTGATACATATATTAATTTTTAGCATTTTATGAGTATGTGTGTTGCCTGCATGTATATATGTGCACCGCTTGTATGCTTGGTATTAGTGGAGGTCAGAAGAGGGCATTGGATCCCCTTGAAGTTGCAGATGGTTGTGAACCACCGTGTGGGTGCTAGGACTTTCCCAGGTCCACTAGAGGAACAGACAGAGCTCTTAATTGCTGAGCCATCTGTCCAACCCTCATATCTTCTGTTTAAGCATGACTGCTTAAATGTGCAGTTGGCATTTGTTGCCTGAGCATGTGTAGGAGGTTATCTAGTGGCTCCATGGCTCCTTGTCAGTAGCTGTACCACTAAAGAAAATGACCTCCTTGTCCAACATCTCTTAACTACCAATAGCCCCTTTGGGAGGGGTGGAACCTCATGCCCTGCCATTCATGATGAGATGTTGAGGGATTCAATCCGACCACATACAGGTCTTGTGCAGGTAGTCACACTGAGGTGAGTTCATGAGAACTGTGTCACGTCCAGACGATGTCTTTCCACCAAACATCTCCCCAACCTCTGGATCTTACATTCTTCTTTGCACCCCATTTTCCATGATGCTCCCTGGGCTTTGGCATGAGGTAGCTATTTTCTTTCTTCTATAAGCAGCAAGATAAAAAGAAAGAAGGAAAGAAAGAAAAAGGAAGAAAGGAAGGGAGGGAAGGAGGGAGGGAGGGAGGGAGGGGAAAGAGAATAAGAGAGAGACAAAGAAAGAAAAAGAAATGGAGGAAATTTATTATTTATTTTTTCTAATAGTGCCTATTCATATTCTGTTCTATTGTTTAATGCAAGATTTATAGATACATGTGTCATGTATTAAAAAGACTATTAAAATCTGTGCTATAAAATGATAAGGTCACTGAAATTCCTTTTTGAAAATGATCCCTGACTATAAAATTCTGTTTGTTGGATGCCCCACTGGACAGTCTTGAGACTAAATGTTGAACACATATTGTAAGATAAGCACACGTCTGTTACAGTGTTAGACCAAGTGTCAGGGATGCTCCTCCGCAATCAGAGGCTGAACTCTTTCTGACCCTAAAGGCCTCATGTCCCGGAGTAGCTTCCTACTTTAGAGACCACAACCAGAGCTGTCTTCCATAAAAATTGCAAAGACTGTACATAAACGCTCCCACTACTCACAAAAACAAACAAGAAATTTGAAAATCAGCCGTGCCAAGACGGACTCCTAGTCAGTAAATGTTTTAGCTGCCATGTCACAGTTCTTGGCAAGCGTGGGAGAGCGAGGAGCTGAAATGCCATTCGTTACCTGTGCACAGGGCATTTTCTTGCTTGGTCTCTAGCTGCAGCTTCCTGCTGAGACATAAAGCTGTAGAAAGTGTCGCTCCCTGCCTGCTCTCTCCTAGATGCGGTAATTACTTTGACTTGTGGGTGCCCAGCTCTCTAGTGTGTAAAAACTTCACAGGGAAGACCTTTACCAGTCCACTGCAGGTGGAGTTACCATGTTACTAAAACTTCTTTGGTGGGGACGCCAGCCCTTGCCTGCCTCCTCTCTATCACTATTGATGACCCTGCAGGGTGAATTTCTGCCTGTGTCTGCTCAAAGGAGCCAATCAGTTAAAACAAAGATTACCTAGGGAAGGCCAGCACCGCTGCCAGGAGGGGAAAAGCAGAACAGATCCTTCCCTGCTATGCAGGATCGCAAGGAGGCCCAGCAAATGGGGTGGACACCTGCTCTCAGCAAAGGCGCCTTCCAGCAGCTTCTGGCTTCAAAGGTCTGGAGGGCAGAGTCCCCCCTCCCCCACTTTCTGTCTGAGTCTTGTGCTTTTGTGTCTAGTTGAAGCACTCCCTTTTTTAAAGGGAGGCTCCTTCTCTTTCTCTGTCTTCTTTTCATTCCTTTTCCCCCTTTTATTCCTTCTCTTTGTCTTCAAACATAAGTAATACGTTGTTAAAACGAGCTTAAATAGAAGGAAGACAATTAAGTTAAAAGAAATGACCCTTTTACCTTTTCCTTGTGACTTTCAACCCAGAAGGGCCTCTTGGTTTCAAGTCACCTGTCTTGGAGTCTCTCAAATCTCCATAAATTAGCCATGCCTTCACTGAATACTTTCCTAATTCCCAGTTGTTATAATGTTATAATAACCACTTTAATAATTATTATCAGTATCATTTCTTCTTCTTCTTCTTCTTCTTCTTCTTCTTCTTCTTCTTCTTCTTCTTCTTCTTCTTCTTCTTCTTCTTCTTCTTCTTCTTCTTCTCCTCCTCCTCCTTCTCCTCTTCCTCCTCCTCCTCCTCCTCCTTCTTCTTCTTCTCCTCCTCCTCCTCCTACTCCTCCTTCTCCTTCTCTTCCTCCTCCTCCTCTTCCTTCTTCTTCTTTCTACATGGCAGGCTTGAAAATCTCTACATTAATTGTGTCTCCTTCAGCTGGAGCTACAGTGACCTCGGTAACAAGATGAGAAACTGAGTGTTGCTGAGGGGTCCCTGTCTCGAAGTGGACTTTTGCTAACTCTTGATGAACTGCCACTTGGCATAGGTTTTCTGGGTAGTCTGAAGTCTTATCAGCAGTATGTGGGTTCCATCTCTATGGTAACCACTAATGGTGACAGTTCTGGTCTACAGAACTATCCCAAACAGAACCTGATGAGAGTTACGGTTCATTATACCTTGTCAGATAAGTAAGATTTGGATGGCATTCGGATGTCAGTTCTTTGAAAAGCCTTTCCCATTTCTTAACCTTTCTCTAAGGTTTCCAAATACGATAATTCAAGTCTGGTTTTTCTTGATTTGTGGACATGCTTCTGTTTCTAATTCGTAAGGCATTTTTGCAGCTAAACAAAACTGTCTTTATATTTATCTAAACAACCTTTCTGAAGACAGGAACCCAGAAAAATGCAGTAGGCCTCATGTGAAACACTCACCTCTCCTCATCAAGCATGTTTCCTGTGCCTCCGAGGGCCAAGCCACACTATCTAATCAGGCTCTCCAGTTTCAGCAGTCATGATGAGCAAACCTAAGACATAAGACGCCCCATTCTTAGGGCAACAAAATGCAAGCCCAGCACATGAGTACTGACATTGTAGTCAGCCCCTGGCAACCGCTAATCCAAGGAGACAGAGTGGAAATGGCCCACTCATACATCTGGCAAAGAACTTACACTTATTTCCCAGTGTTAACCTTCGACTCTGCCTTAACTACATTCTGTAATCCCATGTACTACACTAGGAAAGACACAACGATATAAACAACACAGGCAGCTTGGAGAATGTTCCCATTCCTTGCTGGACTGACTGCACATGCAGATAGTATTAGGATTCAGACTAAGAAAGTTGGGATCGGGCCACTTGAATTTTCAATGCAAAACCATCACTTTTATGTGCATATAAAACAAACCATTAAAGATTTTATTTAACTCATTAATAAAAGATGGAGTCAGTCAAGTGTTAAGTTAAAAAAATAAATTTAAAGAGTATATATATATATATATATATATAGATACATACATACATACACGCATTGGCAATCAATAGTGCTGAAATCAATTTTAAAATGGACACAAAATCGATTCATATCCAATAAATACGTAAAATGTGGCGTTTAAAGTCATCTTACATTGATGCTAGAATTATTTCAAGGTGGGATCAGATCCAGAGTAAGGCAACTTGCCCTGCTTGTCACAGTGGCTAGCTCCTGCAGAGACTTGTGTTGGGATTGGAGGGAGGTGATCTTTTGTCCTGTTTTCTCAAATGCCAAGGTGCCACGTTATAAGATGATGACTACAGCACTGAATGGTGTCCCAGATGGGCAGTTCTTGTGTGCTGTTTGAGTGTGAAATACCCTTCACAGGCTCATGTTGGGCACAGTTAGCTGGAAATGGTGAAGCTGCTGTTTGCTGTCGGGTGATGAGGTCTGACTGGAGGAAGTAGTTTGTTGGGAGGTAGCTTTTGATGGTTATAGCTAGACCCAGCTTCCTACTAGAGCTCTTTAGAGCCCCCTGCAGCCTGACCCACCATGATATACTTCCTGACTAAAATGCGAGCTCTGGCCGAGGGGGTCTAGTCATGTGGTGGCATTTCATCTGTATTTTAATAAATAAAGCACGCGTGAAGATCTGAGTGTAAACCAGCCCCGCTGGTCAGCCTTACAAATCAGGCAGTGGTGACACACACCTTTAATCCCAGAGTGTAGTTGCCACAGAAACAGAGTGCTGCATGCCTTTAATCCCAGTGGTGCATGCCTTTAATCCCAGTGGTGCATGCCTTTAATCCCAGTGGTGCATGCCTTTCATCCCAGCACTAGAGAGGATTATAAAATGGGAGGAGACAGCTCTCAGTTACAGTCTCATTCTGAGGCACTTCAAGGCAGGATCGCCATTTCAGACTGAGGTAGAGGTAAAAGCCAGGGGCTGGCTGCTTTTGTTTTTTTTGTTTTTTTTTTTATCTTCAGGTTGGACCCCAATTTCTCTCTCTGAGTTTTTATTAATTGTGCTACGCAGTCAACTCTATCTGTGTCCACCAGGCTATCCCTGCTATCGGGGACTTATTACAGTAGAGCTTGAGTCTAAAACGTTTCCTGCCTTTAACTATTTAGTCAGGGATTCTGTCCCAACAATGAAGACAAAAATGCCTGCCTTCTGTTTTACTTTAGCACATTTGTGCAGGCTGTGGGCAGTAAGCTCACACCCATGCAAGACAAAATCAGGTAGAAGGTTTACCACTCAAAGACCCAGGCTGTGCGACTTTGCAAAGACGTGAAGTTCTTCAGGCCTCATTTTCATTTATGAAATATGAACAATAACAACCTGTTCTGCAAAGGTTATTAAAGAATTTAATGGGAAATTCTATATAAAAATACAAACGTATTATGTAGACCCAAGGAATAGTATTTATTGTCATTTTATGACTCAAATACTGACTTTCTTTGCCTTACATGTTCCAGTTAAATGCAGGTTTGATCCCAAGAGGTCATCATCGTGACCCCTGCCTACTGTAATTTTCGACATGACTATTGGCCTCTGGAGTTACCGAAACTGGGTAGCTCAGCGCAGAAGTGTGGTCAATGGGCAGAAAACACTGGAGCAGAGAGCTAATGGAGGCTTCTACTGAAAACCAGAATGGAATGATTCCTCCCACTTAAAATGCCTAACACTGTTTCAATCCATTTTGTAATCTTCTTTGCTTATTTTTTTAAAATTCTTTTCTTTCTTTTTTGGAAACAGACCCAGGGCCTCATGCTTGTTAAGCAAATACCCTACCACTGAGCTACAGGCCCATTCTAGACTTCTTTAAATAGAAGGCAATATGGAGGGAATTCTGCTCTGCTTTAACAGAATGAAAAGGCCACAGA
Source organism: Arvicola amphibius (assembly GCF_903992535.2). NCBI lineage: Eukaryota > Metazoa > Chordata > Mammalia > Rodentia > Cricetidae > Arvicola > Arvicola amphibius. The sequence continues at coordinate 157,994,071 of NC_052050.1, forward strand.
TGAAAACATATATGTGTATGTGTGTGTGCACATGTGCATGTGTGTATCTGTGTGCGCATGCACACGTGTGTGCATGTGTGTCTGTACAAGCATGTGTGCATGTGTGTGCACATGTGCATATGTGTGCCTATGTTGTGCATGTATGTGCCTGTGTATGCATGCATGTGTGTGTGCACATGCATGTGTATAAGTATGTGTGTGTTGAGTTTCCATTTCTCCTTCCTGTCACAATCCTGCATAGACTGGAATAAGGAAAGGAAGAGAAGGAAATGGAAGATGAAAGCAATCGAATCAGCAACTGGGGCTTAGGAAACTCAGTCCGTCCTGAAGCAAAGCAACAAGTAGGAACAACGGTGTATGTAGAGACCTGATGCGAGAGTCTTGTCTTTTTAAAATACGATTGCCATGACCACACATGCACACACAGAGACACACACACAACACACATACACTCCCACACTTTGAGTGACTACTCCCTTTATAAAACAAACTAATCTCTTAAAGCACCTGGGCTAGAGCCCAGGCCCCCAACCCTTGAAACCTGAGCCCAGCAATGACATCCTAGCACACTGATAGCTGCACAGCCACACTCTCCTCAAAGCATGTTTGCAAAACACCTTGAGCTGTGGACACAGCGCCGAAAGGGACTGCCTTCTCATCTTCAGGGCTCCGGGGCTAATGTTCCCTCTCACTCTGCACTGCCCTCCTGGATCTGCCCTCCCTTTCAAATCCACAGGAGTTTCCTCTTTCATGGTGTGAGCAAATTGAAATCCATGAGCTAGGGGTTTGCATAGTGCACCATGCTATAGAGGGGGCTTTCTGATTAGGTGAGATCCTGGTAGTCACTGGCTTTGCAGGGCGAGTTCAGGAAATGTCCTCCTGGCAACCCCGTTCCCACCCACACACACCATGAAACACAGGAGGGTGCTGCAGACAGATACTTACTACACAGATCTTCCAGAGGAGCGAGCAAAGGCATCTCACACTGAGGATCCAGCTAGTTAATATGTAACGGCTGTTGCTAAGAAGCGCCGTAGCGCTGGCTCTGTCTCCAGAAATGCCAAAGATGATTGTCTTTTAAGGGTAAGAAGGTACTTGAAGTGGTATCTGCCTATTTTCTAAGCCCTTCAGGCATCTGAGAGGCTTGTGACAGAAAAATCTTCTTCCTCACCTGTACAGCTTTGGTGGTTTACATATCCAAGTGCTTCACTACCTGGAAATATTCTCAGATGCCATGATGCCCTTCCTTTGGGAGCCAGAGGGCTTTTGATTACAAACAACCTCAATAGCCACCATACCAAGCTTCGGAAAAATGAGTAACTTTATTACTTGTGGCTGTTGCAGGGCTGAGCCTTCAGTACGATCGCGTGGTATTTCTATTTGAAGCAAAGTTGAATCTCGTATTTTAAAAACCATTATATGAACCCTGTTTCAAAAAAAAAATCATTCTGTGGAATCAATCTGGCTTGGTGGATTTGCGGTAAAAAGTGGGGCTAAGGGAGATGGCACATGGATAAAATGAGCAATGCCCAGAACTCACAGCAATGCTGCCTGGCTGAGGTGGCTGATGTGATGGGAATGGCTACCAGGTGGAGACAGGGGTTCTGCAGGGGGAGCCCAGAGAGGTTAGCTGTGGCAGCGAGCCCTGGGTTCCAATGAGAGACTTTGCACCAGTGAGTAAGTGGGACAGCAACAACCAACAACCTTAGGTCTCCATTGCACAGGCAGATACACATGTTCCTACATGTGACCAGGCATACATGAATGCCTAGCATCCATCCATGCACATGAGAAAGCATTCTTTGGGCTGGATGTGTGGTTCAGGGGTATAGCAGGTGCCTATCAGGTGCCTATAATGTTTGGGGCCCTAGGGTATACACCCAACACCAACACACATGAGAGAGAGAGAGAGAGAGAGAGAGGGAGGGAGGGAGGGAGGGAGAGAGGAGGTCTTGGTGCTATTTCTACATATAGATATATCCGCAGGCATAAGAAAGGAGGGGGGAAGGATGAAGAAAGGGAGGAATGGAAGGAGTGTGGACTTATAATAACCCGTTATTGACTTAAAATGTAGAAAGGAGAACTCCCTGGAAGATCTTCCGTCAGAGAAGACTTCCTTAGCCTCACAGTCTTCGTGTCCAAGGTTCTCAACACCAGACTGGTGGGGGACACCACAGGGCCAACCCAAGACATACAATCATTCCCAGATGAAAATTCCTTGTTTGTTCTTTAAAAAAAAAAAAAACGTGCAACAAGGAGGCACCAACATTTATGCTGTCCGGCTTATTCTTCACCACACTGGAAATACATTTTCTGAGCTGGTGAAGTAGAGACTGGGTGTGCGGTCATGGGAGGACCAGGTTGTTTCACATCTCCCTACTCCTCCATGAGGAGTCATTTAAATATATACACCTGGTGGTACAAACCACTCTCTGGTTCCCATTTCAATCTCTTGTTCTAGGTAAGCCCAAGGAAAGGGGAACCAACGTTCATACTGAAATATCGTCAACTTCACCATGGGAAAATGTCCCCAGGAGTTTCCCTGTTGTTCAGATTCACCTCGAAGAGAAATTCATTTCATCGCTGACGTGTTAGAGGATCTCACAAAAGACTGCATTCTGCTTAATTTCATTAAAATGACTTACATTTTTAGGTTGAGAAACTGGTTTGGAGTGCCCACATGTATCCTGTGTAGGCATACAAAGAGATGATGACCCCAGACAGTGATGCCACGGGAAGAAGGGTCCTGGTGAGTATCTGGCCCTTCCATGGTCCCTGTGTGCAGACTTAGATATTCAGCTCATTTCTGAGTCTTGGGTTCTGTCCTGTGAAAAGCCGGGTATACAACATCTACTCTAACGAGAATTAAATGAGATGTTCAATAAGAGAGTCTGTTGATCAGAAACTGCTGTTTACTAATTGCCAGACTGTGAACCAAGCTCTCAATAACAACAACAACAACAACAACAAAAAGTTGGGGAAAAAAGCATTAATTTTGTCTGCTTTTGGATCTATCCACCTGAGGATCACCTGGAAACAACCGAGCAAATTTGGAAGACTTCAGACTTCATTCATTTGGGCAAATTAACTCCCCTTCAGCATTCAGAGGAGAAAAGAGACGGGGTTGTGTGTCTTTTACTCTTTAAATGCTACAGATAAAAACAGCACATTGGATACACGAGTGCTTTTCTACAAGACGTCAGATACCCAAGAACACACCATACAAAACACAGCTTACAGGTGCTCCTTGCAAAACGTGACTCACAGGAACGCCTTGCCATCCCCCAGTTTGTGTTGTTATAGGCTGCTAGTTAGTTCCCAGCCACTTAGCCCCAAAACAATCACACAGAAACTGTATTAATTAAATCACTGCTTGGTCCATTAGCTCTAGCTTCTTATTGGCTAACTCTTACATACTAATTTAACCTATTTTTATTAATCTGTGTGTCGCCACAGGCTGTGGCTTACCTGCTCAAGTTCTGGCATCTGCCTCAGATGAGGCTCCATGGCTTCTCTCTGCTCCCTTCTCCCAGCATTCAGTTTAGTTTTCCCTGCCTGCCTCTCTTCTACCCTATCAGGCCAAGCCAGTTTCTTTATTAACCAATGGTATTCACAGCACACAGACGGGAATCCCACATCCAGTTTGGAAAACAGAAACTTTTCCTTCGTCGTCTACAAATTGGCATCCGAGGACACTGTAATGGCAGTTGGCACAAAGTAATGACACCTTGGGATAAGACTTAATTCCAGTCATTACCTCACCAATATAACCATGCTTGTGCGTAATTTGCGGAAGATGCGTCAGCGTGAGCGGGCCCTGCCTCGGTGAGCAGTCACCGCTGCACCATGGGTGTTTGGCGGTAGAGAAACTTCAGCTGTGTGAAGGTGAAACCCCATCCTATCACTGTGCTGTAATTAGCATGTCTTTCCTCGAGCGCTAAAGGAAAACAGGAGGCGAAGCTCACGAAAAGATAAGAATGAAAATCTGGTGTAGATTGACCTCTGTGACCTGGATCAGACTTCAGGGAGTTTCCCAATGTATTTAAAACCCAGTACAATTCAGAAGAAGAAAAAGGTTTCCTGGTGTAATAGAATACCCAGTGCACAAAGCATAATCACACCAAAACTCAACTCAGGTGCAGGTCAGTCCCTCCAGAGGATAGGTTCTACAGATAGGCCATCTATATTAGCTTAAGGGCCTGAGGGTCTGGTCTGGTCTTCAACATACAGATAGCTTAGAGGTCGTTAGGGCTGTTAGGCACCTCTGTGCCTGGTTGTAGGAGCTTGGGGTAGCCTCTGGCTATCAGGGTCATTTAGATTACCAGCCGCCTCAGTCCTGGTTGTAGGAGCTTGAATGGCCTGGCCCAGCAAATGACACAGATCACCAGGCTGTTAATCACCTCCAATTCTCAGCTCTCTGGATGGAAGGACAGGCTTTTCATAGTTCCCACTGGAAAGACAATCCTGTGTGCTTAACACTCTTGGTTTCTCTGGGGATGTGTGGGCGATCATGTTGGGGTCGTGCCATGCTCCCAATGGAAAACACCTAGGGGCCTGGTAACTCACACCTGTAGGCACTTCTGGGGGTCTTCACAGAGGAGGTTAGCAAAGAATGGAAGACTCACCCTGAACATGGTTTGTTCCACTTCATTGGCTGGGAGCCCAGATGGAAACAAAAGGAGAAAGCCAGCTACAGCAGACATTCATTCTCTCTCTCTCTCTCTCTCTCTCTCTCTCTCTCTCTCTCTCTCTCCCTCTCTCGCTCCCTCCTCCCTCTATTCCCCACCTCCTTCTCTCCCCCTGTCCCTGTCTATCTTTTTCTCCATCTATCCCCCCTGCCTCCCCTCCCTCTCCCTTCTCCATCCCTTCCTCCCTCTTTCTCTCCCCTTCTCTCCATCCCTCCCTCCCTCCTGCTCTCTCTTCCCCACTCCCCTGTCTCTTATCCCTGCCCACCATGAGGAACGTCCATCACAGACTCCTGACTCTATAGCTTTCTAACTCACCACAAGTGTGGTCGTAGTGAAGCCAGCGCCCACAGGCTGAACCCCTGTGAGGAAGAACAAACCCCTCTCCCCTTAGGATGCCCACCATGGACTCTGTCACAGCCATGAAAAGTCACGACAGAAAGCATTTATATTCTCCCTCATAAATTTAAAAATTTGCTTTCTTAAGAAAGCATTCTTGATCTCATTTTACAAAGATGACATTCTTTCTTCTCTTCTACTTGTAGTTTTATTAACTGAGGTTTTTACAATTTAATTTGATTTTTTTATTAATATTTGTAAGTGCACATGAACACAGGTGACCTCAGAGGGCAGAAGAGGTGGGCTCCCCAGAATTGGAATTATAGATCGTTTTGAACCTCCTAACATGGATGCTGGAGCTCCCCCTCTGTTCCTGTTCTTCCTGCCTCCCCAAGACCTGAATTCTGTTTCCAAAACTCAAATCTCTCCTTATTGTTTTGTCAAAAAAACAAAAACAAACAAAGAAATTCAGCAGAAGTAATGGCTGGGCTGTCTCAAAAGGTGATGCAATCTTCCACAATTGCATGTGCGCACGCAACACACACACACACACACACACGCACACACAGAGAGAGATTCTTTAAAGTGTCATTTTGGTACCTGTTGGGAACTGCAGATCCCTGGCCCCTTGACTTTCTTTGCTCACTTTAGACCCTTTGCCTGCTGGTGTGAACTGAGCAAAACACCTGTGCCTGCAGCTGCTCTGAGCACAAGACCCTGATGGCAGGCTGACGAAGCCCACAGCCGAAAGATCCCTTGAGCTGGGCATGGCCTAGGATCCCTCTATTAGCTGCCTCTGAGAACAATAAAGTTTGGCATTTTTGTATCAAGGATGACCCTAGTCCGTGTCTCTCTCTGTGTCTCCATGTGTTTTTAAGTCTCCAGCTTAGTTCCCGGCTTGCGTGCTGTCTTGTAGTGGCACGGGTGCTACAGGACCGTCGGGGTTTTACAGGCACCTTCTCCAGTTCTTGATAAGTTCTGTAGAAGGTAAAAGGAGGAGCAGCTGCTGCTGCTGCAGGAGCCAAACGCCTCTGAACGTAAAGGGGAGGAAGATTTACATGTCCCCCTCTGTTGGAATACAGCAAGCATCAGCCTGTTAGACAGAGCTTCAAGGTCCCTCTCTCTTCCTCTAGAAGCTGCGGTTCATCAGGTTCTCTAGAACAGGACTGACAGAATGAATATACGTTATGACAGAGATGTGTTAGGTTGTTTATACAGTCGGGGCTGGGGAGTCCAACAATGGCCATCTGCACACTAGGGAGACTGAGAAGCTGGACTCGGTGCACAGGGCTGGATGCCTCAGCGGTCCAGACCCGAGACTGAAGACTTGGAGGGTTCTGGGAAGCGGCTATAGTCTGAGGACGCATTGGAAGGCTGAGGAGCTGGGTTGTGCTGTTGGTGAAAGACGGAGTCGCTACAGGACATGTGCTCAGCAGCGAAGTCAAAGAGTCTTTACACCCCAGCTGCGGCCGAGAAACATAACCCACTCTGGGAACCAGCCTTCCACCTGAGCTCGTGCTTTCTGGAAAAACCCTCACAGATCCATCCATAGTGGCTTTAGTACCTCATAGATCCAATCTAGTGGACAATCGAGATTAACCATTGCAGGTAAGGAGAAAGAGGATGATAACGAGGTCCCCCAGCACAGTTCTTCCCCACTGCCACTGTGACAGGGTTTGGAACTCCTAGGAGGCACACTTCTGGGGGTGTCTTCGAGGGTGTTCACACAGAGGCTTAAGCATAAGAGGGAAAAATGGCCCTGCGTTTGGGTATTACCTCCAAGTGTGCTGGGGTCCCGATCTGAAGAGAAAGAGGAAATCAGCTGAGAACCAGCTTTCATGTCTCCCTGGCTCCTGACTGTGGAGAAGTTCGTGCTCCTGTGAATCTACCTGGAGCCACTAAATTTCCTAACGTTTTCTTTCATCTTTGGATATTTTTTAAAGGAGTCTTACTCCCTGCTGACCTAGAACTCATAGTATAATCCAGGATGGGCTCAAGCTCTTAGTGATCCTCTTTGCCTCAGCTTTCTGAGTGGTAGAACTAACTGCAAGCTTAGGCCACCCAGTCCAGCCCAAACTTGCCTGACAAAGAGAAACCCACGCGATGAGGCGGCGGCAGCACACGGGCCTCCCGCAGAAGTATGTCGCGATTCCCCAATTCAAATTTATGTCCTCATCCGTCTTCCATCACAGGCAATAAAGCCAGAAACTTAACCGCACAGCCTCGCACTTTATGTATTAATAAAATCGCATCATGTTGTGAGACTTAATTAGATAATAAAGCACTTTAACCCACCCTGGTAAGTCTGTGAAAGAGAAGAACATTGCTAATTTAGTAATCGACAATACAGTGATTTTTTTTTTTCTTGTAAAATGGGTAGGCCAACTATCGGAAGCCCACACCGAAGCGTGGCTTTGGGTGTGGTGAGAACTAGCCGGATGAGGACCTCCATCCCGGGATGCGTGAACTCCGTCCTCCTCGCTCTCCTTTTAAAATTTCTATTTATACCCCTTCTTCATTTAAATGTTTAATTAGGGAGGAACACTTCCATGCATTGTAATTAAGCACAAGCACAGCTCCTTCCCCACAAAAGAGTCATTTTCCATTCAATTTTATACCAAGTTTTGTTTTGTCCCCCGAATGAATCAATATGAAAATTAAGCTGGTTGTCTGAAAGCCTTAAAAAGAAGTATAGCTTTCATAATACAAGGGCGATTAAAATGAATTAAAAATCTCAAGGCACATCCTTTTAGAATAATTGCATGCTGTATTCTTACAGCCCTTAAAGGTGGCTCTCCCAGAGTAAAGAAAAATGAACAAAGGAAGGCCTTTCGTTCTGGCTTCTCTTCCACACAGGCTGGAACCTTTACGTAGCCCAAGCAGTTTTTCACTTTTAATTGGTTATCTTGTAATGGGGAGGCTGGGGGACAAAGTGGAATTCTTGTTCTGATGAGGACAGAGCCGGGAGCTCGGGAGGCAGAGGACGGAATGAAGGATCTCCAGCTTCTACGCCTCGTGGAATCGCCTCCAAACATTTGACCCTTTCAGAACCACACGTTCGGGGCAGGAATCTCTTCCAGAAGAGTGTGAGGGATCTCGGAAAGGGGTGTTTCAGCTCATCAGCTCCCAGGCTGCTCTTCAGGCTTCCGAAGTCTGAGTGGGATGTGTGATTGTGTGTGTGTGTGTGTGTGTGTGTGTGTGTGTGTGTGTGTGCACTAAGCAGGAGAGAAAGTCCTTTCATGTAGGAAACTACCTGGTGCTAGATCCTTCAAATGAGCACTTTCAGGCATGGTGCCAGATGCCAGCCCAGAAAGCTGAGAAGAGGCAGAAGACGATCTCTTACATCTCTGTTGACTCCAGCTGTGTAGCTTGACCTTGATCCTAACCACATCCAGCATTAGACAGACCCCTATTCCTCCATGCTCAAAACCCACAGTGGACATGAGCTCACACTAATCAAGATATAGAATCACTTGAGCTCAAAACCCACAATGGACATGAGCTCACACTAATCAAGATATAGGATCACTTGAATTTTACCAAAATCATGTATTCATTTTGGACATGGGCGTTCAGTTTTGCCATGAGTGTCCAACTGACTCTCCGTGTGAAAAGAGCTAGATAATACCAGGGGTTTCTGCATACAAACTACGCAGCATTTCAACACAAGCAACCAGTGTCTTAATCATTGGCGTGTCCAGAAGCTAATATGCATGAGTCTGTCTAGCAGCCTATCATTGGAGTGTTCCTCACTTACGTAATTACAGGGTGAGAGAACAGTGAGAATCACGGAGCTACTGGAGAATGAAACCATGCCGGCAATGGTAAGAATAATAGCAAAGTTGCTTGGCAAAAATCATTCATAGAATATATCATCTTCTCAAGCAAGGTACTCCATGCAAAATAGCATTTAATTTCAAAGGGAATAATATTAAGCTTATGAGGGAGAATCAGGAAGGATGGGTTTTGAACCGGAGTTAACATGGACAGCAATGAGTATACCTTGAACATGTCAGGTCTCTCCCCTGCCATATGAGGCATCAAAAGGACCTCGCGACAGTCTTCCTTAAAATGTCCAACCTCCGCCTTGGAGTGAAAAACAAAATCAAATTAAGGGACTTTCTTGAAAAGTGTCAGGTTCCTGAAAGACAAAGGGATATGCTAGAGCCCCACGGAGTGCTGCTGCCTAGCAAGGAGTTCTGATCGGTGGACACAGTAAGTGGCTGGGGAACCAATGGGCCTTCAGGATTAGCTGCTAGAATGTGGATTGGGTCTGCTTAAATGTTAATAACAAGACACCTGTGCAAAGTCCCAGTTTTGGCGAATGAATGACAATTACAGAAGGTATTGACACCAGAAGAAAGTGAGTAGCTCCCACGCGGGGACTCACCTTGCTCTGGCACCTTTCCTGTGGATCCAAATTTATTCCAAAAGTTCGAATAACTGTAGTTAACTTTGACTGATTATTATATGCTAAGCATGAGTACGGCTTACACATACGTGTGTATATGCGTCCATAATAATTTCAAATAATCTCTGCAAACTCTGAAAAGTCACGGTCACTCTCTTTATTTGGAGATGAAGAGAATGAGAACCCAGCAGGGACGGTAACTTCCTCCAGGTTGTGGAATAAGGGCCCACGGCATCTCCACCCAAGGGCCTTCTCAAACATCTCCCAGGTTCTTTGTTCAGTTTGATTCTTATCAGAATCAAAGGTACACATTCAAGAAACAATTCAGGTCTCCATGTGGCCTGAAATTTAAAAATAGGGTTGGGTTGAAAACGTGTGTAGAATAGTAATTTGAATCAAGACAAGCTGCATACACTGATGTCATCTTCTGAGATCCTGGGGTGGAAGCAGCTCCCAGCACCTCATGTGCACCTCCCAGCAAACAAACCTGTTTCTCTCAACAGTAAATCAACCACCAGATTTTCCCCCAGGTGCCATGCAGCCCTGGCCTGAGGTATGTGCCTGTTTTCTTGACGAAGTTTCTCACTGTGACCAAGTTCACGTTGCTAGCATAGTATCACCATATTTTCAAAGCTAATTTTTTTTTTTTTTTTAAAAAAAAGTGACTTCTTTGTATGTTTCTGTAAAACTGGTCTCGCTCTCTGGTATCCAAGTCATGGCATAGGCCAGGCTGCTCTTGAACCCAAGAAGGATCCTCCTGCCTCTCAAGTACCAGGACTCTAGGCATGCTCCACCATTCCTGGCTTGACTATGACTCTTGAGCAGATTCTAGCTCAGCATCAATTATCACAGGAAAAACCAAGATGACACTGGGGGTTGAAACAGAAAGGAAGAAAGAATCAAACGCAGGGATAACATGCCAAGCACTTCTGCTCTCTCCCATGTTACATGTGTAACCCTGAAGGAAGCCAATGCGTGCCACAAGTCAGCTTCTTATGGAGGCCTAAATCATTAGCAATAGTTTAGACCTTTGATTTTTTTTTTCTTTTTTTCTTCTTTTTGGTTTTTCGAGACAGGGTTTCTCTGCAGCTTTTTTTAGAGCCTGTCCTGGAACTAGCTCTTGTAGACCAGGCTGGCCTCGAACTCACAGAGATCCGCCTGCCTCTGCCTTCCGAGTGCTGGGATTAAAGGCGTGCGCCACCACCGCCCGGCTTAGACCTTTGATTTTTTTTTTTTATTTGATTATCGCTGCCTTTGTGACCGCTTAGTCTTTGTAGAGAAAGCAGTATGGAAATGTGGCCACTGGCGAGGAGGCCACGCATGGCCTCTTCCAGGCATGCCAGACACATGCTTGACAGCATTTTCAGGAAGCTACAGATGTCTGAAGTAAACTGTATAAACATGTAACTCATCCTGAAATGAAGATGTTTCCATGGAGAGCACACAAAGGGATATTGAGGGGGGAATGCCAACTCCTGTTACTTGTATTTGTATGGAAGGCCTTTTGTAAGTCTTCAGGGGAAAGAAAGTGTGTGATTCGAAGAAGAGAAAAGGGGGATTATTGACAACCTCTCAACTAGATGGAAGACCTGGTTGGATGGAATATTTAATATTTATCCGTCTCTCATTCATTGCCACGCACACCCACACCAGCACCCACACAAACACACAGGGGAGGGATATGCACACACAAGCCATCCTGGTTCAACCTTTTATTACCTAGGTTTTTCTTATTAACTTAGAAACATCTGTGGATCTGCACTACCTGCTATGCAGTTTTTCTGGACTGAAGATGGAATCTTTTGCTCTCATGACCTCAGATACAGGCATTCAGATAGTTAACTTCCTTAGTTTTTGATAAATGCTAAAAGGAGGGGGTAAATATGAACAACCCTACCTCGCCTAGGGGCATCTGGGAAGATATTCCCAAAGAGGTTTCCCAGGAAAGGTCCCTGAAAGGAACAATTCAAGTATGCTTGAGAGCTGTCCCCAGAAAGCATAAGACTGTGGCAAAAATCTTCCCCAGCACAGTAGCCACGGGCTGTCTATGCAGTCAGGGCTGAAAGACAGGGAGCATGGCTAGCGGCAGGAAGATGCGGGATCTCCTCGGAAAGGCTCTCTGAGTGAGGCATGGGTATCCATCCTGTAGCCTGAGATCTGTAGGAAACCATTAAAAGGTGAAGCCGGGTATGACATAATCCGATTTGCAATTAAAGTAAAAGCAGAAATTGCTTGGCTTAGGCTGTAAACCCTCTGAGTGGGAGCTGCAGAATGGGTAAGCCAGGTCATATTGAAAGCACATGACAGTAGCCTTTTGGTAGGCAGTTAGCTCCGTTCAGTGGAAGCCAAGCCAGATACTTACTGCAGAGCCAACTATTATTTTAAGGACTAAATGGAAGCTTATATTTCCCAACTGAAAGCCTGTAATACCACCCTAACCAGAATTCTGTGTTTGTTTATTAAGTTTGTTTTATTTTTAAAGAAGAGCCCAGATTTGTAAGGTCCCATTAAGCCCTTCCAAAACTATAAATGGAAAGAGAAGAATTTACTTAATTCCGCTGGAGCAAATAAAGTCTGCAAGTCCCACACACATCCATTTCCCAGGCCAGGAGCAGCTACTAATGTGCATTGTTTAACATTCTCGGCCTCTGTTTACCAGATGGCACCGAGTCCAGGCTAACGCTTTCCTTAAGCTGCATGGCAATGACAGATCACAGAAGGAAAGTAAGAGGAGGAGAAGGAAAATCTGTTCTACCCTGGAAAGCACAGCACAGCCCCATCAAGGGCCCCAAACCTTGAAGAATATCTAAGACATACAGGCCCCAGGAATTATAAAGGGGTTGACTTTATGCATTTTTTGACTTGTGCATGGTTTGGCTACTCCCAGGAGTCAAAACAAGGCAAGGTCAGCTGAAGCTGAAAAGTTAGCTGGACTTTTTTTTCCCCCTAACAAACACTTGGAAAACTCTCCTATAATGTCTATTGTCAGGGTAGCCTTTCAACCCCAGAGAAAGAGAACAAAAAAATTTAAAAAAACAATATAGTTTGCTTTGCATTAAAAATATACATTTCTATGAAATAAAAAATGAAGGAATAAAAATGAAAAAAGCAAAGTGAGTGAGGCCTTTAATCCTCACACCTGGGTGGCAGAGGCAAGTGAATCTCTGTGAGTTTGTGGCCCCTGTGGCCTACATAGTGAGTTTCGGGACACAGGACAGTCAGGAATACAAAGAGAGACCCTGTTTTAAAAAAATAATAATAAATAAATAAAAGAAAAAAAACAGTAAAAAACATGTTTGTTCCATGAAAGATCCAGAGTCTTTAGTTTTATGTGCTATTGGCGGCACACGCGTGTGCCTGAAGGTAGGGATACACCACGGCACACGCAGATCAGAGAACAACTTCATGGAGCTGGTTCTTTTCCTTCAGCCCTTATCTTGGTTCTGTACCAAACCTGAGCATCAAACGCCTTTACCCTCTGAGCCATCATGTCTGTGCAAAGCAGATAAAATTCTAATACATGTGCTGGACCTGGTGACAGAATCTTGAAATCACAGCAACCCCAAAGGCTGAGGCAGGAGGATCACAAGTTCAAGGACTGTCTGGCTGACAGAGTTCAAGGATAGTTTGGGAGACTTGGTGAGACTGAATCTTAAAATAAGAAGTGAAAAAGCTATCACTCAGTGGTAGAGTGCCGGCTTAGCAAACATAAGGCCCTGGCTTAATCCCAAGTGTGTGTGTGTGTGTGTGTGTGTGTGTGTGTGTGTGTGTGTGGTAAGTATCAATAATCTAATTACTAACTTAAATAGTAACCTTTAGTATATGAAGTGTTATATGAAATAGTCTTAGTATAAATATGAAGGCAACGATAGATGTGTTTTTAGAATAATAGCCAACAAATAGAGTTGTAGAAGAATACAAACGGGGGCTGGAGACATGTCTCAGCACTTAAGAGCACTTGCTGCTGTTGCAGAGGACCCAAGTTCCATTCCCAGCACCCACCTGGTGGCTTACAACCACCTGTACCTCCAGTTCTCGAGACTCTGTCCTCTGAGGTCACTAGGTATCCCACGGCTGCACATACTCTGACGTCCCCATGGTTGCATACACCTACACACAAAGTAAAAGTAAACATTTTTCAAAAAGAACACCAATGACCATGAATTTGTCTTGTTTTCATGGGCAACCTACAAATAACCAGAGGAGTCAAATAAGAGATGAAATTGTTCTTAACACCGCAGCTAGGACTTAAGAACATCTGGTGTGGACAGGTGAGTGGAGAAAGCAGGCGCACTGGTCTGTGTGCTGCAATCGTTCAGGAGAAGCTCCTAGAAATACATACAACAAGCCTTGGGAACCTCACTTTAACGTGCCAACCCCCCCCCCCCAAACCACTCCTTTAGTCTTCAGGCTTTATGTATAATACGTGGACTCAGGTCTGTTCCGGAACCTCGGAACTGACTAGGAAACGGCCCTTTAGATGAATTATCTGAATCACACCGGAGTAGGGAGGACTCTTCGTCGAACGCGACTGGGGTACCTGTAAAAAGAGTGAGCCCCAGAGATGCAGACACTTGATGGAAAAAGGCTGGAGAAAGATAGAGAGAGAGGCGGTGTGCCCCGTGCATGCGAATCTGACATGCGAATCTGATAGTTAGGTTCATCCGCAAGAAACCCTCAGGAAATTGGGCCTGTTAATGTTCTCTTGAGGATGGGAAAATGGCTCCTTGGCAAAGTGCCCGCCGTGTAACTGTAAGGACCTGAGCTGAGATCCCTAGTTCCCCCATAAAAGGCTGGGTGTGCCACTATGAGCCTGTGATCTCAGCACTGAGGAGGCAGAGCCGAGTGGATCCCGTGAGCTCATTGGTCAGCCAGCCTAGTCAAATTAGTGTGTTCCAAGTTTCATGGGGACCCCGTCCCAAAAATTAATACACAGTACAACTGAGGAAGACACCAATAACGACCTCTCACCTCCAGATAGATACATGTGCACATGGCGCAGGTACACACACACACACACACATCATCATCATCATCATCATCTCAACGAGAGAACAAGAGGGTCATGAAGGTTATGACAGGCCCAGGAACTTCCACATGATCTTCCTGGAGTCTTTCTCTTCCCTGAGGTTGTATAAGAAGCACATAACTGCCTATGGATGGGACTCTTTTTTTTGGGGGGGGGGGTTTCGAGACAGGGTTTCTCTGCAGCTTTTTTTAGAGCCTGTCCTGGAACTAGCTCTTGTAGACCAGGCTGGCCTCGAACTCACAGAGATCCGCCTGCCTCTGCCTCCCGAGTGCTGGGATTAAAGGCGTGTGCCACCACCGCCCGGCAACATTGGATGGGACTCTTGGGGACACCAGCTGGCTACAACCTGCCTTAGGGGCTCTTCAGTACTACAGCTGCCCAGGTTTTGCATGAGACTTCTGAGTGGTGCATACGCCTGAGTCACCCAGTAAACTCATTGATTGGTTCACCAAGCTGGAACTGGATGTGTTATATTCCACTGCTTTGGTCTGCTGGTGTGCTCTCTGTCTGAGGTAAATAGTTATCTCTTTACATCTCCGTAGGAAAAGTCACATGACATGCCTAAACAACACCTAAAATTACTGCAGCGGCTGGAAAGTAGAAAGGATCCAAGAAGGGCCTCCCCAGAGCCTGCAGAGGGGGCTCATCCACACCGACCTTGACTCTAGCCCTCCAGCATCCCAAGAAGCATTCCTGTGAAACCACTCAGTTTTGCTATTTTCTTATGCTTGTGCCATGAAGATGACATCATACTGAAATCAAGAGCCATCCAAATGGTCATCCATGGTGCCTGGGTAAGTAATTACAGTGGAACAGTACGAAACCAGCAGAGAGTGAGGTGCGTGTGTGCAGACAGACAGAGAGCTGCCTGCCGTTGGCTAAGGAGCAATGCCTGCTGCTGTAACGTAAGTATGGTCTGATGTCCCCGCAAGGAGAGATGCATAAATGAACAAGGAAAGCAAAGGTGATGGCCTGTCTCCCTTCCCACCTTACAGTCTTGGGTATTGTTGTGCCTTTTTCCAATGAGATACTTGCATTGCAGCAAGTACATTTTTTTAAAGAGGAAAATGCATTTAATAAAATAAAAAATTAACTAAATGAAGCGCTATCTTAGGGAATGCCTGTGAGTATCAAACTGATGTCTTTGTTGCACCTCCTGTGGGTCAGGTAACATTTTCACTGTTCAGATGCTGCTTGACTGGTAACATTGTCTTGGATTTAAGCAGAGTCTTGCTAGACAGCCCTCTTGCTAGACCACCCGGGCAGGCCTGGAACTCACCGTGCTTTTGCCTCTGGCTCTCAGAGGCTGGGATTGCTCCAGGGTGATGCTGCTACACCTGGCTTCACTGGTTATGGTTTTGGGTTTATTTTTTTTTTTTTTGGAATCTTGACTTTGAATCCAAATATGAAACTAGTAGCAACTCTCTCCTATCATAGATGTTTCTGAAGGGGAATCCCAGACTAGATGAAATAAAATGCATTTTTCAGAGACCCTCTCTTCTGTCAGGTTTTACCGGTGCTTCCTGTCTCCTACGCTCTATCATCTAACAGGGGCCATGCCAGAATCAACGGCTTTCACTGTGAGACCATCTGATCCCCTGCCCCCTCCCCAGAGCAGTAAAACATAAGCTTGCAGGTGCTGCTTGCTTACTTCCAGCTGACTTGGGCCCAAGTGAGAGCCTAGTGGCCTCTCTTCACACATTTGCCAGCTTTTCTAATTTAATTCCAGACCTGCGCACGGTGTCTCTGTCAGCCTAGACCACAGACAGGAGTGCTTGGAATCAGCCATCATTACAGCTGCTTCCTGTCGGGATCTGCTTTAGCTGCTGTAAGGGCCCCGTGCTCCATTCAATCTCTTTTGACCACTATGCGGCAGCCCCTGGGTTAGTTGTTACTCATTTTGTTCCTATGACTCCCACAGTCTTACTATGTAGGCCTAGATCTGTAAACACGCTCTAAGACCTCAAGTCAAGATCCCCCAAATCTCACAGGCAGTCTTTGGTAGACCCAAGATTAACACAATTTTAAGATTAACATGATTTCACAGAAATGTAGTTAGAAATCATGAGTTGGTGGTGCCCCCAGCTCAACAGCAGCGAGCAAAGGAAGCTCACTTGGGTGGAGGGGGCTCACTACGGGGGCTCATTATGGAGGAGTCTGCAGCAGACAGACACAATGGTGCTGAGCATTTGTGGTTCTGGGTGACACCCATTGGGTTCTCACTCTGTAACCCATGATGTATGTCCTGAAATTCACTATTGTAACCAGATTGACCTCAACATTCTAGCAACCCTCCTGCCTCAGCCTCCCTCATGCCAGCATTATTGACATGACCCACCATTCCAGATTCTGTAGCCCTCTTATAGTAAATCTGTAGAGTAGCCATTGTCCTTAGAGACAAAGAAGCTGAAAACCAGGGAACTCACAATGGCCTCAGACCACACTGCAAGGATGCAGAAAACACAACCTTCGAAGTAGACTCTCATGGCTCCTGGGTCTCAGTAATTCCTGTCATGTATGGAAATCTCCATTTGACCTGTGGATGCATGTGTCTCACCATGTGACCAACTCAAGCTGTGCAGTCTTTCTGCGTCATACTTGTCTGACCTCTGCCTTAACAAGCAGACACTGAGAAGCATGAGGTGGACATAGAAGTTCATGGGAAAGATCAGCTTCAACTATAGTACAAAACTGAAAGACAGATAAGAGAGTGAACCTGTGTAAATCAAACAATATATGATATAGACTACAAATGTCTTCAAGAATACAATGCATATGCTGTCTCTAGCATGGAAATCCTTAGAAAAACACAAATTGTTTCCCAAATAAAATCCTCTTTATCTCAACTAGAACCTAAAAATGTGAAAGATCAGATACTCACTAAAGAACTAAAGACCCTACTGTGTTCCTATGATGAGCCCATTGCACATATGATCAGTTACACATATGCACATATGATCAGTTTACAGGTGATGCTGGATAGAATTTCCTACAGGTATTTGCAAATATAAAAATCTGTTTGTTTTGCTTTCTTACTTGTGATATTTGTGACTGGACTTTAATCTCTTGCCTTGGGCCTTCCGTACATTTGAAATGAATACCATACTTCATTTGGGGCTTCTGTAATAGGAGCAACAAGTCCCCAGTTCAAGCATGCTGCAGGTAAAAAGCCCTCCGGAAGGGTTGGAAAGAGAACTCAGGGGTATAGAGTGCCTTCTGCTCTTGCAGAGAACCTGCGTTTGGTTTAGAGCACTTGTGTGTTAGGTACAACTGTCTGCTCTTGCAGAGAACCTGCGTTTGGTTTAGAGCACTTGTGTGTTAGGTACAACTGTCTGTAACTCCAGTTTCAGGGACTCTAATGGCCTTTTCTGGTCTCCTCAGGCATAGGTACAGTACACACACATGCCTGCAGACAAGATACTCACGCATTTAAAATTAAAATAAGCTTTTTTTAAGGAGCATGAAAACTTCAAGAACTTTCTATTGTCATAAAAACATGGACAGTAGCAAGATTTCTGGAGCTATTGACGGGGCCTGGCTGGCTGGCTGACTTATGCTGGAGTCTGATGCTCATCCTATGTGAACAACACTACATTATTGATAGAGGGAAATGCTATCTTTTTGATCAACCAGAGTTCCATATAACAGAAAGGCGACGGGTGGGTGACTGTCTGAGGAGTAAAGTGTAGTTGGGGGAGTTGTCGATACATTAATTAAACAGTGACTAGTGTCAACTCGCTGGAAACTAGCAGAAAAAAAAATGTGCCTTGGGGACCAGCTCAACATGGAGGTTGTTGAGTGGATATGAATCTGGGAAGCAAGAAAAGTACCATGCAATCCCAGCCGATGAGATGGAGCTGGATCAAGGTTGCACCAAGGAATACATGGATTTCATCACAACACTTTAATCAGGATGATGAAGCTTGTTCTAAAATGCATGATTTGTTTTCCTAACAACCAAGGTATCTTTCCATGTTGGCGGGTGTCTGTGCAGTGGCAAAGGTTTAAAGGGTCATTAGCCCTGTAGTCTCACATTGTCTCAAGAGCACTCTGAACAAGGCACAGCAATGTCTCAGGCCCCAGAGGACATAGGGAGATCATATGACCAAACCTACACATCTCTGCTGGGCACCGGAGCGGTTGGTGTTTACGCTTGTCCAGGGAGAACTGGGGCACACATATTTATAGGTCACCGCCTGTGGCACGTCAGCATGCCAGCACCCCCACCGCAGCCCACGTACCGTTTCCACTCACTTCAGCTGGCATGAGTGAAATATTGCAGCAATTATAAAACTCGAGGTATCGGGCGAGAGAATTTTAGGAATGACTGCGGCAAATTGCTTCCATTTTTCAGCTCACAGGGGAAGAAAGGCAGTCACAGAGAGAGGTCCGAGGGAAGGCAAACGAGCCTGCCTAGCATGGGCTGCACAGTCTACATATGTACATATATATAAATATATTAAGCTGCTCTTTTATGCCTTGGAGAGAAAAGGGCTGCAATCAGCCATTCAGGGACGATCAAATAGATTAAAGCGAACATTGTAGGCGTCTCCAAGGAGCCTGCAATAACATCTTTATTCTTGCTCAGCTACCTTTTACTCCACACTGTGTGAGGGAATATATTTTATTAAAAACATTTCTTTTACCTGGAGGTCCTGTCAACTAACTAACAGAACAAAAAGGAAAAAAAGGGAAGAAACGACTGAGCGTGTTCTTTGTGCACACGCACAAAAAAAAAATAAAGTTAGCTGAGAAAACATTATTTCTTTAATAGAGAGAAAGAGGAAATGAGTGGAAATGGAGCTTTTCCCTCGTGAGGTGTCCAACACGAATTCTGTTTTGGCGAAGGACCTTCCCTTTGAATCCAGAGGGCTGTTCATCAACAACGCACTTTGCACTAGAAATAGGCGTTCATCCTTTACGGTCCTTTAGGGGTGCAGGCAGACTCTTGTTTGGAAATGTCCTCATCGTTACAACAACGACATTGCTTGTTCGTACTCTTTTTTGGCATAGCACACATTTTGGAGAGCATCTTCTTGACAGGAGAGAGACTACAACGTCACCTAACTGCATACAATGCGTTCTGATATTTGCATTATAGCTGCCAAGTTTTAAATGCTGGCAGATTTTTCTACAGACTCACTGTAACCTAAGCCTGAGAGACAATGGACTGATGGTATGGTTCTGTGTGCAAAGGTGGCCGGCACCAAACCTGGTGACCTGAGTTCAACACTGTGGACCTGCATGGTGAGAGGACAGAACCCACCCCTCCTACCTGTTGTCCTCTGACCTCTGCACACATGTTATATGTGTTCACATATGCACATACATACACATGCTCAAATGACAAAATCAACAGAAATGGAAAGACATTTTAATATATATAGAAGATAGACAGACAGACAGACAGACAGACAGACAGACAGATAGATAAACCCTCCTAAGTTGACTTTGAGATGCAGTCGAGCTCCCTTAGATATCACTAAAGAGCAGCACAGGGAAAGAGCTTAATTACCATTTTATAATTATCTTTCAACTTCTGGGTATTGGAATAAGACTGAATGAAAAAATTAAATTGATGCCCTGGCAATGCCAAAGCATGCATGGGAAGCCCATATATGGCAGTTTGGTTGAACTTGTCCATATACGGTCTAAGTTGATGAGGACCACTGACCAGGTCTCTTTCTCAGAGGGCACCAGATCTCATTACAGATGGCTGTGAGCCACCATGTAGTAGCTGGGAATTGAACTCAGGACCTTTGGAAGAACAGGCAGTGCTCTTAACCACTGAGTCATCTCTCCAACCCCATTGGAATAAGACTATAAACTCTAATAATTTTTATTATTTTGAGTCGTCTCTATCGTTCACTGTTAGTTGTGAGTTAGTTTCTCGTCTTGCTCTGATAAAATACCTGGACACAAGCAACTTAAAGAAGAAAGATGTCTTTGGCGTCACAGTTCCCGGGTGTGGTTCATTGTGATAGGGATGTCATGGCAGCAGGAACATGAGGCTACTGACCACGTTCTATCTGCAGTCAGGAAGCAAGAGAGCTAGGAATGGTGGAGCCAGTCTAGGGATTGGTGCCGCCCTGATCCAGAGTGGGTCTTCTCACCTCAGCTGACCTAATGCAGGAGATCCCTCACAGGCATATCCAAATCTGACACCCTTCACAGACCTGCCTGGGGGCTGGACTCGAAGGGCATCCTAGATCCTGTCGAGGTGACAGTCAGTATCAGGACAAAGACGCAAGTGAAGATGGCAAAGATTTTAAAAGAGAACATTGGGCTCACTGAGCAAAGGGCTTGTCCCTTTGATCAAAAGGGCTTGATCACTGGAGACAAATCTCCTAGGACCACACTACAGATGTGGTATAATCTCAGTGCCTGGGCAAGACAAGCAGAAACCCTCTCTTAAAATAATCATAATAATAATGTGGACATCAACTAAGAATCACCGTAACACCCTCACAGGCACATGTGTACATATGTGTATCCAGATGTGTACTACATGACCACCTGTATGCACATACACAGGAGAAAAAGCAATATTCTCCCCTCAACTTTCTTAACTATAATTGAGTCCACTTAGTGGATAGACTGCTATCTTGAGCTGCCTACCATGACCTCTGACCCAGCCCCTGCCATTCCCATTCCCTCAGGAGCGCCAGTCCCGTCAACACACCTGGGCCTCCCCAGCAATCTGTTTGAAGATGGACTTTCAGGTTTGCCCTTGAATTTTACCCAACTGTTTGTTTCTTTTACTTCCTCACCTAACCTAGAGTCCTTCTGTCTAGTCTCCTCCCAATTCCAACACGAGTGCCCAACATGTCCCAGGTTAAGGATGAACCCCACAAGAAGGCTTCTCCATAGATGGGAACACCTGTTCCTTATGACTTCACATTGTCTATCAGGAAGACGTAGGATGAGGACCGGCTCCAGATCACTTCCTCTGGGATCTGTGCCCTCAGCCCAGCTCCCCTGAGTTCTTCCTTCTTTTCTCTAATATGTTCTGCCTCGTTTCACTCCGGCTGCTTCTATTTCTCACAGTTTTAAGACCTTAGATGCTAACGTGTCTTCCTTCAGATGATTACAGCTGAGGCATGGGGTTTCCCTTTCTGATTCTCTCTCTGGACCAGAACCTGCCCCTCCCCTTTTTGCTGAATCTGCTGTCCTAGAGGAGCCAAGACAGGACCTTCCAACTGCCTTTCCCCCACTGCATCTACAATATGAACACGTCCAGGATTCATAGACAGCTCTTCACATTGTCTACAAAGTAGCCAGTTCTAGAGGAAGTGCATGATATTCCCTTACTTTTACTATTTTGTGCACCCATGTTAAATGCATGTTTCTGTGTTCATGGGTGTGCATGCATGTACACCACATGTGGAGCCCACAGGTGAGTACTGAATGTCTTCCTCCCTTGTTCTCCACATTGCTTTTCTAGATAGATCCTCTCACTGAACTGTGAGCACATTGAGTGACTAGCCTGGCTGGCAGCAAACCCTCCAGGATCCTCCCATCTCTAATACTGAGAGGACGGGTGTGTGCCAATGTGACTGCTTTCCACGTGGATCCCAGGGATCTGAACGCAGGTCTTCACATTAGGGTGGAAGACAATTCACTGGCGGATCCACCTCCTCCCCCAGGCGCTATTTGTCAATGTTTAAGGTTGAGCCTATCCCTTTCCTGTGCAGAATGCCTCATTAACTCTGGCCACAGATGGATTAACCACAACAAAATGACACTAGACTGATCAAAGACTTGAGGGTTCAATGAATTTCACAGGGATTCCTGGTGATGGAAGCCATGCCAATACACACACACACACACACACACACACACACACACACACACACACAGAGCTTATTAGCTTCCCCTGGGTACTATAACAAATCACCATGAACTGCATGGCTTAAATAACAGGAACTCATTCCATTTCAGTTTTAGAGGTCAGAAGTAAAAAGCCAGGAGGTGGTAAGTGAATGGCTTGCTGGTCGATTAAAACATAAAATAATGTGTTAATAAGAAGGTAACACTCTGACCACTATTTGAAGCATATGCAAATTTGAAATTACTTTATGAATAGTTTGAATTTGTTAGTGACCTTTTGTTGATGTAGAATTTGCATACACGATATGAGTTCCACTCACTATTGCACATATATACCCTAAGTCACCACCAACCACCACTGATTTCCAAAGACATTTTTAGAACAATGGTTTTTAGTTTTGCAACCCAAGGAAACACTGAAAATGAAAGCATTTTGGGGTTGTCAAAATTCATGTGAGAACAGAGTTTGTAGATGGACTCTGGGTGCTGCCCAACACACTAAATGTCCAGGTTAGCACCACCAGGATGACCACAGGGCCCGGTCTGCCATTGGTCCCAGGGCCAGGATCCCCATCTGAGGGCCCAGTCTGTCAGTGGGTCCCAGGGCCATGATCCCTATCACAAGGTCTGGTCTGCCATTGGTCCCAGGTCCAGGATCCCCATCATCAGAGCTGTACTGAGTGATAAACAGGCTCAGGTTTTCCTTCATTCCCGCGATGATCAATGACATCCGTTGTCAAATTATGGGCAAAGAAACAACTTAAATGACTGGCCAAAGCTCAGCTCCTTTCCCATTAGTAGGACCTGAACTGGTAGTTACTCAAGACCCAAGCCAAACTCACAAGACACAAGGTGATTGTTATTGACCAATGACTCTGCCATGCATGGTAGGTGAGCATTTGTCTTAGTCATTGCCAAGTATCTCACAGGAATCCACAATACATACATGCACAGGTGTTAAAGAGGTTGTCATACCTCATAGTTATGAAATCCACCTTTAATTCCTTTGTGTGGTTGTGAAATTCATAATTGGTCTTTGTCCCAGGCCCATGGTTTTTAAAATTCTTGAACTGTCCCAAATGAATGTTTATTTTAAAGCTAATGAGCTGACTGGTGCCTGGCCATTGGTTGCTTGCTTCAGGATGTAGCCTAGTAAGAGTAAGACATGACCAGCAGTCTGATCCTTCAGTCTACCCATCAAGTATGGGGAAGAAAATGAGTTGAACATTAGGTTGGTCATCAACGGCTAATGGTTTGGTCAGTTATGCCTATACAGTGAGATTTCCATAGAGACACAGAAGGGCTATGCTCAGAGAGGTTCAAAGAGCCAAATACACAGAGGATTCTGGAGAGTGGGCCACCTACTTACTTCTTCCTACACACCTTGCTCTGTGCACCTCTCCCCCTGCTCGCTTGAAACATAGTGGTGTTCATGTGTGAGCCATCTCAGCAAATCGGTTGAGTTCCAGACTTGGCAAGCTCAGTAAGAGTGTATAAATCAGAATGGTTTCCAGCCGGTCACCAGTGTCTGATGCAGGAGCCAGCATATGAGGCCAAGGTCTCCACCACCTTCTCCAGGATAGATGGTACCAGAAGAGAATTCACGAGACGGCATCTCCAGTTAGTGCCATCTCTCTACAGGGCGTAAAGTGGTTGTTGATGAGGGAGAGTCTCTGCGGGTGTCCTCCGTGTTGACAACTAAATAAGAGCACAGACTGCAACATTTCACCCTACCCTCCTGTATTGCCAGACCATTCATTCTTCATCCTCTATAGAGCAGTAGCCCACAGCTGGCAATGTGGAGGGTGGAAATCTAAGGAGACTCAGGATCATTTTACAGAAACCCAGTGGTGATAGCCTGTGAATAACAGTGGCAATAATAATACACCAGCATTAGACATTGTTTTGGTCAACTTCAGTGGGCTGAATTCTGTTCTTCGTGTATGCTATCTATCTATCATCTATCTATCTATCTATCTATCTATCTATCTATCTATTTATCTATGTATCTATCTATGTATCTATGTATCTATCTGTAGGGGCGAGGTCAATTAATAAATAACCAGACCAGCTCTATTCAAAAGATTTTAATAATTGAGGGAAAACTTACACCACCAAAGATCCCGCAAATGCCAGGAGCACAGGAAACCAAAGAGGAAGCGGGAAGCGCACCCACAAGATTTGTAAGTAAATCTTGGCCTTAGGGGGACACACCCCACAAACAGAATGTGATTGGTTGAGCTTCCCCATCATCTATCTATCTCCATCTCTCTCCCTCTCTCTCTCTCTCTTTTTCATGCACATGTGTGCATGTGCGTGCATGTGTAGGTGTGTGTGGGGGGATTAATTTACACTGGGGAACAGCTTTGTGATGCAGTACACAGAGAACTAAGGCTGAGTGAAGTGGGTACAGGCCTGTAATCCCAGTTACTCTGAAATCTGAAACAGGAGGATCACAGAGTAAAGGCCTCTATGCTCACTCAGCCCACTTAACTAACAAGAATCTGATTCAAAATAAAATGAAGATTACCATATGCATCTCAGTGTTAGGACTATTGTCCAGCACTCAGGGTCCTAGGTTCAAATCCCCCAAAAAAAGATGAGAGAGAGAGAGAGAGAGAGAGAGAGAGAGAGAGAATATTCAACGGGAGTGAAATGTGGGCCTGTAGCATCCCAAGACCTTCCCATGCTCAGGTAGCCCAAGAGTCTGTGTTCTGAATCCTTGTCCTTGACCTCTAGCCTTCTAGGTATTGCTTAGCCGGACGCCTGTGGATGGAAGGCCGTGTTTTGTTCAACGTTCCAGTCATATCTGGAAACCTGTGCTGGCCACTGAGCTCAGCTCTGTCAAGCTCCAGAGAAGTCACACCTACTTGGAAACTGTTTACTCAACAGATTTAAAGCTTGAAAATGCTGGGGGCGGAAGATGGCTCTGCAATCTGACCTCGGTTTGTTTTGCGTGTGAGCAATGGGATGGAGGAGGAGGATTCCAGTCACTTCTTTGATCATTCATTCTTCCCGGGGGTTTCTACCTTGGAACAGGCCTGCTTCTGGGACGGTATTATTAATTAAAATGTTTTTTTTTCTAATGTTTCTTTTCATGACTCTTTCTCCCTCTTGCTTTATAAATACTTAACTATTGCTTTATAGGGTTTTTGTTGTTGCTGTTTTCTTTTGGTTTTTGGTTTTGTTTCGCCGGTTTTTTTTTTTGGTCCAGCTCAATCTTTGAGTCTGAAATGAAGTTAATCAAATCTCTTGTTGCCACCCAGTCAACATTCCTGCTCTCCAATCTGTTTGTTGGCTCAGTTGTGGTCATTTAGATTTCTTTCCCACACAGTTTGTTTGACACTTGCAAGTCCAGTCTGCACCAACTTCTATTGTATTAAGCAAATACCTTGACTGCACTCAAATCCTGCCCATTGTTCACAGCAAAGCAATGGGATTTTCTTCAGTTCCCCAACAACCAAACCTATTGTTATCAGAAAACCCTCTGCAGATGAAAATTAAAAAAGATCATGTGACCCAGAAAAAAGATTAACCTTCAGGAAGTCTTCTAGTTTGCCATTTTTGTCAAGGTGTCCCCAGAGAGAGTAGAAAATAATAAAGTTAAAAACCTATTTCTGGAATGCAGCCCATTTCAAAATAAAGTCTACACCCTTCAGGTTTGCAAGATGGTCCTTCCCAGAGCAGGATGCACAGACAGGCCTGTGACAAGCCCAAAGGGATCAGAAGCAGCTCAAAACATGGGATTTAGTGACTTTTAATTGCCTTGTTTTCAATTCAAAAGGGAGAAGGAGTACCCATACTAAAGCGTAGCTCAGCTGCACACACCCAACAGCGAGTCAGCTGTGACACAAGGTCCTCAGAGATTCGCCATTACCTGGGACGTCTGTCATTTCAGATGAATTTTCCACCTTGTTGGAAACAGTACACTGTGCTTCCCTGATCGTCCCACTTGGTGTTCCTGAGGGGATAGACTTAAATTGTCCAGCTCTTAAAAAAAAAAGTCTGGGTAGGAAACAAATGCAGAATGTTTTATATTTTAAAAAAGCTTGGCATAAAAAGCTGATTATAAAGGCAAACAGGATTTGTGTACCAGAAGGAACTCGAAGGTCCGATGCTTCAGATTAAAACTTGGGCAAAGGAGTAAAACTTTCGATATGAAAGAAAGAAAGAAAGGAAGGAAGGAAGGAAGAAAGAAAGAAAGAAAGAAAGAAAGAAAGAAAGAAAGAAAACACATGTGATAAATCAGCTAAGGGATTGCAAGGATGTATACCCTAGTACCAGTCGCTTGGATGTTAAGCCAGTTCCAGCAACACAGCATCCCCGGGACTGTGCTCTGACCAACCCCCGCAGTGCTTTCCTGAAGCAGCTGCAAGCATATGTCCTTTAGATTCATGGCATCTTCTCTCCTGTTGCTCATGAATGGGGCGGGGCAGGCAGCACTGGTGTTCTTGTGGCAGATCACTGAGGGAAGCCAACAGATTGCCAACCGGTTTGCTTGTACAGTAGTCATTCAATGGTAAATAGTAAATTGCCCTAGAACTTAAGTAACATAACAACTACTTATATTTCACAATGGTGGTCGCCTGCAGGAAAGCCCATAGAGATACTCACCCCACGGTGTTCACATCCTTGTATGGTGCACACGTATGTGTCTCACCTGTGTGACACATAGCATGTCCTAGAAAAAGCCATGACTATCGAGGTGTGATGCCTGGTCTTCATTGGGACTAGATTGGGAGGGACCTGGGAAAAACTCCTCTGCCAGAGAGGGTGAATTGAGGGGTCATGACTCACCCTAATGTGGGCCAGCACCATTTCTAGAGCTGGGGTACCAGACTGAAATAAAAGAGAAATGAGTAGAGTGCCAGCATTGTTCCTCTCTCTCTCTCTCTCTCTCTCTCTCTCTCTCTCTCTCTCTCTGCCTCCTGACTACAAACTTGTAGCAGCAGGCTGCTTGTTTGTCCCAGTTGCCCAGAAGCAAAATAACCACACAGAAACTGTATTAATTAAATCACTGCTTGACCCATTAGCTCTAGCTTCTTATTGGCTAACTCTTATATTAATTTACCCATTTCTATTAATATGCATATTGCTATGTGGCAATAGCTTAACAGCAAAGATCTGACATGTCTGACTCTAGCGGCTCCATGGCATCTCTCTGACTCCACCCTTCTTTCTCCCAGCATTCAGTCCAGTGTCTCCGTCTACCTAAGTAGCATTTAAACTTCCACACTGTGCTTTTTGTACTTCCAGAAATACTTCTAGCAGCTGACTAGAATAAATTACTTCTCCAGGTGCACTCAAGAGTGCTTGTTCACCTGGCTGGTAGTCTTGGCTCTCAGTCACTAAAGCAAAAGGATCACCTGAGGAAGAAGAGGAAATGGCTTATGTTAAAGCCCAAGAAATTGAATTATTTCCATGACTGGAGAAGGAAGAGAAATGGGCATGGCTATTGAAGTCATCACTGTTCTTAAAACTCTTTGTTCAATGCCAGCTGCTTGAAGTGTGGTGCTTCTCAATTCTCAGAACAGTTTTGCACAGACTCTTAGGGTAATACGCGGTATTTCTTTTGAGACGGTCATGACGGGCTTCTTGTCCATAGGCGATAGAAAGAAGGAAGTTGAAGCTGATCAATACATTATGAAATATCCACAGTCAATATGAACGTCGGACAAAAGCTTAAGCCAAAGCAATGTGCCTACACACCTGATAAACAATTACAACCCTGTGACATTTCAGGGTGAAACTGAATTTCGTTGAATGAGGTCTTCGAGGGGTGTGCAACAACGTGGAGGAGGCAGCAGAATGCGTGTCTCGTTGCTTCACAACCAGACAAACGTACAGTATTACAAAAGCCTCAAGAAGGAACATCCATCCCATGGTTCTTAGAATCTCAACCTCAGACAGCAAATCAAATCTCCTTTACACAAGGGAACAGACAGTCTGAAGAAAGTAGAAACTGAGACAGTGGATCAGGGGAACTGTGAGCAGAGGGCTCTGCTTGGCGACCAGAGGGACCCACACGATACAGCTCACAAAGGTCACAGTGGGTGTGGAGTCAGAGCAATGTGGAGACTGGGCGGAACGTGTGAGAGGCCCAGCATCAGGGACTGCTGACGATCATGAATGTAAGAGAAGACGGCAGCAGATTTTTGAGAAGGGGAATAACACACATACAGATCTCTAGCTCCTGAACTACATCATTGTGCTGAAGGAAATCCTACAACCAGTAGTTACCCGCCCACTGGGGTGTGGCCTCTTATACTATTTATGCCGATGTAAAGCATGCGCCTGTTCTCTTTTTTTGGGTGCAGATCCATGGCGTCTCTGACTCTGCCCTTCTTCCTCCCAGCATACAGCCTGGCTTTCCGCACCTAGTCCTGTCCTTCCCTGCCATAGGCTCAAAGCAGTTCTTTATTAACCAATGAAAGCAACACATAGACACCATCATTGGTCTCTTCTCTTCATCTCCATTACAGTGTTTTATATGTACCTTTGTGGACTTGGGGACACCTTACAGGCTCACAGTGAAAATGCTACCTAGGATGGTATTAAAATAGCTTCAGTTAAGAAATAATGAGAAAAAATATTCAGAATTGCTTGTCAATATGAGAACCCCTTAAATCTCTCCACTTAATTATAATAACAGCTTAAAACAATGAAGAATCGGGGCTCATTTTCTTAAGCACACGGCTAGCATGTGAAGAGGATAACAATCACGTCTTTAGAGCCAACACAATGGTGCATTTAAAAAAAAAAAAAATCTCCATGGACTTCAACCTTCCAGTTTGCTTCAGTTCTGCTACTTAAAAAGTATAAGCACTGATAAGTTAAAAATACATCAACAACTCTGAAATACTGTCTATTTCTCTTTATCATTTTTATCTGTAACCTGGACCCAAGTTGGAGCAACTTCTCCTGGCCTCCTGTGAGGGATAGCACGTGTCCCCAGCAAGAGTACAGTAGACAGCTGGGAGCATCCTAATCAGAGGTAGTTCCTGGGGCCTTAGATGAGGCTGGAGCTGCGCAAACGTCTTACATAACTTTCCTTCTGGGATGCTGCCTTTTTAGAGTTGTTCTTCAGAAGAACATAAATTAAAAATAAATAGAATTACCGAGAAAGCAATGTCTAAATGGTGTGACTTAAATTCAATTAACACATGATGCAGAAAAACTCCAGGATCCAACTCATTTTTCAAGCGGTGCTCCTGAGCTGTGTTGCTGAATGATTAACGGCGGATGGGCTGGGAGGTCATATAGGCCTGCCTGGAGGGGATGGCGCTGGAGGTAGTAATAGGATAAGTGAGATTAGCTGCCCGAGAAACAGGGTACAGGCCCAGGAAACAAAAACCAACATGCACGCACATACACACACACACACACACACACACACACACATACACATGGCTTACGAGTTTTTCTTCAGAAGAATGTGTCTGATCAACCAATACTACTTAGAAATAGTGAAAATTTTCTATTTTTAATTACTATGCTTATTGTTTTCTATTTTTAAATATTCCATGTGTATATGTCCTATATGTTCTCATACAGTATGTAATGCATACTGCGTAAATCCTCCCCAGTGATTACTGTTTTAATACATAGGGTAGGAGGTCAAAATGCTGGAAGTAAGGGAAAACATAACAATAAATCACTCATATTTTACAGATATTTATAACATGTGTTAATATTAACTGACATTTAATTTAAAGCTACATGACCACCATTCACATGGTGTCACAGTTGAAAGGTGTACAGGGCAGGGAGAAAGCAGAGATAATTGACATGACATTAGCAAATGTCTGCTCTGACCTAGGTCGAGGTTTGGGGTAGATAAGGATGATGCTGCTGCTATTCTGGGGTGGGTGGTATTTGGGATGACAGCCCCACTCCGTGTGGCAGCACCCACGGAAAGCATTCCTCGGGTCAGATTGCAGGATGGGAGCTGTGACATCTCAGAGTGAGCTGTGAAGCTAATGTACTGAGTTCAGACCTCAGCGAGTGTCGAGGAGATGATGTCCTGTAGGAAGCTCTGCCCAGGGCAAAGCACAATGACAGAGTCTCAGCAGATACTGAAGACAATTTGCTGGCAGTGACAGGGCCTCAGAATGCTCAGGCTCCTGGTACAGATAGAAGCCCCCCCTTATTTGAGAAGGACGTGGGCTTGCAGCCAGAAATAAGGGGGTGAGGCAACAACAAGGAGCCACCAAGACTCAGAGGCACTGGCAAAAGATGAGGACCAGGGCTAGGGATAGGATTTGGAGTAGAGTCGGTGTTAGAGCTGGGGCCGTTCAGCCTAGGGTCAGTATTAAGGTAAGGATGAAGACTAAGGGTAGGATTATGGTTAGTGTTAATGAGTAGTCGGGACTAGGATATGGTTTAGATTCAGGTTAGTGATAGAGCTAGGATTAATGGTTAGGGTTCAGGAGAGGATTAGAATTAGCATAGGACTCCTTAGAGTCAGGATCAGAATTTAAGGTTAGAGATTAGGATTTAGGCTGAACTTTACTGGGGAAAAAAAAAAAAAGAATTACCCAAGAGATACACAAAATGGTTCATTTCAGAAAATGAGCTTTGTGGTCACAAACCAAACTCGAAACACAAAGAATCAAGTATGCGCTTAGAGGATAACGTTGCTGCTAATGACAGGACACACAGACCCGTAGACATCTAAGGAGAGGGAAAACCTTATCGCTGCCACCTTAATAACCCTGGGCTCTGAAGCCAAAATCTCAGCAACAAAGATGTTCCACCCACATCTTAATCTATCCCAGCGTGGTGTCTGCATAGACAAAGCTGTCAGGAACGTCCACTGATAGGAGCCCCCCCCACCTTTTCTGGGGAGGCGTGTCTATGATAGGAGCCACTCTGTCCCAAACCCTCTTCTTCCCATCAGACTTTTTGACATGCAGCTCATCCCTCTCACTGCTATTATGCTAGTTCCTCCCACTAGAACACGCTCTCCCCAACCTCTGCATCAAGCACTTGGGGCTCCCCTGCTCAGACTCACATCTCTTTCTGAAGGCTTTCCTGCATCCCTCCATCAATCAACCTGCTCCCCTTTCAACCACTTTATTGCTTTCCAGATATTTGTTATGATCAGAGACTGCACTTGTATTTACCTTATTTACCTGTTTATCTTTTTTTTTTATTATTTTATTTTATTTTATGCCTCTGTCGAGCTCCACGGGAGATATCTTTTTATTCCTGGAACACTTCCCTTCGCCATCTAAGTCCTCAATAAATACTTGTTGGATAATTGGATGGAAATACCTTAGTTCCAGTTCCTCTAAACTTCCTAACATTCTCAGTAGGGCTGGGCAGGTGGCTGCCACCCGGCAGCATGGAGGGAGGGTGGCACTCACCCTTTTATGAAAAAACTTACAAGATAGCTGAGTGGCCTAGTAGGCTCCCTAAGCAAAAGAAAGTCTAAATACATTAAACTCGTTTATAAGATTCTTAAGTATCTGTCTCCTGGAAATATTGCCAGATGGATTTCTTAATACTGAACCTGTCACTGGCTAAAGGTTTACTGGGTTAAAACTTGACTTTATAACTTAATATATCTGCTCCTGTGGTGTTTCTGTGATAATCTCTTCACTTGCAAAGTGAAGATTCCAGGCTATTTATCTTATAGATTGGTTCTGAGAACTGGTTGGGTATGCTAACTTATGTAAAGTGCTTTGAGAAAAAAAGAAACCCATGTAACTACAACAAGGTGAGTCCCTGGCCACTTCCCAGAGATACAGCATTCTTAGCACAGGGGCACCAGGTGACACAGGGGACCTTCTGCTGAAATTCAAAGAATAGACACCTTGAATTTGTGGATTTCATTTACATAAAAATTCCAACAAGAAAGCATAAATTTTAAATTCTAAGTTAATTGCAAGAGACACTTACATTTTAGGAGGAATTATACAGATACCTGAAACTTACTTTAAAAGCATTAAAAATTTGCAATGATTGATTGTTGGACAAAGATTGGAAAAATGGATGCAGATTGTAACAAAAGTTGAGTTCAAATTCTCCTGACATCCTTCAGCATCATTGTTTCTGAAAGTTTCTGTTATAACACTATTAGTTGGGGTTCTCTAAAGAAATAGAACTGATAGAATGAACACACACACGCACACGCACATACGCACACACACATGTGCACACACACACACACACATAGGTGGCTTACAAATTATGGTCTGGCTAGTCCAACAATGACTATCTCCTGATAGAAAGTTCAAGAATCCAATAGTTGCTCAGTTCACAAGGCTGGCTATCTCAGTTG
Source organism: Arvicola amphibius (assembly GCF_903992535.2). Classification (NCBI taxonomy): domain Eukaryota; kingdom Metazoa; phylum Chordata; class Mammalia; order Rodentia; family Cricetidae; genus Arvicola; species Arvicola amphibius. The sequence continues at coordinate 158,026,650 of NC_052050.1, forward strand.
GTCTTCAGCATATGCCAGAATACTAAACAGGCTCTAATGCCCTTGAAGGAAAGAACCTGTCAATGAGAGCAAACAGACAGAGCACAAGCTTCCTCCTTCTGTGTCCTTCATATAGGCTGGCACCAGAAAATGTGGCCTTGATTTAAAGTGACTCCTCCCACCTCAAAAGACCCAGATTTAGGGTGGATCTGCCATCTCGAATGATTCAATTAAGGAAAACAAACCCATCCCAGGTGTATGCAGTCAGTCGCTTGTGTTTAAGTTGATTTCAGATGTAGTCAGGATGACAACAATAGCCATCACAAACACCGGGGGGGCATGAAAATGTGATATTTGTAATGTTTGACCTCTCACTGACAAAAGCAGCTTTATTGGGGAGAGGTTGATTCTGGTACATTCTATCAGAGTTCTCAGGCCATCGTGGCAGGGAAGGCAAGACCGAGTGGCCCCGCCTGTGGCTGTCTGAATGAGTCTCCTCATGGCCTAGGAACCAGAGACAGGTATCACCTTCAAAGGTTGACTCCTAATGGCCCACATCCAGCACCCAGGCTTCATCCTCTTAGAGGTCCTGTAGCCTTGAAAAATATCAGCACTAGCTGGCACTGAGACTCTGGGCATGAGCCTGTCCTGATTATTCTAGCTACAAAGCATAACAAAAGTAAAAAAAAAAAAAAAAAAAAAAAAACCTGTCAGGTTCACAGCACATGAGATCTCATTTGTAGCTTCCCACGAGAGTGATCCGGTGCTTGGCCACTTGAATTGCTGGACACCGCTGTCTGCTGCTGGACCCTTGACAGATTTACCCTATGCTGGCATTGACAGTGATTTTTCTTCATTGGCCATTTTTATAGAACAGAAGTTAAATGAGCCCAGGCTTCTGCAATTAATTTTTACAGCATCATTGATTAGATTTCCCCAAATAATTTATCCCTCACTTCATAGCTTAGAAGGTAATCCCATTAACTATTGTAGTACAGCATTTTAAAGCAGACTGCCTTGGTGTCCCATTGAAAGATTTACACGGGTCTGAAATAAGAGCTGTTTCTGCCTAATGATCTGTATGCAACAGTGGTAGAAAATATAGAAGGCAGGGGTGATCAATCTAGAAGATGCTATATATCTCCCAAGATTCGTCTGCTTGTTCAGGGGTTTCCTGTGTGGGTGGTTATGTATTACCCGGGCTTTAGGTAACTAAACACTGAAAATATATGTTTCTCCTGTACAGCTGGGACAGTAAACCATTTTGGGGGGGGGGGGGTCCATTCAAATATACAGCCTAATCACCTAATTCAGTCAGTAAATAAAGCAAAGTGTTCGTCTGAGCTGAGCAGGTACCTGTGAGTGTGTGTGAATGAGTGTGTGTGTCTGTGTGTGTGTCTGTCTGTATCTGTGTGTGACAGAGACAGTCCTTAATCTGGTGCAGTTTCTCACCAAAGATATTTAAAGACACAATTTGAAAATTAGGTCGAATGCCCTATTCAAGAGAAACTTCTGCCTCGCTGCAAGATAATACAAGGGTACCAGGAGGAGGGGAGAGCACGGCATCATGTGAAGTCAACACATACCAAGTACTCTTTAGCACCTCTCCCTTCAGGAGCCGACCAAATCTACAAGTGTAATTTAGGTTGATAACAAATACTTCATAGGTCAGTGAACTCAGAGCAAGAATTTATTACAGAGTTCAAAGGCAGAAAAGTGAATGAATATTTTTTAATTCCGCACTCAGTGATGGCCAGCATTTATCAGACACTTACCTTAGTAGTCTCCTTGCTAAGCAGTGTGCTGCAGATAAACATAACATTAGCATAAGAATTTTAGGGCTGACCCCCCCCCCAAAAAAAATACTACCTATTTTACTACTAAATAATATGAGATTTGGAAGGCTAAGTTACTTGCTCAAACCAATATGCCTAGGATGGGAAAGACTGGAAGTGGTAGACATGAACCCCACAGAAGGCTTGCAGCAGAAGCAAGTGTTGGTCTTAGGGAAAAGGTGCATGAAGAACCTTGTTTTCCCAGGTGTGAGGACATAGCCTAACTCACCTCTTGTGTTCGTGATCTAGGATTAGGCTCAAGGAACGATAGATCCTGAGTCTTTCTTTTTTGTTAATTTTAAACTGTTATTTGACAAACTCACATTGATTGGTGGGCTTGCAGAGCAGTTCTTTGCACAAGTTCATAACTCTTATTTCGGGGTTCACAGATGCTTATAGACAGACAGATACTCAAGGCGTCTAATCCGGTTTCTTCATGATTCTATCTCCTGGCATATTTTACTTGAACGTGAGTTCAATGACTACTTTGCCCCTTACATATGCATGGTTTAATTTCTAGAGCTAACATGTTTTTATTATAAAATAAGCCCCCAATTGCAGTTCGGTCTATGACTTATTTTCGGTTGCAAGGTCAAAAACCTTTCATCTCTCCCTCTCCCAGCCTCCTAGAGAGGCGGCATCTCAAAACTGGCTCTCGGTGAGTGCCCTGAAAAGACGTGTGGCTTTACATTCTGTGGCAATGGCAGACTCCGTGTTCCACAGCAGCTATAACGGGGACACCAAGTGTTTGAACTCCCTCATCGTGTGCTTCTGGCTCTACCTATCTCAGGAGCTTCCAAAGCAAGGGCCACTGAGATTCTCTGGTGACCCGAAGGCAATACCATTAAATAATAAAAAGGTGTGTTCCCCCGACCAGAACAGTCTTCCTCTCATCACCCGTGTCCTCTGCTGGACTCATCCTGATTCTCTTCAGGGATTTTTAATAACAGAGAGTAACTCTTCAAATGATGGAGCAGGCCCTCTCCTTGCACTCAGACAATGCTCTCTGATAAAAGCGGCAAAGTGAAAACAAAGCAAACCATGCAGACAGATTAATTTTTGAGGCGTGTGTGTGTGTGTGTGTGTGTGTGTGTGTGTGTGTGTGTGTCTGGGTGTAACAACACCATGATATATATATATCAATATATCACTTTTTTCTTCTGGGTCATCTACTAAAACAAAGACTAGGCATGAAGAATCTCTTCTTGGTCTTGAAAGCCACCTGGCCCTGACCCTTATACGGCCCCTGACTCTACCTTTGTGTGGGGGAATCGTTTCTAGCGATGAGGTGAAGGCTTTGGTGCTCTGTGCTCTTGTGGAAAGAAGCTTCCAGACACTGAGAAAGCACAAGCAACTCCAGGTCTCAACATTTCCGCGTTCTAAGTATTTTCACATAATCACGACAAGATGACTGACTTTTTGAGGCATTCCTGACATGTCAAGATGTAACTTCCATCGTAAATAGAAGACCAGGTTGATGTGATGAGGTCACGGAAGCCGCCTTGGATCTTCTCCAGACATTGATTGCTGGCGGGGCAGCTAGGAAATCAAGTTATGACATCATAGGATGCTCACGGTATTGACTCTTGGTCATGCCACTTCTAAGAAAAACAATATCATTCTTGTCCTCCCCCGGAATTCAGCGCGGTGGCTTTTGCCTGTGGCCTTCCTAATCAATGTCAGATCTCCTTGGAGACAATGTCAGAATCAGAGTCTAGTGAGTCGAGTGACATTGTAACTGGAGATCAGGATGAAATTATTTCCATCCACAGCTAGCATAAAATTATGTTTATTTTGTCTCCTTCACTCCATTGCCCTGGCAACGCATTTATGCTAAACACATGCAGCCTGTTTAAAAGATTCGGTATAAAGCAAAGGAGAGTGCATTCTGAGTATCTACGTTTGATAGCCTCTGAGGACATGTGTCACGTGCTTTAAATTCATCGTATGAAAACAGATGTGGCTCCTAGAGGCTAACATCTTTTGCGTTGGGGTCAACAGATCATTAAGTTGCTTCTGACCTTAGGCTTTGTGCGATGCATGTAGCATCCCTGGCTTTGGCTTACAAGGCAGACTCAGGACTTAATGCTAATGATTTCTATTGACAAGGTTATTGGATTCAAAATGAATGTTTACCTTGAAAAGGGACAAGTGTCAAAGAATCCAAAACAGATGCTCCCAACAGGAGGGCTTATCGTGGCTTAAGCCCTTCACTGTGTTCCCGCTCATGAAAGCAAGGACAGCAGAGGACATGGGGATAAGTGTAATGAGGAGAAACAATAACAGAATCCGAGGGGTTAATCCAGGCACAGCAGAGTTAATCTACAAGAGCCAGTGGAGGTTTTAGGCTAAAGACTTTAGCAAAAACTTGTTACTTTTTGATCCAGTAGGACCTAATGAATGACTCCACTAGCAAAGAAGATTTGGAACTCTCAAGAGAGGTCACAAGGAACACCCTTGATTTTTTTTTTCTTTCAGCACACTTGTGTGTTTGTTGAAGATCCTAATTTTCATCTCAAACAATAAAACAAAAGGAATCAAACAATACAGACACTTAAGGAGGCACAGAATGTGACCGGAAGTCAAAATTGTGCCGGGTTAGTGTGAGGTGCAGAGGAATAGAATTTATTCGTGCCCCAGAGTGAACAAACAAAGAGCTGAGTAATTATCACTTGCAGACGCGATGCTTTGAAACTGTCACTTGGTTTTCTTGTTTTTGTTTTTTTTAATCCTGACTATTTCATCTAACACACAAAGTCAGTCAGTGACGCTACTTCCAAAGGTGCTAAATTTGAGTTGGGATCTGTTTTCTCACCTGCACAATCTCTGCCTCACAAAGCTCAATGTACTAATTTTCAAAATAAGGATGAATTGAATTTGTTCAAGTTTTGTCCAAGATAAGAAACCAACCATGACCTAACATTGACACAGAAATATTGAGATCAAATTACGATTTCTGAGAACTAACACAACCTTTGAATACCCTGCTGAGCTTCCCCATAGATGAGTTTCCCCATCAGCAGGCTTTGAGACAGCAACACAGATGCCACCAACTGCCCCACAGCTTATACATAAATGTCAAGTGAAAGAGGCAAATGAAACAAAACCTCAGCCTTTGGCAGCTGGACAGGAAGCAAGGAGATGCTGCGGCCCCACGTTCAGCCAGGGGACTCTTCTGATCCTAACCAAGGGCTTCCATGTGTTCTGATTCTAGGATGGACGCTGAACTCCCACAGCAGTGTGGGTTTCCTTCCTGCTGCATCTGAAGTCTTAATATGGAAATGCATTGTGTGGAATGGGAACTTTCTGTTAGATCCACCTAAGGTTTTAAAAAAGTGCATCTCAGACTAAAGAGGTAACATAAAAATATGATAAAGCCTCGGGGCTGTGTGAAAGAGTATATACCATTGCTATTGCCATCATTTAAAAAAAAATGAGTGTCACAGCAAATAAGACTCATTTCTCTCCAATCATATTTTTAGGTATTGGTAAGTTCATTAGAAAGTGAATGTATCTATAAGTGTCCTTTTGGGCCCCACGAGTGCAGTCGTATTTACTGTTATGATCTAAACTATTTTTACATTCTGGAGTATCGTCTTTACACTGATCAAGATCAGATAAACTGTTGCAGGAGGTGGCCGCTTATTCCTCCCGGCCACCCAGAACCAAAATAACCACACAGAAACTGTATTAATTAAATCTCTGCTTGGCCCATTAGCTCTAGCTTCTCACTGGTTAACTCTTACATCTTAATTTAACCCATCTCCATTAATCTGTGCATCGCCACGAAGTCGTGGCCCACCAGCAAAGTTCAGCTGGCGGAGGAGGCTCCATTGTGTTACCTTCACAGGTAAATAAACCTTTTGTTAATATATCCCACATAATATTCCTTATTAACAAACCCCTTGTTTTCTACCAATCAGAGAGCTATGCCTGGTGCCAGATGGCATCAAAGGCCGAGTTCCCGTTCTCTTGCTTTCACTCGCCTACCCTGTGTAGGTAGCTGAACGTATTGGGAAAGTGCCTTAATTTATGATTTTTTTTCCTTGTTCAGTTACTAAAACGTTCAGGAAATTGCTACCTCATTGGAACATGGAAGCTGGGCTAACCTAAACCTATGCTGCCTAGCCATGGTCACTCATATTTGGCTCCAAAGTAAACTACATCTTAATCTCTTCAAGCTGAGAGCTGTGTTTCTACAGTGACCCCTGGTAACCCCAGCCTAGGAGGTGGAGATGGGGGAACCCCAAGGGGCAAGCTAGACTAGCTGGAAGTGGTGAGCTCCTGCATTCCCCGGAGACCCTGCCTTGATAAGTAAAGTGGAGAGGAATCACAAAGACACAGGACACCATTTTTAAGTCACCCTCTTACTACAAACACCTATACACACACGTACAGCACACACACACACACACACACACACACACCAAAAAGAGAAAGAAAATACAGGAGGTATGGGGTTTCTGCTGTTTTCTGTTACATCCAAGCTTAGGATCCTTATCAAATCTGAAAGCAGCTGACTGAAGAAGCAACAGGAGGTGACTGACATAGCAGGACAGAGATGACAAGCTAATGTGCACATGCTCCCAGCCCCATCAACATCCAAACTTGGGATCTGCTATTAGAGTGAACCAAAAAGAGCATGCATGCTGTCTTTCACCCGGGTGGGGGGTGGGGCAGATTGCATCACTGATATAGCTTCTGCCAGAAGATATCTGTCTGCACAGAAGGGCTAGGTAACCAATGGAGAGACGGCATAGCCTGTAGGAGTCAACGTCCTTTTCCACGTTTCTCAATGAGTTAGCAGATAGACAACATTGCCCTGGGTCTCAGATGGAAGCTTTGCTATGTTTCAAACTCCGGCTTCTTGTTTCCTAAGAGCAGAATAAGGAATAGAATTTCTTTCCAATGATTAATTATTGAAAATCTCAGCCCGATCTCAGCACAAATGTCTAGCTCCGGAACAAGAAAGAATATCCATCAACATGCTTGGTCAGTGTCCTGCACTGTTAGAGGTGCCAAAGAAGGAGCAACAAGGGAAACAGAAAGAGAAAGAGAAAAAGAGAAAGAGAAAATGAGAAAGAGAAAGAGAAAGGCAACAATTCTCATCCACACCTTTTCTCTGTTTCAGTCCATCATCTTACCCTCGATGTCTTTTCTGTTGCTGTGATAGGATGCACACCATGGCCAAAAGCAACTCTCCGTGTCAAAGCCTGTCACTGAGGGAAGTCAGGGCAGAAGCCTGGAGGTAGGAGCTGGAACGAAGACCATGAAGGAACACTGCCTGTTTCCTCTGGCTCGCTGAGCTACTTATGTAGCCCGGGACCCATCTGCCTAGGGATGGTACCACCCATGGTGGGCTGGACCCTCCTACATCATTCAGCTGTTAAGAAAATGCCCCGCAGACATGCACATGGTTTACCTCTCCCTAGGTGATTCTACCTTTGTGTCAACTTGGCAGCGGAAACTATGACAGATCTTAAAGAATTTTGTAGGTAATTCTTCGTATTTTAAGGGCGAGTGGTCATCAGGTGTAAAATTAAGATGGAACAGCAACGAAAAGGCCAGCAGTAAGAGTCCACAGGCACACGCAACGGCACTGTAGCTGCATGTGGAAGATCATGCCATCCGTCTGGATGCCTGAATTTACTGTGACCCATGGTGATCCATAGAGGAAACAGGTGTGTCTGTGTGGATTTCATGATGTAAGAGACCGATGTTATTTGACAGGTTCGTTATGTGGGATATTAGAGTTATTCGAAACTTGGCATCTTTTCCCCAAACACCACCTGGCTGACCTTCCTTTCCATTAATCATTGGATAGGACTGTATTCCCTTCTTAGCAAACGACTAGAAATAAGACCTAGGTGTCAAAAGCTATGGATATTTTAAGGTTTGTCAACGTCGCCAAGTTACCGTCCGAGGTCTGTGTCGCTGAATACTTCAACACGCCGAGTCTGTGAGTGCCTACAAGGCTCCTCCCTAATTAAATCAATGGTTCCTAAAAGATACCTATAGAGATCTTTCTATACGCCGTGTTTTTAACCAGGAAAAGCTCAAAATGTGAAATAGATTATTGAAGAATGTCTAAAAAGAAATGCTCACAGTTTAAAACCATAGTCATAGTACTAAAAAGTGCATTGGTTTCTTAAATGCATTGGTTTCTTTTCCTTAATGCTCTGCTATAAAATATAAATTTATATTATTAAATATAAAGCATGCTAAATAATGAAGGAAGAAATAGGCATTTATTGGTGGATATATGCACTTTTCTAACTTCCATTATAACGAGACTTCAATTAAAATCAGTTCAAAAGTGGGTTTATGTTGATAAATTCGGCAAATTGAAGATAGATCAATTGAGTTCATTTGTAACATAACCAGGAAATGTGGTGTTATTACCGTATAAGGAATGTCTTTTAGCCAGCACTCACGAAGAGTCCAGGAAGCCGGATATTGCCTTCTGCACATCTAGCAAGAGTTCCAGGCCACCACATCCAGAGATGTGGTCCCAGATGTTAGTGTCATCTCCTGCCCCAGGGGCTTTGAGATCCTCGCAAGATCCTTGGAAGCTCAAGTCCCCAGTGGCTTCTGCCTCTACAGTTGGAAGATGAGGGAATCTTCGCCCCTCCCGATGCTGGGAGCCAGCCCTGTGTGCACCCGCTCTGTGCATGCTCTGAGGCTCAGGGTCAGTCTCCTGAATGAGTTTTCTCTTCTGCAGATGAGAATCGAGTTTGTGACAAGATGTGGTGGAGCACACTTTTATCCCAGCACTTGGGAAGTGGAAGGGGGGGGAGCAGGAGGAGCAGGTAGGCCTGAACTACTACTACTACGTTTGAGGCCCACCTAAGCTCCATGAGACTGCCTCTCTCTCTCTCTCTCTCTCTCTCTCTCTCTCTCTCTCTCACACACACACACACACACACACACACACACACACACACAATCAGAGATCAGAGGATAGTCGACCTTAATTTTCTAGCTTTCTACAGCTTTATCTTCCTCTTGTTATAGTGACCTGCTGGAATTCTGAGGAGAGAATAACAGGAATAACAAGACATGGGATAATGACTAGACCTTGCTAAAGATTTTCCTCAAAGGGAGATCCAGCTTACTAGTATATCCAATGTCCAGGTATATCTTCCCTGACCATCCACATGGCCTGGGAATTAGCTGAGCAGTGGAAAAGAGTCCTTGAACTACTTAAATGCAAGAAAAAATATCTGGGTGGCATGCTGGATGTGGCAGGCAGCTGTGTATACAAGGGTTGATATCAGAATGATCAGGTCCTATTGTGGTGGTGCCAGGCTCTACTGCATACAGACTTACAGCATGGTGCTTATGCTGTATACTGACCTGTTCCCCAGCGAACACTGGCTACTCCTCTGTGGCACTGGGCATTTCCCTCAACTTTGACTTCAGAGTCAAGAGTTATCCCAACATATACTCAGATGTAGCATGAATCCCAGAGAAAACCACGGGTCTTCCCTGTTCCCTGCTGCACTGACCAGCTCAGGGAGCCCCTCAGAGAGCAGGGTCCAGGTTTATAGCCTGCAGCATGGTTCATGGAGAGAACACCCCGCTTAGCCATGAGCAGGGATGCTGCTGGGACACACCAGCCTAGGGGACGCCTCGTAGCAATAAGTAAGCTGTGTCGTGAGTTTCCAGAAGTCTCCGCATGAATACGAGAGGCTCTGCTTCCTTGCGAAGGCAGCCACGGGCACGTGGAGCGGGGAGCAGAGAGGGCACTGCAGCCAAGGGCTTCTGAAGGAACTGCGAAAGCAGGGAGAGAACTGCTCACAAGCCTTGTGGTTCTTCACAACAGATTTTAGCAAAACTGTTCTTTCACTTGGAGTGAATCCCCTTTCTGTGTCCACCCAGCCCACATACTCCGGGCTCCTATGACACAGCGTGCCTGCCGGTGCAGTTTGCAGGAGTCTTGTCATGGCTGTGTGCAGACTTGGGTCCTTTCCTGTATGAAGCTTCGTTCCGATTTCCATTCTTTCCCTCATTTCCCTCCTAGGAGGAAGTCACAGAAACACACTGAGCCATGTCTGCACAGCTCTCTAGAATCATGATGGGACTGTAAGGGCCCCGAGAGGTTCTGAGTCCCATTGGAGGGCCAGGAGCTGGGCTTCTCGGCTGTCCAGGCTCCACACCTAGCACCATGCTTGGAGCTTTCTGGAAACGGTGTCAACGAAACCGAACAGGGAAAAGGTGAATGTGGATTCCGACTGTCCTCACCCTGCTTTTCCTGTCACGGTGGAACTTGTCCCAACCCGCCAGTTCTCCAATGTATCAGGGAAATGACCCTGTAAAACATGGAGTATTGTCCTAAACTGTGAAGCTGCGGGTTTTGGGTTTTTGTTCTTCTTGTTGTTGCTGCTGTTATTTTATTTTGTGACCAGTGGTTTCTCACTAGAATAGTTTCAGCACTAGAATCTATTACTTCTGTCCCAATTACTGGCTATAACCGTAGTCCTAAAACTGGACTGGGGATGGATAGCACATCCACGTGTTTGTCTGAGAGTTTTCAGTCTCACGGCTCGTGGTGGTGACACAGCACACCTGGATGCAGGGAGTGCTGGTGTGCACACGGGGAATCCAGTCTCTGGGTGTTATTATCCAGCCAATGTGTCCATCTCCAGCTGAGACACACATGTCTATCCCACACCATCACGGCATGCTAAAATCACAAGGTGCTCATTGTTCTCTGGAAAAATGTCTCCAAATTGCCTTAATTTTATGTTAATATCTTTTCTAAGACTATGAAGGTTTCTGGCAGAGAGACTTAATTTCCTGTACGGTCATTGAAGGCTATATGATTGGATGGCTATATGGAAAATCTGTACTGTGTGTTCAGGGCCCTTTCTGAGGACTCTCTTAGTGTTTATGAGCCCCCTTCTTCACTTCCATCCGTCCAGTCAAATGCAGGAAAACCCAGCCAATTACCGGGGCCCATTTCCTCTCAAAAAATTAGGTTTTTCTTGGATGGTAACAGAATTTTGTTAACAAAGATCTAAACAAGCATTTTTGAAGTTAGCGAACTGGTCTATGAACAAAAATTCTGTTTTATTATCCAGCCTGGAACCGTTTTTGAAATATCTTATTCTTGGACCAGGAGCAGAATATTTAAAAGTACAAAAAGAGTAAGGGAGCACGTACGAGATATGCTGGTGATTTTATGTTTCTTTCAGAGTCTCGCTTTTAATATCCTAGGCTCATCTTAAAACCACAGTCCTCCTGCCTCAGCCTCCCGAGTGCTGGGAGTGCAGGTGTGTGAGCTTGACAGAAGAATGGAGAATTCATTTGAACCAGGTATTATAATCATATAAAAGCAATCTTGCCACATCTGGAGGATGGTTACCTCTTCATTTTTCCCCCCAGAAATAGAAATGACTTTAAAGATGTCCAAAGGATCTCAAAGCTAAATGCCTTTTTACAACCACAAGCGCTGACTCATTACAGAGAATCTGCATCCTCAGGATGCCAGCCATGTTAGGCAAAATGAGGATTCAACCGAGTGTCCTCAGGACACCAAGAAGGTTTTCTCACACATCCTGCGGCTCTTTTTTTTGTCTTTCTCATCTTCGGGTGGATGGATGGATGAGCAAACTTAAGGAGTTAATGGGCAGATAAAGGTTGAGATGCAAAAGGACTGTGATGTTAAAAGTTAAAAGACTCGGGCTCCCTGCTCCTCCTTAGCCACCGTTTCCCCCTGTGAACTTTCAGCTTTTCATTCTTTCCTGGAATGGAAGAGGGGGAGGCCAGAGAAGGCTGCCTCCTGCTCCATTGACTCCAGCCACCCTGCAAGCAAGTTTAATGGGTTAGAACTTAACACCAGTGACAGCAGCTAGCAAAGGTTTCCAGGGCAGAGGAGACTCCCCGCTGCTCAGGCAGCTTCCATTTCCTTCCACTTCCCTTTTTCTCTTATCTGCGGACGCTTCCATGACAATCAAGGGGAACCCCATTAGGCCACAAAGCCCAGGGCTGACAGAAGTGAAGGAAGCCTCATTAGCAAGGGGCTGGGATTGGGTGGGGAAGAGAAAAGCTACCTCTAATTACTGCAGGCTTAACAGCCCATGATCAGGGGAACAGATAAATTCTTGAAGAGAAAAATCAAATTTCCTTTAAACTCTCTGTGGTCCAGTTTGTCACTGGCATCTGCCCTCCCAATCACACACATTTGCTACATCTGACTTCTCTTTGCAACATTTCTGTATAGTGTTTTGTCAACTGAACATCTGTCCAGGACACACAGGAAGAAGTCCTAATGGATGAAGCATGAAGCCGGTTCTTCCCAGTGAGGACAAGAAGGGACTTTGCCCTCCTCCAGTCTCCCTAGCTCACGCTTGTAATCTGTGTATCGTAATCATTATCATTTTAGATAGGATCTCAGCGTGCGTGTGTGGGCGTGCATGCATGTGTGTGTGTTCGTGTGTGTGTGTGTGTGTGTGCAGTTGTACATGCCTGTGTTCCTGTGTGCAAAGGCCAGTGGCCTTGCTTATTTTAGATAGGGTCACAGCGTGTGCGTGTGTGCATGCGTGCGTGTGTGTGTGTGTGTGTGTGTGTGTGTGTGCAGTTGTGCACGCCTATGTTCCTGTGTGCAAAGGTCTTACTCTGTCACTTTCTACCTCTCCCTGAACCTGAAACTAAGCTGCTCTACCGCAAACCCCAGAAATCCTCTTGCCCCTCTCCCAGCAGTGCTGGGATCACAAGCCATCCTTTATGGTACTTTTTGGGTACTAGGATCCAAAGGCAGGTTCTCACACCTGCATAGTAAGCACTCTTATGAGTCATATCTCTAACCCCATAGGTTGGTGAGTTTTTACAAGTCCCCACAGAACCTGTGCACCATCTACAAAACACAGAGTGACCTGCCTATTGGCTTCCCAGGTACTGAAACATTCCCACAAGCAAGGTAACTGAAATTGTAGTAATTTGACTTTCCCTCTGGTGACTTGAGGGGAACTCAGTCTGGTCCAGGCCTCTGTCCTGGCTTGAGAGACAGCTGATTGTGATCTGCATCTGTGTGCTTGGTTGATAGCAAGGCTGCTCCAATCCATGCTCACAGCTTTGTATGGCTTTGCCTCTGTGTCTCTGGCGGCTCCTCCTGCTCTGTAAGATTATATAGTTTTAATCCAGTAAAATGTTACATGAGGTAATAGGTCCTAGAAGTGGGGTACTAGGGTGGGGACTTCTGTCCCTTTTGAAAGTGCTCCAGATACCCCATCATCTTTTCTTCCGGTTTCTACTCTCACACCCAAGGTGACATGCCTGACCTCTGGAAACGTGTTTTCTTTTTAGAATCATTTGAAGCAGACATTTCAAGTCTCCTAGTCCTGGGCTAAGCACATAGACTCGTTAATGTAAGTTATTAAATAGATAACAGCTCAATGGGGAGGAATAATGACGCGGGGGGGGGCGGATTACTCAATTTGTAAATTAACATAGCAAGTCATTATTCCTTAGATGTTTAAAAGTCACTCTGAAAACAGTAACAGATCGATCAGAAATGAAGAGGTCTTGAGAGAAGCTGAGAGTCTGGGCAGACCAATCACATACTGAGTTTTGGGGAAACCTACTGGAGTCGTCAATATGGGCGTCTCCCTCAGGAGAGGGTGGGGATCAGCTAGGAGGCCCATGTCATTCCTATCAGTTAACTGAAGCCATTCACACTTACAGAGTAGGGGTACCCAGTTTCACCAGAAGAAAGGAAGGCTCAACCATGGTGCCAGGGAAGTTGTAATCAACCTTCTAATGGTCACAGCTGCAGCCAATGAAAGAGCAGGCAGGCCTTGTCAGCACAGCAATTAGCCCACATGGGCTGAGCAAACAGAGGGAGGGAGAAGCCACTTTCAAATGGCTTTTCCATTCTACCACTTACAAGGGAGCCAAACACCCTACAATGAAGACTTACCTAGCAATGAGTGACACAGGTCTCACTAAACCCCACAATGGCTTTCTCAGTAAACACTTCCTGGGTTTGAGTGCCACACACCGGGGGGGGGGGGGGGAATGAATGTCAACCGTAAGTGATACAGATGCCTGAGGTATCGTGTTTCCGTGGCAACTGGATACTTGGGCAGGATGAACTGAGGCTCCACTGGAGAGCTAGTCTGCTCTGCAAGTTCAACCCATCCATAAAGGCATCCTCCAAACCAAGAGTGAAGGGCAGCTGTTCCTCCTCCGCATACAAAAATGCATGGGGGGGGGGTGGGTGCAGCTAAAACGGAGCGGGAGGGATTTAAGTCATATGGGCGTTAACCTGAGATCTCAAGGGCAACAGAAATTAACGGAGGCAAGAAGCGGCAAAGGCTATCTTGTAGGCTGCTAGACGTAGGACCACAGTGCTCCAGATGAAGACAGGTTTGTTCTGGGCTCTGCTGGGAACCGCTGTCTCTTGGGACCACGAAGCCGTGAAACACGGAAAAAGGCAAGAAGCCATACAGCACTCTGACTGTCACGACACAAATCCTAGAGACTTGGTTCCAGGTTCCGTTATCACAGTTATTTGTCACAGCCACCTCCTGTGTGGAAACCACTACAACAAAGCAATTTGGTTACTACAGGAGAGGCTAACAGAAAGCTGTATTTAGATATCAAAATGACCTGTCTCATGCCATTTCCTAGAAACTGCTTCCAGGGCTTTGGTCTGGAAGGGCAGTACAGGGGTCTTAACTGTCCATAAAGTGCTTTCAACATAAGGACCTGAGTTCAGATCTGGCACCCACATCAAAAGCTGGGCATTGCAGGGCATTTTTGCAATCCCAAATTTTGGGGTTGAGGATAAACAGGAGACTCTCTGCGGTATGCTGGACACCAATCAAGAAGAACAGCAGTGAGCTACAGGTGCAGTAGGAGACCCTGTGTCAAGGGAATGAGGGAGACTGGGAGAGGTAGAAATCTTACCTCCTTCCCTCTGCTTATGCATGTATGTGTGCACACACATACAACATGCATGTATACACCACACACAAAACTGGGCTCAGTGGTTCATGCCATTCTCCGGGGTGGTGGAGACAGGTGAAACCCTGAAGCTTGCTGGCCAGCCAGTTTATCAGTCAGGTTCAGTAGAAGACCCTGGGATTTGGGAGGTCCTTCTTTCTGTGTCTTGCTTTTATTGGTTAATGAATAAAGAACTGCTTTGAGCCTATGGCAGGGAAGAACAGAAGTAGGTAGAGAAAGCTAAGCTGAATGCTGGGAGAAAGAAGGGCGGAGTCAGAGAGAAGTGATGGAGCTGCCACTGGAGATAGACGTGCTGAAACTTTGCTGGTAGGCCATGACCTCGTGGTGATGTACAGATTAATGGAGATGGGTTAAATTAAGATATAGGAGTTAGCCAATAAGAAGCTACCTCTGTGTGTTCTCAGCCCGGAAGCTACATGGAACAAAGCTCCCAAAGACTCCTAAAGGACATGCCTCTAGGCTATCGCTCTTTGGGCGTTCCTTGTGACTACTATCTAATCTATCATATCCTGCCTGAGGACCAGGAACTATCCACGTCCTCAGACCATGATCACTGATGTAACCGGTGAGACTCCGTACAACACAGGCACAATCTTCTAATCTTTCCCGAGAAAGAAGGGTCGGGAGAGAGAAGTCATGTGACTTGGAAAAGGCAGATGCAAAGATTTTGGGAAGGGTTGTCCCTGTTGTGAGTGCAGGTTGCAGCCAGAACAACAAGCAACTGAAGCCAGTGTGTTCGCGTCAAGTTTAAGGACCAAGCATCACAGATGCCTCAGCAAAAGGTATCAGTGAGAGACCTTTCCAGGGCTTCTCAGCAGGGAAGGCTGAGCTTTCAGCTCGAAATTAGGACTGATGGGTGGTGGCTATGGCTGGCCACATGGGGCTATCATATACTGCAGAGACAAATAAGGCTCATGCTCATCCGAAAGAAACACAGGGATTGCAAGATGCTTCTGTGTGTTAAAGTAGTTGGCACCAAAACTGACAACCCGAGTTCAAACCCTGTAGTATGTTTCATTTGTATTTTAATAAATAAATCTTGCCTAAAGATCAGAAAGTGAAACAGCCCCACTGGTCAGCCTTACAGACCAGGCAGTGGTGGCACACACCTTTAATCCCAGTAGCCACACTAGTTACCATAGAAACTGGGCAGTAGTGCTGCACACCTTTAATCCCAGCACTAGAGAGGAATATAAGATGGGAGGAGACAGCTATCAGAGACAGTCTCATCCTGAGATTCCTGGAGGCAGGATTGCCATTTCAGACTGAGGTAGAGGCAACAGCCAGTGGCTGGCTGCTTTGCTTTTCTGACCTTCAGGTTGAACCCCAATTTCTGACTCTGGATTTGTATTAATCGTGCTATAGATTAATACTGAGACTAGAATGATGGAAAAAGGAGCCAACTCCCAAAAGTCATCCTCTGACCTCCACATAAATGCTGTGTTGGACATGTGCCACTCCCAAATAAATAAATAATATTTTAAATAGAGAGATGTAGAACACTTCATCAATATGAATCTACAGGGTTACAAGTTTTAAATATAGTTAACAAAACAAAAACCAAGTATATATATACATACACATATACATACTATTGTCCTGGCTAGTTATATGTTAACTTAACACAAGCTAGAGTCATCAGAGAGGAGGAAACCTCATAAGAAAATCTTCCATAAGATGGGACTAAAGGCAAAGATATAGAGCATTTCCTATGCCCAGCTGTAGCAAGAGACCCTAGTACTGTGGTGATATAGTGATGGTAGTCATGGGACTACCATCAAGAACATCAGTAGTTACCACTGGGGACAGCCTGATCCTAGGAGATAAGGAGTGTGTGCTGCAGAGCTGGGAAGTCAGGAAGAAACTCAGGCCCTGTGGAGGAGCACGGGGATTGTGAGTGGGCCCTGACATTAGACATGGATGTGAGTGGGTCTTGGACATTAGACATGGATTTGAGTGGGCCCTGGACATTAGACATGGATGTGAGTGGGCCCTGGACATTAGACATGGATGTGAGTGGGCCCTGGACATTAGACATGGGTGTATTTGCCCAGCTGGAGTTAGGCTTTGTTTTAGTTTGGTTGTGACTATGCCCTAGTTCTTCCCTCTTAAAATAAGAAACTATTCAGCTTATTTTTGATTCTGTGGGAGTTCACATTTGAGAGGCCTTGGACTTTAAAAGAGACTTTGGATTTTAAGAGACTTTGAACCAGGCTGTGGTAGCACACACCTTTAATCCCAGCACTCAGAAGGCAGAGACAGGCTAATCTCTGAGTTTGAGGCCACGCTGGTCTACAGAATGAGTTCTAGGATAGTCAGGGCTACACAGAAAACCCCTGTCTTGAAAAACAAAAACAAACCAGCAAATAAAACACCCACATGTGCACACATACAGAGAATGAGTGTTGCAAACTGGAAAATGGTAGGACTGTTTACATTTGTAAAATGTTTTATATTGTGATGTTTATATTATGTGTGATCTTGGGGACAAAGAAGAAAGAAAGGGTGTGGTTTAACAGTTGAATATTTACATGTCAAGTTAACTAAGCATCAGTTGTTCTAGTGAGTTTTATGTCAGCTATTGTCATCAGAGAGATGGGAGCCTCAATGGAGAAGATGCCTCCATAAGATAGGGCTAGAGGCAGGCCTGTAGAGTGTTTTCCTAACTAGTGATTGACAAGGGAGGGTCTAGCCCGTGGTGGGTGGTGCTATCCCTGGGCTGAAGGTCCTGGGTTCCATAAGAAAGCAGGCTGAGCAAGTCATGATGAGCAAGCCAGTTAGCAGCCCTCAAGACTCCTGCCTCTGAGATCCTACCTTGCTTGAGTTCCTGTCCTAACTTCCTTCAGTGACGATAATGATGAGGAAGCCCAGTCAAATAAACGCCTTCCTCCACAATTTGCTTTATGGCCATGGTGTTTTATCTTAGCAACAGTAATTCTAACACACACACACACACACACACACACACACAAATTAAGGAGAAAATTACAGGATAATAAAACTTGGAGGGCTTCCTTGGGAACTGGCGCATTAAATTCAGAACAAAGTCCTGTGCCATCAGCAGGAAGTGGGTTCTGGAAGGGCTTGGGAACATGTAGTCCTACAGAGAAAAGATCTAAAGCAGAGGTCCAGAATCTAGTTTCATGTTCAAGTGATACAAAGAACACCTTCATCCATGTGTCCAGCTGCCTTTCTCCAGTTCAATGGGAAAGGTTCTGTTGAGTTGTCTTAGCATCTCAGGGGAGAAGCTGGGCATAATTCATGCATTATGACACTTCGAGTTCACGCTCTTAAAGACTTGGCTGAGAAGAGCTTGTCGGTGAAGGCTGGAGAAAGACTCAGATGTCACCGAGGGAAGCCGAAGGTTCAGAGGGGACACTGGACTTTATCCTGCATACAGAGGCACACACTGCAAGGTTCCAAACAGTGTACTGCCAAACAAGTGACAGCTGAGGTCTGCAAAGATCACATGGTGGCTGTCTGGAGAGTGGACGGTGAAAAGGTAGGAGGACAGCAGCTGTCTTGGGTACCCGAAACTCACATCACTATTGGGAGCCTTCTGTACTCCTGAAGGTGAATGATAATGACGTCAGAGCTCTGGAATGGGGCATGATGAGAAACATCACGTGGGGAATGGAGCTGGAGTGAGTGGAGAATCGGGCTTGATTATCAGCCAGATCCTGGGCCAGGTGAGAAAAGACGAGAGAAAGTCATAAATCAAATACGACTCCTGAGAAATCCATGATTGGGGATGTCATTAAAGAAATTCGGGGATGTCTAGAGAAGCGGAGGACTGAGGATGGGAGAGACATGAGCTGACAGCTAAACATATGAGCCTTGAGTTCCAAAGAGAGGCAAAGCCTAGTTATTTAAATAAGAGCGTCATCAAGCATATTAAAGTACTTAAGCCACACAACTGGATGAGATCCCCTGTCAGTTTCTCTTTGAAAGTCCCTCAGACACATCTCTTCCTCCAATTTCTGCTGCCATTAATCTTTGTTTCCCAGAAGATCTGATGCAGTATTTCTGTACGCAGTGTGTAGTCTCGCTCCTTGGCAATCTTTCTTATACATAACTGGACCATTCATCTTCCTGTTATACAAATTAGATCACTCTTCTCTTCAATAAAAAACCAAGTGCTTATTATGTGCAAATCCCTCTGTTCAGGGCTTCAGATGATTCAAAGAAGAGTAAGAAATGGATCCTGACATTGGGAGTTCATAGTCTATAGAAATGATGTGTCTGTTTAAAAAAAAAATCATGCTTCAGTGTAGAAAGTGACAGGACCATAAAAAATAACCAAGGGGGAAATAAACATTGTAAGCATTTTCGGGGGAGGATGACAAGTGGCTTTTAACATCATGGAGACAGGAAAGTTTGTGCAGAAGGTCGTGTTTCAGTTGGAAAAGGATTACAAAATGGTGCCTTCACTCTACTGCTGAAAATTCATGGTCCTAGCCTCTCAGTCTCCCCTTATGTGGCTGTTCTTCCACTTTCTGACATTAAACACTTGGTTTTTTTTTTTTTTTTTTTGAGAATTCAGTGTTAGATTATCTTTTCTGGACACAACAGTCGCTGCCCAGATGTGTAATGTCACAATACATTTCCTCCACGATACTGTCCGTCCAAGGCAAGCCTGATCCCTGCAGGGTTCGCTGAAAGATAGATCTATGGCTGTCAAATCAACATTCAAACTCTGGTCTTGCCTTTTGCTTTCTGGCTCTCACCTCTCTGGAATCTATCTTTCTATTTCTTCCAGTGAGAGACACTCACCCTGTGTTTATCCCACCACTTGGATTAAAAACAATCCCCCCCCCCCATGCATGTGATTCCCCTCAGCTGTAAATGTCTACCTGGCTATCTCATTCCAGGGATTCCCAGTGTTTCACGGGTGGGATGCCTCAGCTGCACAGGCACTTAAGTGGACTTGAAATCTCCTAAGAGACACATCTTGGAGCATTCCTTGAGGCTTAATTATGGAAGAAAGGCTTGCCCTGATTGTGGGCAGCAGCATCCCATGGACTATCCAGGGTAAATGAAAAGAGATATCAGAAAGCCAACTGAACGCCGGCACTTTCTACCCTCACACTGAAATGTGAGGAGTCCTGGGTAACTGTTACTTCTGCGTCCGTGCTTTCAATGGAAAGCCAAAATACTCTCTTCCTTCCTGAAGCTGCTTCTGTAGGTGTAATGTCACAGCCACAACAAAAGTAACTCATGCACTGCATGAAATGCCAACTTAAGGAGACTGCTCTGCCCCTCGGGACTTCCTGCCTTATATTTCACACTTTGTCCTTTTCGTTCAGTGAACATAAGAAGGACAACTGTCTTAGTCACTTTCTATCTCTGTGAAGGCAACTCTTATGAAGGAAGCATTTAATTGGGGTTCGCTTATAGTTTTCGAGGCTTTGTCCATTACTGTCTTGGCAGAGAGCACGGCAGCACACATGGTGCCGGCGCGGTAGCTGAGAGCTGCATCCTGGTCTATAAGTTGAGGGAGGTGGCTAGCATGTATTTCAGGGACACACTTCCTCCAACAAGGCCACACCTCCCAATCCTTCTCAAATAGTGCCACTCCTTGTTGACTGAGCATCCAAATCTATGAGCCTATTGGGGCCATTGTTATTCAAACTACCACAATACTGAATGCAGAAGTTAGTGTAGCTATATCCTTCTTATTTTCCTATCTGAAAAATCAAAATATGTCTTGCCATGTCTACCATAAGATTCTGGAAGTAAAGACATATTCAAATCATACATTTAAAATTAGTGATTATCCAGCAACGCATTGGTACTCATGTTTGGGAAATTCTCAACTAAAGAACACTTCATTCCTACTTGACATTGGATAAAAGAAAGTTCCCATTCTCAAATGTGGACTCTCCAAAGAACTAAGACAATAAGGATAGGCTTATCTGATTTTGAGCACCATAAATAATTAATCCTAAATCATTTGCCGTCAGGCTAACAGGATCTTTCTGGAGTGACAGCAGCTCCCATGACTCCCCATGGCCAGGTGGTGAGGGAATTTGAATCCCATCTAGAGAGGACAGCTTGAGGATATGTGGCTGTAACTTTCATAAAAGAATGTGTATGAAAAAGAAACAGACATTCTGAATATTTTCAGATAGGAAGGGACAAAGACAGAAGAGGATTAGACCACCTCTAAAGGTCTCCAAGGAAACTTTCTGGAGATAATTAATGCCAAAGAAGGGGGGGGTCAATGTTTACTTAAAATAAAGGAGAACTGAGAATATCCAGAGATACTGAGTCTCCTTTTATTTGGTGCATTCAAGAAGTTATGTAACTCTTCAAAATGACTAGCAGGGCTTCTAACTTAGCAAGGCTACACTTAGTATTTTTCCAGCCCTAAGAAGACTTGATTCTACCATTAAAATGGAAAAAAATGCACAGAGCACTTCTCACATGCAGGGTCCTGTTCTACACATTTTATATGCATTACCTCATTTCTTTGACTCAATAACTATTATTACATCCATGACTAAAGACAAGAAAACTGAAGGAGAGAGACATTAAATAATTTGCTTTGGTTCCCACAATTAATAAGTATTTGATACCAGGAAATCTTTTTCCTGAACCTAGTCTTTTATTTTGTCTTTCATAATTCCATGACAGATCTAAGTCCAAAGTGGGGGAGGCCCTACCTAATAAAGGAAACAATAGGTAAGGGAGGTTATCATAGGATTATGTGAAGACAATGCCATTTTGCAAGCCAAAAGGAACAGGCATTGGGGAATGAGAATTTAAAGCCTGGTTCTGGACATTTCTTAGTCCCAAGTGACAGAGACAATGCAGGGTCCTCTCAAATGTGTAACCTATCTTATATTTAGAGAACCATATATTTTTCTTATAAACTAAATCTTGTGCACCATGCCCACCATGGAGATGAAACCCTGGAGTCTACTACTTTTGCAAAGTTGATGTAGGCACGCTCTCAAACCAGGAGAGCACACAAGGGAGCAACAGGTGCGATGTGGGGTGCTTCTGATGGTGGGAAAAAGATATGCATGTGGAGAATCATGTGGGAACAGGAGAGAATCAAGAAGCCCCAGTGTGGGGCATCAGAGTTGAGCTTTAGGGCATTTGGTGAAAACTGCCAAGTATGTGGAAGCTGATGTTGAACACAGAAAGTGTCTTGCTCTGCTCCCATTCTGGTCTCTGGGAAGACACTGTTCAATGGAATGTGCCTGCATCTATCTGCACAGGGAGAAGAGGGGAGGAGAGCCAAGGGTATGATCTAGAAGTTACGGAGAATTTTTGAAGCAGGACATGGAAAGTCACCTGTGAAGGGGCAGAAGGGCCATGTGGAGACCCCTTCTTGAGCGATTACTCTTAAAAGCAAGGATATGGCATCTAACCCATGAGGAGGTTGGAGAGCTCAGCTGAAATCCACAGATGCTGTGCACCAGCAAGAGCAAGTACAAAGGCAACATGTGTTGGAGGAGGCCACTTGTTGGTTTCCTGGCTGCTCATCCCTGAAATAATCACACAGAAACTGTATTATTTAAATCACTGCTTGGCCCATTAGCTCTAGCTTCTTATCAGCTAACTTTACATATTAATTTAACTCATTTCTATTAATCTGTGTATTGCCACATGGCTGTGACTAACCGACTAAAGTTCCAGTGTCTATCTCTGGTGGGGCTACATGGCATCTCTCCGACTCTGTCTCCTTTCCCCCAGCATACCATTTAGTTTTCACTGCCTATCTAAGTTCTTCCCTATCAATAGGCCAAGGCAGTTTCTTTACTCATTAATGGTAATCACAGCATACAGAAGGAAATCCCACATCAAACATGAATCTCATTAATGGGGATAATGGCTAGTCCTCACTGTCAGCTTGATCAGATAATCAATCAACTAGGAGATGCACCTCCAGGTGCATCTCTGAAAGGATTTCTACCATGCTGAATTTGGATAGTACCACATCACTGCTTGGGACGAGGGACTGAATAAAAAGGGGAAGGGAAAAGTCAACTGAGTGTCAGCATCCCCCATCACTGCATCCTGAGTCCGCAAGATGTAAGGGTCCTACCCACACCTTCCCACAGCTCTTCGTTCACTGGGATGAGTAACGAAAGCAGCAGGGAAGACTGGAAGCATTGGCCATGACCAATGGGAAGAGAAGCAGCTCACAGAAGCCTTATTCCATCTGTAGACTTAGGAAGGCACAGCCTTCAAGATACAGGAGTTCAGGAGTCAGAGCTCAAGCTGGCACTTGAGATTGGTACCATTATCATAAAATGAAAGCTATTTTCTGTACCCAGATATTATCTTGGAGTAAAGAACCACCCAGACATATTTGAATAAAAATAATGATAATGATAAAGTTTTATAAATACATAAATGAAGTTAGGCAAGGAAAAGCTAATTCAGAGTAATGGCATTGCTTCATTAGTTGATGATTTATAATAGACTCCCTTTCCATCCATAAACACGTGTAGTTAAGAAGGCAAATGGCAAACTGTCGAGAGCAGCTATAATTTGCATTTGAACCTTAAAGTTAAATTTCTTGAACTATTTGTACACGGATTTTAATTTATAAAGATATTTAATTGATTTAGAAGATATTTCTTTTGGTTTGTAACAAATCTAATAGAAGAAATTCAAACCAGAAAAAGCGTCTAGTCCAGTAATGACGGTGAGATGTAAGGCCCTCAGACTTGATTGCTGCTTGCTTCTGACTCTTGCCTGATGCCGGCTCCCTGGGGACTAGCATCAAACGTAAATTTCAGTTCCTGGTCCTTTCTGATTTAACATTTGCCAAATGAGTTCTGCCGAGTCACCCAGCCATCTCATTACAATTTATCACAGAGTCTCCTTGAGCTCACACATGTTATTAAAGGTGTGCGGACACGGTAACGATAACCACTCTAATCCTGTAACAAGCACTTCTATTCCGCTGCCTCATTTGAAGTTAGTGCACATGCTTCAAAATCCCACATAGAACAGTGTGTTGAAAAAAAAAATGCCTGAAATAGGAACAGGCCATATATGCATTTTAAATACATTACAAGGGTTTTTAATTTCATACATTGGAGTTGTTGTAATTTGTATAGCCCATAAAATATAAAGGCTAGTGATAAATTATAGATAAGCTCAATCCTCCCAATCAGCTAGATTCTGAAAACATTTAATTTAGCTTAGCCTGACTCAAAACCTCAATTTGGTTGCCTCCCCTCAAGATGTCTAAGCAGGAAACACTGTGCCCCCTGGGAAGCTGAGCAATTGCCTGTAGAGTTAGTGCCCTAAGCTTTGAGGGACCTTAGTACACAAAGTAGTTAACCAAAATATTAATAAGAAGAACAATATCATAGAAAGAAAGTTAAAGGGAGTATTGTTAAGTTTCGTTGATGTTTGTGGGGAAGCCAGAAATAAGATATATGTAAGTTCTTGACCTTGTGTATGCATTTGGAATACAAATTGAACAAGATGAGCATCTCAAATCCTGTCTTGACTTTCAGTGAGGCCAGTTTCGCAGTGATAAAGAGTCGACATGCTTAGGAGAAAATTGAAACCTCCATTAGATGAGGGCATGATAAAGCCAGGTCCAGATGCTCTAAGGGCTAAGGGGGTGTATACTGTATGTGCTTCTCTGATCCAGCTAGTTAAAAATTAAATTTGAGCTACCTACTCTTTGAGGAACTCTGGGCACTGGAGGAAAATGGGGGAAAGGTGACTATTAACAGTAAGACTAAATACAACTGAAAAGAGATTATTGAAAATTACGCAAGGATTTTTCATCCACAATTTTGGTTAGCCCATCCCTGACCCATGTCTCCTATTACCCCACCCCATCCCTGCTTGCATTTTAAACCCTCAGTGTCCTCTCTCTTTTTTTATTCAATGTGTTCTTCTGTTCTGTGGTGGGATGGATGAGAAATGCTCCCCCATTGTCTCCAGCATTTAAACTCTTCAGTTGTTGGCACCCTATGGAGGTTTAGGAGGTGTGACCTTGTAGGAGTAAGTACGTCACTGGAGATGGGGGTTGGCAGTTTCAGGTTTAAAGACTCATGCAATTTCAACTGTTTTTCTCTTTGTTTCACACTTGTGGTTCAAGATATGATCCCTACACCTCCTGTTCCTGTGGTCATACCTATATTCTGCTATCATGGACTCTAAGCTTCTGGAACCATAGGCCCAAATAAACTCTTGTTTCTGGAAGTTTCCTTGGCCGCGGTGTTTTATCACAGCAATCGAGAGGTAACCACTACATCACCCTCCGATTATATTCTTAATTGGGTTGCAAGAGAGTAGGATGCCACATAGCTTCTCCACACACCTTTGATTTTTGTTAATCTTCTCCACAACTCCCTCATTCCCTGTACCTGCTTAACCCTTCCCAGCCCCAGTATCCTCCCTCTCTATTTTCATCATGTGTTTTCTGCCATCCTCCCTCCCTTTAAGGTGCCCCCCATGGAGCCTTTGTCGTTTCCTGGCCTCCACTGTGTCAAACACACAGA
Source organism: Arvicola amphibius (assembly GCF_903992535.2). NCBI lineage: Eukaryota > Metazoa > Chordata > Mammalia > Rodentia > Cricetidae > Arvicola > Arvicola amphibius. The sequence continues at coordinate 158,051,917 of NC_052050.1, forward strand.
ACAAAGATTTGAAGCTGGAATCCAGATAGGAGAGAGAAAATAACACAGAGAGCTGAAATCCTCAAATTATAAATAAGCGCATTGATTACAATTATGCATAAACTCCTAGAAAAGGAGTTTCTGTCATTCTCCAGCAAGCTTTCTTTATTCCCTTTCTATCAACAGACCATAATATTGCCTAAATAATGTTAACAAAATACAAAAAAGGTAGATTGTAGTGCCATTTTGAACAACAAGGTCTTATTCAAATGGAATAATAATTCCTAAAATACATTGACTAATCAGTTGCTCTTAGCCTCAAGTAATACATGCAATAGAAATCTGTAAGGCACATCTTTATCCCTATCTAAAGGGTAAGCTCATGTCTTGCTGTATATTTTTAAGAAAGTCAGGTTCTTCTGACAAATGTATCAATAGAATTAGCAAAAGCAGTTTAGAAAGTGTTGAGTCACCATTCATTATTATGTTTTAGAAACTTAATCAGAATAAGATTTTAAATAAGAAAGCTAACTCATGAGTTTGAATTGTAGTATCAGGATTTCTACCCATTTTTTTCTCTCTGGCTGAGACACTGAGGCTACCCATTGTTGTCCTGGTCCACAGTTGCTTCAATGGCTCGCTGTGTCAGGTAACATTGTTTCTTCCAGGGGACTTTGTGAAAAGTACTGGTTGCCATCTGTTGAGCTGCAATGTTTTAAGTAACTGAGGTGGGGGTAACAGGGACTTCTCTTACCAGTCAAAGTGAAGGTCAACCATATACCAGAAGAAAAGACAGCAACAGAGAAAGTAGAGCCTACAGAGGCCAGAAGAGGGCATAGGATACCCTGGACCTGGAGTTATAGATGAGTGCACTGCCATGTGTTTGCTATGACTCAACCCTGGGTTCTCTGCTAGAGCAGCAAGTTTTCCTAACAGCTGAGCCTTCCCTCCAATCCCAAGAAGAACATTTTAATGACTAGAAACCAAAGTAGTCTGTGGTGTTTTGAAACAATGAAAACAAACAGAAGCAACTATAAGTCACAACCAACTAACAAACTAACTGACAGAGGGCAGAAATATTTACCCACAGTGCAGCAAGGAGGCATGGATAGGAGGCTCTAAACCCTTCCTGCTTGACTCTGTGGCCTCAGGATTATAGAAAAGAACTGAAGTTCAGTTAGAAACTCTCCAGAGAAGACAAATATGGTGTCGTGAAGACTGGGGTACGTTCTAAGAGGGAACAAAGGACAGGTGACCCACTGAAGTTGGCGAGGGCAAGCATGTTGTTGAGTGAAGGAAGTGTCAGCGTCTCACCTAGCTGCTCTGAGGTTAGAAGTTTCTATTCCAGGTACTTCTGGAAACCAAGCAGATGAGAGAGCTAGGGACCTGCAGACTAAAGGTTACAGTGTGTCTTCCTGTGGTTCCTGCAGACTAAAGGCTACAGTGTGTCTTCCTATAGTTTATTCAGACTAAAGGCTACAGTGTATCTTCCTGTGGTTCATACAGACTAAAGGCTACAGTGTATCTCACCATGGTTCATGCAGACTAAAGGCTACAGTGTATCTTCCTGTGGTTCAGACAGACTAAAGGCTACAGTGTATCTTCCTATAGTTCATGCAGACTAAATGTTACAGTGTATCTTCCTATGGTTCAGACAGACTAAAGGCTACAGTGTATCTTCCTGTGGTTCATACAGACTAAAGGTTACAGAGTATCTTCCTGTGGTTCATACAGACTAAAGGCTACAGTGTATCTTCCTGTGGTTCACAGAGACTAAAGGCTACAGTGTATCTTCCTATAGTTCATGCAGACTAAATGTTACAGTGTATCTTCCTATAGTTCATGCAGACTAAATGTTACAGTGTATCTTCCTATGGTTCAGACAGACTAAAGGCTACAGTGTATCTTCCTGTGGTTCATACAGACTAATGGCGGCAGTACATCTTCCTGAGGTGCACAGGCCTGTGGCCAGCGTGTGAATGTGGAGTCTCCCAAAGAGTCCCAGGAAAGAAAAAAGGAGGGAGGACTAGGGCAAGGCAGATGGAGCCAGAGACTCCTCGTGGGTGATAATTGTGAGTGCTGTTGAGGCCAAGAATGAGATTGTGGGAGTACACTATAGAGCCAAGTGAAAGAATCTTTGTGAAGCGTGAGGAGCCGAGCAACTTGAATTCTAGCTAAGGGGCTAGACATATTCCTGGATGTGGAAGCCATGGGATGATGACAGGACTCAAGGTGGAAAAGTATGAGTCAGAAACCAACGTATGCAGTGATTTGAGGGAAGTCATTTGAAATAATGGTCGTTAACAATAGAAGAAAAGGTTTCAGGAGGCGGGACCTGAGGGCAGGAACCTCAGAGAAGGGTGTGGAGAGAGTGAACTAATGAATAGTCAATGAAATAAGAAGGGTGAGTGGCTTTTAAACAGTGTTATAAAGAAAGAGCACAAAGTTACAGTTTTAAAAGCCAACATTTGAAATGAGTCTGTGGAACTGAATTCATGGTATAGACAGAACCAGTCCTGGTCTGAGATTCTGGGAGAGACTTCTGGGCTTGCTGGGGTGAACCTCCAGTAACTTTCCATATCCATCCTTTGTTTGGTGACTTCATAATTCTTGTCCCCACATCTTTGGTCATGTTGATTGCTCCTCTCTGTTTACATGTGCCCTTGGATCTCCCTCTGATTCCAGTTTATGTAGAGATATGGCTACACTTGGCACCTGCCTAGGTAAATGACCCAGAGTAATCTGTGTGTCTTAAAGTCTTCCTTCATATCTGCAAAGCAGCGAACACTTCCAGCCCATTCAGTAAAGAAAGTTACAGGACCCACAAGAGATTTCTTCAGCCATGTTTTGTAGCAATGGAAACAGGAGTTGCTCAAGTGTGTTGGCAGGCCTTCTTCCAGAACAGCTGATTTGCAATGGGGCTGCCCTAGGTCAAGGGCAGGGGTAGGCAATGACTACTTCCATGCGCACAAAGCAGAAAGTGGCATTTTAATAAATAAAGACTGCTTGAAGATCTGAGAGTAAAACAGTCCCACTGGTCAGCCTTACAGACCAGATTATGGTAACACACACCTTTAATCCCAGTAGCCACCCTAGTTGCCATAGAGACCAGGTGGTACACGACCTTAATCCCAGTGTTGCACGCCTTTAATCCCAGCTCTAGAAAGTTATATAAGACAGGGGAGACAGCTCTCAGACACAGTCTTATTCTCTGATTCCTAGAAGCAGGATCACCATATCAGACTGAGGCCGAGGTAAGAGCCAGTGGCTGGCTGCTTTGCTTTTCAGATCTTCAGGTTGAACCCCAATTTCTTTCTCTGAGTTTTTATTAATTGTGCTTCAGGACAATGCCTGGGAGAACAGGACTATAAATATTTTAAAAATTCTGTATGGCTCACTCTGTCACCCTCAGCAATGGGGACAGATCCTAAATTGTGATGGGTACCCAGAAATATGTGAAGAGTAGATTAGAGGGGGAAAATAGCATTTCCAAAAGCCAAGTTTAGCCATCATGACAACCAGGGTGTTACGAGTCAGGCAGTGGGCTCTTCCCTGCTGTACCGGTTAGGACTTCTACTGCTGTCATGACCACAGCATGTTACGGAGGAGAGGGCTGATTAGCTCACACTTCCACATTGCTGTCCGTCATCGAAGGAAGTCAGGACAGGAACTCAAAGACGGCAGGAGCCTGGAGGCAGGAACTACTGAATCTTGTACCGAGCCTGCTGGCCCAAGCTTCCTGTCTAGTTGGAGCCTTGAGGTGCCACCAAAACCGCCTTGTGCAGACAGTGCTCAGAACAAAGGAAGGCAGCAGAAAGCCTCCAGGAGGAAGGATTGAAAAGCACGGAGCAGTTCACACAACAGTCGGTGCAGAGAGGGCTAGTAAGCAAAACAAACCCCATCCGGATGCTGAGGAAGAGTCCTGAAGTCAGGAACTCAGCAGTTAGTGGGGTGCTGGGTAGAGAGACAAAGCATCAGGGATCCTGAGTCAGCCTAGGGCCAGGGAGATGGCTTAGTGGATGAGGGTAGCTGCACATGGGGTTTCCATCCCACGGTGGAGAGAAAGAGCAGGCTGTCCCAGAGGACCCCTGCAATGGCAGCACATACACATATGAATATATAAACACGCGTATACATATTTAAAAAAAAAACAGAACTCTGAATCTATTATTTCCTGTGGCTTCACCTTTACCCAGTGTGCTGGAAGCAGAGTCATAAGCTGTCAGAATCAACTTAGACAAGAAAAACTACAGTTTGTCCTTGCTGTGGGTGTGTCCATCTCTGCCTCTGGTCCTTTTGTACCTCATAACAATGTCTCTCAGCATCGCTAGCACCAACCTCTGACTGACTCTCAGGCAGACTGTCTCTTGCCCTTTTAGGGAAATTGGCCTTCACAGCGAGTTATCCATTGCTTGGGTAAAAATGATCCAAAACTGTATGACCCTTCGGCTTTGCAATGAACTGCAATAGATCTTGTGACAGCCACTGCTCAGGACTGGGTTACCAAAGACTTATAACTTTTGCAGGAAGTTCAGGTTTCCACATATATGGCTTCCTTTCAAGTGGGTCTTTCCCAGTTTCCCCTAAACATCTGTAATCATTATACAGCATAGGGCAAGAAATTCAGCTTTCCCAGCCCCTTCCCTCCAGTTCTTAAGATAACAGACCAGCGGCATGCCAGGCCTCACATCTCTTGCAAATCTCACACCGGCAGAATCCAGTCTTCACTCTAAAGAGATGTTCTTTTTTTTTTCTTTTCTCCAAGAGAACTTGGAAAACAATCAGTGAAAGTCGTTTTCATTTTCAATGGCTCCTCTCACACATGCCACGCTTGTCCCGTGACCACTGGAAACTGAAAGTCTGCCACACTTCCTGGGAAGATGTGCTGGAACGAACCAATTAGTATCCACCTAGTCATTGTTCACCTAGTGAGTGTACTGCTCAATGTCAGGCATGCGTGACAAGCGCAGACTCCGGAGTCCTGCAAGGAGCCTGCATCCAAACCACAGATCAATCAGCCAAGAGGCTTTTCAAGCACATAAGGAAGGCAGCCGGGAGCCAGACATACGTTTTCCTTCTCCTCCTGGTCTCCCCAGCCTCCCCCACACTTAGGTGTGCTCCAGTACAGGCTTCTATGAACAAAAGTGATAAGGGCACTCGGTTCTTCCAAACAAAGCCAAATGTGATCCTTGGTGGCTGCTCATTGATAAGTGAATGGTACGCCCCTGCCTCAGCTACCTGGGGACCTAACTAAAACTGCTGGTACAGACCAAAGCAGTTGAGGAATTTGTTGTCTTGTAACACCTGGAGCCACAAGAGTCCAGAGAATGTGGAAGGAGGTGGGGGCGGGGACATAAAGCAACATTAAGTCAGTCTTTGAAATTCAGAGGCTTTCCTTAGCATGAACCCATGCTTCTCTGCGTTTAAGTGTGGGGGAAGGGTGCCTTTGCCGCTCCATGAACACTTGGAGAAAATCAAGACTGTATGACTGGATAGCTCAGCGTTACCCAATACACACAGGCTGATGTGCACCCATCTTTGAAGTTCTGCTGGAGCAGAACACAGACCCAATTCTGCAGCCTGAACTGAAAACTCTGAAACTCTGCCCTTGCTCTCTAGCTAACATTCTCTCCCGGTTGCCTCTGCCCAGTCCCACCCTTTTCAAAAGCAAGTTACAGATTCCACAGACTCTGTTTTACACACTGTGGAATATTAAAGTTGGAAGCAATCTTAAGACCTTGTGGAGCCTGACTCCTGCTTTCTACAGAAAAGAAAGTTGAGGTTCCATTACACTGAGTGCTAGCCAAATCCTACACTTACTTAGCATCCAAGCCAGGAACAAAATCCAGTCTCCTTCACCGCAGTGGAGAGTGCTTTTCGTGGCACCTGGGATTCACAAATGGCTCAGAGCCCCTGCAAGAAGCAGAGCCCAGGGCCTTCTCGTGGACATGAGGAAACTGCACTCATCTTTCCAGTGACCCTTGTCGGGGAAGTGCCCTGTGACACCACTCCCCTTTTCACAAGAGGATGGTCCCTACTGTCATGTGCATAGGGCGCTTTGGATTGGAGAGCCACAGCAGAGGTTGGGGAGAGTCTGGCTGGTGACACTTCCCAAAGATTCTCCTAGGAAAAGCAACAGGAATGTCACCTCCAGGCCTGACCTCTGCAGTCCCCAAAGACTGCTCATCTGTCCGAATTCCCAAGCCCTTCCTCTCTCTTAGCATACCCTCCCATGCTGCCTGTCACAGGGCCTGTTTTCTGTTCCTGATGGCATGTCTACATTGCAAGAATAAACGCACAATAAAGAAGAGAAAGAACTAATTGCTCCTTCTTCCCAACTGACAAAGTAACTCATGGGACAGGCTGTGTACCATCCATCACCTGTCAGTCACCGTGAGGCACTGGGGAGAGGCAAGTTTTGCTTGTTTGCTTATTTTGTTTTTTAGGGGGAAAGTTGCATTAGGGGAAAAAGTTCATTTTTATAAAAAATATAGCTTCTGGAAAATCAATGTAGAGAAAATATTGTTGCATACAGGTAAGTTCATATAGAAGAAGAAAGAGAGAATGCCTGCGGCTGGAAACACAGACTCAGCCAGAATATTGATTATGGTGGGGTGGTTGTCATATCCTCCTGTCAGGACAGTGGGGGACAGAGGTTGGTAGGAGGAGTCATTGCAGATCAGCTGACTTAGAGGAAAGGCATGGCCCACTGAGTAGGTCAGCATGCCCTTACCATCCAGGGAGCCAGCTGACAGAGTAGAGGAAAGAGTCTATATTCAGGGGAGTCCCTTAGCTGCTGCCTCTGTAAGGAAAGAGATATACAGGTAAAAATAACCAGACTTCACACACAGTTTTTATTCTAAAGATTCCCTGCTGGCCTGAACCTGCTTCATCCTAAAACTCAGAATGAGGAGGAAGAGGAAGAAAGGTGGGGGGGAAGGGAAGAAGAAGAGTGAAAAGAAAAAAGAGGAAGATGAGGAAGAGGAAGAGGAGGAAGAGGAGACTGAGGAAGAGGAAGAAGAGAAGGGTGAGGAAGAGGAGGTTGAGGAAGAGGAAGATGATGAAGAGGAGGCTGAGGAAGAGGAGGATGAGGGAGAGGAAGAGGAGGAAGAGGATGCTGAGGAAGAGGAGGATGAGGGAGAGGAAGTTGAGGGAGAGGAGGGTAAGGAAGAGGAGGGTAAGGAAGGAAGAAGAAGATGAGAAAGAGGAGGGTAAGGAAGAGGAAGAGGAAGAAGAGAAGGGTGAGGAAGAGGAGGCTGAGGGAGAGGAGGATGAGGAAGAGGAGGATGAGGGAGAGGAAGAGGAGGAAGAAGAAGATGAGAAAGAGGAGGGTAAGGAAGAGGAAGAGGAAGAAGAGGAGGATGAGGATGAGGAAGAGAGGATGCGGAAGAGGAGAGGGAGGAATAGGCTACACAGATCCAGACAAGTGGAAATGATAAGAAATAAAACAGTCACAAGAAAGTTTTAAGAAGAATTTCATGGTGAAATCCCTTCCATAAATAATAAGCTGCATGCAGTAGTACAAAAGCAGATATGAGGAAAATTTGAAACCTGGAGCTACACGATCAGGAAATACATATAGAAAACTTAAAAACGGCATCTTAGAGATTTTGAATTTCATTTCTGCTTGACTTTGTGACCAAATATCTGATAAGAAGTAACTTAAGGATGAAGGATCTTTACTTATTATGTATTTATTTTTAGGGACACAGTCATTAGGTCGGGACGGCAGGGGGATAAGGGTTCTGTTCATGGGCATGAAAGTTTGTAAGACTCTTGTTACAGCTTAGAAGGTCAGCAAGCAGAGAGGATGGATGAATTGTGGCATTTGACTTTCTCCTATTTCCATATTAATTTCGTCATGGCCTCAGTCCATGGGATGGAGCCACCCACATGCTACGAGATTCTAGTCTAGCCAGGCTGATAGCAAAGATCAGAGATCAAAAGCACAGTGACAGTATCAGAAATAAACACTTACATACAAGCCTGAGAAATGCCCCAGAAGGTATAATGTACAATATATAAAAATGAAGTAAAAATTGAGAGGGATGAGAGATGAAATAATGAAAAATAGAAGAGAAAACCAATGTATGAGTGAGGTGTGATAGAATGTGCTTGAAATCCCAGCACTTGGAACATGGAGGCAAAAGGATCAGGAACTCAAGGTCAGCCTTGGCTACAAGAGTTTGAGGCCAGCCTGGGTGTACTAGAACAGGGTCAAAGACTGTCATAGGGGACAGCCTGGCAAGGTGACTGGACCCACGGAGCACCAAGAGAAGGAACATGAAGTCACAGCACTATGTTGCTCTCAGAAACTACTTAAGAAGCAGTGTTGTTGGCTTTTTAGTCTTTACCCTTTTGGACTCTCTTGTGGGCCTGCCACCCAGCTCCCAAGCAAACCCCCATGGAGGCTTCTTCTTACGTATGAATGCCCTGTCTTAGCTTGGCTTGTTTCTAACCTGCTTTTCTTAACTTAATTTATCCCATCTCCCTTTCGCTTCTGAGCTTTTTTCCTTTTTCTATTTCTGTATACCTTTTCTTCACTTCTTGCTCTGTGTCTAGCTGTATAGATGGCTGGCCCCTGATGTCCTCCTCTTCTTGTTCTCTTGCTCCTCCTTTTTCCTTCTAGATTTCTCCTCCTTCTCATCCTCTGCCAGTCAGCCCCACCCACCCATGCTCCTGCCTTGCTATTGGCCGTTCATCTCTTTATTAGAACCATCAGGTGTTTTAGACAGAACAGTAACACAGTTTCACAGAGTTAAACAAATGGAACAAAAAGAATGCAGCAGGTCTTTGCATCTTTAGAACAGGTGTTCCACAGTAAACAAATGTAACGCATCTTAAGATGATATCCTGCAACAAAGCAGCATTTGTCTGTCGGCCTGCCTGTCACAACATAGCAAACTTACGGCATTAGGATATTAACCATGCAATCAACTAAGACAAACTTGCATGGTCACGAAGTACTGATAGCTTAGCTCACCTTCTATAGAAGATAAGAATGGCTGGGGGTCTAGAGAGATGACTCAGCAGTTAAGAATGCTGGCTGCTCTTCTAGAGGACCCAGGTTAGGTTCCCAGCTCCCATATGGAAGTTCAAAACCCTCTTTAACTCCAGTTCTAGAGGATCCAACACCATCTTCTGGCCATGGACAGTACATGCATGTGATGCACAGACATACATGCAGTCAAAACATTTGTACACATGGAATAAAAGTAAATAAAATCTTTAAAAATGAATATTAGCCATGCATGGTGACATATACACTTAATCCAGCACTCAGAAGGCAGAGGTGGGAGGATCTTTATGAGCTCAAGAACAGCCTGGTCTAGTAACAAGTTCAAGGCCAGCCTGGTTTACATAACAAGTTCAAGGCCAGAGTCAGAACTACATATAAAGACCCTATCTCAAATAAATAAATAAAAATAAAAAGAATAGCAACTAATTCCAATTAAACACCAGGAGCTGACTAGAGAGTTGGGGATATTAGTTACTGATTATGTCATATCTAAATATTTGAAAACCCAAGATCCCTCACCATCAAGTTTGCTGAAATAAAGTAATATTGGTTAATTATAATGCAATAGAAAGTATTTGAGATAAGATGTATATCCACTTAAAATTTGAAAGGTTTCTTTTAAACAGCTATTAACAACTGAAGTTATGTTTCTTGAGTTCTTTGTATATTTTGGATATCAGTCTTCTGTCTGATATGGGGTTAGTGAAGATCTTTTCCCAATCTGTAGGTTGCTGTTTTGTCTTGTTGACTGTGTCCTTCAAAAGAACAAATAATCCAATTTAAAAAAATGGGGTGCAGACCTAAACAGAGAACTATCAACTGATGAATCTAAAATGGCTAAAAGACAGTTAAGGAAATACTCAACAACCTTAGCCATCAGAGAAATGCAAATCAAAACAATTTTGAGATTCCATCTTACACCTGTCAGAATGGCCAAGATCAAAAGCTCTGATGACAACTTATGCTGGAGAGGTTGTAGGGTAAAGGGAACTTTTCTGCATTGCTGGTGGGAATGCAAGCTGGTACAGCCTCCTTGGATGTCAGTGTGGTAATTTCTCAGAAAACTAGGAAACAACCAACCTCAAGACCCAGCAATACCACTGTTGGCATTAAAGTCTACATTTTCAGGAGTCTGATGTATTAAGACCAGCATTATTGTCTGAACAACTACTGGCTTCTTGGCCCTTCCATTCAGAGCTAGTCATTACTGAACTAGCTGGACCACAATCGTCAAGCCCTTCCAGTAAATCCCCTTTATATATTTATATCTTTTGTAAATGTTCATTCTATAAATTCTTTTACCCTAGAGAACCCTGACTGATACATTCATGTTCCACATTCCCTATCCTGTCTCTGAGGATTCCGGGTCATGTTGGTGCTGCCTTCTCTGAGTTCCTACACCACATCTTCTGCACATGAGCTCTGTTCGATCACTTGTAACCATGATCTCCTAGTTGCTTTCAGGGCATAGTGCGCGCGTGCACACGCACATGTGTGTGTGTGTCTGCGTGTATGTGTGCGTGTGTGTGTCTGCATGTGCGTGCGTGCGCGTGTGCGTGCGTGCGTGCGTGCGCGTGTGCGTGTGTGTGATGTTTAATAACTACTCCACTGCACTGAAGTAAGAACAATGGCTGGCCCTCTGCATTTTGCTCTACCTCAGCACTCTTCCTGGGAAGTCTGCATCTCTGCCACGTAAGTCAGAGCCATGGGTGTAATTATCTCCCAGCAAGTTGGGTAATTGATGCTCAGTGAACAGATAACAGAAGTTTGAAGGCGGGCATTAGTTAAAATGGATATTGTGCATAAATGGATACTTTCAAATAGAGTTCGCTTTCTGTTTGTTCTGGATTCAGTAGCCATGCAGTGCAAGCTTTCATAGTAAAGAAATCCTAGCTCTCTATATCTGTCCCTTGTCACATCATCAGAAACACACACTGAATCCCAACTTAATGGGTTGGTCTCTTGTAAATATTTCTGACCAAGATTCCTTAAATTTGGAGGATTTGGTTGAGAGTAAGTGCAACTGTGTTCTGAGATGCTAGCTTAACTGTTTAATTGTCTTCTAGTTTGTTTCTGTTGCTGTGATGAATGCCATGATCACAGAGCCACTTGTGGAAGAGAGGTTCTTGCTGCACTTCTAGGTAAAAACCAATCACTGAGGAGCTCAAGGCAAGCACCTGAAGCAGAACCCACAGAGGAAGGCTGCCTACTGGCCTGCGGATTGGCTCACGTTCAGCTAGTTTTCCCAGCTAGCCCATGTTTCCCTGCCTAGGGATGATGGTGCCACCCACAATGGACCGGACTCTCCCATATCAATCATCAATCAAGACAATTCCTCATAGATATGTCCACAGGCCAATTCCATTTTAAAATTGAGTTTAACCATTTTTAACTGTCCCTTTCCAGGTGCTGGGATAATTTTTACTGACGAGTCTTTAACTGCAAGTGGACCACATAAGCAGAAAGAATGACAAAAGTCCATCGTGGTGCACACATAAGCTGTATCCTGTTCTCCGCTGAAAAGAGCTCAGAGGACTAGGTGCTGTCTGAGAAAAGTGCATACCGTACACAACGTTTTAGAATAAATGTTTCTATGGTTCTCTTTCTTCTGAGCATGTATCTGCAGAAGATCAAGAGTTTTGACTACTCCAGCACCGCATATAGTAGAGAGGAGAGTTGCCCCCTACATACCTCTTTACTGAGTGTGTGTGTGGGGGGTATATGTGGGGCAAATTAAAGGAGCAGTTTCTCCCTTCCACCATATGGGTCCCAGAGAATCAAGTGCATTTCCTCACGCTTGACAGCAAACACCTTTGCCTGCTGACCTAGCCAACCAGCTCACTTTGTCATAATTAACACAGTCTACCAAACGCTTAACAGGGAGAGGCTAAAATAGAGAGAAAATTTGTATGGGTTCAACACAGCCTGCTGCAACTCGGGGTAAGGGATAACCCTTAGTTTAGGAGGGCAGGTTAGCAGACGGCCTCACTGCCCGAAACCCCAGGACCATTCCAATCTCAAGGTCACAGGGCTTGGCCCTTGCTTTCCTAGCAACTGCATGGCTGAGTGTATGGTGGTTCAGGCCTGGCTATCATTCTGCCGCCAGGAGTCTGCTGTGAATAAGACAGGGAGAGGGGAGGAACCACTCCCAATGCCTCATATCACCTATTCGTTCGGGGTAAAACAGCAATATAAATTCCATCCTGAGATGAAAAAATTATGCCATCTTGAAGCCACAGGAGGAAGTTACAAATTCGCTGCCTGTAAAGATCAGCCAGTATAAGACTAGAGAGCTCACAGCTCCTCCCGTCCCTGAATATCTCCCCTCAGCTTGTTCCAGCCTTCCCTCCCAACCTGTGCAGGGTCCAAAGGACTATCCATGACCAGAGCCTTGCGGATGCAATTAACATAAGAATCTCAAGGAGAAACAAGCCCATGTCTTCCAGGTTGGTTTTGAAGAGGCACCCAGAGAAGAGGAACCCACAGAGACAGAAGCAGAGTGATATAGCATAGTCACAAGTCACATGGCACCTGGAGCTCCTATAAGAAGCCAGAAGGGGCACGGAAGGGATGGCTCCTGAGGACATAGAAGCAGCATAGCTTTGTGCCCACTTTGACTCTAGACTCCTATAATTCAGACCTGTGAAAACATTCATATTGGTCATTTTATTTCTGTTGTGAAGTTTTGATGTCTTAAAAAAAAATTAACGTCTGCCCTCAGAAACATGTGTGCCGGGAAATGCTGAACCAGCAGCCAGCAGCCAGCAGCCAGCAGCCAGCAGCCAGCAGCTTGTGATGGCACCAGCATGGGGGAACTGTGGTTTGGAAGGAGGGAGCCGCACACTGGGCCTGAGCACGCTCTCCACTACCTGCTGTGTGCCTCCTGCCTCTAGGCAAACCCCTCTTAACTTTTCACTTAGTAGACTTCTATGGGACATTGGCAGATGTCAAAGAGACTTGACACATCCTTGTGACCAGAAATAAAGTCACCACCCTCAAGTATCTCAGAGAATGAAAGACCAAAAGATACGTTCACAGGACTTGATAGAGCATCCTCCGTGGCAATAAGGAATGGCCTAAGAGGTACCGAGAGCAAAGAGTGGCCACGGAAGGAGCCCTAGATGGAGAAGTCAGCTTCAAGGTGAGGGGTTAGGGGATGATGGCCCAGCCAGTCAGAACAAAGGTGAAATCTGAACACCCCCCGGGGGGGAAGATCAGTGTTGAGGTACAGGAGCCTTCAGATGCTTGATGCTTGAAATTTCTCGCTGAGCTTGAAATCAGCTCAGATGCTTGAAATTTCTCGCAAGGCCACAAATTCACATGAGACAGTGGTTTAGGCTATGTGTACTTACCAATGTGTGTGCTGATATGGCCATTTAGCTAATCATATTTATCGTGAGTGTATCCGTGAGCCTCGGTGTGTGTGCTGTAATCGGTTTTAATGAGCAGATAACATCACAGTTAAATCTCTTAGAATAAAAGCATAAACTGTATAAACACAAACAGGATTTGTCTGCCTCTGCATTCCAAACCCAGCGCCATCTGTGTTGACAATAGCTTCAAATAAAGGCTATCAATACGTGTTGGAGATCTAAAAGGATTACCAGCAATAAAAGTCTCCCAGGAGCCTCACCACCGTCCTGAAAGCCTGCCCCCACTTCGTTCATTTTGCTCCCGCTTCTGAAGGCAGCCAAGGCATCTCCTTTTCTGGCGGACTGGCCCAGCTTCCACCCTGTGAATAGCAAGCAGGTCCAGGCCAGGGTGAAAAGGCTTGAAGCCTGGCCACCCCAGAGGGTGCCCACAGGTCAGAAGTGAAGCTGCCCACAGCTGCTGCTTCAATAGAACCGAGGATGCCTCTGCATGCTCCCTGCACTTGTCTGCAAGCTCCCAAGCAGGGCCTATTGTTCTGTTTGCAAGCTGTGGGCACTTCTGCCCTAAAACACAAAAGGACTAACTGTTCAGTGCTGCCAGTGGGAGCCACTCTGATAGGGAGAGGGGACCGCTAAGATTTTAATTAGTTTTTATAGTCTTGGTTTTTTTTTTTGTTTGTTTTTGTATGTTTAGTTTTTGTTTGTTTGTTTGGTTTGAGGTTTGGGGGTGTTTTTTTTTCAGTTTTGGTTTTGGTTTGGGGATTTTGGGGATTTTTTCTCCCCATTCTGATCTCTCCGGTTTATTTTGTCTCATTTACACACCTGGGCTGACAAACTCCACATGCCTTTTATCACTAGGCCTTTCCCTTCTATCTCACAGTGACCTGGCAACAATCTCAGGATGTGGGGGTTGGGTTCCCCTTTTCTGGCAAGGAGCCACACACACACATGCTGATACCTGTGAGAATCTACCTAGAACAGTAGAGATGTCTCACAAGGGAGAGTGGTCAGAGATCTTTACTGAGCCAGGCACCTCAATTTTTTTTTTACCACATTCTGTTACACTCTTATTAATAAATTTAGCTTTGAAGAAAGAAAGGAAAGAGAAGAGAGCGTAGGGTAGCGATTGCTCATCTTCCTTCTCAAATGAAAGGTGACATGAAGCCTGGAAAGTAGGCATTAGGAGAGCTACTGAGGTCCTTCCATGTGCTTCTGACTTGCTAGGACAGGGGAAAAAAATGCACATGGACCGGGCTGGAAACACAGAGAACCTGTAGCGTGCCAGGGAAGTGATTTCACGTCTCACTAGTGACGTGCAGCTGGGGCAAGGCCCGAGGACAATGCCGCACCCAGCAGCGAGGGGTCTCTGAGCACAAGCGCTCACCTGCGGAGCACATCGCCGGTGGCCAGCCCATTGAGCTGTCATCCAGGGTCACAGGCCATAGGCCGAGCCCACCCAACCTGCTCCAGCCCTAGCATAGAATGCCCACTTCTGTTTATGAAAAACTAATCTCTATCGAGACAAAAAAGAGAATAACAGGAAAGCTGACATTCTCCACTCTGTCAGATAAGCACAAAAAATTGGCTTTTGTGACCTGCAAGGAAGTTGCACTTCGAGCACCGTAGGAAATGAACCATATTTCAGTGGCTAAGCTCCACTGCTCAGGGCCTGTGATGGATAAGATGCTATCCACAGATGAAACCCATAAAGACCGAGAGAGCAATTTCACACCCCAAACCCTTCAGAACTGTTTGTCACGGGGTAAAGCCCCAGGTAAATTCAGCATCTTGGCATTCACTAATAGATGGGAACAGTGTGAGGGCTTTGGGAGCACCATCTGTAATGAGGCAGTGGGGCGGATTTAAAATAAGGGAAGAAAGAAGACGTAAATGTACCGTACTCTCCTCGGTCTAGACTTGCTCCCCTCCCCAGCCAAAGCGTGTAGTCAGGAGCAATAATGGAACTGCCCCTGCTCCTTCAAGGGAGAGTACCAAAACTAAATAAGCCACCAGAGGACGCTCCCTAAATAAAATAATGTTGCTATAATATGTGCAGATATTATTAAAAGTCCAAGTTAAAAACCAATAACATTGACAAATTAATATACAGGTGCTTACAGATACATGCAATAGAGTTATGGCTATTATCCCATGAACATGTCATCAGTAACTTCGCTCTTCTTTTTGCATTTTTCTCTTATTTTTCCCTTTAAAATATTTCAAATGAATATACATATATACACACACACATATAAATTAAAATCATGCATTTAAACCAAATGTTACAATCTTTCAATTTGTAGTGCTTTTCCTGCTTGGAACATGAAGCTGCTATAATATTGCTTTCAGAAAGAAATCCTTCTATTCAGGCCAAAGTTTTCATCATCTAGTTTTCTAATGACACTAAATTAATGTGGATAATTACTGGCCCACGTTCAAAGTCAGTCGCTCTAATTTAAAACACAGGAATTATTTAATTAAGTTGCTTTCCACACTAACGATTATTTTGATGCTTTTGTGACTCACTGGAGGTAAACAGCAAATTAGAAGGAATCAAACGTCTGAAAAACCTCTTTGTGGACACTGTCAATACAATATACATGTACACATACACATGTATAGAACTCCCGAAATCCCAGCCAGTTCCTAAAGCTTATTTTCAGAGTTATGAGTCTTACGTACAACATAAAAGCAACACACATTGGGAAAAGATTAATTTCCTTTTGTAGCAACCATAATTCTCTCTGAAAAGCTAAGGGTTTTTAAAAAACGGCATTCATTCATACATTGTGCTTGCTACCTTATTTTGACAAATATTAAACGTGAAAATATAAACCCAAGTGGCTTGATTATTATGAGACGCCAAACCATAACTCACCCATCAGGCTCGTATGAAGAAACAGGGTTTCCAAGAAGCAGAGGCAGATGGGGGAGGGACAGGTAGCCTCTCCCTCCTGCAGGCACCTGCAGACTTAGTTTACAAATGTTTACTTGTTTCCATTTGTCCGGATATAATGTTGCAAAAGCAGTGCTTTATGAACGATGACTGTGGAAAGAAAGATGAAATCCTTTATCTGCTAACGTCCTAATATGCTAAGTTCTTTTTCAATTTTTTTAATCACACATGTAACACCCATCGCAAATGAGAAAAGTCGACAGAAATATTCCAATACCCCAAACAATGACTTGGCTCCCTCTTCCTTCTATGCCTCTCCTTGATTTCCCCTTATTTTTCATTGTGTCACACACACAAATGATTGTTAATATCCTTTCTGCAAATGGACTCCTAGCTACATTTCTCTTCGGCTAATAGCTTAGAGTAGGCAGGCATGCAACCATAAAAATATAATCTTTAATCTTAAGGACTTCCTGTCCAGGAAGGCAGCGAGGCAGACCAAGTGGCACCAAGCAAACAGCATGACCTGCAGTGGCTCCCACCGTGAATAAACACCCCTGATTAAGAGCTACATTCTGCTAGCAATGTTCTCCATGGCCCAGCAGCCAAAACAGCCATCTTGCATACCCCAAAATGCCACTCCCCATACGCCATGTCTCCCCGACCCCCGCCAGAATGAAATGAAGGTTGTTCACAGGGTGAGGGACTGCAGTGTTGCACGTCCCTGCTGGGCTAAAGATGCACAGTCATTCTGTGACATCCTCCCCTCATGCTCCTGGAGACAAGTCTCCAGTGGGAATGAGCCAGCAATAATTTAACCCATATGCTGTTTTTTTTTTTTTCTTTATATCCCAGTGTCCTAACACTTCAACTTCCATGCCCCTCCTCAGGCTCTAGACACAGCCTTGTCTACTCCACAGCTTCAACAGCCCAGCTCACAAGCCCTTCCATGCCTAGTGAGGGAGGTTTGAAACTGCACCAATGCTGGATTCCCCGCTCTCCTCAGCTCCTAGCTCCGGAGTCCCTCCTTTGCCCAAGAGAACCAAGAGCTCCTCTGGAAATGATAGGCTGTGAAAGAAGAAAAGCTGAGACTCTGCTCCAATTCCTTGTAGATCTTATCCCCACATCCCCAGGTTCCACGAACAAATCCAGCACACACACACTGCTCTGGACACACTCCTTCCTGTTCACAGAGCAATCTCACTTGCTCAGTGGTAGAAAGATACAGTATCCTTCAGCTGAGGAACTGTAGGAAGAGGTTATTAGAAATGGAGAGATTCGCTGAGCTTTCTTTCTTACTACTTGCTGAGTATGGAGGGCCGGTAAGTACGCTTATGTGTAAAGAAACGTAAGAACAGTTTTCCAGGTAAACTTGTAGTGCTTTAGAAGGACATGGTAAACCCCATTTTTGCCCTTCTTTGGAAAGAGTAGCAAGCTGTACTAGAAAGCAAGGTAACTGGAAATGGCTGTTGAGGAAGGAGGATCTGGAAGTGTCTCATGTGGATCTGACCAAGAAGCACAAGAAAGACAGCGCATCTACAGACCTTCACACGTCACCCAGGAGCGGCGGTGAGGATGCCGGCTCCCAGCTTCCGACTCAAATCAGCTACAAAGAGAAGCTTTCCATAGCATCGGAAACCCACGTGATTCTGTTAGTTCAGAATCCTTCCTTTACTTCTGTGATGAACACTGCGTGCGTGATGAGAAATATAAATGCACTGCTTCCTTTTACATGCTGCCCTTTTCACAGTTCTGTTTCTCCACCTTTTCAAACCATTCGGTGTGAAGAGTAGATTGTTAAGGCTTCCCAGATGTCTCCGTAGCCAGTTAAGTGTGTGGGAATCAGTGAGCATCCTGCAGTAGCTTCACCAAGACAGCTGAAGTAAAGACAACACCACGTGGTCCGTCCTGAAAACACGCACATGGGTAACATCATGCAGGCCAAGCAGGTTTAGGAATTTATGGGCTGGAGAGTTGACTCAGCAGTTAAGAGCATTGATTGTTCTTCCGAAGGACCCCAGTTTGATTCCCAGGACACATATAGCAGCTCACAGTTGTCTGTAACTACGGGGGACCTGAGACATACAATTAAATCTGTCTAAGATGGCTTTGTGCTAGAACAACCAAAAAAAAAAAAATCCTCTTTAAAATGTATCTGATCTAAAAAGATAAATCTACAGTTTGAGAAAAGTGGGGGAGAGTACATTGAATAGAAGGTAGTGTTGGGAGTCCTGCTTCTCAGCCCAGGACCAATTTTACCCAATGCACTTCTCTTCTGGGGGCCTTGCCTTCCTCTGAGCATCTTTGATAGACAGGGTCCTCAGAACCTGGAGCAGACCCCGACAACAACACTGGCTATGTGCCTTGAGTCCTGACCCTATCATCTCACAAAGAAACTCCTTCCATTGGCCTGGGTGAAGAAGAGAGACTAAGATATACTTCCAGAATCAAGAGTTCTGATTCAAACCAGGCCACGCTCTTGTCTGCATGACGGACCAATCACGATCACTGCCTTTCACTCGGGGCCTCCATTTCTTGCTTGAGAGGGGGCTGAAAAGAGTTATTGGTGGCCCAAAGGATTTATCAGATACTTTTACAAACTGAGGAAGCTCGTTCTAGGACGCATGCACACATGGTCTCTCTTTATGATGGTCAAATATCTTGCCATCACTTGCCAAAGTTACTTGTGAACAGATGGGATCACCAGATTCAACAAAGGGATGGAGGGTGCTGTTTGTTCTCCTGCTCTTCAGTCCTCTGAGAACTGGATTTAATGAATAAAAATACATAGGCTGTCTAGAGTGCTTACATCACTACCACAGATTCCTACACACAAGATTGACAGGAACTGCATCCCACATCCCAGCACTGCGTGAATTATCCACACAGGGACCCATCTCTGTCACATTTGGTTCCCAACAAAGATCATCTTCTTTTGTGCTCTGGATGTGCCAGCTAGTGCTCGAGACTCCCCGCTGGCTGTGCAGATACCTGGCCTGTTGACTAGGTGGTTCAGCCCTGGAGTCACAGTCCGAGCCTCCTATAACACGATTCTACACATCTGGTCCCTCTGTGATTTTTTTTTTCTCTTGCTACTCAAGTTTTTCTCATTTCTACAGTGGTAATCACAATCTTGTAGAAGATTCCAATGGAAAAGTTAAAAAAACAAAAAGGCATGATAGCTTAATGTGACCGGTATTTTATTGGAATCCACAAGAAAGACAGCTGTAATGCACGACAGGATCCCAGAGAGAGGCTCAGAGATCACCACAGACCTGCAGCTGGCTCTTACACACTCCCCTTAAAGGAACAGAGCACTGACTCGAAGAGATGGCCACCGTGAGAGAACCCTCACTGTTTATGATGTGGTCAGTGTTTAGAATCCTTTCTGTTTTCTACCAGTTAGCTTCTTTTCAAACGTTTGGAAACTGACAGACAGACACCCATTTTGTTATCAAATAGCTTTGATACA
Organism: Arvicola amphibius; assembly: GCF_903992535.2. Taxonomy (NCBI): domain Eukaryota; kingdom Metazoa; phylum Chordata; class Mammalia; order Rodentia; family Cricetidae; genus Arvicola; species Arvicola amphibius. Next base: position 158,071,653 of record NC_052050.1, read on the forward strand.
AGATCTTCTTTCTTTACCTTTGGCTGTTCATCTGTACCGCTGTCAGACAATTAGGGCAAATGCTGTAAGATCAGGGAACTGGAAAAAGTGTGTTGTTTTATGCCTGGCCGTATCTTTCTAAAACACCCAGTTCTGAGGTCCGGGGGGGTGAGGGGGTGGGGCACGTGCTCCTTTCCTGCACGGCTTGTGGCAGCTCTCCAGACTGCACAGTAACCTGCTCGGAGTGACAAAGGACCCAGTGACTTTGTCAGAAGAGAGTGGACTCAGGATGCCGTTCCTGCCCAGTGATTCTGACCTGGCACCATCCTGTCACGATGATAAATTGTATGTACAATTTATAGGTGGAGCAGATGGGAGACTGTAGGTTATTAAAATCTAAGCCGGTTTCTTGAACAAAAAGAGAATTGTTTATCTCCCAATGAAACATAGATTTTCTTTTTATAAAGGAAAATCTGGATACCCCAATTTTAGTAACGAGAGCAAGTATGCAAGAGACAACCGAACTCTTAATACGAGCCACAGCCGATTCTAAATGGTATCAAGAAGACAATTGTTCATCCGTTCCCCAAGTTCACTGAACACTGACTAGCCTCCGGCAATGCAAAGGTTTGCAAGGAAATAGATAAATGCGTAACGTTTCCTACCCATTGAAAGTTTGTGGGCGATAAATGTCTTATGTGTGTGGCTTGAGTACAAGCACTCCAGCAAGGTGTCTTAACATGTACTCGACACAAACAAGGACACATTTTAGCTTTGAAAAAACTAATTATGGTTTGTTGGCAAACGCACAAGTATTCTAATCTAGATTTCACAAAACTAAGCTCACCAGTCAGGAAAGTTAATAGAAAATGTGAAATTCACTGTCTGTTGTCCCTTGGGTTTTATTCCAGATACAACTAAACCAAAATTGAGGGTTCTCAGACATAATCTTAGCAATGTATTCTTTTGTTCCTAACTCAGACATTAGAGGTTGAGATCCAAGCGACAGTATAGAAACTTCTAGAAAATGATTGCTAGTGACTGAAAAGTCGTCATCTTGGTCTGAAGCTCTGCCCAGGCCAGCAGACTCCCTGTGTAAAGATGAATGGTCTGGCTCAGTCCCATTGTCTAAGTGAGCTCCAGGAAGGCTACACCAAGAAATTAACAAATTTCCTGCACATGACGGGTCCTTGTCACCCACGGCTGTTTGCCTACATAGCATTCCTGATGGCTCCGCTCAACCATGAATAAACCTGTGGCTCAGGAGAGAGCCTGTGCCCAGGGTCACACCGATACCGAGTAGCAAGACTAAGCCTAGAACTCATGTTTCACTGGGCCCCAAGTGTCCTTCTCATTTCATTGCACCTCAGTGTTTCCCAGGGGACCTTGGCTCTCCCCACCCCACCCCCCCGCCAGAGCACAGCCCAGACCGCGGCATGCCTTCAGAAGGACATGACGATTCCACTCCGCGGTGACATAGGCTTTTCCTCAATGAGTGACAGTTCCAGCGTTTCCTTTCCAGAAACTTCTAACAGTGGATTCCCCGTGGGGCAGCACTTGCCAGAACTTACAAAGAAATGACTGAAGGGTCCATTTAAGGGCAACTGATTTACATAAACTTGTGGATGTTTCTAAATCGTATTTCCAAAATCATATCAAAAAAAGTCCAAGCAGCCAAATTATATCGTCTTCAGTCTCTTGTGGAAACTTGATCATATGCATTGAAATTTAACGTAGTTTAGGAATCTGAGGGGATGGCATACAGAGAATTCGTTAGTTATTCACTCATTAAACATCCTGCATCTAAATGGCCAAGCCATCTCTCTGGCCCTCCTGAGCCCTGCATCAAAAATCTCGGGTAGAGTCACAGCAGCTTGGTCTCTACCCTAGTGTTTACAATTGCAGGGCTGACGGGATGGTACTGGTTAAGGATCCACACTGCCCTTTCAGAGGACCCGAGTTTAGTCCACAGTACCCACATTGGGGGAGGGGGAGACACACAATGGCCTGTGATACCAGCTCAAGACTGATCTGATCTGACACCTCCAGCCTCCAAGGCATCTTCAGTTACTTTCCCTTGCCCCCCTGCACACACACACACACACACACACACACACAATTTAAAGTAATAAAACCAAATCTTCAAAAATTCACAATTTGTTTCAAAATGTGAACAACAATCCCACACAGATTACAAGCCCAGTAGATACCACGCAGCAGGGAAACCTGGTACCGTAGACAGGCGATAACGGAACTTGACCGTGACAGGGAACTCTCCTGAAAAACGACGGTTAAGACAATCTAAGAGAATGTAGTTTTGCTACAATCCATAGATGAGGCATGTTTCATAGAATTAAGCCAATTAAAAATGTCTCCCAGTCCATGTGCGGTGACATATGGCCTGTCATCAGCACTGGCGAGGCTACGGCAGGAAGGCTGCCACCAGTTTAAGGCCAGCCTTAGAGGTAGTGAGAACTGATCTCAAACAAATAAATAAATACTTTTAAAATCTCAACCATGGTGGCACAGACTTGTAATTCCAGCGACCGGGAGATAGGGCCAGGAGGACCTAAATTTCCACATTACTTCCAGCTAGCTATACAATGAGTTTGGGGTCACCCTGGGCTAGGTGAGAATTTACTCCAAAAATCACTTGGGCTAGAGAGATCGTTCTCAGTGGTGAGGAGCAGCCAGGGCTCTTGCAAAGGACCCAGGCTGGAGTCCCGGCACCCACATCATAGCTCATGACTTACAACCATCCATGACTCGAGCTCCAGGGGATCCAACGTCCTCTTCCGGCCTCCACAGACACCAGTCACGCACACGGTACAGAGACATACGTGCAAGCCAAATGCCCATACACACAAAATAAATAATCTTAAAACAATAATAAGAATTGAGATAGACTTCACTACTTTATTTTCTCCTTTCGTGTCACCTAACAGCAGGATGAGTTCTCACCAACACAGCGCCACCTTTGGAGCTGAACACGTGGCTGCCTGACGCTGTGGATGGTGTCTTCTCCTCTTTACTTCCTGTTTTCCTCCCACTGTCATGGTTACACTTTACATGTGATTTAAGTATTGATCCGCTTGGCATGTTTTCGTGAATGAATAAGTGAAAACTCTGTAATTAACAAACACTTTCCATTGTCACCCATTGCTTAGGTTTCTTCCCCCTTTCTGGCTCTAACCCTGCTTGAACCGCAACACAAATACTGCGGACTCTTTTTGATTTTTGAGACGATTTCAAAGACGCCTGAATGGCTGACTTCCTAGGAAACCCCAGGGCAGTAAACAGTTTTTGAACTGTCAAGACGAATGATCCTCAGATACCTTTAGGAGAGAGAGTAAAATTTCACAAGGTTCTGCCTTTTCCTCTTCCGCTCCTACCCCGTACCAAGAGGGACGGAATTTAAAGTACAAGCGCCTATCCTTTCAATCAGCATTCTGCCTTCAAGTAACACACATGCAAACGTGATCAAAGCCAACCGCTGATTTATAGCTCGCCCAGGCTGTAAGGAATGGTGGAAGTGGGGTGAAGGAGAAGGGCGTGGAACCCTTGCAGAAGATGCAGAGTCTGGTGAGACAGAGACATCCACATGGGCCCCGTCTCACACAGTGAACCTGACCACAGCCAGGGCAGAAGAAGGCGCTGTGAGCCAAGCTGCTCGGGTCCCAAGGGTCAGACGCATTGTTGGAGAGCTGCCTCCTGCACACACAGGGGACATAGGAGATGTACCGTCTGTCTGTACATGATCTACCCCTATGGAGGGAAATTTTTAGTTACCTAGTAACAATTCTTCTGAGTTTTTTCTCACAACTCTGACATCCTTACCCAGTGACCTTCTGTCGACTTTATGAGACTTGCTGATTAAAGAAAAAAAAAAAATCTTTTTTTCCTTACACAACAAAACTCCTTACAAAACATTTGCTGTGCTTTGTAGATACTGTGTTTTAAAACTCAATTCCCAAATCAGAAGGGGGGGAAAAAACGAGTGATTTTTTTTCCCAGTCTTCTTTGACATTAAAGATATTCCTATAAAAGTCCAAGGTTCTCTGGAAAGGACCAGAGAAATTTGAACAGCTGCCACCTACCTAATTCCTCACATTCTCCAGCTAGCTTGTTAAGATTGCATTTAGCCACTGAGGTAAGCATTAAGAATCTGCTCCCTTTCATCTAGAGAACAGGAAGGAGACAGCATCAATGAGCGCTTTTGACACGGGTAAAATTCTGCTTTTGCAGAATTGCTTGGAGCTCTTTTATTCAGGCAGGTTGCCCCCATTCCAATCAATCTGCATTGTGTCGCACACACACAGAAAGGGCCCGTGATGGCTCTCCTTCAATTTACGCCCTAAGTACATACACAGCTAAAGCTAACCGGGCTCAACAACGTACCCGGCCTCGACGGCCATCTACGGTCTTCTATGTACCACTAATTTGTCTCATGCAGATCTCCCTCTCCACGGGACAGTTTGGAAACTGAGAAGTGGAACCAGCACTCCTTGTCCTTCATTGACTCAATGTTTGAAAAATGAGCCGACCAGATTATACTAATATTTAGTTGAGAACACAGCAATGGCTTCTTTGGTTCACTGAATTTTTTTTTTTCAAACAGTGTTAAATAAAGAAGCCAGTCCACCCTGAATCTGCCCAGGAGTTGGGATTCAGCAGCTCTGGGTGAGAGGAGTTCTTTCCAGGATCATCACAGCTGTCTTCAGATCAGTGAGCACACCAGTGGGATGACCAGAGGAGGGGTCGATCCCTTTCATAGCCACAGAACTCATCTCCTTTCTTTTGGGTCAATGTGCCTTTCTCTTTTTAAGGGTTATTTTTACTTACAAATATAACTGTGTTGTTGTTGGGACCATTTGGAGTCCTGGCCTCCAGCTGCTCTTCCCTGTTAGAGAGCTTTACTTGACTTCTGATTTGAGTTGCGAAAAGCTGTGTCAAAGTTGTTTACCAGCTCTGCTTCACGAGCACGTGTTGCCTTGCCCTTGAGGATCAGAGGATGAGGTTTTCACCTGTTGGCCCACCTGACTGTGTTGGGTACGTAAGCCTCCGTGGTGCTATTGAATAAAGGGCTTCTTACCAGTGACTAGAGGTCCATGTCTCTGTCTCTCTGTCTGTGTGTCTTTGTGTGTTTCAATCTCCAACCCCTTGCCTGAGGCTCACGAACTGTATGTGGTAGCGCACGGCGTGCAGAGAGCGCAGCTGGGCATCGTGTGCTACATGTTGTGTCATCTCAATGGATGAAAAAGAAATGTCAAGGTGGGGTTCTTCAGAGGGTGAAACTGCTCTCTAATCCCCTGCCACAAACCAGAACACAACACAGATGACCAACCACACCAGCCCCCATATCTGAGTAGATGATGACTTGATGCCCCAGCAAGGCTTGTGACCTCTACAGATCAAGACTCAGTGCCCCATGTTTGGGATCCAGGGAAATGGTCTTGAGATATCCATCCCTTCCATTTTTAAGCTTGTGTGCTAAGGATGAGTATTAGTCTTTCTAACCCTTTGGGTTTCTCTCGGGAAGACCTGATTGTCGTCTGTTTCAGAAAGTCAGGTCTATCTAGTGAGCCGTGCTCCTTGTCAATGCTGCGGTCTTCATGAACACGTTTCCAGCGTCCTGAAGACAGATCCACACCATCAGAGCAGGGGAATGGAGGCACAGGCAGGGCCCAAGTTAGGAAAGCCATGGGCCAGCTAAGAAAAAGCCCGCATGTACCTTAGGGGTCATCAAACAAAACAATACCAGGGGAAGGGATCAGCAAACTGAGGACACTCACTGTTGAGTTTCCTTGAGTTTCTCCACAAGGTGATATGATATCTCCTTCCCAAGAGAACGCAACCCATCTGAGACAGACGAAAGTTACTGTTTGGAAAGAAAATATCCAAACAGAGGAAATAAACCCAGGAAGGTATGGTGATCAAGAAGACAGAGCAGCAGTGAGCAGCCAAGTTCAGGAAGTGGCATGGACAACCAGATGTCCCATATAGGAAGCAGGGTCTCACCTCCCCTGCTGTGGGAGCACAAGTATCAGAATTAAAGACTCTAACAAGCCCAGGGTTACCTGGATCAGGAACCCCCTCTCCCCATCCTGTGTCAATCTTCCTCAAACCTTTCCAGCCTCTTTTAAGTACATACTTTAGTACCAAACCTTTTAAATAATGATGGCATAAATATTTTTAAAGCATCAACCTCTCTGAAGTGGAGTTTCCAAGTGAGATTCCAGTGGTTCTGCCTTGGCAACCATCATTTGCGATTCACTGTTCCCCTGCCAGGTGCCATTACCAGGCCCTCCCAGTGTCATACTTCTGTCAAACCCCAAGCGGTCTACGATGAGGAGGAGGCAAAGAAGGGAGGTTACCCTGAGGACAGCTGCCAGTTCATCACATGTGGTTATTAATGTTTGTCTTATAGTTCACTTGGAATGACCTCCAAAAAACTCAAAGCTTAAAAACTATGCCCTAGAGGAATTAGGATAAATAATGTGTACCCTGTGAGTGCCTGGTTTTCACACAAGGTTCAGCATGTGTGCTTGTCTACATGTGAGTCTGTGTTGGTGTGTGTATCTTACATGTGTATTTTATGCGGGTCTGTGTGTCTGCGAGCATCTGTCTGTGTGTGTCTTTGTGCATATGTGCACTCAGGACCATAGAGTACAGACAGAAAACAACAGGAGAGAGAAGTAGACACGGATACCATAGTCCTTCTTCATTTTTTAATGAGTCAGGAAGCATCTGGCAAGCCCAAGACTGGAGAAAGCAGAGTCCATTGCATCTGTGGATGGCAAAACTTGCCAAGGCTGTTGGGGAGCAGATGGGGGCTATATCCGAGGAATGGATTTGAGCATACATACCATCTTTTTTCAAAAGAAACACAGAAGGAACGTATAATGCTCGGTGGTTAAGAGCATTTACTGTTCTTTCAAATGACCCCAGTTTGATCTCTAGTACCCAAGTGAAACAACCTACAACAGCTTGTAAATCCAGCTCCAGAGTATCTGGTGCCTTCTTCTGGTCCTCGGGGGCATCCGTATGGCATGTACACACACACACACACACACACACACACACACACACACACAGAGAGAGAGAGAGAGAGAGAGAGAGAGAGAGAGAGAGAGAGAGAGAGAGAGAGAGAGGGAGGGAGGGAGGGAGGGAGGGAGGGAGAGGGAGAGGGAGAGAGAGAGAGAGAGAGAGAGAGAGAGAGAGGGAGAGAGAGAGAATTTTTAAAAAGAAAACAGAGAAACAAACAAGCAGTTTAGCCAACCCACAGCAGGTAACACAGAGGAACACATTTTCCAGAATGAAAGCAAACCGAGACAATGGAGTTCTGCTGCTGCTGCCTCCAGCAGGGATGGGTGTGCTTTTGTGTGGCGTGTGCTAGCCTATGACTGTGGTTTGCGAGGTAGCACACCCCCGTCTTCCCCGTTTCTCTTCCGGCCAGTCCTCCGTGTCTGCATGGCTCACACAGACAGCATTTTTAAAAAGGTGTAACAGTCTGGCGCACGCCATTTTTGTGGAGCCATGTGTCCTCTTTCAATTTCTGTGTGCTAGCTGGACAACAGGTGAGCCAGTGCTGAAGACCTTGGGAATCATTGGGGGTTCTGCAAGTGGGAAGGAACAGTGTGGAAATAAACCAGCTTAATTTAAATCTGGAAGAAAAGGTACCGCTGGGCTCCTGGAAAAGTCCTGCAGTCAGACAACTAAGTCTGATCAGAAAGTACGGCAGGTTGGCCTAACAAAGAGCTGGCGGACACGGTTTGAATAGTTCTTCTCAGCTTAGACACCACGGGCATTTTTGCTAAGTATGTTTTCAAAGAGAACATGCGAACACAAAAATAAGATGCCAATCGCTCCTGAGAGTGCTGGCATATCTCAAAAAAAGAAAAAAGTGTTTTGAGGTTTTATTCTTTTGCTTTTACATTGCTTCTTGTCCTTAAAAGCCAGCATGTGCTTTATGGCTCTCGAAGGTTGAGAACTTGAAGCTGCTCTCTCTTATGCTGAGCTGTCTGCACTTAACTGAGTATTTTCAGGGGAGTTGGGGGGGGGGGGTCTTTTGTTACTTCAGCATCAGTTTTGACTCTAAAATTTCAGCATCAAATGGAACAGTAGGGTTTCCTCTGTATGGCTGGTGGAAATCAGTGCGCAGACTTGGGCTGCAGATACGGTTTCTAAGGGGCTATAATGAAAAGATGGGAAGGACATTCTCCTCCAACATGGACAGTGTCTGCTTAGGAAAAGCGGCACTTGTTATTCTTCTGAAGACAGAAATGAAATGTCGGAAGTGGCAGTGTGTTTGTAGAGTATAGCTAGTGTCGTAGTTTGCTTCCTGCTCACCTCGTTATGGGGAAACAAGGCCACCGTGAAGCCTGATCAGCTGCCTATATAACAGGTTCTGATCCCGCGGTGCTGACCTCCCACTCAGAACTAAAAGAAACGGGGTACAGCGTGATTGCACGCAGCACCGCCATGACCAGTCAAGCTCGGGTTAGTGACAAACGTTGTTTCCACCTTCCTGTCTCCCTTCAAACAGTATCGGACTCCTTATTCTTCTGCCCGTTGACCGTCCACCTTTGTCTCTTGCCTGGATGCCATTTGTTTTTCTCCTTCCTTTCTCTCGCGAATAAGAACCCGTTCACTTTCAAGCGCTAACGGCTTTGACTCCTCCTTGTGCCTAACCACTCTTTTCTCTGCGTTTCCACGGCGGTTTATAGCCACACCCGTCCTCCTAAGGATGGTGGGAAATCAGAGCTAGGTGTAGATGTCTGAGATTACGGGGCTGGAATTATGGTTTTTTGAAGGAGCGCCCTGGACTCTCGTTTTGACATATCCCTAGTGTCACAGAACGGATGCGAAGCTGCCACTTGGCATGTATGTTGGACAAATGGTTGGACGGGTAGTGACTGAATTATTTCTCCGAAGCACTGATGTTTAATCTAACTTATTCCACACCCGAGCCACCATAATACAGTCTTAACTGGATTCGTGTACAGCAGGCAAGAACAGTCACCTCGAGGGAAACCAAGCTGAGCTAACAGGCTTCGGAGAGACTTTCCAACTCTGACTTCCGTTGCTATCAATGTGACCCTTCTCCCCTATTCCTTTGCCCACGCATGATGCAGAATACAAGGAAAATGATGGGCTTGGCACACTACTGGGTCACATTTGCAGCTGTGTCCTCCGTATTGGTGAGTCAGATGAGAGAACTATACTGCAAAAGCTTCCTCTACGACCGGGCCCCAGGCACTTTCTGTTTCAAACAACAAGCGTTATTAAGATCCATTCTCCTTGCCTCTCTCATCCAGCCTATCCCAGTGCACTGAATGGCGATATTGGTTTTTGGTTGGTTGTGGAAGAGTCAATCTGGCGTTAACCCTGGTCGTCTCTGTGAACCTCATTCTTCCAGGTCAGCCGTAATTTTCAAGATGATGTATTTCAGCGGCGTCTCCTTAGGAAGCAGATTTTGACATTGTACAGGAAAAGACTGTTTGCTACAAAAACAGCTCCTCCGCCGAGGTAAACTCTGTAAGTTCTGTCCCGAGATGAGTCAGTCTGCACATTTACAAGCCCAACAGGCGCCTCATAGCGGTGTGACTACACCAGCCCCCCAACGTCGGATTCTCTTGAGGCCATAGAGATAAGGATGGCCATTAAAGCATGTTTAGCCAGAAGCCTCTTCCCATGGAGATCGAGCAGTGCTCTCAAAGCTTTGCTGTCCTCGCTGCACAGAGAAATTCTAGTTTCTATATGGGGAGATGAACTCTGCCTTCAACTCTCTACTCACTGAATTGCTCCTGTGATTCTCCATACAAGGTAATGCAGCTTCTTGGGGGTCCTCCAGAGGTACATTCATAAAAATTAACACAAAGACATTGGGAATGTTTAGAACAGGCCCTAGTGTAAGAACAGCCTAGCAATTCACACCTTACTTGGGCTGCATTAGTGATGGTTGGAATAAGCCCTAAGCGCCAAGTCCTAAGCCCTTTTCCTGTGCTTGCTCAGGGGAGCAAACACCAGCAAGCACGGGAAAATCTTCGTTGTGTAAGTGGTGTCAACATTACAGTTTTCTGCTTTCAAAAGATCGCGATATTGGTAAACTGTCAGGATCGTGTAGGGATATTCACCAACCAATCATCATAAAGACAAATGGCAGACTCGCTACTTCATACAGGGCCAGGGGAAAGTGTTTTATCGGAAGCCACATCCATTAGCTCAGCGCGGTCATGGGTTCCATTCTGATTCTTGCATAAGAAACGTGACTGCCCAGCATCCTGGCTCTTTTATCTCCGAAATGTTCCCAGGGTTAAAAAGAAGAGAAATAAAGTTCTTAGCAGCAAATCATAGCTACTCAGATAAGCTGAACAGGCTTCCTGGAGAAGATCGCACTTGAGCTCAGTCCGAAAGAATGATGGGAGCCGGATAAGCAGGGGCGGGGCGTCGGCAGGCTCCTTTGTGAGTCGGAGGGAACAAAGCCAGTCTGTCGGTCTTGCTCAAAATGCAAAGCCTAAAACATTTACCTTAATTACATTTAAAACATTGAAAAGTTTATCAGCCCCCGCTTCCCCACCATGAAGCAATACCGGTTCATCTGCAGGTACAATACAGGAAGTGCGCTCCCCACCTGGAGGACTAATTACCAAGGAGTTCTGGCCCCAGCATGTGTGCTACCATGAGGGGAGAAGCTCTCTGCAGCTCCTCACTCCAGATTGTGTGAGGATTAACCAATCAATTCGAAACACCTTGTAAAAACATGTCAGGCTTACTAATGCTTTCCTGTATTAGTTCCTGTTCAATCTACATTTTTCTGATGATGGGTTTTAAGCGGCATGTCCAACCTTGGCATGCTGACCCAGGACTCCAAATTTTGTCCAGCTTGCTTGTTTTGCATCAGGTTATGGCTTCAAAAGCAGCAGAAACCAGGCCTCTAAATTCTACCTAAGCGAGAAACTCCCTGGGGTAAAGCTGCTGGTATGTTCCACACAGATCAATTCCTCACTTCTGTTTTGCCTTATTCATAGATATGTAGATATGTTAACAAAATTTCAGCAAGATTTAGAATCTCACTGAGAATTCAAACATGTTCACTAATTTTCGTGCCCAGAAGAGAGCCTGTGTGGGCTCTCGCTCTCTCTCTCTCTCTCTCTCTCTCTCTCTCTCTCTCTCTCTCTCTCTCTCTCTCTCTCTCTGTCTTCCTCCCTCCCTCTCTCTCCCTCTCTGTCTCTCTCTATCTCTGTCTCTGTGTGTGTGGCTCTGTGTCTCTCACACACACAGCAGACACACACACAGACACACACACACACACACAGTTACACACACTTTTCTTTTACAAAACTATAAGCCGTCATGTTTGCCCTAGCAGCACCTACAGCTCTGGCTCCAGAGAAAGCTGAGCTCATTAGAACAAATAAATCCCAGGAGCTACTTCCCCTGAGAAATTAGGACCCCACTGCAAGGGTCTCCTTCCCTACACCCTGCAAAGAGAGCGCTTCCCACTAAAAATCGCCTGTACACAGCAGATGGAGCCTCATCCCAAAAAGTCAGTGAACTAGCCAGGGAAGTGGGAAGCCAAGATGGAGAATGTTGGGCAAATATTTGCTTTTGCCCAACTGTGCCCACTCCCAGTTACCACGAGACAGACTCAGACAGGTTTGTATTTCTGCTGATTTTTCCTGCTATGGCTGAAGTAAATTGGTCATTCCAGTGTTGGGAGCTGAAGAAATGGCTCAGCGGTTAAGAGCACTGGTTGCTCTTTCAGGTAACCTGGGTTTAATTCTCAGCACCCATAGGGCAGCTCACAACCATCTGTACCTCTAGATCCAAGGGATCTGATGCCCAATTCTGGTCGCCACAGGTACTTCACGAATGTGGTGTATAGACACACATGCAGGCAAACATTCATACACATGAAATAAAAATTAAAAAATCTTTAAAAATACCATTATTAAGGAGTGAATGACAATGCCTATTTAAAAAAAAACACAAATGAACAACCAAAAAAACCAAAACAAAACAAAAAAAAAAAAAAACACCTTACATGGATCCTTAAGACACGGCTCAACAGTTGGGACCTTATACCACTCTTGCAGAAAACCCAAGTTCAGTTCCAGCACTCATGTAGCTCACAAATGCCTGTATCTCCAGCTCAGAGGAACGCAACACCAAAACTAAGAGAGCAGTGGTAACTTGTAACCTATGGTGTTACACATGGCAGGTGGCTAAGGATAGATTGTCTTCACTGTCCCTCAGCAGAACACGGACAAGGAGGTGTGTTGGTGTTTTGCCATTTAAATGTAATTCTTTCCGGACTCATTTTCTTCTAGCCTTTAGCAAAGCATCATCCAGTGAGCAAAACCATGAAATCATTTGATTTACGGAACTGTGTGCAGGCAACTGATCAAAATGTAGAGAAAAACTAACTTTGTGGTATCCAGTACCAGATATCAAAACAATATAAACAAGACCTGACAGACATGCTAACATAGAAGGGGGATATTACATGCTAACATGGAAGGAGGGTTATCACATGCTAACATGGGAGGGGGAATAGCACATGCTAACATGGAAGGGGTGATATCACATGCTAACACAGAAGGGTGGATATCACAAGGCCAACTGGCCACTAAGGAATCCTGGGAGCAGGAGGAATAGTCTTCCCCAGGGAGGAGTCCCATAATTGGCTAATGTCAGTGGTCAGCTCTGAAATCTTGTACATGGAGCAACACTGAATAGACTTGGCAGGTTGTTGAACAATAACAAAGAAAAAAAGCCACAGATTTGGAGGGAAGCAGAGGGAGGAAAGGGGAGGAGAAATGATACAATCATAGTTTAATTAAAAATAATTAAATTCTTAAGAGCTTTGTACATGGAGACCATAGAGACAGCTTTATGGATGCATCAGAGACCTGAAATGATTTTTATAGCAGACAAAAATCTCAGAGAAAGATCCAGCCCTAGTGTGAAGGCAGAAAGCAAAGCCACGAGGCTGCTGAGGAGGTATTCCACCTCAGAGATTTAGAGTGGTGGGAAAGAGCTGGTAGCGACCCGAAGTCCAGACCCCAGCTGTGATCAAAGTCTTGGGCGTGGAAGATAGCTCTCTGCTCCAGCAGGGTCAGGTCTGATCTCTGAAGGGCTTTCAAAGGCAAACAAGATAAGAAGCGGCTTTTCCTGAATGCTGCAGTCTGGACTCCTTGCATGAGAGTGGAGTGTTGGCACTTTTGAGCATCCCCGGTGGAGAGAGAGCCCAGTGAGACCTGGCCATTGTGTTCCCTGTAGAACACAAAGCATCGCTCATGGAATTGTCTCGTGCAGAGCTGGAAGCCAGCATCCTGTTAACACTCAGGCCCCCAACTATTCACAAAAAGCAGGGAAAATAAAGAAGGAATGGAGCCCAGAATCCTCAACTCATAAGTAGTTATGATTTATGAACTAGGGAGAAAGTGAACCAGAGCGAGAACTCATTAATTATGCTAGTTACTTAAATGTAACCACGACAGGAAACTTGTATAGCAACTGCCTTGCAGAAAACACACTAACGTTCAATATCCAATGTTGTATCTGGAGGCTGCACGCTGGTTGATTCAGTAATGTACTCGCAGTATAAGTTTTAGAACCTGTCTTCCAGTATCAGAGCCCGGGCACAGAAGTCAGGCATGGTGGCAGGAATCTACAAGCCCAGTACTGGGGAGGCAGAGATCAGGTAGATCCTGGAGCCCACTGGCAGCCAACCTACCCTGCTCACTGAGTTCCTCCCCAGTGAGAATGTAAACGAGGCAGGCAGAGCCCGGGAAACCACACCCAGCATTGCCCTCACGTATGTGCATGCACAGCTGGACACATAAACATGGTCATACATGTATAGGAATCATTGTATCTGAATAAGGTGTTGGAAAAGCCCAGTGTGGTGACTCACATGTAAATTCCCAGCGGGAGGGGAAAGGGAAAGCTGAAGGAATGCCATGAGTTCAAGGCCAGGCTAGGTTACAGAATGTGAACCTCTGTCTCAATATGACTAATTTTTAAAAGTTAAAATTCAAAAGTAGACACTCGACTTCACGGTGTTCTTGCAATCCGTCACCACCATCCTTGACCTATTATTTCTTGGCCAGATGAATTTTGAAAGGAAACATAAAGATGATCAGAACCCCAACCTGGCAGTGAGGTTCTCTCTCTCTTCCCCTGTGCTGGCTCCTGAGTTCTGCCCTGGGCATTTCACCTCAGTAACAGCCAAGTACCAAGGACTAGCTGGAATGGCTGATAATTGCCATCCCGAGGTCCCCACACCACAGGGGCAGCTGTGTCTTGGCTGTCCCAGGCATGAGTAAGATATCCTGCCTCTGAGTCATATTAATAGTGTTTGTCAAGGTTACTAATTTGGCAATAAATCTGGAACCGTGAGTGGCATTTCCTCCGCAGCCAGCCACATACACAGACCCGTTTCTTTAAAGCGTACTGTACAGAGATGGTGAAAATATTTCCAATGAAAATTAGTATAGCAATCGCTAATTAGCAGTGTACCTCGACTATAACCATGTTAGCCTTACTACTGATCTGACCACCCATGTCGACGGGCTGCTGGACGGTGTTTCTATGTGACCACATCGTCTGAATTTCAGCTGGGTGTGTAGAAACACAACATCCTCAACAGAGACCTTCCTTAAGTGATCCTGACAGCTTCTTGAAGGATTCACATTTTCATCCAAAAAAAATGCAGGGTGTCTTGGGTCACCAAGTGTTTCTGGAGTACGAGGTAGGTTGTATAGTGGAGAATGACGGTTTTATGCACACAAGAAAATCCGTTATTGATCTTACAGTAGGAAGTATCTATATTACACTTGATAAATGTCGATTTCTCGAGTTATCTTTGTCAATATTGTCTCACGTCCTTAAACCTTGCTTTTCCTCTATGGGTGTCTTAGCTGTATCCCTTCATCACTTGTAGAAAGAAACTCAGTCTGTGCCTGGTTCCACGGGTCAGGATGGACTTGACTTTCACTTGGACCTCATCATTGGTCTGGAAGATGCGGCTAGTGTTCTGGCTTTTGTCAAGTGATTAGCTGAACCAGGCCTGTTGAAGAGATCCCCAACTGTGTTTCTGGTGCATAGAGACTGACTAGGCTATCTCCTCAAAGACAATTACAGAACCAGACAAATGTCTGTGGTCCCCCCATGTGTCCACCTGCCCTTAGAGGGCCAGCCTTGATCATTTGCAAAAAGCAGGAAGGTGGCCCTGGAGAGCTGAGTGTTCAATGACACTTGGAGCTGTGCTACGATAGTTCTGAGGACATGTGCACTTATCTCAAGAACATTGGGGCAGAGAATGTGTAACTGGAAGTTTCTCTTCTACCCGCCAGTTCCCAAATAAACACTCAGAGGCTTAATAATAATCACAAACTGTTTAGCCTATTAGCTCAGTTATTAATAATAATATTAATAATAATAGTTATTATTAACTAGCTCTTACAACTTAAATTAACCCATTTCTATTCATCTATGCATTCCCACATGGCCAAGGCATTACCTCACATCTTGTTTCCCTGGCAGCTGCTCATGTCTCCTCAACTCTGCCTTTTTCTCCCGTCTCTGTTTGGATTTCCCACCTGACTCTATTCTGCCTGGCTATTGGTCAAACCAGCTTCTTTATTAACCAATGATAATAAAACATATTCACAGCATGCAGCAGTTCAATGTTTGTCTGGCATGTACTTGTCCAGAGTTCAACCATGAATAGAACAGTTGTGTGACGTCATCTGATCTTTGTCCCCTGGCCTGAGGACAGCAATATAGCCTGTTGCTGTGTTCCCCAAAGTCAAGCATGCACTTTTCTTCTTACAATTACATTTGTCTAAGTCACAAGGTATGGTGGGAATTCCTTGTGGCACAAACTGAAGCTCGCTAGGGATGATTGTAGCTGTGGATAGGGTTGTGTTGATATTTTCATGGAAGAACTAGCCAATCCTTTATCGCCTTGAAATCCACAACTGTAAAGTCCAAGTGGGAGGCACCAAAGCAAACTTTTGAGAAAACATTTTTAAATGTTCTTAGATTTTTTTTTTGGATCCTGGATATACTTTGTAATTATTATTATTTTTCTTTGGGAGTAAAGGTTTTGAAGTGCTTAAAACTTATTATTATTTTATTTTATGTATACTAGGGTTTGCCTGCATAGGTGTTTGTGCACCGTGTATGAGCAGTGCCTTCAGAGGTCAGAAAAGAGTGTCAGATGCCCTGAAACTGGAATTACCGATGGTTGTAAGCTGCCATGTATGGGAAGTGAGTATTGAACTGAGATCTTCTAAAAGAGCAGCCAGTGCTAACTACTGAGCCATCTTTCCAGCCCCAGGAGAAAACATTGTTGAAATTGTATAGAGAAAGACAATGTGATATTTTGAATCCTCTCAATGTTACCACAGGGTAGACTGTAACACTATAGAACATGAAGTCCTCTGGTAGAATAATGCAATTAAGCCAGGGGGATTTGCTGTCTTTGGTCTTGGGTAGCACATTATAAACGTGAGCCTGTGAGATGTTATTTATACGAGCTTGGTAATCAACCCTGATTCTTAAGCAAAGCCCTGTGCAGGAGACAGTGAAGATGGCTCAGTTGCAGGCAAAGCTTCCCTTCAGGTGTTGGCTGGCTTGATCTATTCCCATACTTCAGTATTAACCATTAATTCTAAACTCCTGTTCCCTCTCATGAGTATCTGGCACATCCTTTGATGTTGTTTGATGTTTGAATAATTCAGGTATCATGTCAGAAACCTGATGGAAGCCGTGAGGTTGTGCAACACCTTGACATCAAAGCTCTACTCATCCATACAGAAAAGTGTGGGCTAAAGATCCCCCTTCCCCTCCGTGTCTTCAACATTGCATACAGACTAACCAGGCTGTCATCAAAGCCAATTAGAAGACTGGAGAATCTGCCCACCTCCCCTTCATAGGGGCCTTGTTCACATGCAAGAAACAGGGAGGGGGCACCGGAGACCTGTGTGTCATATTATAATTGGGCTCTGCTTTCAGTGGCTGCACCTATGTGGACCCCCTTTCTGTATTCCACATGCGTGGAGACGCAGGAGATGAGGAAGAAATGACCCGTCTCTACAAGGAGCCATTATCACACAGAATCCAGACAGGAGACACCCAAGAGAAAACAGAAAACAAAACTAATGAATGATTAGTTGATTAATTCATGGATTTCAAAAATATGTATGTAGGACAGCCAACTAGAATATTAATATAAAAGGAGAGGAGGCAGCTGGCAAAGGAACAGATGTCTGCCTATACAGGTGATGGAGAAGAAGAGGAAAGACGGGAAATGCAAGTGGAGACGTCATGGCTATTTAGGCCTTCGAGCAAGCAGCCCACCCTGCAATGGGAGGTGCATGCGTGTCATGGCCCCCTCTGCTCTTAGCATCCCCCCCTCATCATCCCTCCTCCTAGGGCCCTGCTCTCCAGTCTGCTTCCCCAGCACCTGTTACCTATACTGCACAGGACAGGGGGAGGGAACTCACATTCAGGGCTATCTCCCCTCACCCAGGTCGTTCATCTCTCCAGCACAGGTAAGAAAGCAGGTGTCACAGCCAGGTGCATTAGGCACTGGCTAGGAGAGCAGAGCCCATGACAACCACTAGAGCAGCACCTCAGCTGATACTGGTTCACCTGGCATGGCCAACGTCCCCTCCACAACGAAACATGAATGGTGTGGTACAGGTCTGTCTAACTGCACAAGTTCAGATTCCGGAGGGTTGCAACATGCCAAGTACACCACGCTGCGCTGAAGGCGGCAACAAGTCCCGATGTCTGAGAAAGATAACCTGTTGTTTTAATTAGTGCCCTTGTTCGGGTGTTCTGCACAGCCCTGGTATCTCCCTCCACTTGTTTCCCAATTAATATTCCTTCATTAGAACAATGACAGCTGGTGATGACATGCTCGGTCACCACAGAAAGAGGAGGGTGGAGAAGAGACCCTCCCTTGACTGAATCCACTCAAGGGGACAGTTTTCTCAGGGTGGCTTGGGCTTTGCTCTCTTCCTCCACCCCAAAGGAGCATATGTACTGAACACGTATTGGCACAGCTCTGCCCCTGAGCGCTGGCCCTGTGGTGCTGTTCTCCATTGTATGCATTGTCTTTGAGAGGAAGGACCAAGAACCAAAAGTTCCTCCCACCTACAGAGCCCAACAAGGGCTAGGAATTGATTGCAATAGAATAGATATAACTAGGGAGAGGTGCATGCACACGGAGGTGCTATGACCCAGGCACTATACCTTGAGGAAGTCAGCCAGGCCGGCACTAGAGGCTCCTGGCTGCGTATTTGGCCTGCCAGCCTATGAACCACATGCAGTACTTGCCAGAAGTCAATTTAACCACATCTTTGCAAACTGTAGCTCATTCTGTTGAAAGTGGGTCTTTATGACCAGCAACTCATCCTCTCTGCAGTAAGTTCCTTCATCTTTCTTCTTTTTGCTGTTTATACTTAAATCATTTAAAGCTATCAAGGTCGGTATTAAGACTTTAATAATTTCCCCAATTTAAATTTTTTTCATTTTTTATATTCATGTACAAGCATGAATGCATATATATATATACATGTAAGCATGTATGAGTCATTCATACAGTTTTCAAGTAGATCTGTAAAACCAAACCAGTAAGAATTTTTTAGAATTTTAGAAGTTGGTTAATCAGTTTTGTCTATTTTTCTGAGTAAAATACCCATTTTCTGAGTAAAGAAATTAATAATTGATAAAGTTTTAATAACAAGTAATTTTAAACTCTAAAATAGCCTGAATCAATCACCATTCTTTTTTTTTTTTTTTTTTTTGGTTTTTCGAGACAGGGTTTCTCTGTGGCTTTGGAGCCTGTCCTGGAACTAGCTCTTGTAGACCAGGCTGGTCTCGAACTCACAGAGATCCGCCTGCCTCTGCCTCCCGAATGCTGGGATTAAAAGCGTGCGCCACCACCGCCCGGCCTCAATCACCATTCTTATTAATTCTACACAACTTTGAGCCCAGGAATATTTATGTTTTCTATAATTACTTAAAATGAACTTATAAGATTTTTGTAAATAAAAAACCAAGTCATACTATTAAAAAGTACATTAAATCATCAGAAATGACCAAGCATGCATTGTGCATTGCTGTTTATCAGAATAAGGAAGCTGAGGTGATAGAAAATCAGAATGTACCAGGCTGAAGAGATGATCAGATAAGAGCTTCCCGTGCAAGCATGAAGACACAAGTTCAAATCCCTAGCACCCATATAGAAAGCCAGGTGTGGTCACACATGTGTTTGTCACCTCAGAGCCACAAGGGACAAAGACAGGAGGCACACAGGGGCTTCCTCATTACCAGCTCAGCCGTGGTTCAGTGCGAGACAATGCCAAAGGAAGAATGCAGAGAGAGTCATAGAGTAGGACATTTATAATCTCTTCTGGCGCCTGCATGCACACGCATGCACCTATGCACACGCATGCACCTATGCACACACACATATGCTTAAAATAGGTAGGAGGATACTGTGGCCATATGTCTCTGAGCCTGATAATTCACATCTGACATGGAGATCAGGATTTGGCTACTTGACACCTAGACACTGAAAACACACGGCTGCTAAATGAATACAAAATTTTAAAAAACTTATATGCATATGTATATGTTTATCTTTGAATGTGTTGAGATGATATTAAAGGACCCTGACATTGACAGTGTCCTCTCTGATCCATGCACGTATTATTCACGCTTTTATGGGTTTTCCAACCTTTCCACAATGAGCCCGTATTGTCACCATACAGTCAGCAGGGTGCTCTCGCTGTTCTAAGGAAGTGACTCACGGGGTAGACGTGGTTTAAATGCTGCTGGAAGCCTGTGAGATGGTGCTGCAGATCCACTTCCTCTGCAGGTGGAGATGTGGCTTCCAGAGGTGAGGAAGAGTGAGGGGTGGTGGAGTGAGGTCAGCGCGGCAGGGGACCGTCCCAACCTCACGTCCCAACCTCACGTCCCAACCTCACGTCCTAACCTCACGTCCCAACCTCACGTCCCAACCTCACGTCCCAACCTCACGTCCCCCTTGGATATTGTGCCCCTTCCAGACTCTCAGGGAGCCTGAAATGAATAAAGCATTGGGAAAATGCCGATCCCTGCATTATTTAAGCTGTGTCATACAACACATAACCTTAGTACAGCGCTTAGGGTGGAGGAACCTGGCAGAACCCTGTTTTAAATTCTGGCTCTCCCTTTAGGGGCATCAGTCTCTGAAGATCCTAAGAGTTCAGAGTACTGATAACTCTAAAGTCACCCATACTGGACTTCCCGACAAATCCTGCCAACCGTGTTGCTGCGATAAAATGTTCAGTGATCTTAACTCACCAAGGAAAGTCAACCGGTCTGGGGCGTGGCTCTTTGGGTGCCTGAGAGATATGTATACCCTTGCAAATGAGCACCTAACAAGATTGAAGAGGTGAAGGGAGGCTTTCGCCATAAGCTCACTTCTGTTTTAAAGGACTTTAGCTATTATGAAAATTCCTTTATGTGGAACATTGCAGCCCTTGGCGAAGCTGGCTGAAGGGATGCCTGTGTGAATGTCTGTTTTGCACGTAAAGGTGTGGTTTTACCCATTGTCTCATAAAGCCCCCAATTTATATTTGCTTTGCTTCAATAGAGTTGAGAGTGTCCAGATTTTCTAAGCTAGAGAGATATGCTTCTCTATAGTCAAGGAAATTTGATTAAAAGGGATAGTCTCAAAATTCGCGTAGTATTATTATTCTCTCTCCCTCCTAAGTAAAAAAAATCAGTGAAAATACTCAAAGAAGCAATGAGAGCATCTTTCTTTCTCTGTGTATTTGCAAAGCGCATTATTACCCCGAAAACTAGATCCCCTGTTTGGGTTCCTCCCTTGAACATGGACAGAATGTGAGGCCAACAGTTGGCCTTAGACTTGGGCTTTACCACAAGAGGATTGTGGGTCAGGGAAAATCACCAAACATACTCCACACAATTTCAACAAAAGGGACGAAAATGCACAGTATAATGACACGGACTTATCTCTAAACATATACCATAATTGCAATCAGAGCCAATTTCTACTTCAAAAATCAGGCCATCATCATTCTAAGAGCCTCTCTATAAAGAATCTACTTCAGTAAACCCTATCAAGACTGATTTCCTTGTCAAGTTTGGGTTATAAAATCTTTATTATTCTAAAACCGTGTTAGCAAATTAGTCCAATTTGCAGAACCTACCATCCTGCGGTAGATGATTTTGTCTAGGTATCCTTGAAATAAGTGAGGTATTGGTGCGATACTGATCTCCTCAATTATGCTAAAAAGACAACCATTTGTTTCAAGTATGTGCCATTCTGTTATTTTTAGCTCCTGCTAGAAATCAAAATATTCATCTAAAAAGCAGAAGAAGCGAGCACTCATTTAACTCAGTGGGGATCAAGGAGCACGCTTGTGGAGCTGACAGGAGTCAAGGCCCTAGCAGCAGCTGTGTATAGAGCCTCCCTGAACGTCTCAACTGTCCACCAAAAATACCTACCGTTGCTTCAGCGCTATTAGTGACCATGACAATAATGTTTCACACAACAGCCTTCAAGATCTTTTGCCATTTGCGGGGTTTGTCATTCTGCTTTCCAGTGAAACATCCCTATCCGTAACTGGTGGACAAGGCTTCATTCAAGTCCTGTGTTTTAGCACACGCTCGTCTCTCAACCCTTCTTCAGCATCTGCTCCACTGGAGTAAAGCCCTGACTCATTCAGCCCCTTCCATGAGGCCGTGTAGTATTTGCAGGAATCTGACTAACTTGAGTTTGACTTTGTTCTAAACTAAGGAAAGCTTAAGGGATGTGACTGATGGTACGTGGGTCCGCCCCTCTTTTGTCGAGGTTTCTTGAGGGGTTTGCATGACACCAAGCCCTTCAGTGACATTAAAGAGAAGGTTGGGAGGTCGTGGGGGGAGTGACTACATGGCCCTAGTGCAGTAGGTTTGATTTATCTTTGTGTGCACGCATGCAAGGCGTGTCCACGCTTGTGTACGGAGCACAGGCGCACACGTGTGGTGCAGAGGACGACTTCTGGTATCCACCGTCATTTTTCACCGGACATAGGACACAGTCTCTTCTGCTGTTCTCCCCGTGCACTCTGGGACTTTTCGGGAAAGATCCTGGCTCCTCCTCCCATCTACTTCCATGCGTGTGTAAAGTACACAGGTTTGGGGGATCCGACCCCAGCCACTCACAAGCCTGTGGACTCACTTTACCCACTGAGCAAAGCAGCCTTTATCTTGCATTCTTTTGTAAGAGATGCGCCCATGATGGTCATCGTGCCATTGTCTTCATCACTGTGAAATTCCAAAAGCTAACCAAGCAGGCAGTTGAGCCAATGGGATGGCCGAGGCACTTCATTTTAATAAGTCATGTTTACTTAAAATAAATGTCTGGTCTCACCACTATTTCCATTTCACCTGTGTACAATGAAATCCTGTGCTATAGTCAAACAGTAGAAATATTTTTTGAATCAAAAAGATTTGCCTCCAGCCAGCAATACTGTCCCTTACTCAACTGTTGCTCTTCAGTTTCCCTACCCGCTCCCAATAGTTAAAGGGAAGAGTTCTCAATTCAACTTCTACAGTGCAGGAACAATAATAACAAAGCAGCTCTCGAACAACACAGCTTCACGCACCCATATCCTTCCCCAGCAAAGGATAGACTGAAATACACCTTTCTCCAGTCCATAAAGCTCTGGCCTCTGAGAGAATGGGTAAGACACTGGCCCTTACTGTCTAAGGACCCAGCAAACAACCACACAAGTCAAGACCAGCCCACACTCAGGGACACACACACACACACACACACACACACACACACACACACACCCGGAGCAGACTGCAGTCACACTGCTCTACATATACATTTCTGTAAAGAAAGCTGCAGCTCAGACTCTCGAGCTGCATTTGCTGCAGGGCTGCAGCGGGGCTCTGTGGGAAAACCCTTGGGTCCTCTGCTTTGCTGTTGTGGCACCCTCTTCCCCCGTCCTGTAGACTCAGGTGCTGTGTCTCGTGAGTTTCTCCCGTCAGGGGACTTCCTTTTTCCTCTCTATGTTCAAGATCCACCTTTCAGAGAAAACCTCTTGCTATCCAAGTCTTGATTCGTTTTCCAAAACACAGACACAGAATCCTACTTTAGGTCTCACTAGCTGGCAGGGAGCCTGGTTCTAGTTTGTATCACTGCACTTCAGTGTCTTGGAATTGCCGAGCGTGTCATTTAATCTGACTGGGCCTCAGCTGCTCCGTTTAATCGACCCAGCAAACACTTATTGAAGACTCCCTGTCACTTAAGCACCTTGCCAACTCAAGCAGGGGCCTACGAAGATTGCCCTTGAGGCCTGAGCTGTCTATAGTGTGGCTGCGGAGGACTTGAACTACGGCTAGCAGCAAATGGGACTTCAGTGTGAAGTTAATTGAATTTTCATTAATTTAAATTTTAGGACTGAAGTGTCAGGACTGGAGATGGCCCAGCAGTTAAGAGTCCTCACTGCTCCCCCAGAGGGCACAGGTTCGATTCCCGGCAACCACGCAGTGACTCACGACTGTCTGGAACTTCAGTACCTGTGTGTCCAATGCTCTCTTCTGGCCTCTGCAGACACTGCTGCACAGACATGTAAGCTGGCAAAAAAGCAATACACAAAATAAAAATAAATGTTAAAGAATTTTTAATTGAAACAATTTAGTTATTAGGAAACCTTTGGTATGTCTAGAAAAATGCAAGAATCTTAATTGTGTGAAATCTAAAAATAGATCGACTGTTTCCACACAAAAGCCTTAAACAAGTTGATATGTGCTGTTGCTTTATACACTTGGAAATAGAAAGGCCTGTTAGGAATCTTCTACGTGGGTTATATTTTGAGTACTCAAGTTCCTTATTAAACTGTGCAGTACTGCGCATAACCCATGCTATTGCAACTCAGAGGGGCATGCTGGACACTATCAATGACCCATAATAGTTCATCCTAATATTTTACTTATAGAATAATTGCATGGAAGTACATATCAGTACTGATATACTTTTTACCCCAAACTTTTTGAATCATGCTTGCTAAAATTCACGAAGATAAAAACCCTGAATGATAGAGACCCAACTGTACTAAGTTAAATAAGGTATATTTTAGCATTATTTTTGACAGTTTCCCTTAAAATTTTTTATTTGTTCTTTCAAAATTACATATATGTAAAACAAGATTTTGTTGCCAAGGTATAAAGACGTTGACTCCCCAAGGCATTGTCTAAAAACAGTCTCTAGAAGTTGCTTACCATTGTGGCTGCACAAGGCAATGGCTCCATTGAGCAAATGAAATCATGATAAAAACCAAGAAGGAGGTAGAGCTCAATGGCAGAGCTCTTTCCAAGTGTGCTCCAGGCCCTGGGCTCAACCCACAGTCCTTCTCCACCAAGAAAAAGAAACCTAAAGAAAAACCTCAGAAAGGATTATACACAAGTCTCTGAATAGTGCTGATGCACTGCTGAGTTTCAAGGAGAGATAACTTTCAAATCTGTGTGTTCAGAAAAGGCCTGAGAAGACAGAATCTTACCACGGAGGGATCAGGAGCTTCTGGAAACACTGGAGGTAAACTATCAGTGAGTAGCAGCCTCCTTCCTGGATGGTTGAAGGTTTGTCCCGATAAAGCACACTCAGAGTGCCATGGCCTCTGGGGTAATTATTGACCAAGAGATTTCATGGCCTCTGGGGTAATTATTGACCAAGAGATTTCAGCCAGTCTCAGCCCAAACATCGGCTCACTGAACATGAACCAACCAAAAAATTAGCAACTATAGGTATAGTTTATTTATAGACTTTCAAAACAAAATACATAGACTTTCTAGAGACATTCAGGAGAGTTACTCAACACTCGTAACAACCATGACAAATCCTGGGCTAGAGGAGCCGACCTCTAGACTGGCTATACCATTATTCTAAATGTACTCTTTCCAGCAAAGAGAGAGCATGAGAAAAACTGAAAAAAAAAAAACCAGCAAAGAAGAGCAGAAGTGACTTACACAGCCTGATCAGGGCAAATACAGGAAAGACCGAAGGTATCACCCCTAACGGTGAACAGAAGAGAACTTTAGTCCTCAGGGGAGGAACCCTTGTCACTTTAAGCAGCATTGCACGGGAGGCTCGGACCATCAAGTTCATTTCAGAGAACTGGCTCCCCCACACCCTACACTGGACAGCTCACAACAGCCTGTAACTCCAGTGTCAGGGGACCTGACGCCCTCTGCTGGGTTCTACAGGCACCTGCACTCACGTGCAAACACAAATACACACACACACAAACACACACACATATAGACACACACACACATATAGACACACACACATATACATGTGCGTGCGCGCAACTGAAAATAAATTAAGTACAAGGTATTAGATTAGAGAGAAAAAAAGTCAAACTGAGTCTCATTGTCAGATGGTAACAAGACTTTGGGTAGACAAAGGAGAGGTTGTCTAAGCACACACACACAGAGGGAGAAAAAGAAGAAGTGGGGGTTGGGTAGAGAGTGATTAATAGAATTACTGAGATCAATATGCAAGTATCAATTGTATTTTATACACTAACAATGAACAACAAAAATGTGGGACCAAGAATTCAATTCCTCTTAAAACAATGTCAAAAGGAATAAAATGTTGAGGAGAAAGCTGAACAAAATACATGCAAGGCAGACACAGAAAACCACGGAGCACCACTGAAGAAACTCAAAGAGTATATCAGTAACTGGGGAAACAGCTCATGTTTTTAAGCGAAGACAACAGTTCTAAGAAGGCAAATCCTGGTCTACGAAACGCCGCCCATCAGAACCCCAGCTGGCCCTTTCTTTCTTTCGTTTTTGTTTTTTTGCCAGAAATTGACAAACTGATCCCAAAACTCATATGTAGGGGAATGCAAGCAACCACAACAGCCCAAATCATCTTTCAAATAACAAAGTTAGGAAGGTCGCATTCCCCAGATTCACAGTTTACTGCAGTGGGATGGTAATGAGAACAGCAAGCTCTGCCCTGAGGACGATGCACAGGGAACCAGCTCAGTCCGTAAGGACGGCCGTGTGCTCATAGTCAGTTGGTTATCAACCAGAGTGCCGGGAAGACGCTAAGGGGAAAGAATAGGATTTTCATTAAATAATGCCAGATGGGTACCCACATCCCATGCAGCGAGGCTGGGTCTCCAAATAATGTAAACATTAACTCAGAACTGATCAAACACCTAACAAGATATAAATTATGGAAACCCTATAGGGAAGCTCCTACCCCTTCAAGAGTGTTTTGCTAGATGTTACACTGAAGCATGAACGTCGAAAGAGGAGAAAGATAAACTGGATTTCCTTAAAACTAAACACCGCAGTATTCCAAAAGACTGCAAAGAGTAAGAAGATAAACCAGGCATGCTGGTGCTGTCCTCATCCCAGACAAAGAGGCTGAAACAGGAGGGCTACAAATACCAACCAACCCAGAAATGGGTAGACTCAAGTTTCAAAGTGAATGGCTTTTTATAAGGGCTAGCGGTACACCTCAGCTCACGGGGGAAGAGCTTGTCTAGCATGTGGGAGGCCCTGAGTTCAGTCCCCAGGAGTGCACACACAGAAGGGAAAGGGAAGGAAGGGTAGAGGGGACAGGACAGAAGTAAGGGAAGAACAGAGGAGGGGAGGGAAGGGGAGAGGGGATAAGGCAGGAGTAAGGGAAGAAGTGGGGAGGGAAGGGGAAGGGAGGGGAGAGGAGAAAAGGGAGGGAGCACTCATCCCATGGTAAGGGAAGTAAGAGAAGAGGAGAGGAGGGGAGGGGAGAGGTGGGAAAGGAAAGGGAAGGGAGAGGTCAGGAGGGGAGGGGAGGAGAAGAGAGGGGGTAGTCATCCTGGTAAGGGAAGTAAGGGAAGAGGAAGGAAGAGGAGGAGAGGGGAGGAGAGGAGAGGAGAGGAGAGGGAGTAGTCATCCCATGGCCCTGGCTGAGGTCTCTCCTGCATCTGAAGCTACACCTGCACCAGGAGGCTGGTGACCTGTCCTCAGGGACTCAGACCCTGCTGTACAGTGTCAAGCCTTAGTTTCGTTCCACAACCCTTCAATCTTGTGGTTTCTACAGTAATGAGGCAGCACCTTCACCAATGGCCTCTCCGGGCCTCTCACAGCACAGCGCCTCAGCTGCTATCCATACCCTCTTCAACCCTACAGCCTCCAGGCCACCAAATCCAGGGCTACCAAGTTTGGCTGCCAGCTTGAGAGGCCTCCTTACCCCTTTGAGACCTCAGCTTCTACCTGCAGACTCTGCAGAAATACCTCACAGAAGACGCCATCTCAAGGACGCTGGTCTCTTGCTCCTCACAGCTGAACCAAAACTACGGATTCTCGATTCAAAAGATCATACAAACAGCCATGACAGACAATCTTTGCTTCCCTTTGCGGCATCACAACCCCAGCCTCCATCTTCGGCCTTGCTGTCAGCATTGTCCTTCAAATTCCTGCAGAGTGCTCTGGGCGCTTGCTGACTTTTGTCAGCCCGAAGTTCCAGATGCCACTACAATCCTCCCAAGGGCAATGCCGTCAGATCTGTCATTGCAATATGACGTTTCTGGCGCCCATTTCCGTTTAGTTAGGTTTCTGGCCCTGTGTCAAAACCATAAGCAAAAACAACTTGGGAAGGAAAGGGTTCGTTATAGCTTATAGCTCATCGTCTACTATTGAGGGAAATCAGTGTAGAAATGAAGACAGGACCCTGGAGGCAGCCTGAAGGAGAGGCCATGGAGGAGTGCTGCTTACTGGCTTATACCCCGTGACTGTTCAGTCTACTGTCTTAGACAATCCAGGACCACATGCCCGGGGGCAACACCAGCAACAGTTGGCTGTGCCCTCCCATACCAAGCATTAATCAAGAAAATGTCCCCACAGACTTGCCTATAGGCCAGTACGGTAGAGACGTTTTTCAGTGGAGGATTGCACTGCCCGGGCGATGAACAGAAAGCCCACAATTACTTTAGTGGTTTTGTGAAAAGATCCTGGAATTTGGCAGTGAAGACGCAGGAAGGGTACTGTGAACACGCTGGAATCTCCTGAGTGGTTTGCACGAAACAAACAGGCAAAAGAGAAAACAAGGCCAATGCTAGAAAATGGGTAAGACACAGAGGGACCGTGCAGAATGGATATCATTATAAAATAATAAAATATCACCTAAGCTCTAAAGCAGAAACCACAGTTTGTGTAGAAATTGGAGATGGTCTGGTCTGGCTGAACTGCAGTCATCTGGGAAGATAAGGTTACAGGACAGTGAGATAAGAAGGCAGGAAACCTTGAATGCCCTTGTGGGATTTTCCACGGGGGTGAGTGTGGGCGTGGCCTCGGCTGTGGAGAGATGAATGTCTTCAGAATACATTGCAGGTCAGTTTGGACATTCTTAGCCAGTGGATATGTCGCAGAATGCCACAGTCTGGGAAGTCTGCGAGTTGAGCAATTTAGAGGCATTAGGGTCTGGTTTTGAGGAGCAACGCTTAGAAATACGTAAAATAAGTAAGGAGAAACAGCCCAGTAAGCAAGAGCCTGAGCAGTCACTCTGGCCACTCAGCACAACCAGAAAGTGCTACAGACTCAGCAGGGGGATACCCTCATCTGAGAGAAGAAGGTCTGAGAGCCATGAGGGGAAGTTGCTTTCACAGGGGTATACATTGTTTCTTGACAGACTCAGCAGGGGGATACCCTCATCTGAGAGACAAAGGCCTGAGAGCCATGAGGGGAAGTTGTCTTCACAGGGGCATACATTGTTTCTTGGCCAAGTGTGTTCCAGGTATAGTAGAGAAAACAAAGGCAGAGCCAAGGTATCATACAGAGAATGGTCAAAAAAAAAAAAAAAAAAAAAAAAAAAAAAAGCCACATGACGGAGTAGGAACCGAGACAATGGCCTTTCTGGGATGAAGTCATTTAGGCCTTGCATGTGTTTAAATCCGGCAGTGATGTAACCGCGTATGTGTGGGAGTGTGTCTTAAATACATCTGCCTCTTTCACAGTACTCTGCTCATAGTGAACATTTATGGAACCCATGAACGCCTCTATGTTCCAGTTATGGCCAGGGCAGCCCACAGGGCCGCCTCTGGTGTCTGTTTGGAAGGATGGACCAGGAGTCTCTACAGAAGCTGGGAGGCTCCTTTCTGCTTTCCACTCTGCAGAGTCCCCAGGAAGCCTGTGAGTGTGCTGTCCAAAGTCCTCTGGTTACAGAACAAAATGAGAGTTCATTCCAGAGTCTCGGTCACTTTCTCACTCTCTCAATGTGTCTGTTTCTCCCTGTACCAAAGGGTAAAGCCCAGTCCTTTGCACAGATTAGACCCCGGGGCTGCACCCCGACTCTGAGCTCTTATTCTGCACAACCTCGTGTGCACATATATGTACACCAAGTTCACATCTTGCCCCTCCCCCAGCTTTGGTCTTCTTGATCAACCGCAGAGGTCCCAAGACCCAGCCCATTCTATAAAAAACAAAGGGACATTTCCAACGGTCCCCTCACTGGCCAGTCTGACCATCAGTGCCCACTTCAGTGGCGGGCACCCCATGCTTAGTCACAGTCTTGGTTGACCCGGGGGAAACAATGAACGGACTTATCCGAGGAACAGAGAATAGTGAGAAAGAACCTTCAATCCTGCAGGCCAGAGCCGTCCTTTGTCAAGACACTTCCCAGTTTTCAATGCCCCACGAAGACATACACAATGGGGACAGCTCGGTCACCAAAGGGGAGGAAATCCATTTATTCGTTCTGTATTGTCCCCTGCATTAGCTCACCCCCAGAGGAAGTGCTATGTGGCTGCGTGGACGGGGACTTGATGCTGAAGGATCCCTGGCAAGGGCTCTCACTTATTGTATTGTATTTTTAATGCCTAACGGTGCTTATGCCACTACCTGGGTTATGACAAACAGCTCCCAGATGAAATTTGGGAGCGTTTCACAGAACTGTAAGACTAATCCTTCTTTAAAAAAATACTCAAGGAGAGAGGTTCTAGAAAATACCTGAGAGGTGATAGAGTTTCCTGGCTCTACTTTTGATGGGCACAAAGACCCCCTAGTGTTTCTATAAACAGGGTTTTGGTATTTTCCTCAGGTCTACCCTTCTATTATCAAATCCAAAGAAAGACTCTTTGGATTAAATCTCTGCCGAGGTCTCTCTCTAGACTGTAATCCTTGAAAGATGGGTTTTTTTTGGGGGGGGAGCTGTTTTGTCAAGGGAGCTGGGGACGCTCCCCGAGTAGACAGGGCAGGCTTCTGCTGTCTTTATCACATTGTAGGATCATTGCCTATAAACTTTACGCGAAGATGTGGAGAGAAAGAACCTCTCTTTGGGGGAGATAATTCATACTCTATGAGCAGCTGTCCCCATCTGGAGGATGCTGATGTTCAACAGAAGGCCAGCGGCAGTGGTCGGCAGCTCCTCCAACACGAGGGGTCAGAGGCATCCCTCAGAAGGAAGCAGAGCTGCTTCACTTTGGCCAAATGCCCCAGCCCAGCACTACCCTAGATCTCCCCCTCCCCCGCCTCTGACCTCTGCTTCTTCGGGTGCCCTGTGTGTTTGCGGATCTGTTTCCCACTGTATTTTAGAGCAGCTTCAAAGATGTGCCTTTTAGATTCTCCACCCCACTTCGCATGTCCCTCTCACCTCCCTCTGCCAGAAAAGCAAGTCTCTTCTATTTCTGGAGGCCGCGAAGAGACCTTATAAAGGACTCCTCTGGAATAGAAGCCCAGGCATGTTCTTCTCTCCGCTACCCTCTGCAAGAGGTCACAATGAATAGAAGCATGATTCCTGTGTTCAAAGAAAAGGCCTGGCTTTGCCAGTTCTGATGACTTTAATTTTCCCCTCTGAGCCTCTGGTGGGATAATAGCTTCCTCCCTGCCTTGGCCCCACTAACTCAAATACTAAAGAGCTGTGGCATGACGAGCAGAGGACAGTTCAGCTATCCCGTGCTGATGCAAAGGGTTTTGTTTTATAGTAGCCTGCTGCCAGCACTCATGAACCAGTGCCAAAGAGGAAGACGGACTCCATATATAAACCTTGCTACAATGTTACTGTAAGATGCCCCAGCCCGGCCCATTAGTCCTCAAAGCATTCGGCTCTTTTGTTGTTCCTTTCTTTTTTTTTCTTAATTTGGGGGAATCGCATGCCTAGATGTGTGCTTGACTTTCTGCTAAATGGAATTAAAAGAAATAAATAACTTGGAGGGTTTAAGTGCAGTCCTATCCTGCGATTTCTGTTCAATTCATTGTATTTCCTAGCTTTTCCTCGTTTAAAAAAAAAATCACTTGTGAAAGAGGAGCAAACGGTGATGAGTGTCTCTATCAGCTTCATGAGGCGGGGACCAACTGCATATCATGCTTCAAAAGCGAAGAAACATAATTTCTCTATCATTTTCATTTTAACAAAAATCAGTTCTTTTTTAGAAAAAAAAACTTTAAATAAACAGATACCCCAGGATTATTCTCTAAACTCTGGAAAATGCTTTCTCCTACTTATGTTGGAAATGAAAAGAAATGTCCTTTCCTTTCCTTTGTCATTGTCTAAAACAGGGTCTCGTGGAGGCAAGGATGGCCTTGAACTCCCGATCTTCCTGCCTCTAACCCAAGTGCTGGGATTGCAGGCACCACCACACGAGGCTGTTCTTTCATTCTCTGTGTTATCTATTTGGCCGACCCAATTCAGGAGGCAGCCTCGAATCTACACATCAACGGTCTCATTTACAGCCATGCTCACTTGCACCGTGTTGTGGGGTTGTTTCTATGTCCTTGCTTAGGAGGAGCTTAACAAACAAGAAGAAAGGGGAGCAGATCAGCCCTGTGCAGATTTCTGGGGCCACCTAGGTCCCCAGAGAAACTGAGGAGAGGGATGTGAGGATGCTAAGGAGGTCGCTCCTCCCTCTGCCCGCTTTCACAGGATGCCAATCAACCTGTCCAGCGCCATGAACCTATGGGAAAGAGCAGAGCTGTGGGCTGCAAATGAGCCGAACTGAGCAGAGCTGCAAATGTCCATGACTCCCCGGCTCAGAGACAGACCTGGAGTAAAGGCCGTGAAGAGAAGAGCTGTGATTCTCGAGTCACAACATGAGTAACAAACTTAACTTCAGATCTTGGCACAGGAATTAAATGAGATCACATATTTAAGTACCAGTTTTGTTGATAAGCATGTAATCCTTGCATCTAATTTGAATTTGAATTCTTTTATTATATTAAGACTTTTATGCATTTGGGTGTTTTGCTTGCGTCAAACCGGCGAATTATGTGCGTGCAGTTGCTATAGAGGCCAGGTGAAGGTGCTGGATGCCCGAGGAATGGAGTTTGGTTTAAGCCACCTGTGGGTATGGGAATCAAACCTTGTACTCTGAAAGAGCAGCCAGGGCTGTTAACCACTGAGCCATCTCTCTAGTCCTTTGAACTAAATTCTTAAGTCAACACAACGGTATCTCTTGGGCTTGCAGAGAAAGGTTTCCACTGTTTTAAATTGAACTCATTCATTTATGTGTGTGTGGTGGGGAGTATACATGTGTGGAGAGGTGAAAAGGGAGCTTGTGCTATGGGAGTTGACTCTTCTACCACCAAGTGGGTCACAGGGATGGAACACAGAGGGGCAGGTTGGCAGCAGGTGCCTTTACCCACTGAACTCCCCTTTCTCCACACCGTTGGCAATATGTTCCCCACCACAGACTCTCTGTGGTAGTTTGATCGGTTTCTCCTGAATCTTCACAGTTCAGCTGAATATACCTTGTCTTCACTGGGTCATCTCAATAAAATCTGAGTTTCTCCTACCCTGCATTTCTCTCCGTATGCCCAAGCCCCCGAGAGAAAGCCGTGGACTCGGGTTCTGTCTGTTCCACCAGCGGCTCACTGAGGCATTATTTAAAACAAATTCTGAAAGCTATAAAGCCTTTCCCTTCTGTAAACGTAACAGACTTAACAAGCCTGGGAACAAGCGGAGATGCCAAGTCTAGAGTGGACAGCCACGGTGACTCCAGCCCCTTCTCGGCTCTTGATTACAATTTGATTTCCTTTGGCATCTAAAGACAAACTATTTTAGTTAACAATGTTCTTCCCTAGCAAGAGTGAGATCTAGCTGCTTGGCACAGGACCTGCTCGCTGGCCGGGCAGTGTGTCTGAGCTCTCCAGCAAGAACAGAAATGCTGAATTTTGAAGAGGGACCCACGGTAAGAACAACAGGAGGTTCACAGCTCCACACAGTGCCCAGATTCCAGTGCAGGCAGTTCACGGTCATCTCTGTCCACCCAGAGAATCCTTCTTATGTGGTCCTACTTGGGACTGAGAACCATGCTGTTGAAAGGACAGCCTATGACGGCATGTGTCGTGGTGTGTTTCTCAGGGCAATCTGTTTTACTCAGGGTTCCGTCATTTACCCCTGGTGTTTCCCCAGGGTGGGTGGATATTCACACCCACCTCTGCAACATGAGTCTCCTCACGCTGTATTTTATCCTTAGGAACCACCCTTTATTCCCCCATGTGCACTTGCTACTCCGGCAGGGTGCTCTCGCAGACTTGGGTTTCGCTCCGTCTGTGAACGTCTTTCCTTGGGAGTTCATCTGAGGTTCCAATTTGCTCATATCACCTTCCCTAATTACTCGGGGAGTGCTGATAATGCTTCTGCTCATTTCATATTAGCAAACTAGCTCACCTCCCATTCTCTCAGGGGGAATTGTCCTTGTGTGTGAGGCAAAGGGCGTGGATGACTGCTCCCTTGCCAGGCACAGAGAGGGGCCCTGGGACTCAGGGACTCTTGGGGCTGCTATTAACATCCTGCATGCCTTAGACTGAAGATCACTGACCACACATGCTGTGCACAGTGGACCAGTCCTGTCAAGTACACCTGCAGCAGTGTGGAAGCCTCAGCAACAAGGCAATGCATGTGCACGCTCCTTCAAGCCTGAAAAGAATCCGAATGCCCCTCACCCAGAAAATCACCTAAAAAATCTCTAACTAGTCCCTGTAAGCCTCAGACTGATGCTCGGCTTCCTGGGTTTCCAACCACATCTGCCTATCGGACTTCTTTCTATTCCCAAGTCCCACATCTCTTCTGACTAGCCAAACAAGGTATTTGGGTTTTGGTGTGGTGTGGTGTGGTGTGGTGTGGTTTGTTCCCACAGATGGTTGTTCGGTGTTTCATGTCTGAGATGCTAAACCCCACCATTTCCATTATATTTTTATTTTAACGGAAGCCTATTATGGCATACTTAAGATCACAGATGTTGCCTTGATTTGGAGGGATTTCCACAGCAAGTCAGAATCTCAAGGGACAAGAACTTCTAGGGGTAACTGAGGTGTTTGGCATTGAACTCATTTAATCCTGCATGCCCACATCCAAGCGGCTTCTATCAGCAGCACAGCAGGAAAATTATCTGTGGTAAATGCTCTAACACCAGAGCTGTTTACATATGGCTATACATGGGAGAAATTGCTTCTTTCCTCAAAAACCCCTTTTCTTACATTGGTATCACGACTAACAAGGCAGTAAGGGCTGAGCCAGAGTGGACTTCATACATTTCCTCTGTAACTGTGAACTGTAAATCTGATGGGGAAAGGTAAATACTATTTATTAATCCCTCATTGCTTTCTTCATATGTCAGTTGAGTGGTTCACTGAAAGTATGTTAGGTATTTCTTAGACAGGGTATTTCTTCAAGAACAGAAGACCCCATGCCTAACCTCAAGTCGTTTCTGATCCAACAAAGTAATATATATACAATATATATATATATACATACAAAGAACCTTTGTGTTATGAAAAGCGTGGCCCAATGATATGGTTTTAAGGAACATGGGCATGATTAAATCATCTGAGAAATAAGTTTTCTGTAGAATCACATTGTTTCCCAACATTTATAAGTGTTCATTATAGGAAACTTGGAAAACACTGAATAGCTTTGAATATTCACAGCCCCACCCAACAATGATGCAATTAGTCAAATCTACTCAAATGGCAAATCTGCTGAGTATTTCTCCATGTGTGTAGCAGGGACCACTAAATGTCATGGGCTGAGGCTACTATCATCCTTTTCCCCCAAGCATTAAATTGAGACTGTTTCCCTCAGACATAGAGTTCTCTTGGGAACTCGTGCCTTATATAATAGCTCTTCCATCTGTTAGCATCCTTTGCAGTGGATAAGGGAAGAAAAAAAGAGCGAACTATATTTAATGTTGGCAAATACCAGGTAGAGTTAAAGTCATTCTTTAAGAAACAAATGCACTCAAACACTTATACACACAATATTAAAATAGAAAGGGGACTCCAGTGGGGTCTATAAAATATCCCAAACAGACAGCGTATTGGCTCATCTTCTGAGGATACGGACAGAGGCAATATCTTTGAGCATTATTAAACAGGGACCATAGAAACCCTTTCAAGTTTCTGAAATTCTTTATAACAACAATATTGTTTACAACTGTTATTTCTGGCCTTTTTTGCTAGCAAAAAAAAAAATCCTGATTTTCAAATGAGAGAGACTCCAAAGTAGAAAATTCCATGACAGGTAGGCTGGAGGTCGGGTGACCCTGGATGGTCATGGGCTTCAAGTCAGTGGCTATAACTATGACACCAGTCTTGCATTGGTATTCTCTGACACACTGGAGCTGATCAAACTCCCTTGTCTTTCTTACCTTGAGCTGTAGACCCTCTGCATTAGTAGCCACACAGTGGGTTGGTAGGTTTCATTCTGAGGCACTCTTAAATTCAGGGTCAACCACATATTTAGGAACTCCTCTCCAAGATTCTGTCTAAGGCCCAAATCAACAAAGCAAGAGGAGGGGAAGGTAGGAGTCTCCCAGCTGGAAAACTGTAAGCTGAGTGGGCCTTGTCAGAGCAGCCTGCCCACGGAAGCATGGGAACAAGCTGATGCTGGCAACCGCAACTCTGTTGTGATCCAGTTTTGCCACAGGTGCATTTGCTCTTTTGATCCATAAAATTGACAACATTATTATCCCGCTTCTCTGGTAGGAACACTGAGCCTTGAGAGTTTGACGCTGAAAATCACACAGCTGGTTCTAAGCACCAGGTCTCACTGCTTCACAAAATGTTGATTTCAAAACTGGTATACAGCTCAGCGATAGAATGCCTGCTGGAGGGGGGAGGGGAGGGAGGGATTCAGAGAGAGACGGGGGGGGGGGGGGATAGAGAGAAGGAGAGAAAAAGAGTCATACAGACAGACACACACACAAACACACAGAGGGACAGACACACAGAGACATATATACAGACATACACAGAGAGAGACAGACAGAGACATATAGACACACGGACATACACATGGACGTACACACAGAAAGCCAGAAACAGACTTATGCAAACACACATGGGGATGTGGGGAGAGAGGGGGAGAGAGAGAGAGAAAGGCTGATTCCATACATGAGTCATTCTAGGCCAGTTTTCTGTGTATTATCTGCTTCCTGTTTTTAATTTCTTTTATAATTAAAAAATTCAGAAAATAAAATTATATTTTAGAGCAAATTCCAAATCTGGTGTGAGAAAATTTCTGGAAAGAAATTTCACAATGCGCTAAGGGCATTGTCTGGAGACAGTGGGACAGAGAGTTTTGTTTTGCATTTTTTTTTGTATGCATGTGTGTATGCTGTGTTCACAAATAGCTACTGATTCTTACTGAAATATACAGAGTTTATTGTTAAAGGAGATAGGCATAGCTCCCTTTTTCCCTTAGCACGTATGCATCCAGGCTGAAGTTTTATAACCCATTTTTTTTCCTTTATGATTTTCCCAAATTTCCAAAATTGTCATCATAAACAAATATTATTTATGCAAATGAGTGTGGTAGATAGTATATGAATGAGAAAAATAAGGTATTTTCCATTGTTTTCTTCAGCTTTTTCTGCCTAGACTGCACCAGCATTGAGTGCAGCCAGCGAAACCAGAAAACACCCGCGCCCGCGTTCTCAGGGTTTCGGTCTAAACTGGGAAAGGAGCCGTACGACGTTAGCGCGAGGTCAGCAGGCCTGCGAGCTGAGAGCCGGATGCTGTGCCATGACGTCAGCAAACGGCCTCACTTCATGAGCCCCACAACTCCACAAGTAATTAACATGTGTCTACGCTCCACTGGCGAGGGAACGAGGCTGAGCTGAACGGTGTCTGTCAGTGAGGGTGGAGCTGTACTTGACCCCCGGCTGTCTGAATTCTAGGCGCTGCCTGTCTTAGTGAGGCTGTGAAGAAGACACCATGACCATGGCCGTTCTTATACAGGGAAACATTTCATTGTGGTTTACAGTTTCAGGGATTTATTATCCTCATGGAGGAAGCCGAGCGGCATGCAGGCAGATACGGTGCTGGAGACGTCGTTGAGAGTTCCACATCTTACTCTAGGCAACTGAAAGTGGTCAGAGACACTGGGCAGTATTTTGAGCATATATGAGACCCCAAAGCCTGCCTCCACAGTGACACACTTCCTCCAACCGGGCCGCACCTACTCCAAAAAAGCCACACCTCCTAGTAGTGCTACTTCCTTTGGGGGCCATTTTCTTTCAAATCACCACACTGCGTCTGAGCCAAAGTCATATTTCCTTCAACATAATAAGAGTGGCGTGTGGAGGGTAAAAACTTGAAGAACCTCAGCAATGCACCTGTTCCCAAGCCATTTCATAATCTCCTAGCAGCCTCTCATTTCAAGACTGGGAATGTGGGGGTCCTAGAGTCCCCATGAATGATGAGCTGATCGTGAATCCAGAGTCCCTCTACCAACAGGACTCATTCAGTGCTAGCCAGCATGGACATTTCTGGCACATTTTGATCCAGCTTGCTTCCCCAGTTTGCTTTCCTCTTGATGAGAAACTACCCTCTTGATGAGAAACTATCTCAGTAAGCTTGGAATTTGACTCAGGTGTGGAGCCGTTGGCTGAATTTCTAGCTTCAGTTCCTCAGCATTTTCCTAACAACTTAGCAAAGGACAAAGGAATGACAGTCTTGCAACGTTCTTTTCCACGGGAAAGAAAAACTAAATACCACGGAGCTACTCAACTTGCATATGAGAACTATCACTTTTTAAGTAACTCCTCCATGGTGGGAAGAATCCAGAGTACTAAATAATCACAAACGAAGACTGGAGGACTTGTGGGCAGTCTACCCAGGGCCATGAGAAAAGCCCCCTGAAGTGTTTCTCCTCAGCAGACTATTGATTCTGGATTGTCTCCAACAGGGCAGATAGCTCAGTCAGTCACTCACGGACTCAACAACTACATGCGCCCATCCAACATGGGCCGGGTTCTATGCAGAACAGACCAGTAAACGATTCCAAGTATCAGTTTCACTGGATTTTAAGTTCTTGTGAGTGAGGTCAACCACAAGTCAGGTGACCAGGAAGGAAAACATAATATGAAGTAAAATTAGTAAGAAGGAAGAGGTGATGGGATTGTTGGCAGTGGTGCACTGTTAAAAAAAAAAAAAAAAGATGGACAGGCACCTCCCAACAGAGGTGACTCATGAACAGTGACTTCAGGAAATGATGAGTGTTACGGTCTCAGGAGACGTGTGCAGGATGAAGATGCTGTGTTGCTGCTGCTGCAAGACCTTAACTAGGTACTTCTCAAACTGGGGGAAGACGGGGCAGAGTCCTACAACAGTATAATCACAAGAGCCCCAGTTGTACATCTTACTGGCATCTAATGTGTAGAGGCTAGGGTGCATCCAAGCAGCCTGCAGTGCGTGGGGCAGTCCCCAGCAAGAGATATGCAACCCGAGATACCACTGCATGCCCACCATGAAAAGCCCTGTCCCCGTGTCCTGTCCACTCTCACACTGATCCGCCTCCTCCTGTGACTGTGGCCACTGTTCACTCACAATCGCTTGCACATCCTACCAGGAGACTCACCAGCATTCACCATCATGAGTAAGAATACATAGCAAATAAAAGAAACACGCCATAACATGTTCGGCATGCGTTCCTAACACCGTAGCCAACGGGTTAGGGTTATAAACGCCCCCCCCCCACCTCTCTTGTAGCTCCTCTGCGTTGCATCCCCTGAACAAGACAGCACAGCTTCATCTCCGCTAACACAGGAGGAACATCTTCACTCCCCAGTTTGCAAAAAGAACTTGGCAGCAAACAACACGGTAGTAACTAAAGGGGCTGATAACAGCCCAAGGAGATAAACGTGACAAAGTGAAAGAAAGAGGTGCAGCACTGGGGCTGGAGATGAGACATGCTGTCCAGAATGAGGAGACACATTCTAGATGCCGGGCATCTCCAGCCAGAGAGCTCTGAGCTGTCCTGGCAAGATGATGTTGGGTTAGGACCTTACAGGGTTCACAGAATATCAGAGGAGAGAGCTGTGGAGGAATTCAGAGCTCAAACGTCTGGTGTTTTTTTTTATAGAAAGCTTTGAATATCTAAGAGTACCCTCTTCCATTGCAAAATATGTCTAGGATTTTGTTGGGGTTATATTTTTTTTTTTCAAATACTAAAAAACTGTTTGTACTTTGTGAGATTATAAAAGGTTCATGCAAACGAGAGTTTCTTTTCCTGTCCCGTGTCTCCCTGTTAAGCCATTTTAGCCATGGTCACTGTAGGCTGGCTGGCCAGTAGCCAGTTATATTTTTCCCTGGGATTAAAAAGCAAGCAATGGCAGGATTTCTCTTTCTTAGCCCTGTCTCTCAATTTCTTCACTCATCTGTGTGCTTTGGGTAGCTGTCT
Source organism: Arvicola amphibius (assembly GCF_903992535.2). Lineage (NCBI taxonomy): Eukaryota > Metazoa > Chordata > Mammalia > Rodentia > Cricetidae > Arvicola > Arvicola amphibius. The sequence goes on from NC_052050.1 coordinate 158,111,332, forward strand.
ACTTTTCTCCCCTCTGCCCTGCCACATTCTCTTTCTTCTATGATTGAGAAGGGGTGATTTAAGGAGCCAAAGACGGCAGGGAAAACCTCCCCTGAGACGAACTGAAGCTAAAGAGAAAGCTTGCAGGCTTAGGAAACGGTTCTCAGGTCGTTGTATCTGCTTAGCTGGATGGAATAAAGTGTATTTGTACATAGGCAGGTCAAGTAGCTATGTCTGACATGTGCGAATAGAAATGCCATGTGGGCGTCTTACGTTTGCTTGAAAACCCGGCTATGAAAAAACGCGCTTACGCTAGTGACATTCATGTGTAAACTATAGCTCCTTCTCAGTGTGTTTATAATCACTAAAGATCCTGAAAAGTGGAAGACAGTGATGACAGACCACGATGCGCCAGGAGCGGGGGTGGGGTGGGGTGGGGCGCGACGGAGGGCTTCAGGCCCCGCGCTATTTCCCGGCGACACAGCGCTATGTGTTTAGGACGCCATCCGTCTGGTTTCACAGTTCATTAACAAGACAGCCCAAGAAGAGATTGCACTCTTACTGCGCTTATTATCTGGGCCACTGCAGCAGACACATCGATCCTGACACAAATAGAGCACAGTTCAGATACTCTCAGAACCCGTCACCCACCTCACACGCTGATAAACGTCTCCGCACACCGCTGGGTCCGTTTACATCGTCTAGAATTAGAGGGAGCAGAGAGTATACACATAGGTGAGACGGGGCTGCTGGGGGCTGTTGGTTCTGAATGAGAGAGTGAGTGAAGGATGAGCCCGATAGAGACCTCCTTACAGACCACTGGGGAAACCAGGCTGACGAACTCAGAAAGGATCGGAGCATTCTGCTTGCAAAGGAAAAACAGCTTTGAAGCGTCAAGTTCAGAGAGATTAACTGTAGGCTAGATGTTGTTGTTTTGCTCTCTCTCTCTCTCTCTCTCTCTCTCTCTCTCTCTCTCTCTCTCTCTCGTGTGTGTGTGTGTGTGTGTGTGTGTGTTGTTTTGTTGTTTTAGAAAAGAGAAAAGGGATGCCGGGGAAATGAACTTATCACGGAAGGGGCGAGTCTCAAGTTAATCATCTGTCCGCCTTGGCTCCCAGGAGCTACCCTGTGTGGCTGGGGATCCCTGGGAAGGTTAGAGGAAGAGGCCCGCTGGGCGTGGCTTCCAAGGGTGGACAGTGAGCAGTTTGACTTTTCCCATCAGTGTCTAAATTTATCTCTATTGTTTCTTTTCTTTTCATTTTTTTTTTTTTTTCTCTTTTGCACTAAAATGGAACTCGGGCCCGGGGAAGGACAACAATATCTTGACAGGGAACTCTGTGCATGGAAGACAGGGTCATCTGCATTGTCTGCGCCCCATGTGCGACAGAGATTATACTTGGAGAGAACAAAAGAACTACGCAACAGAAATGTCCCCTGCCAGTAAACAAGAGAAACGTGACTCGCTGTAACAGGCGGCTTCCTGGAGCAGAGCAGTTTATGAAAATAACTGTTCCCATTCCCACCCCTCCCCCAGGGTTTCTCCCTGAGAAGAAGACCTCAGACACAGGGGTTTTCTAAGGCTTGGACTGCTCCTTGGGAGTAGCTTGAAGACCTGCAGAAGCTGTGTGAGTGGAAATGTAATCAGCACGCCCTTGTTGCACCAGAGCGCACTGGGGTGGCTGCCCAGCACCCAGTGACATGTTACATGATGCCGAGCAGCGTGGAGTCCAGGCGCCTCGTATAAATGGACAGTAGATTGGCAAATCAATGCCGCATGGTTCAATGGCCTGCTTGATGCTGTTACTGTTGCTTGGTATTGTAAAAGGCTTTTCATCCACTCAGCAAAGATTCTTCTAGAACAAGCATTTAACTCAACAGTGGATATGCCTTCTAGTGTAAGACTCCTCAATGCCTCTGCAAGAGTGAGCAATTTTGAGTGTAACAGCTCCGCCCTTAATAGCGTGATATTTACAAAAGTTTTTAAAAACCATGCACTATGAACACAATTCCAAGACACATAGTGGAAACCTCTCCTCCACAGAAGACCTCACAGGCAACAGCAATGATGTATCAAGAGCCAGATAACCAGAGTCCTGATAAATTGGATCAAGTCTCCTTTGAAGAGAACTATTTACTCACTATTAAAGCACTTTGGGGCACGGGGGTCACAGAAATGGAGGTAATAGAACTGAACTCTTAATGTCCCAGAGTCCTCATAGCTGCCAGCATGCCCTGCTGCCTGTCCTGTGTTAGCTGATGCTATCATCCCTGAATGCGGTTCTGTATGGTGGACTGGCTCAAAAGGGCTGATCAAAAGCGGATAAAGGCAAAGGAGATGTCTAGACTCCTCTCTGAAGTGAGTTCATAAAAATTTTACTGTTGTTTTTGCTATGGTCTGGCTCCTTACACTTAAGTCACCACCAGCGGTGCTCCCTGAACTCAGCCAATGAGAGTGACACACAAGTATGGGAGAATGGGAAGAAAATGGGACCGTGTGATCAACAGGTGACCATCAGTGAGAGAACACAGTCTGCCTACTCTCTACACCGTGAGGTCGCCTTCACAGGTGAATTTATAGCAAGGGCCATGGGGCGTTTTGCACACATTTCCATGCCTGTAAGTCCAAGTCCCTTGGAACTTGGCAGAGGTAGGCTGACCCTGCAGACAGCTCATACTTGGAAAGCAATTTACAGCTTTCTTGTTTGGGTCTAGCTGTGGAATCCAGAGAAGTGACCAAATGAACCTGGGCTGATAAAGCCCAAGTCAGCCTGACTTTGAAAGCATGGCAAGGTTCACCTCAGGGTCACTTTGTGTGGGTGCTAAAAGTCCGGGGACAGCGTCAGAAAGCAAGTTTTACTGGGGCCTTAAAATTACAAATAAGCCATTTAGGTGGAATACAGAGCTAGGAAAACAGTTCTCCGTCGTCACGTTGAGAGCATTGATGGAGTTGGCTCTTCCTGCTGTAGCATCTCCATCCCTGAACTATTAAAACACAGATCTAAATGGCAGTGAGGAGCAGAAAGGATAAATACTTGAGAAAGACTGTGCATTGATTTTATCTGGTCTTAAGGAAAGAATTAAATCAATGAAAAGAATGACTTTAAAGATCTGTTCTCTCATTCTTAAAATGCATTAGATACCAATTCTTGTGCTTTATAATTGCCAATCAAACCAATGCTTGTGATGAAGACACCAAGTCAGAGCTGTATGAAGTAACGACTGGTGGCTGAGGAAATCAAGTCACCATAAAAGGACGTGACTCACTCAAGACACCACAGTTTATAGGGGATGGGGCAGGGTTTAAAACCAAGCACTCTGACTTCGGGATCCGTCACACAAGAGCCCACACTCTGTGAGCACGGGTGTCTTAGGTAGGGACCCTAGTGCTGTCATGAAACACCACGTTCCGAAAGCTTGCTCCATTTACCCATCTCCATCACTGTGCCTCCTGGAAGGAAGTCAAAACAGGAACCAAAGCAGGGCAGGAACCTGGAGGCAGGAGCCGATGCAGAGGTCATGGAAGGGTGCTGCTTACTGGCTTGCTCCGCATGGCTTGCTCAGCCTGCTTTCTTATAGAACCTAGGACCACCAGCCCAGGGATGGCACCAACACAAGGGGCTTGGTCCTCCCCCATCAATCGCTGATTAAGAAAATGCCCTACAGGGTGTGGACAGCCTAACCTTATGGAGGCTTTTTCTCAATTGACTTTCCCTCCTCTCAGACCACACCAGCTTTTTCAAGTTGCCACAAAACTACTATAGAACAATTGGGAAATAGTTTGAGAAGGAAATAGAAAATGATAAGGCAGTGGGTTTAATGTCTGGAGGGTCTTGTTTCATGGACTTCAATTCTGATTATATATCAGAACCATCGGGGAAACCAGTCCAGGTCCATGAGACCTGAATCACACAGGGTTGCATGATCATTTGCTCATTCAAAGCACATAAGGTGGGTGTCCTGGGCTGTCAAGTTTGAGAGTAACTGAGATAGGCCAAAGGAAATTACACACACACACGCACACACACATACACACACACACACACACACACACACACACACTGATTTAATTTAAGAAATTGGATTGTGTATATGCATGTGCATGTTTTGATTAATTAAAGGATAAAGGCTAGAGAGATGGCTCAGTTGTTTAAGATATTTGCTGTACTTGCAGCTGAAGATTTAATGTTGGCTCCAGCACCCACATCAAGGGCTCACACCTGCTGGTAACTCCAGCTCCAGGACATTTGACACTGTGTGGATGACAAATGCTGTCCCCTGACAGTGGTGATATTTGTTTGTGCTGTAACGAATAAAGCTTGTCTGAAGATCAGAGTGCAGAGCTAGCCACACTAGTTAGTCATAGAGGCCAGACAGTAGTGGCTCACACGTTTAATCCCAGCACTAGGAAGGTGGAGACGGGTGTGATATGGCTGGGCGGAGAAAGGAATATAAGGCAAGAGGAGACAGGAGCTTGGTTGGAGCATTCAGTCTGAGGACGTGTAGAGAAGGGGTATCCCATTCAGTCTGAGGATTTTACAGAGGTAAGAACTAGTGCCTGGTTGCTCTGCTTCTTTGATCTTTCAGTTTTCACATCCTTAATATCTGACTCTGGGTTTTTGTTATTAAGACCAATTAGATTCATGCTATACCCCACCACACACACAACTGAAAATAATTAAAATATTTTTTAAAAGGAAGGAAGGAAGGAAAAAAGTAAGTAAGTAAGTAAGGAAGGAAGGAAGGAAGGAAGGAAGACAAAAGAAAAGCATTAACAAACTAGTCATAGATGGATCACGAATGGATATTGTTATCCTGACCCGTTGATTGGCGTCCCGAGAGCACTGAAGGCTAAGGAACCCTGTGCAGGTATTTCCAGAGGTCTAGAGGTAAGCACATGCTACCGAATTGTGCTTCAATCCTTCATCTTTCTTTATATTATTACAAAATTAACAAAATATCTAAGCTGTTTAGAATGACAAAATACCTTGTGTTAACTTATTTCAGCTAAATAAATAATTACATTTGAATAAAACCAAGGCTCACCCCTAGTGTAAATTTTCTTAGAATCGCTTTAAGTCACAGAGAACTTGGACTAGGGCTCCAGCCTGTTGGGTGGCCATTAATCAGAGGAGACAAAAGTCATTCCCTCTGCCAGGTATTAAGTGATCTACAGAATGACCTCATAACCCACAAGCAGAGGTGAGATCCACCATGCTGAGGCCCTTTCGTCTGCATGCTCTGTCTTTGGCTTGCGGGAGAATGTTGGTGTATATGTCTGTTTACCAGTGTTCTCTTAGCCCTAGGTAACCACATTCAGGCATGTGTTGGGGACATAAGTCCATGTTCCCTAATCACTCTTCCAAATGGATTTTTTAACAAACCAATGCAAGTTTTCCATGTGAACGGATGATCTTCTATGAGTAGGCACTGCTTTCCAAAACAGCTTACAGATGGATTTCACTTGTCTGAGGAAATCTCCACTTGCCAATTCTGAGGTTTCATGATAATCCAAGCCTTCGTAGGCATGGTGCCCCTATTGAAAACCTTCACATGTTATGGATCAGCAGAACTTTAAGGTCTCCAAGTCTCTCCACCCCCACCTCCACCACTCCAACCTGAAGTTTGCATCTCCCAGACAGTCCAACTGCAAGCAAGCAGAGAGAAATAGAAAGTTGTCCTGAGCTCAAGAAAGAAAAAAAAAACAGAATTAGTGAAATACAGTAAATATTTCCTGCTTTATGAAACAGCACTTTGTCAACAAATACCTTCTCGTACTTTTTGCTAAAATTCATCTTTAAAGGAATCTATCCTGCCAAAACCGCCTCTTCTAGCCTGAGCCTGTTTAACCTGTCAGAACAGCCAATCAGGATTAACCAGAGTTCACTCAACACAATTCAGTAGATTGGATCTAGATAGTGACTTTCATGGGGTGGGCGGTGGACAAAATCCTCCCTCTTCCACAGAAAGCCAGAGCAAACATGGTGAGCGAGAGCCTCTGTATTGTTTCTTCCTGCTTTAAGAGTGTTAAGTGGAGAACTGGGGGGGGGGGGGGCAGTAGACCAGCTGACTGCTTTATTGATACAATAAATAAACTGGACTCATTAATACAACTGACGATGGGGACACAGAGGCTTTACCTCTCGCAGTAGGATTGTGGTTCCACCCTGTTGCCTGGTCCTTTACCTGTACCCAAGATTCTGAAAGGAACCAAAGGGCAATTTTAAAAGGTCCAAAAGAGCAGATTTGAGGTCAGGACCTACATCGTTACCACAGATATAAGAACAACAAAGCTACCCTTCTGCCTTCCAGGGTGTTGATGATCCTGCATTTGTAAATTAGCAAAACTCAGAGCAAGTCTGTTTCCACTGCAAAGCGTGGGCACCGGCTGGAGACACGTTTTGTTACGGTGAAGCTTATAATAGTGCCCAGCTGTGGAATGCCGAAGCTCACAACAGTGGAAATATCTGGCCAACAGCATCTGGGGAACCTGGCTCATCAGCGAAAGTTGCTGTGCATGTGGCCGGTAAGTGGCTTCTCAAGTAACAGCTCCAACCACATGAGTCAGTGTAAGCTCAACAGTGGATCAAGTCTGGGTGAAGACTCCTTAGAGAGTGAAAGCCCCTCTTGGTGTATTCACCTACTATGTACTGACTTCTCCATGTTCACAGGGGAGGTCTGCATCGAAGAAAATGCAAGAAGTCTAATAAAACACCCCACTACAGGGGCTTACACCAAACTAAAACAGGAAGGACACTAACAGCAACAGGAGAACCTGGCAATTTCCACAACCACTGCTTCAGTCTCAAGAAAACGCACCTGTCAATCTTCTTTTTGAAGCAAGACGAGCCCCTACACCACAAACATAAGCAAATGAGCAAGCTTGCTCGCCCACCGGCCTCCTGCCTTCTATGTTCAGCCTCCTGTCTTCCTGCTAAGTTTCTGTTTCCACACAGAGCATGCATTCCTGCTGCTATGTCTGAAACCGAAGCCCTCCCTCAACCCCACGTTGCCTTCTTGCCTCTCCCCTTTTTGTCCTTTGTAGTTAAACACCGAAATTATGTGATTCTTGTTTGCCCCCAGCATCTCATTCGGTCAGGGACCTCGGACAACACCTGTGCCGCCTCCATCAGTTAGCCAGTCCACCTTTGCAAAGACCGTGCCAGCTGCCAAGCTGAATGGACCCACTGAGCTGGCCGCGGGCTCCCACTGAGCGTATGCTCTGTCTCATCTCCTTGGTCTGAACACACATCATCTCCAGGCTCAAGGTTGCAATGGATACCAAGGTGGTTCACATGATTTCCAACTGTGTATTTCTGGAATCCATCCTGCAAGATTCTGCCAGCCCTCAACAGTTTTCTTCCCAAACAGCATCCAAAAGGCCAGATCTTTTAGTGGCTCTCCAGCAAATACGGTTGGAGCATGTCCATTCAGTAACTACCCACACTCACAAGGTGTGTCCTTGTACCATCTGCTGCCGTGATAAAGACTGTGGCCAGGGCTGGAGACATGGCTCAGTGGTTAAGAGCATTGCCTGCTCTTCCAAAGGTCCTGAGTTCAATTCTCGGCAACCACATGGTGGCTCACAACCATCTGTAAATAAGGTCTGCTGCCCTCTTCTGGCCTGCAGACATACACATAGACAGAATATTGTATGCATAATAAATAAATAAATAAAAAAAAAAAAAAAAAAAAAGACTGTGGCCAAATGCAGCTTGGAGAGGAAGAATGTATTTCACCTCACACTCCCATGCTGTGGCTCACGACAGAAGGAAGTCAACTCAGAGAAGGAACCGGGAGGTTGGAACTGAAGTCCAGACCACAGAGAAGCACTGCCTACTGGCTTGCTCTTCTTACACAACTCAGGACCACGCGGCCAGAGTGGTACCTCCCACAGTGACCTGGACCCGCCCTAATCAATAATCAAGAAAAGCCCCATGGTCTTTTCTACAGGCCCATCCATGTAGACTGAGGTCCCCTCTCCACCGGTGACTCTGTGTTGAACTAACAGAAGAACTACCCAGCATACTATCTAATTTTGTCCTCAAAGCTTTTGTCTGTCTAACAAACGGAATGTGCGGGACAGAAACCAAAAAAACTGCAAAAACCCAGATCTGGAGAGATGGGTCATCAGTTAAAGCACTTGCAGAGACCTGGGTTCAATCTCAGCACTCGCATGGTGGCTCACAACTGTCCATAACACTAGTTCCCGGGGACCCAAAGCCCTCTCCTGGCCTGTGCTTATGCCAGGAACCCAGGGATGCACCCATACAGACATGAAGGCAAAACATTCGTACACATAAATCTTTTAAAAATGTAAATGCAAAAGCTCATAAATGGTGATGGCCTCAACTATATGGGCTCACTTCAAGCAGTGAAGATGGGGCAGAAGGGATCAAATCAGATGAATGCCTTCTGATCAAGAAGAGTGGCAAGAGAAGACCAAAGGAGGACCCTGAACATTCTCTGTGGAGCATCCCAAAGGGTGTAGCTGTCATGAGAAAGATGGGGAAAGCGGCAAGGAAGATGGAAACGGATTTGGAATTGAATCTGCTGTTTTAGCCTTCAGACATACTGCAAGATAATTGGAATATAAGGAAGCCAGTTGAATTCAGGTAACCATCAATGAGTTGAATGTAAACAGTAAAAAAAAAAAGACAGAGCCCTCTAACAGGAGAATGAAGCCCGGGACGGGAGCTCACAGCAGAGAGTGCACATCCTTGAGGGGTGACCGAGGAAAGGAAGCTGCAAAAGACACAGAGAACACCATATGGGGGAGAGAGAGCGTGGAGAAGTAAACAGGCTGAGTGGAGAAAACGGCACAAGGAGCAAGAGCAATAGAGGGTGCGAGAGATGAGGGTTAAAAGCCAGGCCTGCAGCAAGTCACTCCGTAATGAAACCCATCTGGAAAAGTCAAGATCAGGAATGGATACCTCGGGAAGGCGGAGCTGCAAGCAGCAAGTCTACACATAAAGCGCGCAGGCCTGCAAACAGCCGACCGCACGGAGATTAAAGAGGCATTTCCACTAAGAAAAGAGTAAATCGGCTTCTGAACTCATAATAACAGAACATCAGCCAAGGGTGGCGGACTTGTATTTCGTAGATGGCTCTTGACATTACAAACTGATGCATCCTTTTAAAAAGGGAGAAAAATGATTTCGCAGAAGACATAGCCAGAATTTTGACCTGTTAATTTCACATATGGAAATCTCGCTTAAGAAACTAACTAAAAATATTTGTAGGCCCCAAACTGTTGTTTTCAGCATTGTTTATAATTATACATTAAAAAAAAAAAAACTCGGGGGAAGAAAAGGAACCAAAGGAAGTAAATTACAATGTACTCACTTAAGAAGAATTGTGCAATCCGGGAATAATATAATGTGTTTATGATAAAATAAATAATAAATAAAAATGCTTTGAATGTGTTTGAGCTTGAAGAGGCAGTGACACAGACAAGAAAGACACACAGGGAGATGAAACCCAAGATACTATTTCCACTTTCTTCTCATGCCCACTGTAATATGGTTCGTATTACTTTTATAACAAAAGTATTTTATTAAAATTTTTGGCGATATAATTCTCTTCAGGCCACATGAATAACGATTCTGCCATGAGCACTGTTTTTCAGTGAGAGGAGAGCCATTAATATGTATGAAGTTTATGTCACGCGTGTGTCAAGTTTATGCTGAGGTTTGCAGGACTCCGAGTGAGGCGTTCTTGCTGGGAGAGCCCTGTTCTTCTCGTGTTTCTTTCCGTTTTCAATATGCAGCTCCATGGCCTGAGCGGGAGGGCGGCTCGTGCTCAGCTAGCTCTGGCAAAACTCTCCAGGAGCATTCCTGTGGGCCTCCTGGGTTCCCTTCCTGCCTGGCTTGCCTGGTTGTAGTCTTTGAGGCAGGTGCCTCCTCCAGCATGTGCTACCATGCCCCTGAAGCCAGGACCCCCAGACTCTGAGGTGTGAGCCCTGTCCTCACTAAAGAAAGGAAGAAAGAAAAGAAACCACTTCAGTATTGCAGGGCTGGGCAGCTGCCCCACAATATCCTGTACCTTCTATCCCGTGTAAATGGTGCGGAAGGTGTCAGGCAGAGGCTCAGTAACAGACAGGAGGGTCTTGGTTTTACTTGTATTTATTGATTTTGCAGTTTTCGTGAATGATCGGGTCTCACAGGGTGTGGAGGACCGCTCTTTATGTCATATTCAAAAGAACAACACAAAAACCGTTTCAGACTTTGTGTGATGCTCTTGCCCATTTCCCACTAAGGCTAATTTTAATTTTGGACCAAAACTTTTACTGATCTCACATAAAATTAGCCTTGTTGATCTGACAAGAAATTGGAGATGGAAAAAAAAAATAAGGGGGAAAGCCCCCAAATCAATGGTTTACATTTCTTAAATAAAAATTACTCAGGGCACCAACAAGACATCAGGAATCAGTGAGACAATACATGACTGAACGGGAGATCAATTTTGTGAAACCTAAGCTTCATATAGGAAAACAGACTTCTTCGGTAGTCTCCTTACATTGCAATGTGCTTAACTCTCTCCTAAACGTAAAAGCACTGGAATTCAGCTTTGAAAGGCATCCTTTCTCCAAGGTGAAGGCTGACTGACTCAGGGAGCGGAGCAGCTAGGAAGGCCACCTCCTGACGGAAGTTAAGAATGAGATGCATCGCACAGGACATGATTTGCAAACATCGTCGTGTGAAATAATTAATGGAAGCATGGGTGAGTTTTTCGGGATTGAGACTTTGATCTGACAAGCAGAGGAAGAGCAACGCCGGCAAGGATTACACCGCGCCCTAAAGACTTCAAATGCTTTTCCATGCTAGTCAAAAATTTAATTACTTCTCTCCCACCCCCCGCCACTGACAGTTCTAAATTAAAATAAATGGACCATGTCGAGACAAATCTCGGATACATGTAGTGCTTGAGAAAATACTGTTGCTGGTGCCAGAACAGCTAGAAATTCTTATAATAAATTCCCTCCTTTGGTTCTCTGGGATGGGGAAGGGATGAAGGAAGGGGAAGGGCAGGTGATGAAATGAAGGAGCAAGCTGATATCAAGTTGTGCTTCACGAGGTTGCTCCCACAAGGTGTGGTCTTCTCCTGCATGTTCTCTGTGCAGAGACAGAAGGTGGCTTGGAAAGAAAACCATCTTGGGGGAAGTGGGAGCAACAAATATCCTGTGGTCACCCAATATATTAAGCCAATTCCTTTCTAAGTGCAGGTAAACTGGTTTTTATTTAGTGACAGCCATCAACTCTGTTACAAATTAATGAGCGATCAGAAACCCAGTTGGATGGACCTGGTCTAGCTACACATCAGCCATCATTTCAATAGAGGCAGTTAGTTCCTTGTAATCCAAGACAAGGAGATATCGGGACATGATGTTGTCCCCTTCGAGACGAGGCTCACCGAGTCCTGGAGACCAGCCTTGTCACCTCTGCAGCTCTGAGTAGCTGCTGGGCACTCCTACTGTCTCAGAATCCATCACATAGGGAATTCTCTTGTCATCGGCTTCTTGTTTTTAAATTCCCAGTTCCTAGTATTTTCCTCGGACTCATTGTACCTCTCTGGGCTGAGTGGGAAAGTAGCAGACCTGCACCGGGGTGGTAAACAGGAAGCCAGCAGCCTTTTGGAACCAGGACTGCTGCCCTCTCTGTTTGGCCTTGGGGAAGTAGAGATAAGAAGGTGCATAAATACAGCCCTGTATCTGTGGCAATTCAGATAAATACAGCCAGCTCATGAATATGGATCCACGGACACTCAGACACATTGAAATTAATAAAGAACAGTCTTCCCAAGGATGCCATGTTGGCCTGAGAAAACCACACGGAAATCTCCAATGGCCACAGTGAACTGCACTGAGAGAACACCATGGCTGAACCTGTCACCAGTTCCTTCTCCACTCAGAGTGGCTTCAGAATGGCTCAGGTTCCCCCCTGCCACCTCTGCCGATGAAGAAAGTGAGTACGAGGGAGAAGACAGACTGCTCGTCCCCTCATGCAGCCTTCCTTTCCTCCTCGCTCATCTCTTGAGAATGCAGGGCCACTTCCAAAAGATACGTGGTCCTTCTGTCCCTTTGCACCTCGTTCCATCTACAGTTGACGACCGGCACCCTCCCCTGAACTCAAGGAAAACACCCTGCACGTCCTTGTGAGTCACTCCCAAACACTAGCAGAGCCGTGCTACGTCCTAGTCTTTGTGCTACGTGCTTCCCCACAGACACCGTTGACATGCTGGAGTCTGACCGTCATCAACAGCACATCATGTCTGTTCCTTCCAACCTGTGACACTGGGTTAGTTCCTGTTCCTTTCTAGAAGACATAAGCGGGCCTCTTGTTTCCAATTGACCTCACCTTACAGCATCATCATATAATCCTAATGACTACAACTTCAGAAAATGTCACAATGAAAACCAAGGTGTCCCTGTGTTTTCTTGTAACACTGGCTGATCTCACTACTGGTTTACTTTTGCTGCCCTGGTGGTGGTGGAGGCAGTGCTGGAAGCGGCCATGGTGGTCATGGTGGTGGTGGTGTCGGTGGTGGTAATGGTGAGGTGGTAGTGGTCATGGTGGTGGTGGTCATGGTGGTGGTGGTCATGGTGGTGGTGGTCATGGTGAGGTGGTGGTGGTGGCAGTGGCAACCGTGGTGGTAGTGGTAGTAATGGTGGTGATATGTGTGTTTCTTCTTCCTGTGTCTTGGCAGTTCTAGTCATCATCCTTGCCTATGGTTTCTGGAGTTACAGTAACAATTTCTAAATAAAATAAGACATTGAAATTTTGACTAGCTATGTATTGAATTTAGAAATTCATTTGGTAAGCCATATCATACTGTTTTCTATAATGTTGAGGCTTTTGGCCTTAGATCACTGTATAGTTCCCTATTTTGGTGGGCTTTTAAATGTATCTCAACAAAGTTTTATAGTTCTCTGAAATTAAAAAAGAAAAGAAAACGTTAGGTAATTCACATTCATAGAGTGACTGGACCCCAAGTTCTTCCTCACGAATGCCTTCACACAGCCAGTTTTCCAGGAGGAGAGATGGACTTCCCAGCTGTCTTCTTCCTCCTGCGCTCTCTTCTGAGACCATTTTCACAGACATACCCCTAGTCAAGCTGGGCATTCGTCTTGTGGGGTTCTCAAGAGCCAGGCCCCCATGACCAACCGTGTCTTCCCTCTACCACCTGGCTGCCCTGCCCAACTCTGCTGTCTCTTCCCTACCAGGTCCAGCATGAAGGAATAGTTCGGAGTCTGTCTCATGGCCTCATAATGACCCATGAACTGAAAGAAGAAACTGGTTCCGTGCTGTGGAGAGTAGGGCTATTCCCACCCTCTGTTCCAGCCATGTCAAAGCTGCATCTTCACAGCCCACTCCCCATGGGAGCTAACAATAGTAAGAAGAGAATAAGATACAGGGAGAAATCCTAAAACACTATCTTGATAGCCCAACAAATATCCTTTGAGTCCCATAAATGACAATGAGTGTGTCATGCTCTTAGCCTCCTTACCCAGGCTGCAATGACCTTCATTCCTTCAAATTAGCAAACTGTTACCATGGGCGGAAGAAAAGGGTGGAACCTTGGGTATGCCAGTGAAGAAGACATCATGTGTGGCCACAGCATCGCCTGAAGGCTTCCAGGAACCTAGCAGTGCTGGTGATTTTAACAGAAGGGACCTAGATGGCATGAAGGCCCATGGGTGGCATGCAGGGGTCCAGCATTACAGGTTATTTGGTTTTGTTTGTTAGATTCCTTCCTAATCTAATGACTGCAACAATTCCCCAATTACTTTAGATGTCAGGGAACCTTGATACATACCCTTATGATCCTGGCAGCAAATTTAGTGTTACTTAATTTTCAAAAATTTTCCCTCCAAAAAAAAAAAAAGTTTTCTTTGTAGCCTGCAACCTAATGCCAAGGACCGAAACTGCAGAATCTGCATTCAGAAGTAGCTCATGAATGAAGAAAGTAACCATGCCTAAGCAGCCGGGATGAAGATAAATCGAACCCTACAATAAGCTCATTTCAGTTCAAGTATTTTGAAATATTTCTACAAAGAAAATTCCTTTGAGAGTCTGAAAAAAAATCAAGATAAAACTACCCTTCATAAAAGGCCTGGGAAACAATGGTCACACATTAAGAAATGTAAGAAATAGCATTGCCCACGAGGTGAAGTTAAAGGAAGATGACCGGCTACCCAGTAAAGACAGAACTGAAATGCATCTGAAGATGATAAATAAGAGGTAACTGAATTCTGCACCCTCCTAACCCAGTTGAGTCAATACTTCTTCTCTTTGGAGAAAAAGCTACATACGAAAAAGTTCTTAGTGTTGGCTTGGCTATTTTCAGCCCCAATGCCAGTTAGGTATAAATGAAAAATGTATTTGTTTAAGTACTATAAATTGGCAGGGGAAAATTGGGGATGGGATCGGTAACCTGACAAGAGAGAATGAATGGGGACCAGGGAGAAAATACTGGAACTTGAGCAGGGCCCATTTGTCATGTCGCATCATGGTCCCCACACGGAGCTATTAAAAGAGAGCAACAAAGAGAAGCGGAATTAAGCTGGAGTAGAGGCTCAAGCTGCAGAGATACAATTTTTGACTACGGAGAGAGGTACGCCGAAATTGCCTCTCGATCGGCTTCATGCTGCGTCAATGAGGATTTTTTTTTTAAACAGACCCTAGAAGCTTCATCTGAACGACCACTAACTCTGGGCATCTTTGCTGAGCCACTCTGCTCCCTCCCGAGAGCTCAGCTTTCCCATCTGCTGCCATCCTGTGAAAAGGCAGCAAGAGAAAGCTTTCAAGGCAGAGAGAAACACAAAAAGATGTCTCATTTTCCTCAGACTCAGAAATAAAGATCTGAACACCTCTGGGAGGAGAAAGGGCAGTTTGCCCGAGTGTGTGCATGAATGCTGTTGGAATAACATAATGGGATAACAGTGGCTTTTTAAAGCCTGTGTAGAATGTTGTTGGTAAAGGAACAAACCAACCTGCCCAGTACGGTGAGTCCGCACCGTTCTAACGTCTCCTCCAGATAGTAAAAGCCAGCCACTCAGAGGGAACACTCCTGCCTTACCAGGCAGCAGGTGGACCTGACAGCCACAAATCACGGCCTGGCTTTTCTCCCTGACATCACCACCTTCTTAACTGAATTGATCCACAGTCTCCTGTTTACAGGAAGGCGCCAGCACCAGCTCTGCGGTTCCCATGGCCTCTAAAACCCTCCCTCGGTGTCCTCTGGAGGAACTGCAGACACTTCCAGAACAAATCAATACCTAGATCTAACATGCATTGCAAAACGTTTTCCTCTCTAATTTATTTGATGCAATATTTTGTTCTTTTCTCAGAAACATCCTCTTCTCTCTTTCCACGTCTGTTTTGAAGAAGTAAACTTATTTTTCAGAAACATGGGGATTTACTAAATTGCCAACACATAAGCTAGAAATTTCCCGTTAAAGATAAAAAATACCATGGGAGCAACATCAATACACTTTTAAAAAGTTGGTGGAGAAGAGATTATTAGTTTCAGGTACTAATAAAAATAAATTC
This sequence comes from Arvicola amphibius, assembly GCF_903992535.2. Taxonomy (NCBI): domain Eukaryota; kingdom Metazoa; phylum Chordata; class Mammalia; order Rodentia; family Cricetidae; genus Arvicola; species Arvicola amphibius. Next base: position 158,126,856 of record NC_052050.1, read on the forward strand.
CACAGGGGATGTTGCCCAGATCAGGGGTGCTGGGAAGAGAAGTTTCCGACTTCAAACTAAGGGTCCCGTTAAGTCACATGGGGACAGAGTTGACAGCAGTGGCCCTGAGTGGGAAGGGATCTCCTGAAAGACTGCTGAAATGGAGCTGGGGAAACAGTTCAGTCAGCAAAGTGTTGTTAGTACAAACAGACTCCCAGAGCTGGGGGTGGGGAGAGGAGCTGGGAGGATCCCATGCCTAACTGGCCCACCCAACTAGCTGATCAGTAAAAGCCCCACGTGCCAGTGAGAGAGACCCTGACTCAAAAGATAAATGTGGAGAATCCCAAAAGGATGATAGCTCAAGTTGACCTCTGGCCTCTACATCCATGCACAGATAAGGATAAGCACACACATAGGTGTACCAACACATATACACACATGCACACACACACGTGCACGCACGCGCACACATACACACACACATACACAACTTACATAAACTGTGAGCTTCCTGGTGTCCTGCTGACCCAACAAGCTTATGTGATCTTCAACTTTAGTCCCCTTTGGTGGCCGGAGACTAGGAAGGGCAATGAGTGTCAGCGCTGGCTGGCAGTGTCAAACCCAGTATTTGTGGTTGGATGGCTTAGACTCTTGTGTGTTCTTTTATGGATTCTGGGTATTTCGTTTTCAGAAACATGATTTCATGAGGTTCATCCTTAAAGAGGTTTTTAAAAATTATTTAAATGTACCTCTCTTAATACCATGTACTCATTCTGGCAGGATGCTTGCCCGTGACATTAAAAAAAAAAATTAATGATAATACACACTCCTGTGAAATACGACCTCTTAGAACTCAGCCATTTTTGTCTCCACATCTCTCCTCTCATCCTATAAATCTGCATCGCAGATGATTCATTCATAATCTGCTTATTACAGTATTTATTTCAGAGAGAGATGAAGGGCCCTAGTTAATGTTTTGAGAACGTGTAGCAAGTTCCGACTGTAAGACTGAGCAGAAGTGAATATGACATTCATATATTATGAGTAATCAAAACGCAGAAGCAAAGGGGATGATTGAATTCCAAACCTTTCCATTACTTTTTCTTCAAGGGAAGGCAGGCAGGGGGGGGGGGGAGGGGGGGGGGTGAGAGCATTTTAATAAGTGAGCCTGCTGACATTTTCTTTCTTGAAAGATAATCTTTCCATTAGAATAGCCGTTTGTGAGGGAGTCTCTGCATTTCTTCAGCCTGTTGCATCCTTCTTTCTGAAGAGGGGAGGAGTCCTGTGAACAGGTTACTGAGAGGGCCTTTTGCCTCACAGGACAGGTGAGCTTCAGGCACCATGGAGGAGGGTCCTTACAGAGCCCACGTGGTTATTTTCCTGGAAGAGTTGCCCCTCCCCCATGACTTCCCCACAAGCCTGGCTCTGGGACCACATTAACAACTTGCTTTGAATTCCTGTGAATCCCAAGTACTAAATTTGCCAATGCTTCTACATAAAGGTTACGCGCCCGCCGCAAGTGTGGCATCTATTCAGAAAGATAGCCCTATTGGTTGCTAGGAGATGGAGGGATCCTCTCAGAGAAAAATCAGTCCTGACAAAAAATTTTTTTTCACATAAAGACCTTTTAAATATAAATACCTTTGACAGGAGCTATTATTATTCACTGAGTTCTTTCACATCTGAATAAATGGCAGAAAAAATGATGAAATTATTCATACACCATTATACAGTAAAGTGTTAAAATAGAAAAGTCTTCTCCCTCTCTCCCCTCTCTCTTCTCTCTCTTCTCTTTCCCTCCTCTCTCCTCTTTCCTCTCTCTCTCCTCTCTTTCCCTCTTCCTTCTCCTCCCCACCTCCTCTCTCTGCTAAAGAAAACAAGAAAAACAGTTTTGTTTCTTTCAGCTGAATTTCCCTGCTTTTCTCTTCAGAGTCCCAGGACGAGGGAAACGTCTGAGAACCCGAGGCCCTGGATTTGGATTACTTTATATTCCAGTACTTCAAGCCCTGGTATCTGCTCTTGACAGTCAGAACACTGAGGAGAGAGCTTGGCCAAGGTCCCCCGCTGGGTGGCTGGGAAGAGCAGGTAGGATTCCATGCCCCTTGAAAGCAGCCTGCAATTTCCTCCTTATTGGGTGACTGGAAACACAGCTGCCCTGGACGTGGGTCCTCGGACTCGGTTTTTGAGGGAAAAAAAATTATAAATGAGATGAGTAACACGCTCGCTGTGTACGCCTTGTACAGAGAACAAATGAAACAGCAATGGACCCTAATTCCTTGGGCCCTCCCTGCCTTCGAGGAGCCGAAAACCCCCGCAGCTCTGCCACAGTGGCCACCTCCTCTGCGTGAGAGTTGGAGACACGCAACCCCTGAGCTGACAGATGGAGACCACTTCGGACAGACATCGTGTTGGCGTGAGAATGCACCCCACAGCCTGAGCACTGTATCAAATCTTGCAAGAATCTTTGCCCGTAGAGTGCCTCAGAGTCCGACAGAGACAGGCTTCCTTATCCAAATATTGACTCGAAGCCCTCCATTGACTGAGTGTTTTCCCGTGAAAGCGCCGCATGGTAATGTCCTTCATCCCATTTCACACATTTGTTCTCAGTCCTGGCACCAGGAAGCTCTCATTGTTCCCGGCAGTGCTGACTGGGCCAGTGACATTTTTCCCTGTTAGTGACAGACATAGTGTGTTTCCTTTCTAGACGTTCTCATGAGAGTTTCTCACCCTGAGTTACATGCACATACCAGGAAGAAAAAAAAAAGCCGCCCACTAGCAGATCTCTGCTTTCTGGTTCTTCCTTGCTGCTTCTTAGGTCAAAGCCATCTGAACAGTGGCACCACTGATTGAATAAGAGGGGGAAGGGCGTGAGGAGGGGTGCGAAGTCCTACCAAGTTCCAAACCCCACCCGGTCCCCGTCCTTACACCTGCTGCACAAACCCCTTGAGGGAGGATGCTCTTGCAGGATCTTGTTTTGCTGTGCATCAGCACGGCTGCAGGACTTCACTGAGCACCTAGCCTTTGGGGTACTGCATGGAACTCAGACTTTTCCTGAGCGATTCCCTGATTGTATAACTGACCAGCACGCAGCATTCCTTCTGCCTACGGCAGGAAGGATTTGGCTTTTCAGGGCTGGTTATCGTGCTTTCTGTGTCGGAAAAGACTTTTTTCACTGACTTCTACACTCACATATGAGGTAAAATGCAAACAGGAGGGGCAGTCCCAGTCCCTCCATGTCTGCTGTGGATGTTATACCGCACGAATCTAGATGGAGTCATCTGTGGAGCATCATCACATCTCACACTTCCCAGCTGTACCTGGGTGCTGCCTGATGCTTAGTAAGTGTGGAAGGAGCAGCTGTAAAGACACTGGGGACAGAAGGGACACAGGAAGAACCTTCAAAAGCAGCTTTCACTTAGGTCCTTTCTTCTCAACGTGCATGGTGCAGGTGTTTCGCCTGCATGTCTATCTATGCGCCACATCTGTGCGGTACCCAGAGGTTAGGGGGAAAAGGTGTTCAATCCCCTGGGCTGGAGTTACAGATGTTTGTGAGCTACCATGTGGGCCCTGGGACCTGAACTGGGTGCTCTGGGAAAGCAGCTAACGCTCTCAACTGCTGAGCCATCTCTCTAGGTGCATGTTCACGTGTGCGTGTGTGTGCGCGTGCGCATGTGTGTGCGCGTGTGTGCGTGTGTGTGTGTGTGTGTGCGTGTGTGTGTGTGCGTGTGTCTATGTGTGCGCGTGCGCATGTGTTCAGGCACGTGTGTGGATGTGGATGCGAGTATGTGGTGCACAAGGCATACCTTGAGGTAGCACACCTCAGGTATTATTACTTTTGTTCACTTGAATTTTTTTGTTTTTGAGATAGGGTCCATCTCTGGCCTGGAGTTCACAAGTAAACGAGGCTGGCCAGCTAGCAAGGCACGGGGCTGCACATTTTTCTGTCTCTTTGGTACTAGGATTACAAACATCTGTTAACATCTTTATTTATTTATTTATTTATTTATTTATTTATTATTTACTTATTTTTGCATGGTTTCTGGGTGCCAAACTAAGGTTCTTGGCAAAGACCTTACCAGGTAGGCTAAGTCCCTAGCCCTTGAAACTTTCCATTAAAAAAAGTAATAATAAAAAACAAACACTAGCCATTTTTAAATACCAGTTTCCTCAGAGAAACTCTCTGGCAGTGGAGGTTTAAACTACCACAGTTACAGCCAGGTTGTGAAGGATTCATCCTGCGAGGACCACGGTGGTTCATATGGACATAAGAGAGAAGCCCAGGTAACTAGGTCTGACCCTCCCATCCAGCTCCCCTCCTCAGCCCAGGGAATGGGGCCTGCGGATGCAGGGATGGGCACAGGGACACTGGGGTAGGACACAGGAAAGACTTTCAGGGTTCTCTCGAGTCAGCAGTGGTCCTAGATTTACCCTCTCTGTCCCCTCCCCCAGCCCCCAGCCCACACCCCAACAATGGATCTCTCCCCGCTAAGTGGTATAGCGGCCGTTACTGTGCCAGAGCGCGTGTCTGTACCACCATCCTTCCTCTAGGCTAGGTTCCCTTGCAAGACATAGTCCAGGTATGGCTTCCTTCTGGTTCACCTCCTGTGACTCAGTTACATAGGAAGCAAAATGATGATAATGATACTTGTCTCCAGATAACGAGCAAGGAGCTTGTATTTCTCATCATGGAGATGCAGCACAAATGCTCAGTATCATTACAGCTAAAACCCATGACTGGAGAAATTAAATTTCCTGGAATGTTTTATATCTCCTAGGAATGTCTGTAATCCTCCGTATTTACTGCTAAACGAGGTGGACTACAGGAGAGGGGGTGTTCCAAAGGCGGGAGCGGGTTCAGCGGGAACAATTAACAAATGGGAAGATTGCAGCCCGGCGCTGCGTGCCTGATGGAGGAGGAGACTTGGTAAACATGCAACAGGAAACAGTGTTTGATTTCTGCATGGAAAGCTTAACGAACCACAGACACAAGCAGGGTCTTCAAAGACCTTTCTGCACTTGTTTACCTTCTGAGATGCAGCTGGAGAGAACATTACGCCTCAGCTTAAGATGTGGTGTCAAGGGACAGCTTATCCGGTCCTGCCGTGAGCTCGCTGACTGGACATACCGAAAAAGAAAGGATTCATTAAAAAGCCTAGAAAGGAAAATGCAAGTCTTTGGGGGTGGGGGTTAAGACTGATGTGTCTTTAATAATTTCTCAAGTTTGGTTTCCTTTACTATTTCATGACCATTTGAAACAGCATTAGATTTAGGCAAATTTTCATGAATTCCATGGCTTTTGTTAATGCACTCAAGTGTCAATTTTCTATACTTGTTTCTACGTCTACTTTTACCGCAAGACACCGACTTCGACTTCTAGCCTTGTGAAGTCGGGACAAAGAGTCAGCATTTTGGAAACTCATTCTCTTTCTAGAGCTAGGAGTATGTGTTCACTGGTGCTCCTCCCTGCAGGCAGAGCTCCTCCCTGCAGACGGCACCCTGTCTCGCCTGGGCTTTCAGCCGAAGACCACCCCACAGGGTACAGCAGAACCAAGTGCAGCCTTCAGCTTTCTACCTGGGTAATGGCTGTAATTACCCACAGTGCTTCAGCCTATGACGTTAGTCTTCTGACCTACGAAGAGATGAAGAAGAGGAACTGAGCCAAGAGCTTGACGAGCGTCCTTAGACTTTGCCCTGTTCCAAGGTCAGGCCTGTCAGCCTCCGGAAAGGACCTACTTTTCCAACCCAGGACACAGCTTTCTAGAGCCACACTGGCCATTTTCAACGGAAGTGCTACCTCCTGTCTGTAAATGGCTGGCTTGGACCTGGTCCCAAGGGTTCGGCTTATGGTTCCATACCCAGCAGAGAATGGGCTCCCTCACTCTCTCAGCAACTACTTACTCACAAAGTATCTTCCGTCTATAGGAAAGTTCCAGGCGTGGCCCTGCAGCTAAGACTTGCCCCAGCTTAGCCAAGAATCGCCACTTTGTAGCGTCTCCCACAGATCTCATTTTACAGAGATGAATTTAAACCAAAATTTGAACCAAAGTGACGTCATCCCCCTCTCCTCCTCTCTACAGAGGTATCGTCACATGATAAGCCGGAGTGACGTCATCCCCCCTCGCCTCCACGCGAAAGAGGTATCGCGTCTTCTGGCAGCAGTTTGGATCCTTCTCACGCCTGCCCAGTGCTGTCTCCGCGCGCATGCGCACGTGTGAAATGTGTGTACCCAGTCTTCCAGATGACATAACTCACAGAAATGTTTGCCGCCTTCTTTTTGCACTCCATTGCAGACTAGAAGCAGTGCTGTGGATCAAAGGCATATGGGTATTCCCCACCACACACATGCTTTTATGTGTTATTATTTAATTTCTCCTTATGGAGAAGCCATTGTTTTTCAGCACCCCATAGGTATAAGCACATTCCTGTCTTCTTCTCATTGGCTGGCAGGATAATTGTGAAATTGTTGTTTTAGTTTGTGTTGTGGAATGTGACTTAAAGATGTGTTAGACTCTTTGGGGCTGTGGAATATTTGTTAAATGAGGCAAAGATGTGCTGCATTCTTTTATGTTGCCTTTGTTTAACTCTGTGAAGCTGTGTTACTTTGCCTGCCTAAACCACCTGATTGGCCTAATAAAGAAGCAGCAGCGAGGCAGGAGCAAGGATAGGCAGGGTTGGCAGGCAGAGAGAATAAAAAGAAGGAAAAATCTGGGAAGAGAGGATTGAAGAGCAAGAGCAGCAGCAGAAGAAGGCGTGAAAAGAGGAGGAGAGGAGATTGCAGGGAGTCAGCCACACAGCCAGACATGGAATAAGAAGGAAAGAAAAGGTACAGAAATGAGAAAGGCAAAATCCCAGAGGTAAAGGGCAAATGGGCTAATTTAAGAAAAGTTGGCTAGAAATAAGCGAAGCTAAGCCTGAGCATTCATAAGAAAAAAAAGTCTCTGTGTGATTGTTTGGGATCTGGGTAGCAGGCCCACAAAGAGCAAAGGGTAAAAACAACCAATCATAAGTTTGTATCTCCCCCAAATCCAGTGTGGTTGGGTAATCCTTGATCTATCGCTTCTTCTTTCAAATCCTTTGGCACTTACTCTCCCCTCCCACAGCAGGTATTTAGACTTAAGGCACTAATTTGCAAGAATTCTTTATATATTCTGCGCAATTGTCTTTGCAGCATAAGTTGAAAATGTCTTCCCAAGCTGCTCCTACAATTAAATTCTCCAAATGCAAGGGTTGAGGAGGTGGTTTATAGGTAAGCTGCTTGTCGCACATGCGTAAGGACTTGGTTTCAGATCTCCAAGCTCCACATCAGAAGGCTGGCACAGCAGTATGCTCTTACAGCCCTGCACGAACAAAGTCAGGAGAATTCCTGGGGCTGGCTGGTCAATCATTCTATCGGACTCACTGACTCCAGCTCCAGTAAGAGACTCTGCCTCCCCCCAAAATTAAATAAATAAATAAATAAATAAGGTGATATCAATGCAGGAAGACATCCAATATCAATCTCTGATCTTCATAAACACACACATTCCCACAGACATCACATGCAAACACTGCATGCACATGTGCACATGCATGCACGCATGCACACACACACATACACACACAAGATAGCTATGCACCAGTGCCCAGGGTACTGCTACCACAGCAACCTGGGTAACTTACAAACATGGCTTGAAGCAGGATGGGGATTGAGTGTGAGGCTACGTATGCTTATCTGAAACACTATATTGTATATTCTTTTACGTATTTCAAAGGAGGTAATAGTCTTTCATGTTCATATTCTGGTACCCTAGCACAGTAACAAATATTGCTAAAAATCAATTTATACAATGAGAAGCAGATTCTAGGTTTGCTGAGTCTGAGTCTGGGAGTCAGAAAACTGGGGGTATGTCCGCCAGCAATGGTTTGACTCTAAACCAGTCCCAAAACTGGTGACTCACACATGCTATGCCCACGGTGCCCTGGGAGCATCGTGAGAGATAAATGCCTGCCCTGCACACATGTGTGTATTTGTATATGTCCAGGGAGTATCTTTATTTTAATCTAGCAGCCTAATTGATGAATTAATGCCGAGGAAGCTGTTTTATGGCACCGGCACTCGGTGTGCATCATGGAAAAGTCATTTAGTTACTTCTTAATTCTTCACTCATTTCCACTAAAATAAACACAGAACAGACTCAGAAAGCTGATGCTGAGGACGGGCTCAGTGACTCTGTGTGCCTGTGGCTGGAAGCCTAAAATATTATTTTGAATTAACCTATTAACTCATTTGAGATAATTCTGTCCAGATTTTGGTCTGTATTTGTTCAACTGATTTATTGTCTGTTTTTCTTTCTCTCAAATGGGACTCATTATGTTTCCCTAGAGCAATGTTTGCCATGTTTTCTTTTACTACTTTTATTTTTCAGAGTTACTTTATCTCCTAATTATTGAGTTAGGAATCATGTAGTCCTAATTATGAAACCCAGATTTACTGTGTGCCTGCTTCAGTGGACAAGTTTGTAGGGATGCATGCTTAGACATCAGACGGCCTTTTAAAAGGATGTTGGTTACACTTTGAGCAGGACTGCATGCATATAACTATTTCTGTAAGATTCTGGAGATTTATGACCTGAAATTGGATTTCGCCATGCAACTGGAAATGCAGCAGCAGAAGGAGGCCACCAAGCAACGTGTCTCATCTCATAGGCAGCCTGCAGCAGTAGCAGAACCTCATTGGAAAGTAGCAGTAGAGAAAGGGGATTTGAGCTTGGGTTCCCAACCTGAACAGCCTTAGTTGAGGGCCTTAAGATGCCTCAGTAACTTGGTTAAGATCCTGGGACAGCCATTTAGTCAATCTCATGTGAAAGCTGGAGCACCTACAGTTATGAGGTTGCAACGATTAGCTGCACTGGCTAAAGCAATGCCTAGTAAGCCCCCAGTAGGCTCTTGGATCCTTCTTCCCTGTAACAGTACCTCCCTGACTTCTAAGCATACCCTGTTAGGGTCTCTGGGGTTTTTCACAAACTGGAAAGTGTCCTAAGGAGGGAAGCTGATTATGACCACTTGTCAATAGGAGGGAGAAAGATAAGGAGAGAGAGAGGGAGAGAGAGAGAGAGAGAGAGAGACAGACAGAGGAGAGGGGAAAGAGAGAAAGAGCAAGAGGCAAGAGAAGGGGAAAGAGAAATACAAAGAGAAAGAGGGAGGAAATAAGAGAGAAGAGGGAGGGAAAGAGACAGAGGAGAGGAAGGGAGAGTTTAAAAAGTGAGAGGTGGAAAGAAGAAAGGGGTGGAAGTGAGAAAGGAAGAAAAAGAAGAGGGAGAAAGCTGGGGGAAGCAGAGAAAACTGAACAGGAAGCTGGGGGAGGGAAGGGGAGGGAAGAGGAGGGAAGAGAGAGTCTGCCAGCCTTAGCTCCTGGAGGATTCGCTGCCTGTCTTGAACAGGTGGCCACGGGGACTGATTACTGCCAGCTTCACAGAATGACTGAAGATCTCAGCAATGACAAACTAGTTCCCTCTGCAGCCTCCTTGACGTTGTCCTTGCCAGTGTCAGTGCCGATGGCTGGTGCCTTGACAGACGTTCTAAAGGTTCTTTTTCAAAGGGTTAATTGGAAGAGAGTAACATTGCAAGCCTCCTTCCTCAGGCATGCCGAGCTGAGCTGTGGTGACCAACTCCTTCTGGAAAGAGGAAAAGTTGCGTGACTCTACGGGGAACCTTCCATGCTGGGGAGACCCCGTTGTGCCCACAGCAGCCAGTGTGGGAGACCAGGCATCAGTACCTGCAAACAGCTGGCGTTCAGTGTTCTGTCTTCTTACTTCCCTCAAACACCTCCACTCACAGAGGCCGTCCTTCAGAGGCCACATGAACCATACATGAATGCATATATCATGCATACATCGTATCTCCTGGACGTATGACGTCTGGCCAGAACACTGTACTCTCTGAAGAAGATAACTGTGTCTCTCATTTGAAGCAGCGTGTTACTCCATTGGAGAAGGAAAGAGAGAATTTTCTTGTCTAGAAGACAGACTGAGTTTTCTCCAAATGGAATTATTCATACGATACACCACAAAGTCAGAGGCTTGAGAATCACAGCTGTAGGTCTTGACAATTGTCATTATGGAAATAAAAACTATCGTATTCCAGCAGAATATTTAACCATAGTTGTCATTTTTACCCCCAATTTAAGTCATCTCTTTTGCTAAAAATATTAAGTTGTCTTCCTTTTTTTTATGTATGTGAGTGTTTTGCTCATATGTTTGCCTGTGTAACATGAGCGTTCTGGAACTTAACTCTGGAGTTAAGGATGGTTGTAAGCCACCATGTCATGTGGTGCTGGGAGCCAAACCCAGGTCCTCTGCAAGAGCGAATGCTCTTAACCACTGGGCCAGCTCTCTTGTCCCCCTTCTAATTTCTAATTAATCTGCCGAAGGACTTACACAACATTGGCCACTCAGAACACTCATTCTCCCTCCAACCATATTACTAAGGTGGACTTTACATCCCAACTTCATTCTGATAAAACTCTGATATCCCCACATTTTATAGGGACAGATTCAAGAAATGTACCTAGTAAAATTAAATATTAATGGATTTTAAGGAGACTTAAAAATCTACATTCTGACTCAGTAGGTAAAGGTGCTTGCCTGACAATCTGAACTCAGTCTCTGAGACCCAGGCAGTGGAAGAAGGGAGCTGACCCCGAAGTGGGCCGCTGACCAACGCCTGTGCCGCCACGGGTGCCACCACGGGTGCATCCCATACACAAGGACACGTGCAAAATAAACACAGATGTAATATAAAAAGGAAAGTTTTAAAAACTCTGAGTCCGTTGTTTTTATAATGGCTGCTAACATCTGAAAACATGGCCCTCGCTCTAAATCTCTAGAGACAGATAAAACTCATCATCTTTTGACGCTTTGAAAGGACTCTGGATGGTGGAATGTTGTCAACTCCAGATCTCAACTGTGTTTGATATTTAAGTTCACAGATTTTTCCAATTAGCATCGAGCAAATACAAATGGTTTTATATTACCTTATTTGGAGACTTTTTTTTCCCTATGAATTATATTTTTTAAGTGACAGTATGAACACCCAGAGAGTTTTAGACAAGAGCCATTTTCTTAATTAAAGCACTTTGGCTCTCCGAATTAAAATACAGCTGGGATCCCTGCTACAACACGTTTCCAGGGCCCAGAGAGGACCACTGACATCACGGCTTCTATTTTAGGAATCAATTACAAGTGAAGCATGAGAGAAGAGCCCAAAATGGGCCATACAGAAGGCCCATGTGTTCCAGAGAAATCCATCATCCACCCCTTCAGGCCATCAGTCATGGCGTCAAAAGATGAAAGTCCCATTTGCCAATCAAATCCCCTCCACAGGAAAACGTTCTACCTGCCAGGCAGGAGCCAGCGTGTGAACGTTCAGATGTATGCCAGATTATGCTCCTGGGAGGTGTGAGCTACGTGTTCTTTTAAGAGAAACCTTAAAGGGGTAATGGCTGAAATAACAGCAGTTTGAATTCTTCTGGACTTCCAGGCACACGGGGTCCTCCCATGGATTATTTTCTCGTGCTCAACGGGTGACTTGCTCCTGGCCCGATGCTTTTTCCTGATATTTAAGGGGCCTTAATTGTCGAATGGATTTCATTTGCTCTTCAAGTCACGTTAGGATTGAAGAGCCACCCAGGCTTTGGCCACCACTAACCGAAGAACAGCTATTTGCCCGTAGAGGGAGAACCATTAATTTCACCTGGGAGGAAGAGGCGGCGACCAAGAAAACAAAAGTAAAAATACTCACGGAAGGCATTGGTTACCTTCAAGTACTTGAGAAAATGTCAAAAGGGACAGGCATCTGCAAATATCTTGTTAGGTCTGGAGAACTTGGCTAAACCCACAGGTGAGGATGCTCAAAAGGAAATAGTCACATGGTTACAGTAGGGCCAGGAACGGGCTGGACTACCTGCTGAAGAATTACGGTGAAGGATGCATCCTCATAGAAAAGTAATACAAGAGCATTCCAGCCAGGAAGATGCTAACTAGTGTGGGTAACTATGTAACCCTGCGTTCCAGGAGCCTTGGGGATGGTTCACTGTTGGTTTCTTTGGAAAAAGTTTGTCCTGTGTCACCTAGGATGGTCTCGTACCCATCAGTGTCATATTGCCTCTGCTCCCAAGTGCTGGGACGATGACTTCAACCACCACGCCCAGCTCAACTCCCAGAGTCTTTGACTCAGGAGTTGTTGCCTTATCTGATAGTCTAGCTGGTGTAATGCCATTTAGTCCGTTAACCACCAAACCATCACGCGTCAGTGAACCTCACATCCATAAGCAAACGGCTTATCCTTCAGGTCTGCACTTTTCTACCTATGCAGTGGTGGTGTAAAGAACAGACTGGAGAGTTCATGTAAGAATCAAGCACAACCCCCGGTACATAGAACGCACAGTAATCACTAAATAATAGTCACTCTTATTAGCCGTTATTACCGAATGCCAGATCTGAAGTCAGTGTCTCCACCATCACCACCCCCAAATCAGACCCAGGTGTGGTCGGCTCGACACAGTGGTTTCTCTTCCTCTCTTCTGCCCAGAATCTTCCAGCTGTTTCAGCTTTGCTTGGAGACATTTGGATCAAACAGAACCGCAATGGAGTTGAGAAAACCGAAATCGTAGGGTGGCAGAGGTGTGTGACGGTTGGGGTCACCTGGTCTGGTCGGAGATCTCAAAGGTCCTCTCACTTGGGAACGTGAGAGTCAGGTCTTTGGGTTGCCTGGTCCTGAGCCATATGTACATTTATAAGTCGGAAAGGACACAGGGAGCAGGCATTCCTATCTCCAAAAAAGGAATAACAAACAAAACTGAAGACACGTGACCCAACTATTAGCCCAAACTCTTCTTTTTTTTTTTTTCTTTTTTTGGTTTTTCGAGACAGGGTTTCTCTGCAGCTTTTTTAGAGCCTGTCCTGGAACTAGCTCTTGTAGACCAGGCTGGCCTCGAACTCACAGAGATCCGCCTGCCTCTGCCTCCCGAGTGCTGGGATTAAAGGCGTGCGCCACCACCACCCGGCCCAAACTCTTCAAAATGGCAAGGACTGGGCCGAGAATGAAAATCGTTTAGAATAGAGCAGGAGAACTAAATTGTCGAATTGTAGGACAGAAAGCCAGAGTTGGTAGAAAACCTGGTGGGTTCCACCAGGTTCTCTGGCTCAGCTGACGGTACTGTGTGATTGTTCCTCCTCTTGGTCCCCGTCGTCCAAGTTTATACAAGATGCCCCGTGGAGAGGAAGCTGGCGGAGAAGCGTAGGGAACTCAGCGTGGGTGAGCTCTGTAAAGTTTCTCTGCTCTTTAGACAAAAGGGTTAAGATGTAAAACACCTTTCAACTGGGCTATGTTAAGTGCGAGGCACCCTACCACCGAGACACACCCCCAGCCTCTTTTTACTTTTTATTTTGAAACGAGGTCTCCCTGGTGTATGCAGACTGGCCTTGAACTCACTCCATAGCCCAGGCTGTCCCTGAACTTTTCACCACACCACCCCAACCTTCTAAGTGACTGGAATTACAAAACCTGTACATACGGGCCTGCGAAATGAGGATGTTGGAATAGTAACATTATCCCAAGTACTAGCTCCTGTGCACAGCTGCGCCATGCATAGATACATGCATGCCACTGAAATGAAGAGATAAAAAGTATCTTTCAATCATAGGATTAAGGTCTGTGGACTGAACATTTCTTCAAAGTTCAAAACTGAAGCCCCAAGTGCACTGTGCCAGGTCATCAGGTCGAACGACAGCACAGGACTGAAGCAGCACTGACGTCCAGCAGGATTTACGTCCTCAAGACACAGCGGATCTGCTGTCCTCTCTCCTGCCCTCCCCCATCTCTCTTCGCAGTCCACACGGGAAGATGGTGGGGAGCTGGCCACCCGCAAGCTGCAGAGGAAGAGATCTCTCACCAGAGCTGGCTCATGTCACCACCTTGTCCTTCTGCTCTCAGTGGCACACAACAGCCCTTGGTCTGCAGGGACCGACCCTGCTGTGAGCTGATGTGCCCATCTCCTCGGTGTTCTGGTGCCAGCAGATGTGCATGCTCCTAGCTTTCTGCTGATGTCACATCCGGGTTGTAGAAATGCAGCATGGTCCCCCATTTTCTCCATTTCACTTCTGCAGCCAGAAGTGTGACCCAGGTTGCACTGAGCTAAATTAAGATACTTCTTCGACCATCTCGTCTATTGCTTTTCCTGTCCCTTGGTTCTTGACCCTTCCTCCATCTTTGATGGGGGTGGACCATCTCTCGGGCCCTACATCTGTGATCTTTTCTCTTGTCTCCAGATTTTTGAAGGTACTTCCCTCATAAGGACTGGGGGTCTCAGTGTGCAATCTGATAATCCAGCAAGAGCTCTTGTTGTAAGGAACACACTGTAAATGCCCAGTGTAGTGGCATTTCATTTGTATTATTTCAAGAAATAAAGCTTGCCTGAATGTCAGAAAAGTAAAGCAGCCACACTGGTCAGACTTAAAGACAACAATGACACACACACCTTTAATCCCAGTAGCCACGCTAGCTTGCCATAGAAACCAGGCAGTAATGGTGCACACCCTTAATCCCAGAATTAGAGAGGAATATAAAACAGGAGACAGCTCTCACACACAGTCTCATTCTGAGGTTTCCTAGAGGCAGGATCACCATTTTTTTGGACTGAGGTAGAGGTAAGAGCCAATGGCTGGCTGCTTTACTTTTCTGGTCTTCAGGTTGAACCCCAAAATCTGTCTCTGAGTTTTTATTAACTGTGCTTCAGCCATGTGCAAAACCCCTGCTATCGTGTGCTAAATAAAACCCAAGTTCCAGGGCTAGAGGCTGTCGGTCTTCAAGATGGGCCCATGTCTTCATAGCACATGCTGACACAAGAAAGCTGAAAAAGATTCAGACTCTCGAGGCCGTTTTATAAAAATGCGTAACTGTTTTGGCCAAATCGAGGTTAGGGGAAGTGACACCTGACTTGTACAGAGCCATACTGTTAGAAGTCCAAACAAGTTCCATCCAGGTCAAAGAGGCCGAGAAGAGAGGACGGAGACACAGCACCAGTTACCTGAAAGCGAGGGTGTGGCCGGCCAGAAGAGACGCGGAGGGAGCAGCAGGGAGCAAGCCCTGGCCCTTTCTTCCTGGCCTTCTGATGTGGCTATGCCATGCCCTTGACTATAGGAGCAGAGTCGAGAGAGCAACAAAGAGGACAATACACAATTATACAAGTAATAGAAGACCCGCTTGCAAACCAGTTTAAACCTGTATCCTTATCAAGACTGGACCCTGCACTGAAAGGCGGAACCCTAGACAGTGTAGATATGCAAATGCCATTAGTGCCCCCAGGAACCCGGTACTCAGAATTAATATAATGAAGGAAAAATTACATTTGCAAGAGCAGTGCTAACCATGAAATAACTGAGCAACCACTAATGAGCTGGAAAGAAAATCGTGAAAATTAGAAAATTCTGTCAGACAAGAGATGTGTGTTGCCTTGGGATGGGACATTGCCATTTGTAGGTTTGGAGAAGAAGGACGAGCACACTACACTCTGTGAGAAGTGTGCACAGCAGAGCGTTAGAGAGGGCTCCGTGGGTAAGAGTGCACACTGCTCTTGCAGAGGATCTGAGTTTGGTTCTCAGCACTCAGGTCAGGCGCTTCACAGCCATCTGGGGATCTGATACCTGATCCTTGAGCAACTGTACTCTCGCACACACACACAAATAAAAATAAATCTTTGCCGGGCGGTGGTGGCACACGCCTTTAATCCCAGCACTAGGGAGGCGGGGGCGGGTAGATCTTGTGAGTTTGAGGCCAGCCTGGTCTACAAGAGCTAGTTCCAGGAGAGGCTCCAAGGCTAGAGAAATGCTGTCTCAAATAAACCAAAATAAAAAAAAAAAACTTTTTCTGGACTCCTTGGGGAATTGTACTCTCTCACACATTTGAAAATAAATATTTTAAAAGCATACAAGGTGATAGTAGTGGAACTACAGAAGCTTAAAATGACATGAGTCTCCCCATTTGTGACTGGACCATAACTGTGGGCAGTGCTTGCTCCCTTGATCACAACCAGGGAGAGGGTCTCTGTCACAGTTTGACCATGAAATGCCCTCCACCAGGTTCGTGTTCTGGATGCTTGGACCCCAACGTGTTTTATGATTTCCAAGGCTGTGGGAACTTTTGGAAGTAGGACTTGTTTGGCAAAAGCAGGTCACTAGAGGCAGGCCTTGGAGGGTCACAGTCTCTTGTTTCCAGGGGCACGCTCTACTAGTTGGCTCTCAGTAGTATGAGGAGTCTCCACCAAGTGTTTCTGCAGTCATGAAGCCTGTCGTGTTTTCTCTGCCACAAAGAACGGTTCCCTGTGAAACAGTGAGCTGAATTCCTAAGACCATTCCTAAAATCACACCCGACTTTCTGAGACTGTCTCTGAGATCATATCTGTCTTCCTGAGGTTGTCTCTGAGATCACACCTGTCTGTCTTCCTGAGGTTGTCTCTGAGATCACACCTGTCTGTCTTCCTTAGATTGTCTCTGAGATCACACCTGTCTGTCTTCCTTAGATTGCCTCTGAGATCACACCTGTCTGTCTTCCTGAGACTCTCTGAAATCACACCTATCTGTCCTCCTTAGATTGTCTCTGAGATCACACCTGTCTGTCTTCCTTAGATTGTCTCTGAGATCACACCTGTCTGTCTTCCTGAGACTCTCTGAAATCACACCTATCTGTCCTCCTTAGATTGTCTCTGAGATCACACCTATCTGTCTTCCTTAGATTGTCTCTGAGATCACACCTGTCTGTCTTCCTTAGATTGTCTCTGAGATCACACCTGTCTGTCTTCCTGAGACTGTCTCTGAGATCACACCTGTCTGTCTTCCTGAGACTGTCTTGCGCAGCTGTTTTGGTCACAGACACAGCCGTGGCTAGTAGGGCCATCTCCAGTACTTAGGTACCAGAAGGTCTTGGCCCTCTTTAAATTTTACTTCTCAGTACTTATTCCAGTTCATATCTTGTTGCCTTCCTGACACTGGGATCCTAACGGCCTGAATTCCTTGATGTGGAACCACTAGCAACAGATTCGGAACCCTGTGCTGCAGCTCTGTGCTCCCTTGCTGGGAGTGCTACCTGGGAACAGAGTGTGACAGGCTTGATTTGCCTTTTTGTTTCATGTTTTAAAATGTCCCTCACATGCACTACATTATCATCAAGTCTGAGCCTCATGAATATTTAAATCCATCTTACCCAACATCCTTAAAATCTTTCTAATATCTATAAAAAGGTTCTCTAACTTCCTTTTCAAAATGAAAATTTCTGTAACCCTGAAATGTTTTTTATAAGCTCTTTGCAAATTCTGCATGATGCTTTTTGGTCATGTTCCCCCTCTCTCCCAGCTCTTGCCAAACTTAACCCCCTTCCCTACCCACTTGATTTCATGCCCCTTGTTTTTTGTTTTTTTTTTTAACCATCAATTTGTGCTGCCCATATATCCCTATGTGTGCAGCTTTCCACTGGAGCCTGGTGGAGCTACCAAGGACTGCAAACCCAGAGAACACTGACTCTCCTCCCTCTCCCAGTTACCCATGGCTCCTCAGCTAGGGGTGAGAGTGTGTGCCCACCTCCCCTCTCCGTGATAGGTTTTGTCTAACACTGAAATTTAAGTAGAGTCCCTTACCATTTCAGATCAGAAATAGAATTCATACTTCCTATATTTTGTTGTATATTTTGATGTTCTTATGTAAGTACACACACACACACACACACACACACCTCTGTTAAAATTGCAAAACTGTCATAGAAATGTTCTAATCTTTTGGAGCCAATTTGATCCTATAGTTCCTATAGTCAGAAATTAAGCATGTTTAGACATTTTTAAAGCCAACTTCCAGTATTTAATTACAAGGCAGGTGAGCTAGCCTCCTGTGCTCTTTGCACTGAGGTCTGTCTTTTCTGATTACAACTGCTCAGGTAAACGGTCCTAGTTCTGCACCTTTCTCACTATGAGAAAATGACCGTGCAGCTAAAGAGAAACATATGCTCTGGGCTTGATAGTATGAGGCTAAAAATGGATTGGACTTTCTTAACAGTTATGAAAGCAATGGCTTTTGTTTTTCATGAGGGATTCTACCCTGTCTGTGTCACCACCTACCCGCTTTTTAAGAAGGTGCAGGAGTCGAGATGCTGTTTACTCCACACATCCTTCAGAACTGCCGCTTCTGATTCCGCAGACAACGCCAAGTCATCAAACTGTGGCCTTCCTGCTTTAAACATCCGTCGTCATTTTAACGATTTAGTAAATAAACCTACTCACCTCTTCAACTAGTATAAAGCAAGACTTCTTCGTAGGGGACAGAACATAACGGAAAGGAAGTCGTTAGACATATACACTATCTGACAGTAAGGAGAGCTTAGGGCAGAGCAGGCAAACCTTGGTACCATGGAAAGATGAAGTCAAGGGGAAACAGGAAGACGGAGGAGGTGTGGTCAAGAGATGGGGCTGAGTAGAAGGATGATGTTCAGGTGAGCACGCAGCTGTCAATCCTTTCCCTGACCACACAGGAACCAGTTCAGCCTCTGTGCCACCTTCTCCCAGTGTGAAACAGAAAATCAACACTGCTTTCCAGAGCTGAATCACAGTGAAACTGAGCTAAGTCCTTTAACCCTCTGTCCTCTCCAATTCATAACGGTTTTGTTGCTATTTATTTCTTTTCTGTGTACAGTTGTCCAGGTAAATAACACATTTTTAAAAATGTTTTCGTTAAAAGAAAATGACTGTGCAGCCAGGAAGCCTTTATCCAGCGTGGTCTGCGATCGGGTCTGGTGTGCTTGGCAGTTTCTCAAGCAGACTCTGAGAGAACTGCATTCTTCTGCACAGGTTCCAAATCTCCACTCTGTCACTCATGCCCTGGATGTTCGTCAGGCCACATCAAGGCCATTCTGCACACCAGAGTGGGAAATCACTCTCCTCTGGGGACTTTTGGTGTATGAATTCCTTAGACTACAGGGGAAGATGGAAGTAAGGTTTCAGAACAGGTATCACTGAAACTCTGACCTGGAGAATCTCTGTCCCAGAAGTTGTTTTAAGGAGATGCTTAGGTTTGAGAGACTTGAACCTTCTTGGAGAAAACTTATATCTGGATGCCCAAATAGGTGGGTATGTTTGCACACGCAACTGGGCAAGTGTGGACTGATCCAGCTATAGTCTAGAATGGTGGGGCCGGCATCTCTACCACAGAGATGAGTTAGGTACTTAGTGTGTGATACCATCAAAGGAGAAGAGAGAACATGCTAGAGGAGGAGATGATGGAGGGGAAAGGAGAGGAAGAAGAATTTGAGTCACCCACAACATAACACACTTTAGAAAAGAAAGGAAATTAGCAGGTTCTGACATTGGCTTCAAGACAATGTGGTTTCAGAACACAGGGTTGTCACCCAGCAATTTGCTCAACAGGCATCAGTTCAGTGAAAGCAGGTGACAGTAAGTGGCTTGGTCAGTTTGTGGGGTTACTGACAGTGGAACCAGGAGCAATCCCTAAGAATGATCCGGCTTTTTGGAGCCCATTTCCTATGAAGAGAAACCATGCTCAGCCTAGAAAAAAGGGGTAGGGCCTAGGTCCTGTCTCGTTGGGGACTAACAGACCACTAGACCCTGAATTTGCTGTAAACAGCTTGTTTTCCTCTGCTCTGAGCAGCCTGCAGCTGCTCTGAGCACGAGACCCTAATGGCAGGGGAGTGAGTTCTGATGGGTTCTGCAGCTGAAAGATCCTGAGAGCTGGGGCGTGGCCAGAGCACTATATAAGCTGCCTCAGAGCACAGTAAAGTGGGCATTCTTGTATCAAGAATGACCTGTGTCTCTGTGTGTCTTTGTATGTTTAAATCTCCAGGCCCTTACCCGGGTTGCAAATGGCAAACCATCTTGCAGTGCAGGCATAGTTCCACAGTACAGGTAGCAGTACAGACAGTACACTGCCTCAGCGTGCTGATATGACGGAATTCATTGACTCCACATGGAAGGTCTTGCCCTCTCTGAGGA